>NC_092173.1:18436561-19156561 GCF_045791955.1 Oncorhynchus clarkii lewisi | reverse complement strand
ATCAGAGAGGAAGAGGAAGAGGCCCAACTCGGCAGGAAAATCTGTCTCTCTCCAGCAGATGGCGTTTTTTAGTTGTTTCGCCAGGAGATTTTGTGTGGAGGTCAATTAGAATGTTGAATTTGATCAACAACAACAAAAAATGACTGGTTTATTTACTACGTGAGGTTTATTTGATCGAACATAAGTTTCATAATGCTTAAGTTGTTACGAGTGTACAGGTATAAGTAGGACAACTTTGGGAAAAAACACTTTATATCGGAGTTGTCTCAAGATGGCTATGCATATTCATGGTACAAGGCTAGTAGCATAACATCTCTCTCCATTGAATACAGTCGGTTGACATCAACAACCCACATCAAATATTCCAAAAAGGATTACAATGATGAGATGCATCCACCAATCCAAAGAAAGGATAGGCGGGAGCTATACAGCCCGCTGTGCTGCTTTGTGGACAACGACTCCCATTGTTAGGGCAGAGAGACATGTATCTTGTCAGTATATCCATCATCTTCAGTACCATAGAGCACAAGTAAGGACTCAACTTAAAATGTCACCCTCTTTTTTTACTGTCATACTGCAATTACCTACTTCAGTTCCCGCCTGCTATAAGTCCAACCACATGGACGGATTGAGGGTGATGGAGAGACACTGGCACATACTCACCATACTGCAACCAGCCTATGGGTCGTTCCACATCAAAAAGCACAATAAGAGGATTTTGACACCCACTGAAGTTGAAGTTGTTAGGTTTATATCCCATCCAACATCCTGATATTACCAAGTTTGGACCACTAGATGGTTCAATGTTAAAGGGTTAGTTCATCCAAATTACAAAATGACATATTGGTTTTCCCAATCCATGTGTTTGTTTTGTTGGGCACCGTTTCAAATGCTAGCTTTTTAGCATTTGTGTCACAAATTCAATGCAAGTCAATGGTACATATATTAGCATTTTCACACTTCATGTCCAAATCATCCTAAAGTATCTAAAAATGGATTGTGTAACTCAATGATGTTACTTAAAGATGAGTTGTATATGAAGCGTGAAAATGCTAATATAGGTACCATTGACTTGAATTGGATTTGTGCCACAAATGCTAAAAAAGTTTGCATTTGAAACAGTGGCAAGGTAAACTAAACCCAAACATGAGTTGTTGTCATACCTGGTCTATAGACTGCTTAAAGGTTAAGAAAACCAATATGTAATTTTGTAATTTGGGTGATACTTTAAAAAAGAACAACCTAATAGCAGGAACAGCACCATCTATGGATGGAACATAACCCCAACTACTTCAATGACACATTTCTCTGAACAGGGGAAAAAAACATAACCAAATTCACTGAGAATACATTACATGAAGAAACAATACTCTGAGCTCCAGCTCCATACTACTTAAATAACTGATACTATACACTGAGTGTACAAAACATAATAAGTAGGACAACTTTGGGAAAAAACACTTTATATCGGAGTTGTCTCAAGATGGCTACCTAATAGCAGGAACAGCACCATCTATGGATGGGACATGTTGGGGAATAATCAGAATTAGTTGGTAACATAGGTAAGATGTTTTATATTCATCATATGTTTGTAAGTTACTTCTCATCAGAATGTGTTTGTATAATACTGTGGCGGGGTTGCAGTATCTGTTCTCTGTCAAGACTAAGTTGTTTGGGCCGGAGAGAGGGGAGAGGTCAAGCGTGTATCTCTTGGCTCCTCAATGTCTGTGTGCCAGTCAATGTGTCTCTGTGATCTTGTCAAGATAGGATGGATTTGATATATGCCTGTTGATATGGAGGATTTGTTTATGGTTCTGAGTTTGAGAAAATAACATAGTTTAGGAGACAAAGCTGAATGATAAATTATGCCAATGCTGTCTGGCTATGTGTGTCTTTGCTATAAAGGATCTCAGTTGCAATGTGTAAGGGACTCTCAGAGAATTAATTTATAGACACTGAATTGATCTGAGAGTCACAGGGTTGTGATGGAGCTCATATAATTGAAGATGGACTTTGTGATAACTAACTCTGACTTGTGTGTGGTTTGCTCTCATGACTTGGTAAATACAGGAAATTTCCACGACAGACATAAACCCAACTACTTCAATGACACATTTCTCTGAACAGGGGGAAAAAACATAACCAAATTCACTGAGAATACATTACATGAAGAAACAATACTCTGAGCTCCAGCTCCATACTACTTGTCAAACATAAATAACTGATACTATACACTGAGTGTACAAAACATAATAAACACCTTCCTAATATATCGTGGCATGGATTCTACAAGGTATCGAAAGCGTTCCACAGGGATGCTGGCCCATGTTGACTCTAATGCTTCCCACAGTTGTGTTAAGTTGGCTGGATGTCCTTTGGGTGGTGGATCATTCTTGATACAGATGGGAAACTGTTGAGCGTGAAAAACCCAGTTCTTGACACATTCAAAACGGTGCGCTGGCACTTACTACCATACCCCGTTCAAAGGCACTTAAATATTTTGTCTCACCCATTCACCCTCTGAATGGCACACATGCACAATCCATGTCTCAATAGTCTCAAGGCTTAAAAATATTTCTTTAACCTGGCTCCTCCCCTTCATATAAACTGATTGAAGTGGATTTAACAGGAGATATCAATAAGAGATAATAGCTTTCACCTGGATTCACTTGGTCAGTCTGTCATGGAAAGAGAAGGATGGGATTGACGTGGGTGTAGGGGGGTCATGGGTGGCTTTTTGACTATTTCTTTGGACCCTCATGTCTTGCTCATTCTTAGAAAAAAGTTTGGTCTAAATCGGATCTTAGGTACAATAATTATTAAATATTATATGATTCCTATAAATTAAAATGGCCAATTGGGTGTAATCAATTAGCTTAATTTCTCAGAGATTAAATTATATTTCAACAAAATAATGTTTCCGGAAGGAGAAAACCTATTCAGTTGTACAACTGAATGCATTTTCCACATTTAATCCAACCACTCTGAATCAGAGAGGTACGGAGGGATGCCTTAGTCAACATCCACATCTTCGGCATCCAGGGAACAGTAGGTTAACTGTCTTGCTCAGGGGCAGAATGACAGATTTTTTATTTGTCAGCTCAAGGATTTGATCCAGCAACCTTTCGGTTACTGGCCTAACGCTCCTACCTGTCATGCTACCTGCAATATTTATGTTATCTGTTTCTATCTACAGAAACTATTTTTCAGAACAATCTGAGATGGTGGGTGTCATGGCCTGCTGAAATGACATGGGACAACTTCTGTGAGAGTAAGTTAATTAACAGAAGAGCATAAAGACATAGAGAAAACAACAACAACAACCAAAAACACTAATCCATTCAGTAGCTGAAACAGGGCCGGATTACCGAACGAGCATGCTGGGTACGTGCCCCAGGGGGCCCACAACAACAACCCCTGGAGGTCGGGGCCCCCCCAGATACCATATGAACACGTCGGTTGTGGGCCCCCTGGAAGTCGTGGCCCCCCCCAGATATCGTATTATGAACACGTCGGTCGAGGCCCCCCCAGAAAGCATATGAACACGTCATAAGCTATGGCAAAATGTGTAGAAATTGCAAGAAATTAGCTTTAAATCAGCAAATCTTTCTCTGAGCCTCATGGCAAAATGTGGCAAAATGTGTAAAATATCATATAGAATTGTGCATACCATATAGAATCTGGTCACTGTGTTGTCTGTGCTGTGGGAATATTTGCAGTAAGCGACTGAGCCACTTGATAGTTAATAATTCAAACAAATTAAGAGTACAGCAAAGCTAATTAAGTATGCTGTTCGAGTACAGTGGAGATTTTGTTGCTATTCAAGATTTAAAAAAAATCATTATAACCTATTCTTCGCTCTCTCACACACACACACACACACACACACACATACACGCACACGCACACGCACACACACACACACACACACACACACACACACACACACACACACACACACACACACACACACACACACACACACACACACAGTTGGACTTCATCACAACATCCTCTATTCTCCCTATGAGTCCTTGTCCTCCCCAGAGACCCAGCTAGGTCTTTATTAAATCTCTGTTGAACGAGCTGTTATTGATCGTTACATGGCACTTCATTAGAACATGAAGACTGCAGCCGTAACCAGGGAGAGCAGATTGCAGCAGAGTACATTGGATGGGACAGGTAATTGCATAGTACATCCATGCAATCCATGCAGTCAGTGAGATCGTGAGGTTTGTGTCTTTTCGGGAACCCTGTGTATTCTCCTTGTCGTTCAGTGGAAGGAGTTCTGCTGTATGGCTTCTGGTGTACTTCATTTTATCTTGAAAAGCCACTAGGCCGAAGTTCAAATGCCATGTTCAACATTGTGTACATGAAAAAAAAAGACAAGCTCACTACATTGTTTCATTCCAGTTTATCATAATTTTCTGGTGTTCTGTGCTCCACCAGTCGGAATGCTGTAGGAGTACTGATCTGGTCTAATGCTATGCAGGTCAGTGGAGGTTGTCGCAAGATGTTGAGCTCCCCAGCTCTTGAAGTACTTCTAAGGAACCACTTTGTTTAGGGTGACCTAGCATGTGTTCCTGTATCAGTGTGTCTTTGGCAAGCCTCAGGATCTGTCTGTACTACAAAGCTCCAGGTACATTTTTTGAAGTACAAGTTTATGTTACAAGTTTACAGTTCATTACAACAGATAAAACTGTGGGCTTATGGTCGCTGTGTATTGTAGTCTGCAGGCGTGGTCACTACACTGCTCAACACAGAGCCTCAGAAATGTTCAGTAACCTTATTAACGCTGTACTTACAGTCGTGACCAAATGTTTTGAGAATGACACAACTTTTAATTTTCACAAAGTCACAATTAATTGCAAAGTCCCTCTTTGCCATGCAAATGAACTGAATCCCCAAAAAACATTTCCACTGCATTTCCGCCCTGCCACAAAAGGACCAGCTGACATCATGTCAGTGATTGTTTCGTTAACACAGGTGTGAGTGTTGACGAGGACAAGGCTGGAGATCACTCTGTCATGCTGATTGAATTCAAAAAACAGCCTGGAAGCTTCAAAAGGAGGGTGGTGCTTGGAATCATTGTTCTTCCTCTGTCAACCATGGTTACCTGCAAGGGAACACGTGCCATCATCATTGCTTTGCACAAAAAGGGCTTCACAGGCAAGGATATTGCTGCCAGTAAGATTGCACCTAAATCAACCATTTATCGGATCATCAAGAACTTCAAGGAGAGCGGTTCAATTGTTGTGAAGAAGGCTTCAGGGCGCCCAAGAAAGTCCATCAAGCGGCAGGAGCGTCTCCTAAAGTTGATTCAGCTGCGGGATCGGGGCACCATCAGTACAGAGCTTGCTCAGGAATGGCAGCAGGCTGGTGTGAGTGCATCTGCACACAGTGAGGTGAAGACTTTGAGGATGGCCTGGTGTCAAGAAGGACAGCAAAGAAGCCACTTCTCTCCAGGAAAAACATCAGAGACAGACTGATATTCTGCCAAAGGTACAGGGATTGGATTACTGAGGACTGGGGTAAAGTCATTTTCTCTGATGAATCCCCTTTCCGATTGTTTGGGGCATCCGGAAAAAAACTTGTCCGGAAAAGACAAGGTGAGCGCTACCATCAGTCTTGTGTCATGCCAACAGTAAAGCATCCTGAGACCATTCATGTGTGGAGTTGCTTCTCAGCCAAGGGAGTGGGCTCCCTCACAATTTTGCCTAAGAACACAGCCATGAATAAAGAATGGTACCAACACATCCTCCGAGAGCAACTTCTCCCAACCATCCAGGAACAGTTTGATGCCTTTTCCAGCATGATGGAGCACCTTGCCATAAGGCAAAAGTTATAACTAAGTGGCTCGGGGAACAAAACATTGATATTTTGGGCCCATGGCCAGGAAACTCACCAGACCTTAATCCCATTGAGAATTTGTGGTCAATCCTCAAGAGGCTGGTGGACAAACAAAAACGCACAAATTCTGACAAACTCCAAGCATTGATTATGCAAGAATGGGCTGCCATCAGTCAGGATGTGGCCCAGAAGTTAATTGACAGCATGCCAGGGTGGATTGCAGAGGTCTTGAAAAAGGGTCAACACTGCAAATATTGACTCTTTGCATCAACTTAATGTAATTGTCAATAAAAGCCTTTGACACTTATGAAATGCTTGTAATTATACTTCAGTATTCCATAGTAACATGTGACAAAAATATCTAACGCCACTGAAGCAGCAAACTTTGTGGAAATTAATATTTGTGTCATTCTCAAAACTTTTGGCCATGACATACACTCAAAGCAGACCAAACCTTTGACTAGTAAGCACTGCTGTGAGTGACTCAGTTCTACTGACCCCCCCCCCATATCGCGCTCTCTTCCTTGCTGTCGATCAGTGTCACTCTGAAGCCAAGGGCAGCCTTTGCTCTGGGCAGGTATCGACTAAAGCATTATAGCCTAGCAATTAGTATGTCACAGGAGGATTGGAGCTGACATCATGATAGAATACATCAACCATGGACTCAAATTAGCCCCGTTCATTGATTAATGATCGCATAACGTAGGTGGGGGTTGGGGAACAGAATGGTATCTTACTTTAGGGGTGTTAGGAATTTTAGTGTGTGTTTGGGGACTTATCTGTGTGAACAATACCTTACTATAGGGGTGCGATAAACTTCATAGTTTCTTTCTGTCTCTCTCTTTCTCTGTTTGTGCGCCTTTGAAGGTGATGAACAGCATATTTGCGATGATCTTTGTCTTTTGTGTGTGTGTGTGTGTGTGGGTATGTATGTTGCATGTTGCTACAGGAGGTAGGGGCTCCATCACTGAAACATAACTTATTAGCTCATCACACACCCTTATAGGGGCAATGCACTCCACCCTCCAGCTTTGCTGTGTAATATTCCTGATTTATCATCACGCAACGCTACATAAATACCCCCTCCCTTACCACCACTGTTCTACTGGAAATAGAAGAGTGATTGGAGCCTGGTTTTAACCTGTCTGTCTGTCTGTCTGTCTGTCTGTCTGTCTGTCTGTCTGTCTGTCTGTCTCTCTCTCTCTCTCTCTCTCTCTCTCTCTGATCATTATAAGAGGCCTACAGGCTCCTCATCAATTCTCCCTGACGCCTGTCTGCATGCCCCCACTCCTTATCGTTCTCAGGAGATTGGCGCCGGACCCGGCCATAGCCCAAAGGCAGACAGAGAGGTGGAGGGAGGGTGGAGAGGTTGGGCCTTGAGGTTGGAAGGTGTATGGCAAGGAAAGCTGTTGAAGTCTCTATCCCTTCCTCACACTATATTTCTTTAGCTGCTTAACGCTGCTGTCGGCCGCCCCTAGATACCGGCCGGACAAGACTAAAATTAAAGATGTTTATCCCTCTCTGTGGATGTGAAATGGATGAACAGTTTCAGCAAGTTGGGATGATGAAGCTAGGTTTAAATCTGGGACCTCTGTGGGGAGGAATTATGTCTTGTATTGGCAGCAGAAAGAATGATACTGACAATCCGTGAGCTAAGAAGGGAGGGATCAGATGATAGATCTGAACACAGATCATTTCTGTGTGGAATTGGATTTTCAACGCAGGTGTCCATTTATTTCCCGACCTTTTAAACGGGTTTATTAGCAGTTCCGTATGAAACATCAAAGGTTTCTTCACAGTGTAGTTCTAAATGATAATACTTTTCCAGTCCTCTTTATACAGTGTCACACTTAGACTAGTGTTGGACCCACCACTGGTGTGTGTGCATGCTAACCACACTCTAAATCATAGTTACTCCTCTGATTCACGTGTTACTCCTCTGACTTTCTCCTTCCTTTTCCTTCACTCTGATTCTTATTTTTCTCTCCTCCTGCATGGTGCTAGCCTTGGGAGATTGTGTGTTCTGTACTCGTGTTCTGCGTTAAGGTTCAGAGCAGCAGCACAACTTGCTGGCTGGCTAGCTGGATGGCTTGCTGGCTGGTATTGCTGGCTGGTATTGGCCCTGCAGCCCTTGTGAACTTCTGAGACTCAGTGGCTTTGTCCCAAATGGCACCCTATACCATTTGGGACACGCAGCCAGTCTCACTGTTGTTCTCTTCTCAATAGTGTTCCTCTCTGGCGCACCACCACAACAAGACTTGGCCTTTATTGTTTGTTAAAAGCTAAGGGGGTTCAGGTTTTAATGTGATTGATTGATTTCATAAGCTTGAGTTTCAGACTTTTACATTTTTTATTTCACCTTTATGTAACCAGGTAAGCCAGTTGAGAACAAGTTCTCATTTACAACTCCTACCTGGCCAAGATAAAGCAAAGCAGTGCGGCACAAACAACAACACAGAGTTACACATGGAATACTTATTTCACTCATTAAAATGCAAATCAATTTATAACATTTTTGTTATGTGTTTTTCTGGATTTTTTTGTTGTTATTCTGTCTCTCACTGTTCAAATAAACCTCCCATTAAAATTATAGACTGATCATTTCAGCCAGGGATCAAATACTTTTTTCCCTCACTGTAGTTGGATGGGCTATTTACAGATGGGCTATTTACAGATGGGCTATTTACAGATGGGCTATGTACAGGTGCAGTGATCTGTGAGATGCTCTGACAGCTGGTGCTTAAAGTTAGAGAGGGAGATTTGAGTCTCCAGCTTTAGTGATTTTTGCAATTTGTTCCAATTTGACCTGGAGCCAGTGGGTTTGGCGACGAATATGTAGTGAGGGCCAGCCAACGAGAGCATACAGGTCGCAGTGGTGGGTAGTATATGGGGCTTTGGTGACAAAACGGATGTCACTGTGATAGACTGCATCCAATTTGCTGAGTAGAGTGTTGGAGGCTATTTTGTAAATTACATCGCCGAAGTCAAGGATCGGTAGGATAGTCAGTTTTACGAGGGTATGTTTGGCAGCATGAGTGAAGGATGCTTTGTTGTGAAATAGGAAGCTGATTCTAGATTTCATTTTGGATTGGAGATGCTTAATGTGAGTCTGGAAAGAGAGTTTACAGTCTCTGCTTGGAACTACCCATCCCGGATCCGGGAGAATTGTCAACGGACACTAATTAGCATAACGCAACAGACAAAAAATATTACTAGAAAATATTCATATTCATGAAATCACAAGTGAAATATAGTGAAACACAGCTTAGCCTTTTGTTAATCACCCTGTCATGTCAGATTTTGAAATTATGCTTTACAGCCAAAGCAAGACAAGCATTTGTGTAAGTTTATCGATAGCCTATCATAGCATTATGTCCAGCTAGCAGCAGGAAGCTTGGTCACGAAAATCAGAAAAGCAATCAAATTAACCGTTTACCTTTGATGATCTTCGGATGTTTTCACTGACGAGACTCCCAGTTAGACAGCAAATGTTAATTTTGTTCCATAAAGATTATTTTTATAGCCGAAATACCTCCGTTTGTTCTTCACGTTTGGTTGAGAAATCCACCGGAAACTGCGGTCACGACAACGCCAAAAAATATTCCAAATTAGAACCATAATATCGACAGAAACATGGCAAGCGTTTTAAATAATCAATCCTCAAGGTGTTTTTCAAATATCTATTTGATAATATATCAACCGGGCCAGCTTCTTAGTAGGAGCGAAATAAACAATGGCCGCATTTGTCTATTACGCACAAATCACTCTGAGAGCCACCAGCTGACCACTGACGCAATGTTGTCGCTCACGCTCATTTTTCAAAATAAAAGCCTGAAACTATGTCTTGTGACACTAGACATATTAGGGAAGCCATAGAAAAAGGAATCTGGTTGATATCCCTTTCACTGCTCAATAGGGACGCATAGGAACGCAGAGGTTTCTAAATAATAGTCACTTCCTGATTGGATTTTTCTCAGGCGTTCGCCTGCAATATCAGTTCTGTTATACTCACAGACAATATTTTGACAGTTTTGGAAACTTTAGAGTGTTTTCTATCCTAAGCTGTCAATTAAATGCATATTGTATTATCTGGTCCTGAAAAATAGCCTGATTACTTTGGGAACGTTATTTTTCCAAAAATGAAAATAGTGCCACCTAGTTTCAAGAGGTTAATGTGAGTCTGGAAGGAGAGTTTACAGTCTAACCAGACACCTAGGTATTTCTAGTTGTCCACATATTCTAAGAGTAGTGATGCTGGACGGGCGGGCAGGTGTGGGCAGCGATTGTTTGAAGAGCATGCATTTAGTTTTACTTGCATTTAAGAGCAGTTGGAGGCCACAGAAGGAGAGTTGTATGGCATTGTTAAATTACGCATTAGGCTGGAACTCAATCTGGTAGCCTAGAAGTTAAGAGTGTTGGACCAGTAACTGAAAGGGTGCTGGTTTGAATCCCTGAGCCGAGTAGGCCAAAAAATCTGCTAATGTGCCCTTGAGCAAGGCACATACCCCTAATTGATCCTGTAAGGCGCTCTGGATAAGATTCTGCTAAATGACTAAAATATGTGTTAGCATGCATTTGTGGTACGATATGTCTGTATGTGTTCTTTAAAGACATAGTTTGAGGTGTTTTGACTGAGTGGGTCTATTTTCAGTGTGTTTGGTTGTGTGTGGGTTTTGTGCAGTAATCAGTGTGTCAGTGTCTCTCAGTACAGTAGGATATATATGAACAGGAAGTAACCTAGTGCAGCAGGTAACATTCCAGGCAGAAGGAAGAGTGAAGAGAGAGGTCCATATTACCCTCTCTCTCTCTCTCTCTCAGTCCAGTAGTCTATGAGAGAGCTCTGCAAGATGAAGATTCACATTTTATTCGTCTGTCTCTTTCTCTTCTCCCTCTTATGTAATCTCTTTCTCACTGGTTAATTAGTTTTTCTCCTCCCCTCTGTTGAACCTGAATTTGTAAAACCAAATATACATACCTTGTAGTTTCCAAAAATCACCCCCCTCCCTTCCCTCTCTCTCTCCCCCGACCTTCTCCTATCTCTCCCTCCCTCCCTTCCTGTTACCTCTCTCCAGGGAGTGACATACTGTGGGGAGAACTCGGCCAGTAGCCTGACCATGGCCAACATGCCGTGGCATGAGGAGGTCATCCATTTTGTCCAGCAGCTGGCTGACATGCTGCCTCAGTACCAGATCACTTGTGAACATGAGCACTCCAACTGTCTGCTCATCGCACACACCAAGGTTATCCACTACACACTGCACCACCAACTGTGTGACCTTAGTACTTTGTCATTAAACCATTAGAGGGTAACTTCATTCATTTGTTTGTATATTAATTTAATCATTCATTCATTTAACAAAATCTCTCTCTCTCTCAGTGCATGCTGGGATTTTTTTGGAGTTTCAGTGTTTGATGTGGAGGGCTTTGTCCTAACTAACTTTCTTTATTCTATCCTTGGTCTTTTCTTTCAATTTTATTTTCTATGGTGGAGTGTTAATGTACAATTTGTTTCAGCGGTATTCACAGGTTTTTTCAAAGTTAGGGTGGAAGAGGACAGAGTTAGTTTCCTGGGGTTTGGAAGGTGTGGTGTGCGCAATGGCTTCTCAGCCTAGCGCGGAGGAGACGCTGTCGATATGGCATGGATTCAGGTGTGTTCCTGACAATGGAGTAAAAGTGGAGGAGGTTCTGCTTGCAGTCGGTTAACAGGTAGGAGCTGAATTTATAAGTTCCGCTTCTAGAATGAACAAAGCTGTGGTTGTGTTCATGAAAAGCGCAAATTTGGTTGGTAGGCTAATTGCTATTGGAATATTTTTAAGGGGTGTGTTGGTGCCAATTTCACCTCTCTCTACCCCTTCAACAAGGGTAGTAGTTGCAAATTTGCCTCCATTTATTACGGATGATCAAATCAGGAAAGAGTTGAGTCGTTTTGGTAAGTTTGCTAGCAGGTTTCGTGTACTGTCGGCAAGTTTTCAGGCAGATGCCGATAAGCATGTTGTTTCATTCCGTAGGCAAGTGTTTGTTTCTGAATAACAATGAGCAACAGCTAAATGTGCATTTTAAAGTGAGGCATGGGGAGGGGCTCTACGCAGGGTTTGCCAGCACAGATTGTCTACTGTGTTTTGAGTGTGGGGTTTTGTGGCCTTAGAGTTTTGCTTTCCCACATAAAGATCGTAGACAAGGTGAGGGCACAAGCGCCAGTGGGGGTAATCGAGGTCAGCGTGCAGAGGGCAATGAGATGCAGACAGCAGAAGCTGGGCCTAGTCAGGCTAGAGATGGTGGTGTAGATGAGGCTGGGTCTAGTCATGCTATGGATGGTGGTGTAGATGAGGCTGGGTCTAGTCATGCTATGGATGGTGGTGTAGATGAGGCTGGGTCTAGTCATGCTATGGATGGTGGTGTAGATGAGGCTGGGTCTAGTCATGCTATGGCTGGTGGTGTAGATGAGGCTGGGTCTAGTCATGCTATGGATGGTGGTGTAGATGAGGCTGGGTCTAGTCATGCTATGGATGGTGGTGTAGATGAGGCTGGGTCTAGTCATGCTATGGATGGTGGTGTAGATGAGGCTGGATCTAGTCATGCTATGGCTGGTGGTGTAGCGAAGGTTGGGTCTAGTCATGCTATGGATAGTGGTATAGTGGAGGCTGGGTCTAGTCAGGCTAGAGATGCTGGGGTAACTGAGGCTGTGTCTAGTCATGCTATGGATGGTGTTGTAGATGGGGCCTAGTCATGCTATGGAGGGCGGTGTAGATGAGGCTGAGTCTAGTCAAGTTATGCTAGTGGATGAGGAGAGTATAGTGAGGAAGTGTAAGAGACTAGGGGGGAGGGTGTCAAGAGGAAAAGGAAAAAGGGGGAGAAGAAAGGAGGTGGGAGGGGAGAGGCTGGTGTGGTCAAAGGCACCATGGAACCTTTGCCTGGTGCTGGTGGGGAGGCCCTGACCAGAGAGGAAGGGCAGGTGGTCAGGATGGGAGATGGAGATGAGGAGGAAAGTGAGTCTGAGGAAGAGGAGGAGTTTTTTTCCTCTTCAATGGGTCCGGAGCTGACAGCCAGTCAAGCAGAGGGGTCAAAGTTCACGTTGAGGGAACTGACCAGGTTCCTGAATGAGACCAAGAAAGTTTGTAAGATCCGAGAAAGTTTGTAAGATCAATACAAAATGCTATGAAAAATGAGGGACATGGTGTCCTCTCACCCAGGAAATGGTTTAGGTTGAGGAACTGGGTCACAACAGTGCATAAGGGTCTACCTTCAGACACTGTTTAGATGAATAGTTTCTTTCTGGCACTGGGGATTTTTGAGCTTTGCTATTGGTCTCTTTCTTTGCTAGCTTTTCTCCCACTTCCTATGGAGACTCTTCGGGTAGGACCGCTCAATATAAATGGTGCCAGAGATGTGGGAAAGAGGAGTGTGTTGGGTGAATATGTAAAACAAAAAAGTATAGGTGTTGTTTCTGCAGGAGATGCATAATGATGTGGTGAATGAAGTCGATTGGGGGCTCTGGTGGAAAGGGGCAAGTGTGTTGAGCCATGGGACACATTTTAGTGCAGGGGTGGCAGTCCTTATTGTACCGGGTCTATCTGTAAAACTTTGCTCCTCCAAGGAGTTGTGTAGTGGTAGGCTGCTTGTTGTAAAAGCAGAAATTAACAACATGGGTTTTGTCTTTATAAATATGTATGCTCCTAACACAGAGAGAGAGGGGGGGTTCTATTTGGGTGTCTTAGACAGGAACTCTCACAGGTAGCGCCTGAGGAGACGCTGGTGGTCACCGGGGACTGGAACTGTACAATGTATTTTACGAAAGACAGAAAGGGGGAAGAGCCTCATTCAGTGTCAGTGGGAGTGTTAAGGGACATCATTAATCAGTTCGACCTAGTGGATGTTTGGAGAACTAAACATCCCAACACAATACAGTATACATGGGTAAAGTTTTTTTGGGCTAAGGTGAGTGCAGCCCGACTTGATCATTTTTATATGTCCAGGAATCAGAGGAATAGGCTGCTGTGAACTACCATTCTCTCGGTGGGGGTTTCGGATCACCACATAACCATGGCTCAGCTGTCTATTTCACCAGGGCCCCGGGAAGCATCCTATTGGAAGTTTAATGTAAAGCTTTTTCAAGATGCCACTTTTTGCTCAGGTTTCCAGACCTTTTGAGAAAGGTGGGGGCAGCGAAGAGAGGAGTATGAGTCTCTGAGTCAATGGTGCAATGTGGGGAAAGTCCAAATTCGACTTTTCTGTCAACAGTATACAGCTCTCTCATCCTCAGAGGCTAGGAGAGTATTGGGGGAACTAGAGAGTTGTATTAGTGAGATGGAGGTAGAGATAATGGGGCAAGGCAATGTAGTCCTCCAGGCTAATTTAGCTGAATTACGTAGGGACCTGGGCAGTTTTTTCCAGGTTATAGCAAAGGGAGCACTTATAAGAGCTAGGTTTTCCATGCTCAAGGAGATGGATGCTCCCAGCTCCTTCATCTTGGGTTTGGAAAGACGTATGCATTGTCTATGGCTGTCTGATGGGCGGGTGACCTCTGTGGTGGGATGAGATGTGGGAGCGGACTGTGGAGTTTTATACTGAGTTGTATAGGGCAGAAATGTGTGATCCTATGTGTGCTCAGGTCTTGTTCGCAGGACTCCCTAAGCTCTCTCTGGCACAGAGGGATGAAATGGACATTCCTCTGTTGTACCATGAACTGGCAGAGGCCGTAACTCAGATGTCCCCTGGTCGTGTACCAGGGGTCGATGGATTCCCAGTTGAGTTTTATAAAAAATTCTGGGGAATAATTGGACTGGACTTCTTTTGCGTGTTGCGTGAATGTGTCGGGGTAGGAGAGTTGCCGCTGAGCTGCCGTTGGGCGGCTCTGACACTCCTACCCAAAAAAGGGGACTTTTCCTAACAACTGGAGGCCTGTGGCATTGCTCTGTGCAGACTACAATATATTTGCCAATGTCCTCTCTAACAGACTGAAGTCCCATCTGGACTTGATAGCACCAAACATATTCGTACCAGGACGCTCAATCACAGACAACTTGTTCTTAATCAGAGACATGTTGGACTTGTCGAGAGGTTCTAATGTGAACTTTGGACTGGTCTCTTTAGATTAAGAGAAGGCTTTTGATAGAGTGGACCATGAGTATCTGTTTAATGTGATGTTTGGGAAGAGTTTTTTGATCTGTGTGAAGCTGTTGTATGCTGGGGCATCATGGATGGTCAAGGTGGGAGGGGGGCTCAGTAGGCCAGTCTGGGTGAGACGGGGCATTAGACAAGGATGCCCTCTATCTGGGTAGTTATATACACTAGCCATTGAGCCTTTTTTGGGACTGCTACGCAGGAGACTGCAGGGAGTGTGCTGGACAGGCATGGATGTGGTGACAGGCATAGCAATATCAGCAGATGACGTTTCTGTGATGGTCAGGATATGCAGGCACTAGAGACCAGTCTGAAGGTGTATGAGGGAGCTTTGTCAGCTAAGGTAAACTGGGGCAAGAGCAAAGCTCTGTTATGGGGGGATAGGGCCCCTCATCTGCCTCCAGGTGGTTTGCAGTGGGGTTGTGAAGAGCTTAAAGTATTGTGTACCTGGGCTCGGAGAGGTGGGTCAGGAAGAACTGGGAGGGACTGTCAGAGGAAGTGGTGTCAAGACTGGCCAGGTGGAGGTGGTTCCTGTTCCAAGTGTCATATAGAGGGAGGGTGCTGATAATCAACAACCTGGTGGCATCTTCCTGTGAAGTAAACTGGCTGTCCTCAACCCCTCGCCGGTCTGACCTGCAAGCAAGCTGGTGAACTTTTTCTGGTTGAGTCATTACTGGCTGAGGGCGGCAGTGTTGTACATGACCATCCACGAAGGAGGATGGGGCCTGGTGGAACCGGAGAGCAGGATGCCTGCTTTCCGACAAAAGGCGGTGCAGAGACTGCTGTACCATACTGATGTTGGCTGGAGGGAACCAGTATGCACGCTGCTGAGGAGAGCTGGCTGATTAGGGTTGGACCGGCAGCTGTTCCGCATGAAGCTGGAGAGGCTGAGTTCAGCAGGTCTCTCAGATTTTTACTCTGCAGTGTTGAGGACCTGGAAGCTTCTAAGGCCCACACGAGAAGGGGGTGTTGAGCCTGGGCTGTGGGTGTGGGAGGAACCTATTTTACACAACCCAGCCATCCCTTTGAGATTGGTTCAGTCGGCCACACTGCAGAGGCAACTGATGGCAGCGGGTTTACAAAGGCTGGGTGACCTGCGACTGCTGGGAGAGGAGGGGTGGAAAACCCCGGATGTCCTGGCACAACAAACAGGAATAACGTCTCTTAGGCTGCTGGAGAGATTCCTGGAGGAGGTCCTGGAGGCACTGTCTGAGCCGGTAAGGGGGGGTGTTTGAGCGGCCAAAGGGGGAGGCACTAATGTTTCCGCCACTGCAGGTGACGGCAGAGACTGGAGACTAGCAAGGGGGTCTGGAGGACTTGTTAGATTTTAACACTCCGAGCCTGGGGGAGTTTGAAGGGGTGGGAGGTAAAGGACGCTACAACCTCTGCGTTAAGGTTAGGAACATTAGGAGCCTAACAGGAGTGAAGGCACATCAGTGGCAGGGGGTATGTGGGGTGGAGAGTGGTGGGTTTTAGGTGGTGGGTTTTAGGTGGAGGGGGCTCTACAAACCCCCAGTACTAAAGAGGTCAGGGGACCTCCAGTGGAGGGTTCTTCATGGCCACTAACAACTGGTTGGCACGGGTTGAACCGGGAATCGGGCAGGGGTGTCATTTCTGTGTTATGAAAGAAACTGTGAATCATGTGTTTTCTGTGTGCGCCAGGTTAATGCATTAATGTCTCTGTTGGAATGTCTGTGTGAGAGGTTGGGGGGGGGGGGGTTACTGTTGGGATATTTTTAATGGGATACAGGTATTCGAATAAGGAGAAGACCAAATGTGTTTTGTTGAATTTTCTGTTTGCTCAGGCGACGTTGGCTATTTGGCGAACAAGGAGGAACAGGGTCGAAGGTGGGGGGGATAACAGACCCTTTACTATTATTTAATGGGATGGTCTCTGAGTGCCTTAGGGTTGAATTTCAGTTCTATAGAATGATAAAAGTGTGGAGATGTTTCAGGAGATATGGTGTGTTGGGGGGCCTGTCTGTATAGCCTGGGAAGATGTTTTGGATATACGGTTGTAGAAGTGGTGAAGTTGTTTGGTTATTGTGATGTTGTTTTGTATCGTGTGGTAGAGGGAAAGGTGACTACATGTATGCAGTACAGGATATATTTCCCTCCATGTATAATGGCGTTTTTTGGCCTTTTTGACCTTGCTACACCAGCCACCTGCAATCAACAAATATGCTTCATATACACACCACAATTCCACCTAAACCTGAGACCCCAGCAAAAAAATTGGCTTTTAATTTATGTGACTTTCATTTATCTGCATGTCCAGTCTTTATATTTAGCATCACAATGAAGTGTTTTACCATGTTCTTTTCAGGACAACCAGGGCTACAAGTAGAACACTTTGTTTTACATAAACAGTTGCATTATTGCATTTATTGATAAATGTCAATAAAAAAAAGGTCTGCCAAAGCAAAAACCTGATTTAAAAATGAATAGATATGAGTACTATAAGTACATAAATTGTTTGCTCAGTGGGAAATTAATATCCAACTAGTCAGTGACGACTGTTGGAGTTTGTGACAGCAACTATGTGAACTTATTACAGTATTAGAGACACTATGTCCTGGGATTTCCTATGATCCTCTATGTAGAAGAACCCCTTACTTTCTAATGACTCTTGTGACACTTGTAGGCCTCAAAGAGCAAGCCATTCTGACTTTACAGACGTTTTTGAAAAAAAGACCCGGCCCCTTTCGGGATCCACCCTTGTCTCACAAACACAGCTCCAGCTCAACCCCCGTTAATCACTCAGACTAATGGTTAAAAAAGGAATAGACAAATTCAATGGTACAACCCAGAATTCTGTAGCTCAAACACTCAATGTTTAATAGGGGTTAGAAGTTATATATCGCGACGGTGGGACTCGTTATGTTAAGCCTCAGACACATACTGTATATGCATCTTTTCCTTGGACTACTTTTCCAGCCAAAGAGGAAGAATGAAGACATGACTCAAGGGGGTTTGGCTTTGTTGTTGTTTTCTGTTGTCTTTTCTCATTATCTTTTCCTATCTTCTACTTTAATGATGTCAACTATGGAAGAAAACTGTTTATTCATCTTCTGGGGCCCATAATTATGCTCTTTGTCGTCTATTTAATATGCACAAAATTGCTGCCATCAAGTAAACTCTGACTTATAATAATCTTCTTATTCCTCCCCAAATATTAGCGTTCTTTACCCGCTTTTATTTGATGTTGCCTGGCTTATTAATGATCTATTGATTATGTTTACCTCTCTCATTCCCCAGTCAGCCTGTCCCGGTTCCCTGCTGTCTGTGTGAGGGAGAGGGAGAGCTAATTGACAGGGGCGGGCACAGCCTTTGATTTGATCCTAATTCAGTCTGTCTTTCTGTGTTGAGTCACTGTGGGGTGTTGAGAAAAGTGTATTTCTGATCTGTATCGTTCCCCACTGAGTCTTCTAGGAAGTCACCACAGAAACAACAAAGATAATATGATCAACAAGGCATAACGAAG
Organism: Oncorhynchus clarkii lewisi; assembly: GCF_045791955.1. Taxonomy (NCBI): domain Eukaryota; kingdom Metazoa; phylum Chordata; class Actinopteri; order Salmoniformes; family Salmonidae; genus Oncorhynchus; species Oncorhynchus clarkii. The sequence continues at coordinate 19,138,107 of NC_092173.1, read as the reverse complement.
ATAATACTATGACAGAGAGATGGGCAGCTCTAGGCTTCTCTCATAACTGGTGAATGTAAAATTAGCTCTGTCACAAATTAAACTCTTTGAACACTCTATGCATCAGGAATCCTGAGCTGTGAGTGGCAGCCACCTCCACCAGTGAGTGGGCTGGTTGGTCATCTCTCTTGAGGCACCTGCTTTGCTAGAGGTCTGAGGTGGTTCCACCCCACTAATTAGAATAAACACGGGGAAAGGAGAGAGAGGTGGGGGATTCGCTGACACACAGTTATGCCAAAACGCACACTGCTAATTATATTGCTCATTTCTAAATACTAGACAAAGGAAGTGGGAGATCTTTTTCACTAACACACCTATTCACACACGCAACAAACACACAGAATGCTCACCTTTCAGATTGGCCCCCTCCCTCCCTCCCTGGTGCCTGTCAAAGTGCTCACTTACGAGACCCTGAGCAATGATGATGGTGATGAAGAAAAGTTCTCGACTCAGAAGGCAGGTGACACATCCGTCTCCTTGCCGACAACATCCCTCCAGCGGGACTGAGTAGGTGGGCACGTTGCACGTCCCTGACACGCAAAAGGAGCAAAAAAGCCAGTTGTTCCTTTAATTCATCTCCATTTTTCACGAGCCAGCTGGCATTTCTCACAAGGCCACAGTCAATATTTCATTGCATTGATTTCCACCCTTCCTTCCATCTTTCTCTCTCCTCCCTTCCTCCCTTTTCTCCATCCCCATTCCTCTCTACCCCCCTCCTTCTCTCCCTCTCTCCCTCCCTCTTCTCTCTTTCTTTCTCATTCGAGACCCCAATTTAGACTCTATCCAGTGTAACTTAATTTTCATAATTGAGTGCTTTTTTTCTGATGCTGTCTACAAGAGTTTATTATCCACCTTTAACAGGACCAAGCAGTATTCTGGCCATTGCGCTATAGCTCTAAGATGTATGGTCATCAGTTTGCCTGTTTTAAACAGTTATTTCTATAGCCTGAGCATTGGAAAGGAATTTTAAAATACACGTGATTTTAATCTGGTGGAGGATTATACTGTTTTAAGACTTATTTTAACACCTCTGGAATGTAAAAACAGTATAAATGTGTGTGTGTGCACAACAACGTGCATGTGTGGTACTGCATCTGTGATTGTTCAATAATTTATCAAATCAGTGTACATAAAATCCACAGAGCATCAATCCACAGAGCATCTGAATGCTGTATCTCTATTTGTGGCATTTTACAATGGAGGCAGTGCTGTTTCTGTAATGGCTGTGAAACATCATTTTACAATGGAGGCAGTGCTGTTTCTGTAATGGCTGTGAAACATCATTTTACAATGGAGGCAGTGCTGTTTCTGTAATGGCTGTGAAACATCATTTTACAATGGAGGCAGTGCTGTTTCTGTAATGGCTGTGAAACATCATTTTACAATGGAGGCAGTGCTGTTTCTGTAATGGCTGTGAAACATCATTTTACAATGGAGGCAGTGCTGTTTCTGTAATGGCTGTGAAACATCATTTTACAATGGAGGCAGTGCTGTTTCTGTAATGGCTGTGAAACATCATTTTACAATGGAGGCAGTGCTGTTTCTGTAATGGCTGTGAAACATCATTTTACAGTAGAGGAACTGAATAGTTGTTCAGTTCGTTTCTTCAATTGGGATTCATGTAACAGCATCTAACTCTCCTGTTTTAAGTCTCTCTGCAAGCAATTTGTTTGTGTGTGTGTGTGCGTGCGTACTCATGAGCATGAGAGTTTCTTATAGCTGTGATGGATCTCTATCATTGGTGTGTTTCCCCAGGGGACCAGACTGCTGTAAGCCCAGGGCCTGACTCTAAGTGTCACTCTATGTGTGGGCAGGCCCCAGTGCTCTCATACACACCAGCAGATTTGTGTGTAATGAAAACAGCATGCTTACAGACAGTCTCCCCAGAGACAGCTCCTGGACAGAGCGGTTAGAGAGTGCATACTTCTACAAATGGCGCATATGTCTACAAATGGTCTCCCCCCTCATTATCACAAACATTAGCTCCCAATTAGTTATGTTTCTATTTCTTTTAAAGACTTCATCAGTGTAACCACATAGCGGCTAGCTCTCCTCTAGACAGTTACTAGACCGTGAAGGCAAAAACATCACAGTTCATAGCTAACATGCTAATGAGTATAGTTAGAGGTTACCTCTCCTCTATTGGTTTAGATAATGACAGCACAGCTAATGGCTAACACGCTAATAGTTAGCGCAACAACTCCTCCAGAGCCCATCAGTGATTGGTGAAAAGTATATTAATTACGCAAATAGATGTTATATTCCTTCAGTTACTTTCTATGTAGACTGACTCATATGGCTCTGTTGGTATTTTAAAGCTGTCCTGGCTTGAAGACTCCACAGTCTCCTCTATATCTATATAGAGTTTCTCATCCTGTACATTTTCCCATAGAACTAGAGGTACTTAAGGTCTGTCAAAGCAAAAACCTGATAAAAATGAATAGATATGAGTGCTGTAAGTACATACATTGTTTGCTCAGTGGGAAATTAATATCCAACTAGTCAGTGACAACTGTGTGGAGTTTGGAGTTTGTGACAGCAACTATGTGAACTTATTACAGTATTAGAGACACTATGTCCTGGGATTTCCTATGATCTTCTATGTAGAAGAACCCCTTACTTTCGAACGACTCTTGTGTCGCATTGGTGTGTTTCCCCAGAGGACCAGGCAGCTATAAGCCCAGGGCCTTATTCTCTGTGGCTCTCTGTGTGTGGGGAGGCCCCAGTGCTTTCATTCACACCAGCAGATTAGTGTGTTATGAAAACAGCAAGCCAACAGACAGTCTCCCCAGAGACAGCAACTGGGCAGAATGGTTAGAGAGAATAACCAGGGAGATAGATAGTGTTGGAGGAACGGTTGGTGTGAGGAAACTGCTCTAGAATCAGAATGAAGAGATAGCTGAAGAATGAAGCTCAGCTCAGAGACTACAGATAGCTAGATAATAGTTCTGTGGTTTAGTTCGTGACTATTCATGGTACCTGAGCGATCTTCAGAAAATATAGGGTGTTTAGGAAAATACACAGTGGATACATAATGCCTTCTATACAATAGCATAGAAGTGAGTTGCTTTTAGACTGGATAATAAATAAATAAATGTTGAGATTTTTTCTTGTCTCTTTTTTCTCTCTTTTTCTTGCTCTGGTGTGTCGGCCCTACAAATGGTCTCATTCCTTATTAGCACAAACATTAGCGCCCAGTCGGTTCTTTTTACATTTCTCTTAAAGGCTTCATTAGCGTAGCTACATAGCGGCTAGCTCTCCTCTAGACAGTCACTAGACACTTCAGTCGTCAGTTGAACAGCGTTTCCTCCGACACATTGGTGCGGCTGGCTTCCGGTTTAAGTGAGCAGCTGTTAAGAAGCAGCACGGCTTAGCAGGTCATGTTTCTGAGGACGCATTGACCTTTACCTCTCCGAGCCCGATGGGACAAGATCGTAACTACCAATTAGATATCACAAAATTGGGGATAAAAAGGTGGGGGAAAAATTTAAATAAATAATACAAATAATCTTCGACACTTAGAAGACCGAACCCAAGATCACTCCGGACACTACACAGACAAACTCCAGTGAAATGTATTTCCATGTCACTTATGTCAGGTCTCTTTGGTGTGTTTTGTCATGCTGTGTTCTGTTCAGTTCAATTTGTGTGCAGTTCCACAGCAGCTCTCCTAGTGACAAGGGACCATGCTGGGGTTTTCAACAGCAGGGGTTTTTGAAGCAGATCTCTTTCTCAGCCATCCCTCTCCTAGATCTCTCTCTTTCTCTCCCTCCCCTCCCTTCCTCCCTCCTGCTCTCTGTCTCTGTAAATTCAATTAAATTCAAAGGGCTTTATTGGCATGGGAAACATACTGTATGTTTACATTGCCAAAGCAAGTGAAATAGATCATAAAAAATGAGAGGTAATCATTAAACTCACGATTTCCAAAGGAATAGAGACATTTCAAATGTCATATTTTAGCTATATGCAGTGTTGTAACGATGTGAAAAAATACAAAATGGAAAATAATCTCTCTCTCTCTCTACATGTATGCCTGCTGAAGTGACTTTGCAGCACTACAGATTGCATACTACAGTTACCGAGCAGAAAGCTCCCACCCAGGGGGACTGCAGCAGTGTTAGTTGTGGTTTGTCTCAGCGTGTGGCATCTGTGGAAGCCAATCAGAACAGCTGGAGAGCACTAATGCAAGCTGGCATACCAGGAGTCACCCTCCCCTTCCCTCATCCTCATCTCAGCTGTGACGGGAAACAGAAAAGAGATGAGGAGGAATGAATACAGGGACCTCTCTCTGTCCTCCATCTCTCTCTCAAACACGGTCTCATTTTCTGTCTTTTCTTTCTCTTTTTTTCTCACTCTCTCTCTCTCTTGCACTCTTTCTCTCTCTTACCCACTCTCAGGAGGAGGGTGGGTTAGTGAGGAGAGAGTGTGATTAATGGAGAGACAGCTGCTTGGAAATGCACTGTGTGACTTTGACCACTCATTCCTAGCCTTAACGATTCCCAGTCTCTACTCAGGGAGTAAACATGCAAGACAAAAACATGCTTTTGAATTTGTTTCTTATGTCTATATAAAGATACACATCTTCTTGACTGGCTGAGTTAAGTTTTATTATCACATGCACAAGTACAGTGAAATGCCTTTCTTGCAAGCTCTTTCCCAACAATGCAGTAATCAATATCAGTCGTACAAATTGATAGGTTTGGATTTCTGAACTTTAAATGTTATTGATCATTAGTTGTCATAGAGACCTGAGGGGTGCCATAACCGAGGGGCTAAACCAGAAGTTAATTGTTATCTTGGAATATATGGGCATCACTGCCTGGTACGGCAATTGCTCGGCCTCTGACCGCAAGGCACTACAGAGGGTAGTGCGTACGGCCCAGACCATCACTGGGGCTAAGCTGCCTGCCATCCAGGACCTCTACACCAGGCGATGTCAGAGGAAGGCCCTAAAAATTGTCAAAGACCCCAGCCACCCCAGTCATAAACTGTTATCTCTACTACCGCATGGCAAGCGGTACCGGAGTGCCAAGTCTAGGACAAAAAGGCTTCTCAACAGTTTTTACCCCCAAGCCGTAAGACTCTTGAACAGGTAAACAAATGGCAACCAGGACTATTTGCTTTGTGTGCCCCCCACAAAACAACTATTTTTACGCTGCTGCTACTCTCTGTTTATCATATATGCATAGTCACTTTAACTATACATTCATGTACATACTACCTCAATTGGGCCGACCAACCAGTGCTCCCGCACATTGGCTAACCGGGCTATCTGCATTGTGTTCCGCCACCCAACACCCGCCAACCCCTCTTTTACACTACTGCTACTCTCTGTTCATCATATATGCATAGTCACTTTAATCATATCTGCATGTACATACTACCTCAATCAGCCTGACTAACCGGTGTCTGTATGAAGCCTCACTACTTTTATAGCCTCGCTACTCTATATAGCCAGTCTTTTTACTGTTGTTTTATTTCTTTACCTACCTATTGTTCGCCAAATACCCTTTTTGCACTATTGTATTTGGCGCAAGTGACAAATAAACTTCTGTTTGATGTACTGAGTGTAGGGAAAACAATCACGTGGCAGGCATTGATAAGGGGACAAAGCCATGGATTAGTGATGAAGGGGGTCGAGGTCAGGTCACGTTAAAACCTCTTACTTCTACCCCCTCCTTTTTCGAACATTCTGTTAAAAATCGCGCAACTTTTCAGCGTCCTGCTACTCATGCCAGGAATATAGTATATGCATATGATTAGTATGTGTGGATAGAAAACACTCTGAAGTTTCTAAAACTGGTTAAATCACGGCTGTGACTATAACAGATCGTGTGTTTCATTGAAAAATGCAAGAAAAACTGCTCTCTGAAAGCTACAAATAATTTCCATAAGTCACTTCCATGGGTTGTTAAAAGGGGACAAAATTTAATATCGACCTGCATGCAATTCATACAAATTCCACACGATGTCGCCATTGTCGTCATTTTCAATTGAATTTTTTGTTGGAAAATCCAACTATCTGGATTCCGTTTCTTCCAGTCTCCACCAGGATGCTGTGAATGTGGACATTGGCAGCCATTGATTTGCAGACGAGGAGCTATTGAATATACATCGCCCTGTAATCATTTTGATAGATTATAAACGTTTACTAATACCTAAAGTTGGATTACAAAAGGATTTCGAAGTGTTTTGTGAAAGTTTATCGTCGACTTTTTTAATTTTAAAAAATGACGCAGCGTTTAAAAACGATGTTTTTTTCTGAATGACACAGCTTCCATAGAAAGCTATTTTGGGTATATATGGACCGATTTAAACGAAAAAAAAGACCCAATTGTGATGTTTATGGGGCATATAGGAGTGCCAAGAAAGAAGCTTGTCAAAGGTAATGAATGTTTTATATTTTATTTCTGCGTTTTGTGCTGCGTCGGATAAGCAGAGTCTTTGTTTACGTCGCATTCAGGCATTTTGAGGTGTTGCATGCTATCAGATAATAGCTTCTCATGCTTTCGCCGAAAAGCATTTTAAAAATCTGACTTGTTGGCTAGGTTCACAACGAGTGTAGCTTTAATTCAATACCCTGCTTGTGAATTTTGATCAAGGTTTGAGTTTTAACGAGTACATTTAGCATTTAGCGTAGCGCATTTGCATTTCCAGGTGCCTACTTGAGACATATGCGTCTCAAGTAGAATCAAGAAGTTAAGGGAGAAGGAAACGTTTATGGCCTGTATCACTTTGTTTCCTGCCTAGCGATAAAGATACAATGTTTAGCAAGAAGGAGACTCCACCCAAAGTTGGGTACATATACACCACTAATGTAAACATATTTTGGTCGATTCAGCTGTTCGATCCCTTGGAAAGAATTAACTTGGTTTGAACTTTCACAGAGTACATTGAGTTCTTACTCTAATAATCAGAACCTAACAAAATATTATGTTATAAAGTAAAGTAGGACAAAAACACACAAGAAATAAAATAATAAGAACACGAGAAAGTAAGTAAGCTAAATACAGGCTCAAATAAAATTGTATTTGTCACATGCTTGGCAACCAACAGGTGTACTGTAGACTAACAGTGAAATGCTGACTCCTCATGTCTCCTAATGGTGGCTCCCTGCAGGGAGACAGTGTGGCGGAGCTGGTCCAAGTCTGCTGGGTCTGTCAGGGCCAGTTCGTACTATCAAGGCACAAGGAGAGACCCAGATGCAGACACAGGAGGCAGATCGTTGGAGTCTTACAATGTTTATTAATATAAAGGGGTAGGCAAGAGAATGGTCATGGACAGGCATAAAGGTCAACACCAGTTCAGACTCCAATAGGTACCGAAGGACAGGAAAAAATCAAGGTCAGGGCAGGCAGGATGATCAGGCAGGCAGGAAAGTAGTCCAGAGTCAGGCAGGGGTCAGAACCAAGAGGACAATAAAAAGAGAAGAGAAAAGGAGTACAAGAAAAACACGCTGGTTGACTTGACTAAACATACAAGACAAACTGGCACAGAGAGACAGGAAACACTGGGATAAATACACTAGGGAAAATAAGCGACACCTGGAGGGTGTGGAGACAATCAAGGAACAGGGCGTGACATTTATATTTTCAACATTTACTTTTACTTCACTACATTCCTAAAGAAAATAATTTACTTTTTACTCCATACATTTTCCCTGACACCCAAAAGCGCTTGATACATTTTGACAGGAAAATGGTCCAATTCACAAACTTATCAAGAGAACATCCCTGGTCATCCCTACTGCCTCTGATCTGGCAGACTCACTAAACACATTCTTCGTTTGTAAATGAATTAATTAGGAAACACAAAATATCAATGAGGCTACAGTTGAAGTCAGAAGTTTACATACACTTCAACCACTCCACAAATTTGTTAACAAACTATAGTTTTGGCAAGTCGGTTAGGATATATACTTTGTGCATGACACAAGTCATTTTTCCAACAATTGTTTACAGACAGATTATTTCACTTATAATTTACTGTATCACAATTCCAGTGGGTCAGAAGTTTACATACACTAAGTTGACTGTGCCTTTAAACAGCTTGGAAAATTCCAGAATATGATGTCATGGCTTTAGAAGCTTCTGATAGGCTAATTGACATAGTTTGAGTCATTTGGAGGTGTACCTGTGGATGTATTTCAAACTCAGTGCGTCTTTGCTTGACATCATGGGAAAATCAAAAGAAATCAGCCAAGACCTCACAAGTCTGGTTCATCCTTGGGAGCAATTTCCAAACGCCTGAAGGTATCACGTTCATCTGTACAAACAATAGTACACAAGTATAAACACCATGGGACCACGCAGCCATCATACCACTGAGGAAGGAGACGTGTTCTGTCTCCTAGAGATGAACGTACTTTGGTGCGAAAAGTGCAAATCAATCCCAGAACAACAGCAAAGGACCTTGTGAAGATGGAGGAAACGGGTACGAAATAATCTATATCCACAGTAAACGAGTCCTATATCTTCATAAACTGAAAGGCCGCTCAGCAAGGAGGAAGCCACTGCTCCAAACCATCATAAAAAAGCCAGACTACGGTTTGCAACTGCACATGGGGACAAAGATCATACTTTTTGGAGAAATGTCCTCTGGTCTGATGAAACAAAAATAGAACTCTTTAGCCATAATGACCATCGTTATGTTTGGAGGAAAAAGGGGTAGGCCTGAGTAACAGGCAGTTTACTTTGGGCATGTCAGTCAGACAGGAAGTGGAGAAAAATAGAAGTTAAACTTCTTCAAGCTAGGGTCTATTTTTCTCCATTTCCACCTGAGTGACATGCACAAAGTAAACTGCCTGTTGCTCAGGCCCTGAAGCCAGGTTATGCATATAATTGGTACCATTGGAAAGAACACTGAAGTTTGTAGAAATTATAAAATAATGTTGGAGACTATAACACAATAGATATGGTGAAGCATATTTTGACTTGTTTTAACAAAGTTTTGCGGTAGCCTTTTGGATTCCTTTCTCTGCATGTTGAACGAGTGGATTACTCAAATCAATGGTGCCAACTAAACAGACCTTTTGGGATATAAAGAAGGATTTTATCTAACAAAACGACATTACATGTTGTAGCTGGGACCCTTTGGAAGACAAATCAGAGGAAGATTTTCCAAAAGTAAGTGAATATTTAATCACTATTTGTGAATTTCTGAAACCTGTGTTGGTGGATAAATATTTTGATGTGGGGCGCCATCCTCAAATAATTGCATGGCATACTTTCGCTTTAAAGCCTATTGTAAATTGGACAGTGCAGTTCGATTAACAAGAATTTAAGTTTTACCGACATAAGACACTTGTATGTTCCAAATTGTTTAATATCCATAATACTCTCTCTTCCATTCTATCACTCACTTTAAGTCTCTCTCAATACATTAAAACTGATTGTGAACAGTAAAAGTCTAAGATTGTGTGGAAGGAGAGGAGGAATTTCTGTCTCTCCTCTCTTCTACTCTCTCTCTTTCTCAGCATCCTGAGATATCTTTGGTCTTGTGTCTCCTCTGGTAGCGTGTGTCTGTTGGGCCGAAACCTCACTTCTGGGCACCAAACAGGGCCTGGGTTGGGGTCTTGGCCATGTGGTCCTGGGCAGAGAAGGTCTGGCTGCCTCATAGGCCTGGACAAGCTCCTGGAACCGCTCGTAGTCTATCCACGTCCACCACTCTCCCTCCAGCTTTAACTGCATAGGGAAACACACATAGGGATATTGCTAGTACAGTACATACAGCATACACATGCACACAACAGTGTGCAGACATGCACACGCAGAGAGAGCATTACAGATGCAGAGAGACTCTTCAATCAATCATAAATCACACTAAGGGACTATAGGGCTCATGGAGCAGCAGTCTCCAGTCTCCAATGAGCTGCCAGCCTTACAGGAGCATTCATTAACCAATCAGAAGTACAGTGACTCATCAAACCTATCAACCTCTGGACGCTAACTCATCTATGAGAGGAGGGAGGAGTATGAGAGATTGGGAGTGTGTGTCTATTTGTCAATAACAGCTGGTGCACTGTCAATGACTGTTCTCTCTGCTATCGCATGGCAAGTGGTACCAGAGGTATACTAGGAGATGTCAGAGGAAGGCCTAAAAAATTGTCAGACTTCAGTCACCCAAGTCATAGACTGTTATCTCTGCTACCACACGGCAAGCGGTACCGGAGCGCCAAGTCTAGGTCCAAAAGGCTCCTTAACAGCTTCTACCCCCAAGCCATAAGACTGCTGAACAATTAATCAAATGGCCACCCGGACTATTTGCATTGAGCTCCCCCCTTTGTTTTTACACTGCAGCTACATGCTGTTTATTATCTATGCATAGTCACTTTACCCCTATCTATATGTACAAATTACCTCGACTAACCTGTATCCCCGCACATTGAATCAGTACTGGTACCCCCTTGTATATACAGTTGAAGTTTACATACACCTTAGCCAGATACATTTAAACTCAGTTTTTCACAATTCCTGACATTTAACCCTAGTAAAAATTCCCTATCTTAGGTCAGTTATGTCACTTTATTTTAAGAATGTGAAATGTCAGAATAATAGTAGAGAGTGATTTTATTTCAGCTTTTATTTATTTCATCACATTCCCAGTGGGTCAGAAGTTTACATACACTCAATTAGTATTTAGTAGCATTGCCTTTAAATTGTTTAATTTGGGTCAAACGTTTTAGGTAGCCTTCCACAAGCTTCCCACAATAAGTTGGGTGAATTTTGGCCCATTCCTCCTGACAGAGCTGGTGTAACTGAGTCAGATTTGTAGGCCTCCTTGCTCGCAGATGCTTTTTCAGTTCTGCCCACATATTTTCTATGGGATTGAGGTCTGGGCTTTGGGATGGCCACTCCAATACCTTGACTTGGTTGTCCTTAAGCCATTTTGCCACAACTTTGGAAGTATGCTTGGGGTCGTTGACCATTTGGAAGATCCATTTGCGACCAAGCTTTAAGTTTCTGTCTTTCCATTCACACAAGTGACATAGGCAAATATACAGTGCATTCGGAAGGTTTTCTGACCCATTCATTACATTACAGCCTTATTTAAAAAAAAAATGTTTTAATCAATCTATGTACAATACCCCGTGCTGAGAAAGCAAAAGCAGGTTTTTAGAAATGTTTGACAATTTATATATATTTTTAAAAAACTGAAATATTACATAACTATGCAGACCCTTTACTCAGTACTTTGTTGAAGCATCTTTGGCAGTGATTACAGCCTCGGGTCTTCTTGGGTATGACGCAACAAGCTTGGCACACCAGTATTTGGGGAGTTTCTCCCCTTTTTCTCTGCAGATCTTCTCAAGCTATGTCAGGTTGGATGGGGAGCTTCGCTGCACATCTATTTTCAGGTCTCTCCAGGGATGTTCGATCGGGTTCAAGTCCGGGCTCTGGCTGGGCCACTCAAGGACATTCAGAGACTTGTCCCGAAGCCACTCCTGCATTGTCTTGGCTGTGTGCTTAGGGTCGTTGTCCTGTTGGAAGGTGAAGCCTCACTCCAGTCTGAGGTTCTGAGCGCTCTGGAGCAGGGTTTCATCAAGGATCTCACTTTACTTCATTCATATCTCTTTTGCTTCATTCATGGGTGTGTGCCTTTCCAAATCATGTCCAATCAATTGCATTTACCACAGGTGGACCCCAATCAAGTTGTAAAAACATCTCAAGGATGATCAACGGAAACAGGATGCACCTGAGCTCATTTCGAGTCTCATAGCAAAGGGTCTGAATACTTATGTAAAAAAGGTATTTCATTTTTTAATATATAAATCTGCAAAAATGGCTAAACCTGTTTTTGTTTTTTCATTATGGGGTATTGTGCGAAGATTGCTAAGGATTTAAAACATATTTTCTTTTAGAATAAGGCTGTAAGGTAACAACATGTGGAAAAAGTCAAGGGGTCTGAATACTTTCCGAAGGCACTGTATATCACAAACAATGCAATTATCACAACACGGTATTTTTCCTGGCTTGGCTTCCCCAGTGAATTTACCCACACACCGCTACTGGTTATGCAGGTGATTATACCTGGCTACTGTATGGTGTAAGGCTGAGACAGAGGAGTTTAGAGAAGGGTAGGGTGGACAAATGGCACACTATTCCACAGGAGGTTGGTGGCACTTTAATTGGGGAGGACAGGCTTGTGGTCATGACTGGAGCGGAATATGTGGAATGGTATATAATACATAAAATGCATGGTTTCTATGTGTTCATTCACTCTCATCATTGGGTATTGTACATAGATTGATGAAGGGATGTAATGTAATGAATGGGTCGGAATAATTTCTGAATGCACTGTATATTTGTCTGTCACTTGTGTGAATGGAAAGACAGAAACTTAAAGCTTGTTTTGTTATGAGCCGTCCTCCCCTCAGTAGTCTTCTGCTACTCTCTATATAGTGTACTTCTTTTGACCGGAGCCCATAAAAGTAGTTCACTATATAGGGAATATGGTGCCTGTAACGAACCACGTCCTCCTCTTCTGAGGAGGAGAAGCGAGAAGGATCGGAGGACCAATTTGCAGCGTGGTAAGTGTCCATAATGTTTATTATAATACATAAACTGAACACTACAAAAATACAAAACAATAAACGTGAAATGAACGATACAGTCCCGTGTGGTACGAACACTAACACGGAAGACAAACACCCACAACCCAAACCTGAAACCCAGGCTACCTAAATATGATTCTCAATCAGGGACAACAATTGACAGCTGCCTCTGATTGAGAACCATACTAGGCCGAACTCAAAAACCAACATAGAAAAACAAACAGACTGCCCACCCAACTCACGCCCTGACCATACTAAAACAAAGATAAAATAACAGAACTATGGTCAGAAAGTGACAGTGCCATTTGGGACTGAAGTCCAGCATTAATAACATCTTGAGGGTAGGGGGCAGTATTTTGATGTTTGGATGAAAAACGTACCCAAATGAAACTGCCTATTTCTCAGGCCCAGAATCTAGAGTATGCATATAATTGTCAGATTGCTCAAGGGCACATTAGCAGATTTTTTGGCCTACTCGGCTCGGGGATTCAAACCAGCACCCTTTCAGTTACTGGTCCAACACTCTTAACCTCTAGGCTACCAGATTGAGTTCCAGCCTAATGTGTAATTTAACAATGCCATACAACTCTCCTTCTGTGGCCTCCAACTGCTCTTAAATGCAAGTAAAACTAAATGCATGCTCTTCAAACAATCGCTGCCCACACCTGCCCGCCTGTCCAGCATCACTACTCTTAGAATATGTGGACAACTAGAAATACCTAGGTGTCTGGTTAGACTGTAAACTCTCCTTCCAGACTCACATTAACCTCTTGAAACTAGGGGGCACTATTTTCATTTTTGGAAAAATAACATTCCCAAAGTAAACGGGCTATTCTTTCAGGACCAGATAATAGAATATGCATATAATTGACAGCTTAGGATAGAAACACTATAAAGTTTCAAAAACTGTCAAAATATTGTCTGTGAGTATAACAGAACTGATATTGCAGGTGAAAACCTGAGGAAAATCCAACCCGGACGTGCTGTTATTCCTGAAAGCTCTCTGTTCCATTGCCTGCCTTCGCTCCATTTAAAGGGATATTAACCAGATTCCTTTTCCTATGGTTTCCCCATGGTGTGAACAGTGGGGAAGTTTCAGGCTTTTATTTTGAAAAATGAGCGAGAAAGATCACATCACGTCATTGTATGGCTGAGTGCCAGCAGCGGTTTGCATGCACAACAGCTTGGAGCAGACATTTCTATCTCTCCTATTGAAGAAGCTACAGTCCCGGTTGAAATATTATCGATTATATATTGTAAAAACAACCTGAGGATTGATTATAAAAAACATTTGACATGTTTCTAAGAACTTTACGGACACTATTTGAAATGTTCGTCTGCGATGTCGTGACCGCTCGAGCCTGTGGATTTCTGAACATAACGCGCCAACCTAATGGAGGTATTTTGGACATAAAAATAATCTTTATGGAACAAAAGGAACATTTATTGTGTAACTGGGAGTCTCGTGAGTGCAAACATCCAAAGATCATCGATTCATTTTATTGCTTTTCTGACTTTCGTGACCAATCTACTTTGCTGCTAGCTGTTTGTAATGTTTTGTCTACTTTTTTATTTATTTTACCTTTATTTAACTAGGCAAGTCAGTTAAGAACAAATTCTTATTTTCAATGACGGCCTAGGAACAGTGGGTTAACTGCCTGTTCAGTGGCAGAACGACAGATTTATACCTTGTCAGCTCGGGGGTTTGAACTTGCACCCTTTTACTAGTCCAACGCTCTAACCACTAGGCTACCTTGCCGCCTCTGAAAAGTAGTCATGTTCCTTCAGTGTTTCTCAGAGGTTTAGAGAGTTGCTGACTTCACTCTGACGAGACAGACATGTCATACGGAGTGACAGAAAAGCGATCAATCCCTCCTCTCACTCTGGGCATGCCGTGAACAATGATCATCTGCTCTCACTCTTTATTCACAGATCTTTTTCACACCTCCCTCTCTCTACAGTACCACACTCACCATACCTTTCTACTGTAGGTCTCCTGCATTGTGTGTAGCAAGACAAATGATAGGTGCAGGTTGGCCAGCCCTCTAGGGAGAGAGGGAGTGTTGCTTATAGAGAGAGTGTAGGTTAGAGGCTAAACTATAATGGCTTCGGCCTCAGGGGAACAGATGCTTACATGTTAGGGATGGCTGAGTGCCTTCAGTCTACAGGTCCCTTTGGCATTACATGCTGGTCCAACAGAGCCAGTCAAAAAAGGGCTTCCGTCTGCAGGGGAGAAGGTCCCCAGACTCGCCAGCTGTAGTTTCAAATGTTCACAGTCAGATCGAGATTCAACGATTCTTGTTGCTGAAATTGCAGTCAATTAAATTTAGTGTTACAGGTCCCAGTTTTTGGACTGGTGCAGCAGATAATAGTTATTGTAACACAGGATAAATAAAGAAACAGGAGAACGTGGCTTCTCTTTCAAAGGTTCTCTCAATTATTTTATTCAACATTTTCTCAAGTGCAAACTGTCTTTTTATTGTATTTCAATGTTTTCTTTTGTTTTCTTTAAAGTGTATTTAGTGATCTGTCTCATAAATCCCTGACATATTCACATCCTCAAATTCTTTACATTTATACCGCAAACACATTTACTCTTAACTTTTTAATTCACCTGTTCAGGTTATAATTATGTAGAAGACTGTTGCCTACTATAGCCCTATAGGAGACTCTAAAACATGAAAGCCTTTAAAGACTGGTATATCTCATTAGAAGTGTACGTTATACCCATGCTCAAAATACATTTAACCCGTATAAGAAGAGTGCTAATAGAAAGACAAGACTATTGCAACTGAGATTAATGCTAATTATTGGAAAATGATTGAACAAGCTAGCATAACCGAAGCTAGCAACCAACTAACCGGAGCTAGCAACCAACTAACCGGAGCTAGCTACCAACTAACCGGAGCTAGCTACCAACTAACCGGAGCTAGCAACCAACTAACCGGAGCTAGCAACCAACTAACCGGAGCTAGCAACCAACTAACCGCGGCTAGCCAAAAGCTAACCGCGGTTAGCCAAAAGCTAACCGCTTTTCTAACATTTAAAGTACAACAATTTCAAAGTTCTTAAACATCACAGTTACAACCTTAAATTCTGTAAACCCTTAGGATATTGTCAGGAGTGTCTTTTTCAAAAATATCAAGAGTTAACAATCAGTTTTTTTGCTAGCAAGAGCAATTAAGTGGAAAATATCTACAAAATTATGTATTAATGCAGGTGATTTCTTTGATTGGTTTGTGTGTGCACATGTATGTGAGCATGTTTGTTAGTCCGTGTATGTGTGCGTGTGTGCATTTTTGTCAGTGTGTGCATGTCTTCGTGAGATGGAGAAGGTGGGCTAGGATTGATGGTCACTTCTATTCAGATTACCAGAGGCGTGCATCAACCCTGGTGAGATTGGAATGGTTTTGTGGTTGGTTCACTTCATTTCTCTAAGTGATGTATGCGCTGTGTCATCCTGAATTCATTTTAGCAACGCATTGCTATTTAGCATATGGAACAATTTGTTGAAACTAAGTATAATGATAAACATAAGAATTATTATTATGGACTACCACTATCATGGTTTATGAAGAAATACTAAGTGTGTTGATATTTGTTTGTATATTTTGTTTTTGTAAAGATTACTCAGGCTTTTAACAACAGATAAGTATGTTTTTGTGCGGTGTGTGTATGTGTTCATTCATCTAAGTTGTCTCCATAGTAATGTGGATCCTTTAGCCAGCTTCCTCACCATCCTTAAGTCCTCAGAACCAATTTGTAGATTCCATCTAAAGTTAGCCCACAGAGTTCAAGGAGAGGGTATGACCAGAATCATTAGTTAGAATGTTTGTGTGTGTTATGGTAAACACACACACACATCGTTTTTATCTTGGACTAAAATGCAGTCCCACTCTCCTCTGAGTTGTTGAGTTTGTTTACCATACATTTTTAAAGACAGATTTAGCTTTAAACTGGCACCCTCCCACACACTGCCTTTAGAAATCCTGCTGCGCCACGGTTTATATTTAATTTTGTCAACAACGACAGTGTGATTTGGAAACCCACCCAACCTTGAGAAAACATATGGCCCACTCTAGGCAGGCACAGGTTTGGTCCCGAAAAAGGTATTATAATCAAGTATCTCCTCAGGCTAGCTAGGCTACATTCAAATATTCACACATAACTTTAAATACATGCTGAATACATTGCTTTATTCTAGGTAGAATGCTAGTGTAGACATTGTGTGTCTCTGTGACTTCAGCCAGCCAGGCACAGAGAGGGACAGGACTGGATAGGACAGGAGGCAGGGTAGCAGAATGAGCCTGGTGATGCCAACATTGTCACATCCATTCCTGCCCTGGCTTCAGAATCAGAACCCATCCTCAGAATGTTTTGTACCCTCAGAACGGAACATCAGAGTTCCATCCAGACCCAACCCTTCCCTTCTCTTCCTTTATTATCCAACAACACAAAGCATATGGGGGATGATCAGAATGGCTGCTTGGCCAGGAATTCATAAGGACAGATGGAAAGTAAATGTGCTTGGGTTTGTTCAAACCATTTTGTAGCCCAGTTCTCATTTGGGGGACGATTAAGGAGAGTTTGGAGTGGAGATCTAAATTTGTAGCAATAATGCTGGCTCCCTCTAAAGCCATAAACATTTATGAATACAGTGTTTTTGGGTTTCAAAATATAGGGACCAGTTAATGTATTATACCCATGGGTTGATTTTGTTACTCAGCAGATTCATAGTTACTATAAGACCTATTTTTCATTCAAATGGGGGGGGGGGGGTCTGTTGAAGAATGGTGTCTTTGACATTTTTCACTGTGTTTGGCAAGGTGGCATCCTCATTCATTCTCAGGCTGCTATTTGTGCACACAGGTGCATACTCAGCCTGAGATGGAGGGGTGTTGAGGCAGTACCAGAGCCCTGAGGCACACCCCATTCTGCACACCGCCATTGGGCCTGTGTTGACGACACACTGTCTAATGCCCGTGTGTGCACGCATTCTGAAGCCAGGTCTTTGATGCTTGTGTCAATGACATTCGTTAAGGGGATACATTAAGGCCTTTACTTTGGCAAAAGAGGGGCTTCATAGCAATTACTTCTTTTTTTACCCTCTCATTGCAAATATCACTATTCTTGTCTTTGAATAGAATAGCTTGTGGGAGTTCATGCTTGTGCATGAGTGTGTGCACAATATACATACGCGTGTGTGTGTGTGTGTGTGTATTAGCATCACAGGGGCAGAACTCTGGGCTTTCAGTTAAGCAAACAGATTTGAAGGGCACGGGAGCCAAACTGAAAGCTACCCTCTGCCAAAGAGGAAATAGCTGGAAATGACAGCAACAGCCCAAAACGCATGAGAACACTGACACCAATGGAGACCCTAACAGAATTCGGTGCCACTTGGTGTCTGAGTGTGGGAGTGGTGGAGTTGGGGACACTTTCAGTCAGTAAATATTTTCTTCATTTTCTTTCTGAACCCAAAGCTTCAAAATCACATAATCTAACACTCAAATGATAATCTGATGCTCTAATGATGACCGCGGGTGATACTACAAAATGATTTAGGATCACACCGTCCACCTTGCACTGCACTCTGCTGCATTTTACAATCAGAGCTGCCATCTGGGAACATTCATTATTTGGCAGCAGGAAACTAATGATATTAGAGCCTGGTGAGATCAACAAAATCTAGGACGGGATTCAATCCGATCGCTGCTGGTTGAAAATGCAGTTTTTAAGGTAATTTTCTATTGAGCCGACATCTGCAGCGTTTTACCCGGGAACATTGCTTTAAAAGCAGCATTTTAGCCATGCCTGTAATGTTTATTTTAGCTGTTATTATTTAACCTTTATTTTGCCAGGAAGTCCCATTGGTGTCAAAATACCTTGTTAACAAGGGATTGTTGCTCACAAAATACATACTTTGAGATACTTTTGAGACATACAGTACCAGTCAAGTTTGGAGACACCTACTCATTCAAGGGTTTTTCTTTATTTTGACTATTTTCTACATTGTAGAATAATAGTGAAGACATCAAAACTATGAAAAAATACATATGGAATCATGTAGTAACCAAAAAAGTGTTAAGCAAATGAAAATATATATATATATATATATATATTTTAAATTCTTCAAAGTAGCCACCCTTTGCCTTGATGACAGCTTTGTACACTCTTGGCATTCTCTCAACTTCACATGGTGGCATGGCACACACCCAGGGGATGGCCTTGATTAGCCTCAATGCTAATCATCTTGTTAACTGAGAGGAGTCAATTAACCAAATGACAAATGATGTTTGAAAGAGGCGTCAAACGTCTTTGTCTCAGGCATATACATTTTTTTCTGAACAGGGGATTTGCATTTTAACAGCATAATGAACTCAGACTAATGCAGTCCAAATAAATAATTGATAAATAAATATTCCTTCTCAATAGTAAGCAGAGGAATGCGGGGGTACCATACTCATTAGTACAGATGTGATAATTGTATGTTCCTTGTTTCTGTCAGTCACATGTGGGAGTGTGAACCCATGCAGGGGTGCGCCATGTTCTCTGTTAAAACATGATGGTTGCATTTGTGTCTGCTGATTTGATTTGATTTGTGGGTTCTGTAAATGTTTATAGTCCCCAAAGGACAATCCGTTTGCAGCAATTACAATTTCTACACATCGGAGGACAGGCTAATTCTAATGGCTGGAATGTAATAAATAGAACGGTATCAAACACAACATATATGGAAACCAATGAGCCTGCCCTCCTATTGCTCCTCCCACCAGCCTCCTCTGGCACCCATGTGTGTTAATTATCCCATTATGAGTGCATGTCTGTGTCTCTTTTTCTGTTTGTGTGTGTACAGATTTAGTATGTGTTTTGGTATTATGTTTCCCACAGGCATGTTCTCAGGCAAGGAGCCAGCAGCTTTCTCGGCTGAATCACACCACTGATTAAGATACATCACACCAATGTAGAAATAAAGAGCTTGTTTCTGACGCCACAGTGAGAGGTGGGTTTCTGACGCCACAGTGAGAGGTGGGTTTCTGACGCCACAGTGAGAGGTGGGTTTCTGACGCCACAGTGAGAGGTGAGTTTGGGTGCCAGCTTTGCATCCCCATGCTGTTCTCAGATTCCAGAACCAACAGACCTGTCAGTGTCCATGTAACATTGTTCTCAGATTCCAGAACCAACAGACCTGTCGGTGTCCATGAAACATTGTTCTCAGATTCCAGAACCAACAGACCTGTCAGTGTCCATGAAACATTGTTCTCGGATTCCAGAACCAACAGACCTGTCAGTGTCCATGTAACATTGTTCTCAGATTCCAGAACCAACAGACCTGTCAGTGTCCATGTAACATTGTTCTCAGATTCCAGAACCAACAGACCTGTCAGTGTCCATGTAACATTGTTCTCAGATTCCAGAACAAACAGACCTGTCAGTGTCCAGGTTACAGCAGTCTAAGCAAATAGGCTCTCAGCCATAGAACCAAAGAATCAGGTACGGTGCGTTTTCACACTGAGCTAAAATTGAATAAGAAGCAAGTTATGCAAGGTTTTAGAATCGGTATGTGAGTGTCTAGTAAGACACAGTGGGTTATGGGGAAGTGAAGGTGTGAACTGTGTGTTCTGCACGTTAAATGCTTACCAGCCTCTAGTCTCAGACACACTTCATAACCTCTCACTCACTCAGAGCGGGTTGAACTACGCTCTGCCGTGAATTGATTTTAATGTATAAGTGGGCTCTACTGACGGGTTATTCTAAAGTATTTTTGGGGCATTGGTTATGTCTGTTATATGAATGATATGTCACAGAGTTCCTTGTCCCCCTTAGACATGGTGGTCAGGGAACACCTGTGGCACCTGGTAAGCTGGCATATTCACATACAGTATCTTTACAATCAAATTTTAACATTCCTGAAAGAGAATAAAAATTAAGGCGAGGAAAGAGAGAAGAAACTGAAATATAAAATGGATTCTATTCTGGTTCCTGAGGCCACTAACAAGACATCACCAGTGCAATAAGACTGGACTGAAATGCCTCCTGCTTTAACAAAGATACAGCATATTGTTAACCTTTTTGGGATAGGGGGCAGCATTTTCACTTTTGGATGAATAGCGTGCCCAGAGTGAACTGCCTCCTACTCTGTCCCAGATGCTAATATATGCATATTATTATTAGTATTGGATAGAAAACACTCTGAAGTTTCTAAAACTGTTTGAATGATGTCTGTGAGTATAACAGAACTCATATGGCAGGTGAAAACCTGAGAAAAATCCAACCAGGAAGTGGGACATCTGAGTTTTGTAGTTTTTCAAAGCTTGGCCTACCGAATACACATTGAGATATGGATGAGATTGCACTTCCTAGGGCTTCCACTAGATGTCAACCGTCTTTTGAAACTTGAATGAGGATTCTACTATAAAGGAGGGGCTCATGAGACCTCTTTGAGTCAGTGGTCTGGCAGAGAGCCTTGGTCTCATGATGCGCGATCCCGACAGAGTCACCTCTCGTTCCAGTGCTTCTCTGAAGACAAAGGAATTCTCCGGTTGAAACATTATTGATGTTTTATGTTAAAAACATCCTAACGATTGATTCCATACATCGTTTGACATGTTTCTAAAGGACTGTAATGGAACTTTTCGAGTTTGTCTGGATGAAGTGCCTGCGCCTAATGAAGATGGATTACTGGGCTGAACACGCTAACAACAAGTGGCTATTTAGACATAAATGATGGAACTTTATGGAACAAATCAGTCATTTATTGTCGAACTGGGATTCCTGGGAGTGCCTTCTGATGAAGATCATCAAAGGTAAGTGAATATTTATGGTGTTGTTTCTAACTTTGTTGATTCCAAAATGGCAGATATTCCTCTGGCTGTTTTAGGTTCTGAGCGCCGTTCTCAGATTATGCTTTTTCGAAAATCTGACACAGCGGTTGCATTAAGGAGAAGTCTCTTTAATTCTGTGAATAACACTAGTATCTTTTATCAATGTTTTATGGGTATTTCTGCAAAATCACCGGATGTTTTGGAATCAAAACATTACTGCACGTAAGGCGCCAATGTAAACTGAGATTTTTGGATATAAATATGCACATTATCGAAAAAGATGTCCTATGAGTGTCAATTTAGCATTAACCCTGGAGTGATGAATGTGCAGATGATGATGTGGAAGTAGAGATACTGGGGTGCAAAAATAAATCATTTGGGGAATGAGGTAGTTGAGTGGGCTATTTACAGATGGGCTGTGTACAGGTGAAGTGATCGGTAAGCTGCTCTGACAGTTGATGCTTAAAGTTCGTGAGGGAGATATAAGTCTCCAGCTTCAATGATTAATTGGGTTGGGCTAAAGTGCAATGCAGTCAGGTGGGTCATCAGCTGTTGCAGCAACAGCTAGGTTCTACGCACAAAACCAAGTGAATTGATGAGAATGGTGTGATGTAAGATACCGCTCTTAAAAAATGTGTCAATTGTCAACATCATGGCTCCTTTGATCTGTTGAGACGCTGTTGATGGTTTCATCTTTGTTTTTGACAAAATGTTTTGACATTTGACATTTTTTTTTTACAATTGCTTTGTTCATTTCTGAGTCAAATTATTGTGAAGGAAAACATTCAGTGAATACAGAACACTCTGATAGCTCCCAAAGCGTGTTTCTGGGTTTCAACATTTAATTTTTTAATTTTTAATTTCACCTTTATTTAACCAGGTAGGCAAGTTGAGAACAAGTTCTCATTTACAATTGCGACCTGGCCAAGATAAAGCAAAGCAGTTCGACACATACAACAACACAGAGTTACACATGGAGTAAAACAAACATACAGTCAATAATACAGTAGAAACAAGTCTATATACGATGTGAGCAAATGAGGTGAGATGAGGGAGGTAAAAGCAAAAACAAGGCCATGGTGGCAAAGTAAATACAATATAGCAAGTAAAACACTGGAATGGTAGATTTGCAGTGGAAGAGTGTGCAAAGTAGAAATAAAAATAATGGGGTGCAAAGGAGCAAAATAAATAAATAAAATAAATACAGTAGGGAAAGAGGTAGTTGTTTGGGCTAAATTATAGATGGGCTATGTACAGGTGCAGTAATCTGTGAGCTGCTCTGACAGCTGGTGCTTAAAGCTAGTGAGGGAGATAAGTGTTTCCAGTTTCAAGGATTTTTGTAGTTCGTTCCAGTCATTGGCAGCAGAGAACTGGAAGGAGAGGCGGCCAAAGAAAGAATTGGTTTTGGGGGTGACCAGAGCGATATACCTGCTGGAGCGCGTGCTACAGGTGGATGATGCTATGGTGACCAGCGAGCTGAGATAAGGGGGGACTTTACCTAGCAGGGTCTTGTAGATGACATGGAGCCAGTGGGTTTGGCGACGAGTATGAAGCGAGGGCCAGCCAACGAGAGCGTACAGGTCGCAATGGTGGGTAGTATATGGGGCTTTAGTGACAAAACGGATGGCACTGTGATAGACTGCATCCAATTTGTTGAGTAGGGTATTGGAGGCTATTTTGTAAATGACATCGCCGAAGTCGAGGATTGGTAGGATGGTCAGTTTTACACGGGTATGTTTGGCAGCATGAGTGAAGGATGCTTTGTTGCGAAATAGGAAGCCAATTCTAGATTTAACTTTGGATTGGAGATGTTTGATGTGGGTCTGGAAGGAGAGTTTACAGTCTAACAAGACACCTAGGTATTTGTAGTTGAGGTGTTGAAAGGGGTTGCATTGTATGCCACTTTGCCTTCTCCCAAACCCTGATCTCAGAAGAATCTCTAGCTGTGCAAAAGCCATGGTCACTAGGCTGTGTCGTAGTAAGTACTTTCCCATATCAAGTACGTCCCAATTGTCTGTCCCTTGGTGGTGAAAATAGGGCAACTTTTACATGTTCCACTCAGTTACCTCCCTCTGCCCAGCTAATGGAAATCATTTTTATAGTTTGTCACTGCGCTGCGACCAGCTCGTTGTTGTCGAATCTCAGCTCCTCTAAGAACTAGGATATACACTGAAATTGACACAATCCTCAGAAATGCAGGCATTTCTAGACACTTCAGTAACTTTAGGTATGGTGGATAGTTGGATGTAACTGTAACCATGAGTGTAAAAATGTAAAATAATCCACTCCATTTTAGCTATTAGGAAACTATCCGAACCATCAGCCCTATCTAGCCATGGTTATATTAACCATGAGCAGCGCCTAATATTTTAATGCTGTACTCTCAATATAGTGATTCTGCAAATATAAACAGTGCATCACAGTGCAGCACACACAAGCTTCAAATAATGCCTGCATTAACCTGGCATAAACTCAAAATATATTAATAATTCCTGAATATTTTCTTCCAAAGAGCGAAAATTGAGGTAGGCTATTATATCAGCGCATGCAGCATGGCATAAATGTTGATGAATGTGTCTGTTGGAAATCCCTGGGGTTTGTCCTCTCTAATTGCCCAGACACAGGTTGATTAGAGTGGGAGTGGTAATGCACTATAAACTCAGGTTTATAGTCAACCTTGACATCTGCACAACAATAATGTAATTCCTAAAGGGGACTATTTTCTTAACTCCTGAACTGTATGGAGGATTCCTCAGTTCCGAATCCATAAATTTACTCTGTCCCTTGACACAATAGCTTCCCCCTCAGATCCATACATTTACTCTGTGGCTTGATGCTATGACTAAACACAATTGAAATATCTTTGCAGGTAACCTTGGCTCTCACTGATTGGCCGAACGATCCATTTCAACAGTGTTGGCATCAGACCTGATGATGCAGCCTGCCTGGCACCGTGTCCAATGGCCAATATCTCATGGTGCCGTTGGATTGGCAAGAAGATCTTGTGTCGGCATCTCTAAATTATCTCTGGAACAACATATCTCCTCAGCTGTTGTCAGGTGTTTTGGGAGGGATCCACAGCTCCTGCCTCCTTGACATGATAATGGCTGACCCTGGCTGTGACCTCACTTTCGGGGGGTGTCTCAGGGGGAATGGGATATTTCAACAACAAAAAAAACACACTGTATTTCCAATTCACACATGCGTATAATACACACTTGTACGTGTGAAACAGGACAAATATAAATACACACCAAATTATTGTATTATTATGCACACAAACACACTCAGCACACATGAGATGAGCCTTCTGAGTCAGCTGGTGGAGAGATTGAGCTGAGAGCTAACGGAAGGTGTGAGAAGTGTGGTGGATTTTCATTAACACGTGTGTGTGTGTGTGTGTGTGTGTGTGTGTGTGTGTGGATGAGGAGAGCAGGTGATCACAGCTTCCCCATAGCAGGAGGTGAAGAAGCGAAGTTCAAGGAGAGAAGCAGATGTTGAACTGACTGAGCTGTAATAATTGCTGAGAGAGTGAAT
This sequence comes from Oncorhynchus clarkii lewisi, assembly GCF_045791955.1. Taxonomy (NCBI): domain Eukaryota; kingdom Metazoa; phylum Chordata; class Actinopteri; order Salmoniformes; family Salmonidae; genus Oncorhynchus; species Oncorhynchus clarkii. Next base: position 19,113,156 of record NC_092173.1, on the reverse strand, counting down.
GAATGGGAGGAGCACCGGAGTCAGTGTGTGTCTATAAATCGTAAACCCAGGACACAGCGTTGGATCAAAGTGTGTGACAAACAGTTACACATGTAACTTATCAGGCCGAAGCATGCTCCCGGTTTTGAAATGAGAGGGGTGTGTTTTTTTTTGAGAGGGCCCCTCCCATTCTGACGGCCTTGTTTAGAGTTTACAGGAGATATAGTGGCCTATCTTGCGTAACTTCCTCTTCACATCTTCCTCCTCTCCTTCAGGGGAGGTGAGTCTAAAGGAGAAGATGCGATAAAGAGCAGGAGAAAGGGGCCATCGTATTGTACCTCTAGCATCAGACAATTACTGTACTGCCAAAGGAAGAGATTAGGTAATAGAATATAATAGACCAGAAATGATGCTTCAATGTTGGTGGTATAAATGTCTTATAGCACATTGATGAGAAAATTACCTGTGTGCTTTTCTTTGCTTTGAGGATGTTTCATTTTGGAGTTTAAAGCCTAACAGCACTGGACAGCATAGCTGTGAGAAGTAAATATCAGGAGATTTTACAGGTTCAACAGTTTACCCCCAAGTTCCTGAGTCTATTGAACTAAACTGTATCATGCCTCACGGATATTGCAGTGAATTGCAGTTGTATGATGTTGTTAAGCATCCCATTCAAATGATGAATGGAAACACCCAGAAAATATCAATGGGAAAATATCAATGATCGCATCTAGAAGACCAACTGAAAAAGGCATACAGAGGGCCTCCCGAGTGGCGCAGTGGTCTAAGGCACTGCATCGCGTTCGATGGGTAAGGGGAGGGTTTGGCCGGCTTGGATGTCTTTGTCCCATCTGGCTCTAACGACTCCATGTGTCGGCCGGGCACATGCACATTGACTTTGGTCGCCAGCTGTACAGTGTTTCTTCCGACACATTGGTGTGGCTGGCTTCTGGGTTAAGTGGGCAGTGTGTCAAGAAGCAGTGCGGCTTGGCGGTTGTGTTTCAGAGCATGCATGGCTCTCTTCGCCTCTGAGACCGTCCGGGAGTTGCAGCGATGGGACAAGACTGTAACTACCAATTGGATATCACGAAAAAGGCATGAAGAAGACAAAGCAACTATCCATACCACATGCTGTCCAGACAAGGCTGCTCAAAAAAAACAATTCAATGAAACCTTTATTTAAACTAGGCAAGTCATTTAAGAACAAATTCAGCCTTCCTCCTCCCATCACATTAATACTTTATCAGTCTAATTACTACGCCAGGGTCAATGTACTGTACTGCAGTGAGTCTTCAGATGAATTACACACACACACACTGTATGTGTCCCAATTGGAACCCTATTCCCTATATAGTGAACAAAGGCACCTGAACAAAAACATTAGGCCCTACAATATAAAGAGAATAGGGTGCCACTTGGGATACGTGTGGTGGGAGATCACTCAACAATGACTAATGGTACAGCGTTTGGCGTGCGGCGAGATTAATCTGGGATGTCATGAAAAAGCCATCAGATCGGACTCAGTTGTTCAGATAATTCCCTTTTTATATTATACATCGGCCATTTTCTCTTAGTACTTCAGTTCTTATGAAGGGCACATCTAAACAGGGCCAGCTGACCGTTATCAGAGGATAAACCCCGTCAGTAAATTGAGTCGGAAAGAAAACGTGCAGCAAAAAATGCAGATAATTGGGTATGACATGCTCAGACTTCATTAAACCTGTATTCATTGGGAGTTTCGCCATTACATTGTCATTAAATATTCTTTATTGTCATACTGCAGGGAATATAAGGGGGAGCTGTATTGTATTTCTGAGGTATTTAACCATATGTTGTGTGTTTTCTATGCCCCCTATATGAGTTAATTTGCAGTAGAGTCAGTCAGTGGTTGGTTTGCTTTCACACAAACATCGTAATGAGGAGAGCAAATGTGAGTCTGGTCATTAAGTGGTTCTACTCCCTATATACACATAACATAGCACTGTCAGAGAGAGGAAGAGGGGGAAAGAGACAGGCAAATGAGGTGAGGATAGAGACACTACCAAAGAGGGTTTTCCAAGAAATGACTTGACTGCACTCCACAAGGAGCTCTGAATTCTAGATATTGTTGTTTTTATAGCTCCTGCCATGGAACAAGAATGAGGGTGGAGGAATGGAGGGGGCAGAGATGGATTGGATGGAAGAGTCACCACCTACCTTGACCTCAATGAAATCAGGTTGTCCCAGCGAGCTCCGAGTAGGCCTTCAGTTTGTCTACAGTCCACGTCTTCACCAGAGTCAGTTTGTACACTGTCCTCTGTCGAGAGACTTCCTAACCTCCTGCCAAATATATGAACATATTAGAGACACATTTCCCTCAGATTACACAGACCCACAAAGAATTTGAAAATAAACCCAATTTTGATAAACTCCCATATATATTGTGTGAAATACCAGTGTGCCATCACAGCAGCAAGATGTGTGACCTATTGCCACAAGAAAAGGGCAACCAGCGTAAAACAAACACATTTGTAAATACAACCCATATTTTGTTTGACTTCCCTTTTGTACTTTAACTATTTGCACATAATATGACATTTGAAATGTCTTTATTATTTTGGAACTTGTGAGTGTACATTTATTGTTTATTTCACTTTTGTTGATTATCTACTTCACTTCCTTTGGCAACGTTAACATATGTTTTCCATGCTAATAAAGCCCTTACATTGAATTGAAACAATTGAGAGAGAGAGAAAGAGGGTGGGGGGAGGAGAGGGAGTTGCACAACTAAAATGTGTCTTCTGCATTTTACCCAACCCCTCTGAATCAGTGGGGGGCTGCCTTAATCAACATCTACGTCATCATCCCCCGGGGAGTAGTTGTTGTTGGAGGTTAACTGCCTTGCTCAGAGGCAGAACAACAGATTTTTACCTTGTTGGCTCATGGATTCGATCCAACACCCTTTCAGTTACTGGTCCAACACTCCTACCCACCAGGCTACCTGCTGTCCCATAGCTGATTGACCTTTATAATTAACGGTGATTACATTCTAAACAGCACAGTAAAAGACTTGCTCAATTGAGAGTACCAGAATTGGGACGTATAGAAGAATTAATAAATGTATTAATGTCACTCGTCTCTATCCAGATTGTGATGATGCTTCATGCCTCACCCCCATCTGTCTGTCGTGATCGAGGGAGAGTGAGACATGCTGCACATTTAGAATGTCATTTTGTCGTAAATGCTGTGCAGAGTATTTGAAATGTTACGTTTTTCGTAAGATCTCCACGATTTTGTACACTGCTAAGGTGTTTCCCGAGCTGTTACCCCATATCTGTTGGGTATAATGACATGAAAAACCACCCATGGAACTGTCTAAGAGGCCCCTCTATCATTCTCATTCCTGTCGTTTTACGGCTGTCAAACAGGTCAACCCACAGGTGAACCTTCATCACGGTCATCGCCGATAACACCCGTCATCCAGGGGCGAGATACCACCTGCTGAGGTCCCCTGGCAATCTATTAACCTGTGACGGTCAGGAACACACCAACAGGAAATGGAATAGGGGTCGAAATAAATAGGCTAACCCCCATTCCCTGACAAAGGAATGGTTCTCCCCGGATTAACTGCCTCATATTTCACATCTATACTAAGCACAGTATACTTCACACTGCCTTTTTCAAAGTAAATAGGTGAGGGGAGAAAAGGTTGGAGCTAGCAGAAAGACTAAGTAAATGGCGATGGGAGAGAAGAAAAGAATGGGAACTGGGTACACACTCCTCCCCTGTTCCTATACTTCTCTCTCTCACTCCATTTCTCTCTCGCTACCCTTATCCTCTTCTCAGAGAGAGGGAGAAGTGGTGGCTCTGGCCCCTTCAGATCAGTGGGGTATGGATAATTGGGCCATGGTGCCAGGGAGGAAGGCAGGGAGGTGAGGTATTTGCAGCCACCTCCCCTCCAAAGCCAACAGAGCTGCCACAGCACAGCTCCGTCAGTCCCTCAGCACAGGGATGAGGCCAGCTTGGAAAGCAGAGCAGAGAGAAAGAGGGAACGGTCAGAATGAGAGAAGAGAATATCAGGGGAGAGGAGAGCTTAGCAACCAGGGATGGGGGTGGAGCCCACCATGAGAGGAAGCTATGAGCCACACAGATGGGATTACTATGGCCTAACTCACTACCTCTGTTAGTGTCTCTGCCTGTTCCCTAGAGAGGCTGTTCAAGACTGGCAGGCAGGCACACCTGTTTTTTGGTCATATTTTGAGTCTGGTCGGCAGACAGGTGCTTTGTCTATCATTGATAGCTTGTATGTTGTATATTATGTAGATATACTGTTGTCACGTTCTGACCTCTATTTCCGTTGTTTTGTATTTATTTAGTATGGTCAGGGCGTGAGTTGGGTGGGCAGTCTATGTTTGTTTTTCTATGTTTTGGGGCATTTCTATGTTTTCGGCCTAGTATGGTTCTCAATCAGAGGCAGGTGTCATTAGTTGTCTCTGATTGAGAATCATACTTAGGTAGCCTGGGTTTCACTGTGTGTTTGGTGGGTGATTGTTCCTGTCACTGTGTTTGTTGTCACAGGATAGGCTGTATAGGTTTTTTCACGTTCCGTTTGTTGTTTTGTAGATAAGTTATTTCATGTATCGTTCATTTTCCATTAAAGAACATGAGTAACCACCACGCTGCTTTTTGGTCCGCTTCTCCTCCTACAGACGAACGTCGTTACAACTGTATATAGAATCGTAGGAATGCAGACAAAAAATGTCTGCAACTACCTTGTTCTTCAGAAGCAACCTTCTTATAAGCATCCCATACCTATACATCATGTAAAAGGATACATTGATAACCCCTTCTTCAGCCATCCCTTACTGTATATACCATGTATATCCACCAATATTGCACCATCCATCACCAGAATGTACAGATCTACATCACCACAAGTCACTGGGCCAGGGAAGGCAAGAAGGAGAGCTAGAGAAAGAAAGAGAGACAGAGACAGATTGAGACCTCACTACTCCTAGACAAGAAACTTGACTGGTCTATCCTACTAGCTGCAGAAAACGAACCAGGCAGAACCGAATAAAAACCACCGGGTACAGGTACTAACACTAAGTGATAATAAGTAAACAACAGTTTATACAGTCTACCAGTAATTTGCTCACTTGACAATGAAAAAACGCTAACCACGACTATTCCTGGTGCATAGTGACTGTTTTTCTGCCATGAAATTTGTTTTATTAAGTGTTAAAAACATTCATAGGTAGTGGATAACGATGAGTTACCCGAATGCAGAGTAAATCACTTTGATAACTGGTGAAACGCCTGACACAGACGGCAATTACAGCAATCCATTTGGCTGCATTTACCACCAGATTTACAGTGAAAAGAGGTTCACACATGAAGCTGTAATAAACCTGTCCATTGTCTAGAGTAGACTGTGCCTCAGAGGGGGGGAAGCTGGCAGGTTGATTGTAGCCAGGAAGTGAAGACATCCCAATAAAACATTTTACAGCCCACATCTATGTTCAAGGTTGTTATGCTACGAGGCCACTGAGTGCAGTTTTTCTTCCACTGCTTTCTAGAAAAGGGCTAATGAAGGTGATTGAAATTAGATACGCTGTTAGAGGGAGTGTGTGTGTGTGTGTGTGTGTGTGTTCACACTGTTAGAAGCTTTGAAAGATACACAGATGCATTTGGGTATTCTTATAGTACTGGGTAAATCATGCTACCCTGAAAGGATAGGAGGGGAGAGTTGGGGAGGAGACTCATTTTCTAGTTACCACCTTCAACGTAGCAACTTCATGTTGTCATATAAATTCTCCAAAGAAAGAACACATCCACAGTGTCTGATAAGACTTATAGGAGTGGACTCTACATTTCCTATTATTCCTCACGTCACTTCTTGGAATTCATTCATTGGGTGACTCAGACAGAGAAACACAAAAATATGGCGGGAATGAGTGTCTATGTGTACGTGTGTGCATGTGTGTGTGTGGAGAAGGAGAGAATGTTGTGTTGAATGGCTGTGTCTGTCAGACAGTGAGCAAGTCTGTAATAAAAGGCATGATTAAATATAAATAGTTCTACGGAACGTCACCATTGATGAAAGCATTGGAGTTCCAACTATTCTATTCAGATGGAAAACATGTGCTGCAAGCAGACTCAAGGTCCTCTTCTTAGAAGTTAGAACAAAAATTCCCCCACTTCTACTTCTCCAGTGCATCGCAGGGCAGAGTGAACTTCGTGAACTGTTTTCAATCAGGATGGCAGACAATGTTTCTCTTCCACTCTTACAGTGCCTTGCGAAAGTATTCGGCCCCCTTGAACTTTGCGACCTTTTGCCACATTTCAGGCTTCAAACATAAAGATATAACACTGTATGTTTTTGTGAAGAATCAACAAGTGGGACACAATCATGAAGTGGAACGACATTTATTGGATATTTCAAACTTTTTTAACAAATCAAAAACTGAAAAATTGGGCGTGCAAAATTATTCAGCCCCCTTAAGTTAATACTTTGTAGCGCCACCTTTTGCTGCGATTACAGCTGTAAGTCGCTTGGGGTATCTCTCTATTAGTTTTGCACATCGAGAGACTGAAATTTTTTCCCATTCCTCCTTGCAAAACAGCTCGAGCTCAGTGAGGTTGGATGGAGAGCATTTGTGAACAGCAGTTTTCAGTTCTTTCCACAGATTCTCGATTGGATTCAGGTCTGGACTTTGACTTGGCCATTCAAATCAAATCAAATCAAATCAAATTTTATTTGTCACATGCAGATGTTAATGCGAGTGTAGCGAAATGCTTGTGCTTCTAGTTCCGACAATGCAGTAATAACAAGTAATCTAACTAACAATTCCAAAACTACTGTCTTGTACACAGTGTAAGGGGATAAAGAATATGTACACCTGGATATGTTTATTTTTGAACCATTCCATTGTAGATTTTGCTTTATGTTTTGGATCATTGTCTTGTTGGAAGACAAATCTCCGTCCCAGTCTCAGGTCTTTTGCAGACTCCATCAGGTTTTCTTCCAGAATGGTCCTGTATTTGGCTCCATCCATCTTCCCATCAATTTTAACCATCTTCCCTGTCCCTGCTGAAGAAAAGCAGGCCCAAACCATGATGCTGCCACCACCATGTTTGACAGTGGGTATGGTGAGTTCAGGGTGATGAGCTGTGTTGCTTTTACGCCAAACATAACGTTTTGCATTGTTGCCAAAAAGTTCAATTTTGGTTTCATCTGACCAGAGCACCTTCTTCCACATGTTTGGTGTGTCTCCCAGGTGGCTTGTGGCAAACTTTAAACGACACTTTTTATGGATATCTTTAAGAAATGGCTTTCTTCTTGCCACTCTTCCATAAAGGCCAGATTTGTGCAATATACGACTGATTGTTGTCCTATGGACAGAGTCTCCCACCTCAGCTGTAGATCTCTGCAGTTCATCCAGAGTGATCATGGGCCTCTTGGCTGCATCTCTGATCAGTCTTCTCCTTGTATGAGCTGAAAGTTTAGAGGGACGGCCGGGTCTTGGTGGATTTGCAGTGTTCTGATACTCCTTCCATTTCAATATTATCGCTTGCACAGTGCTCCTTGGGATGTTTAAAGCTTGGGAAATCTTTTTGTATCCAAATCCGGCTTTAAACTTCTTCACAACAGTATCTCGGACCTGCCTGGTGTGTTCCTTGTTCTTCATGATGCACTCTGCGCTTTTGACGGACCTCTGAGACTATCACAGTGCAGGTGCATTTATACGGAGACTTGATTACACACAGGTGGATTGTATTTATCATCATTAGTCATTTAGGTCAACATTGGATCATTCAGAGATCCTCACTGGAGGGAACTGAAACTCTTCTGGAGAGAGTTTGCTGCACTGAAAGTAAAGGGGCTGAATAATTTTGCACGCCCAATTTTTCAGTTTTTGATTTGTTAAAAAAGTTTGAAATATCCAATAAATGTCGTTCCACTTCATGATTGTGTCCCACTTGTTGTTGATTCTTCACAAAAAAATACAGTTTTATATCTTTATGTTTGAAGCCTGAAATGTGGCAAAAGGTCGCAAAGTTCAAGGGGGCCAAATACTTTCGCAAGGCACTGTATATGGCAGCAAATGACAGCGGATAGAACTTTCTCAAAATATGAAGTCTCTCTCTTTGAAACATTTCACGGGGAATATAAGTCTTGGGAGAATAAAAGAGGCTTACTGTAAAACTCGACTCATAAAACAGCCTACATCTGTAGTTCCTTGCATTTTCCAGAGGGTATAATGAAATGAAGACGGTTTCAATTCCAGACTTTGCCAGTGACTTGCATTTTCAGAGATTTGTTTGGGGGTCACTGTTCATTAAATTAGTCCCAGAGTTGAGTTGGGGTTCCTCAAGAAGCTGAGAAGCTATCTGGCAACAACAAACCATTAAAAACAGGCTTGGAATGGATAACAAAGAAACAGAGATTCCCATTCCACTGATGTGTCGTTGACCATCTAAAAAAGCTTGAGGAGAAAGCTGCAGAGACCACTGGCATTATTTGTCACTCTAAGTTCCCCAATGAGGTAAACAGACCTTTCCTACTTTCGTATTGATATTTCTCTCATTTCAAGCACAGGGAAATATATGATAATGAATGGAACCACATTACACTTCAGTGCTCCTGGTACTGTATACCATTATAATCAGGAGGAAATAGACATTTCCACTAACCTCAGCCACAATAAAGGATCAGCATACTGATGTATGAACATATATTATCATCACACTGTACCATACCTTTCCAACCATCCAGCAAAGTGACATTGCGATGTCTGTGAATGTGAATTTCAGAATTTACATATACACTGACAAAAATATAAACACAATATGTAAAGTGTTGGTCCTATGTTTCATGAGCTGAAATAAAACATCCCAGAAATGTTCCATATGCACAAAAAGCTTATTTCTCTCACATTTTGGGTACAAATATGTTTATATATATACACATCTCTGTTAGTGAGCATTTCTCCTTAGCCAAGATAATCCATCCACCTGACAGGTCTGGCATTTCAAGAAGCTGATTAAACAGCATGATCATTACACAGGTTCACCTTGTGCTGGGGACAATAAAAGGCCACTCTAAAATGTGCCGTTTTGTCACACAACACAATGCCGGGCAATTTTCATGCTGACTGCATGTCCACCAGAGCTGTTGCCAGATAATTTAATGTTCATTTCTCTACCACAAGCTGCCTTCAACATAGTTTTTAGAGAATTTGGCATTATGTCCAACCGACCTCACAACAGCAAACCTAGTGTAACCATGCCAGCCCAGGATCTCCACATCTGGCTTCTTCACCTGCGGGATCGTCTGAGGGGGGTGGAGGGTTTTTGAGAAGTATTTCTGTCTGTAATAAAGCCCTTGTGGGGAAAACCCCATTATGATTTGCTGGGCCTGGCTCCCCAGTGGTTGGGCATGGCTGCCAAGTGACTGGGCCTATGCCCTCCAAGGCCCACCCATGGCTGCACCTCTGCCCAGTCATGTGAAATCCATAGATTAGGACCAAATCTATTTATTTCAATTGACTGATTTCCTTATATAAACTGTAACTCAGTAAAATCTTTGAAATTGTTGCATGTTGCGTTTATATTTTTGTTGAACAGAAATCACAGTGTAGCATATTCCTGTTATGCCAGCCAGTATGTAAAGCTAGTGATACTTCTCATAGAGGGGACAGGGAGAGTGCTACTGTATTCCCTCTCCGCTTTGATTGGTAAAGGAAAACTCCCAGGATGCACTGCGCTCCTTGAGAGTGAAAATGTAAGGCATCAGAAGGTGTCCATCATCGCCACGCCAACCACTCTTATCTGTTTGGAGTTTTTTTTTTAACTCTCCTGGCTTTTAATTTTGAATCGTGGAGATGAGAATTCTCTCCTGTTGCCTCATCAAATTAGGACACTTTCCATGGATAATGATAATGATCGTGCTATTGGACAGATTTTCATTTTCAACCAAACTCCTATAGTCATTGGCATGCATTGGCAAGACAGCACAAACAGATCTGGAACCAGGCTAGTCACTGTATAAAACAGCAACATGACTCACATGCAAGGGAAAAAACGGCAACTTACCTACGCATCTAATTGGTCTTTGTTCCCCAATGAACATCGGTTGTATTACAATGTTATAAAAGTGGAAAATTGCCATTCATTGATATCTGCTAGTGGTGTGAAACCAATTACCGTATAATTGAAGCGCAACAGGCAGATAATGAAAGAGGCTCAATGCTACAATTCATTTGGATAATAAAAAGGCTATAATATTGAATCCCTGATGTGAGGACACAATAGCAGTCACTCAGCTAATAGAAACAGTACTTATCAGGGCTTTTCTATAACAATGATGTTGATGTTTGGATGAACATTCAGTAAAAATTAAGGGGAGGGTGTGGTTGGCTTAACACCAACTTAGTCAATTAGTTTTGAGGGGCTGGGGTTGGAGCACTGAGCCTGTCCAAACTGGCTACTAGTATTTATAAAACGAACAAGTTGCTTTCCATTCCCATTGTCCTTTCCAGCATGGTTCCAACAACTGTTGTGGTGTTGTATCCAGGCCAGCACAGTGTAGTACAGCTTACCTTGGCTTGGTTTATCTAAGTAGTGTTAGAACGAAGGGTACTAGAGGTATTCACCTTTTCACCCAGAGCCTTGAGGCTGTCTAGGAACCTCGGCCAGAAGTCGTTGAAGAGCAGCTGGTCGATCTTTTTCAGACTGCCCTTGGTGCCGGCACCCACACTCACATACAGCTTGGTCACTGGTACTAGACTCTTGGAGGGGAAGAGGTCAGAGAGGAATAGGATACGGGGATGAGAGCGAGAGAGGGGGAGGGAATGGGGAGACAGGGAGAGAAAGAGAACAAGGGGATAGTGAGAGAGAGAGAAATCAGTGTGGGACACAGCAGGCGAGAAACATTTTGGTTTGCGCCGCCTTGCTCTTCCCCTCTTCCTTGAGTTTGGCAGAATGCCAAGACGATTTTGCACCGCAACATATTAACCGGTGAATGTTACTGGATTACTGTCGACTCCAATAACGCCACAGGATTGGGTTCTCTCTCCAGAGAGATCAATCAAATGTATTTATAATGCCCTTTTTACACCAGTAGTTATCACGAAGTGCTTATACAGAAACCGAGCCTAAAAACCCCAGAGAGCAAGCAATGCAGATGTATAAGCACGGTGGCTAAGGAAATCTCTAGAAAGGCAGGAACCTAGGAAGAAACTTTGAGTGGAACCAGGCTCTGAGGGGTGACCAGTCCTCTTCTGGCTCTGCCAGTTGGAGATTATAAGAGTACATGGCCATTAAGGCCAGATCATTCTTCAAGATGTTCAAAACATTCATAGATGACCAGCAGGGTCAAATAATAATCACAGTGGTTATATAAGGTGCAGCAGGTTAACACCTCAGGAGGAAATGTCAGTTGGCTTTTCATAGCCAAACATTCCAAGGTAGAAACAGCAGGTCCAGGACAAGGCAGAACAGCAGAAACTGGAACAGCAGCACAACAAGGTAGCAAGTCCGGTGAGCAGGTCAGTGGCCCCATCCCAAAGTTACTCCCGGACAGGGCTGAGTATAGCCCACAAAGATATATAGCCCACCACCGTACGAGCCCGAGGACAGAAAGGATGGGAGAGCGGGAACAAGCCAGTGACTCAGTCCCCGTAATAGGGTCAGAGGTAGAGTATTGCAGTGGAGAGAGGGGAGCCGGCCAGGCAGAGACAGCAAGGGTGGTTCCGTCACTCCAATGCCTTGCCATTCACCTTCGCACCCCTGGTCAAGACTATACTCAATCATAGGGCCTACTGAAGAGATGAGTCTTCAGTAAAGACTTAAAGGTTTAGACCGAGTCTACATCTGACATGGATTGGCAGACCATTCCATACATATTTTACTCTACAGGAGAAAGCCCTGCCTCCAGCTGTTTGCTTAGAAATTCTAGGAACAAGTGTAGGTATGTATGGAAGGACTAAAAGCATGGATTAGCTTTACTGCATAAGTCTTGGACAAAAAGTTTCAGATATTTGCAATGTTACGAAGATGGGAAAAGGCTACTCTTTAAATATTTTTGATATGTTCCTCAAAAGAGAGATCAGGGTCCAGAGTAACGACAAGGTCCTTCACAGTTTTATTTGAGACTACTGTACATCCATCGAGATTCCGAATGACATCACCAAGAGGTAGTATATATAGTGAAAACAATGGAACCTTGAGGATCACCAAAACTTACCATTGATTTGTCAGAGGACAAACCATCCACAGAGACGAACTGATATATTTCCGACAGATAAGACCTAAACCAGGCAAGAACTTGAGGGTACGCGTAGACCAGGCTTGGACAATTATTTTCCATGAGGGCCACATTAGAATATATTTTTCCATCGCGGGCCAGAATTATATATCATGTGTATGACTGTGTTGACAGATACATCTACTGTAAATCACATCCAAATATGCTAATTATTTTACTTTTTTAACATGCACAGAAATAATGTTCTCTCCATGTGTCACACCCTGACCGTAGTTCTTTTTTTATGTCTCTATTTTGGTTTGGTCGGGGCGTGAGTTGGGGTGGGCATTCTATGTTGTTTTATTTTCTATGCGTTTGGCCTGGTATGGTTCTCAATCAGAGGCAGCTCTGTATTGTTGTCTCTGATTGAGAACCATACTTAGGTAACCTTTTCCCACCTGGTGTGTCACACCCTGGTCAAAGTATTTTGTGTTTATCTTTATTTATTTGGTCAGGCCAGGGTGTGGCATGGGTTTTTGTATGTGGTGTGTATGTATGGGGATTGTAGCTAGTGGGGTGTTCTAGTTAAGTCTATGGCTGTCTGAAGTGGTTCTCAATCAGAGGCAGGTGTTTATCGTTGTCTCTGATTGGGAACCATATTTAGGCAGCCATATTCTTTGAGTTTGTGGTGGGTGATTGTCCTTAGTGTTAGTTTGCACCAGTTTAGGCTGTTTCGGTTTTCATTACGTTTATTATTTTGTAGTGTTTGTATTTTGATTCGTGTTTTACGTTTGTTCATTAAAATATGAATCGCACTCTACACGCTGCATTTTGGTCCGATCCTTGTTCTACCTCTTCATCAGAAGAGGAGATAGAAGAAAGCCGTTACAGAATCACCCACCACAAAGGGACCAAGCAGCGTGTCAACAGGCAAGAACAGCCCAAAGTGGAGTACAGTATGGACTATACTTCTTGGGAGGAGATAGACAGGTGGGCGGTCGACCCAGGGAGAGTGCCGGAGCCCGCCTGGGATTCGATGGAGCAGTGCGCGGAAGGATATAGGAGAATGGAGTTTGCGAAGCAAGCAAGGCGGCGCGGACGGAGGCCCCATAGTCAGCCCCAAAAATTTCTTGGGGGGGGGCTCAGGGAGAGTGTGGCAGAGTCAGGAGCCAGACCTGAGCCAACTCTCCCTGTTTATCGTGAGGAGCCAAGGAGGAGACCAGAGCCGGTGTTGGAGGTGAGCGAAACAGAGACTGTGAAGGAGTTAATGGGGAAATTGGAGGTGAGCGAAACAGAGACTGTGAAGGAGTTAATGGGGAAATTGGAGGAGAGAGAAATGAGGGAGTTGCTGTGTTGGTGTTTTAAACATGGAATTCGCCCGACGGAGCGTGTCGGGGATTTGATGGCACCTGGGTCAGCGCTCCATACTCGTCCTGAGGTGCGTGTTAGTCGGCTGGTGAAGATGGTGCCAGTCTCACGTACCAGGCCTCCTGTGCACCTCCCTAGCCTTGCACGTCCTGTGCCAGCACCGCTCTCAAGATCTCCAGTACGCCTTCACGGTCTAACCCATCCTGTGCCACCTCCACACCCCAGCCCTCCGGTAGCAGCTCCCCGCACCAGGCTTCCTGTGCGTGTCCTCGGCCCAGTACCACCAGTGCCAGCACCACGCATCAGGCCTACAGTGCGCCTCGCCTGTCCAGCGCTGTCGGAGCCCTCCTCCTCTCCAGCGCTGTCGGAGTCTCCCGCCTGTTTAGCGCTGTTAGAGCCTTCCTTCTCTACAGCGCTGCCGGAGTCTCCCGCCTGTTCAGAACTGCCAGTTAGCATAGAGCTGCCAGTTAGCATAGAGCTGCCAGTTAGCATAGAGCTGCCAGTTAGCATAGAGCTGCCAGTTAGCATAGAGCTGCCAGTCTGCATAGAGCTGCCAGTTAGCATAGAGCTGCCAGTCTGCAAGGAGCTGCCAGTCTGCAAGGAGCTGCCAGTCTGCAAGGAGCCGCCAGAGCTGCCTGTCTGCAGGATGCCGCCAAAGCTGCCAGTCTGCAAGGAGCCGCCAGAGCTGCCAGTCTGCAAGGAGCCGCCAGAGCTGCCAGTCTGCAAGGAGCCGCCAGAGCTGCCAGTCTGCAAGGAGCCGCCAGAGCCGCCAGTTAGCATGGAGCCGCCAGAGCCGCCAGTTAGCATGGAGCAGCCAGGGCCGCCAGTCAGCATGGAGCAGCCAGGGCCGCCAGTCAGCATGGAGCAGCCAGGGCCGCCAGTCAGCATGGAGCAGCCAGGGCCGCCAGTCAGCATGGAGCAGCCAGTCAGCATGGAGCAGCCAGTCAGCATGGAGCAGCCAGAGCAGCCAGTCAGCATGGAGCAGCCAGAGCAGCCAGTCAGCATGGAGCAGCCAGTCAGCATGGAGCAGCCAGAGCTGCCAGTCAGCATGGAGCATCCAGTCAGCATGGAGCAGCCAGAGCTGCTAGTCAGCATGGAGCAGCCAGAGCTGTCAGTCAGCATGGAGCAGCCAGTCAGCATGGAGCAGCCAGAGCTGCCAGTCGACCAGACTCTTCCAGATCTGCCAGTCGACCAGACTCTTCCAGATCTGCCAGTCGACCAGACTCTTCCAGGTCTGCCAGTCGACCAGACTCTTCCAGGTCTGCCAGTCGACCAGACTCTTCCAGATCTGCCAGTCGACCAGACTCTTCCAGGTCTGCCAGTCGACCAGACTCTTCCAGATCTGCCAGTCGACCAGACTCTTCCAGGTCTGCCAGTCGACCAGACTCTTCCAGGTCTGCCAGTCGACCAGACTCTTCCAGATCTGCCAGTCGACCAGACTCTTCCAGATCTGCCAGTCGACCAGACTCTTCCAGATCTGCCAGTCGACCAGACTCTTCCAGATCTGCCAGTCGACCAGGATCTTCCAGATCTGCCAGTCGACCAGGATCTGCCAGTCAGCCAGGATCTGCCGAAACCACCAGCCAGCCAGGATCTGGTAGATTCATCAACCTGCCTGAGCTTCCTCTCACTCCTGAGCTTCCTCTCACTCCTGAGCTTCCCCTCAGTCCCGATCTGCCTCAGTCCCGAGCTGCCCCTCAGTCCCAATCTGCTCCTCAGTCCAGTGGGGTTCTGGGTGAGGACTACTAGGCCATGGTCGGCGGCGAGGGTGGACTATCCAGGGACGCGAGGAGAAGGGGCTAAGACATTGATTGAGTGGGGTCCACGTCCCGCGCCGGAGCCGCCACCATGGACAGACGCCCACCCGGACCCTCCCTATTGTTTTGAGGTGCGTTCGGGAGTCCGCACCTTAGGGGGGGGGTTCTGTCACACCCTGGTCAAAGTATTTTGTGTTTATCTTTATTTATTTGGTCAGGCCAGGGTGTGGCATGGGTTTTTGTATGTGGTGTGTATGTATGGGGATTGTAGCTAGTGGGGTGTTCTAGTTAAGTCTATGGCTGTCTGAAGTGGTTCTCAATCAGAGGCAGGTGTTTATCGTTGTCTCTGATTGGGAACCATATTTAGGCAGCCATATTCTTTGAGTTTGTGGTGGGTGATTGTCCTTAGTGTTAGTTTGCACCAGTTTAGGCTGTTTCGGTTTTCATTACGTTTATTATTTTGTAGTGTTTGTATTTTGATTCGTGTTTTACGTTTGTTCATTAAAATATGAATCGCACTCTACACGCTGCATTTTGGTCCGATCCTTGTTCTACCTCTTCATCAGAAGAGGAGATAGAAGAAAGCCGTTACATGGTGTTTGTGGGTAGATGTTTCCTGTTTTGTGTTTTCACCTTTCAGGACTGTTTCGATTTTCATTTCTTACATTCACTTGGTTATTTTGTATTTTCGTGTTCTGTTCTAATAAATAATCATGGACACTTACCACGCTGCATTTTGGTCCGATCCTTCCTACTCCTCATCCGATGAAGACGAAGATCGTTACACCATGTACACCATGCTCCTTTTGATAGGTATTTTCATTATTAAACATGCAATGACCTCAGAGGGAAAAGTACACTTTGCATTCAGCACCACAGACAGAACTCTTGTTAACGGGTATGCACAAAACCACAAGCGAGAGAGCTCAACATTACATTAAACTATTCAATCCGTGTGAGGAGTGAAGTCTCTAATGGGCATTGACTAGAGCAGTGAAATCAGGTATAGTTTCTGACGTCGCTATGCACAGGATTGCTGAAAGGTGAGAATCAGTAAGAGATGATCTGTTCCTTGACTTGTTTTATTTTTCTATCACTGAAAATGTCTTCAAATACATTGGTTGACCCAAACAGTACAAACATCTTCTGAGCATGACTCCTAATCTTTGGAAAGTTTTGTTCATCGAGAGATGCATAGAACATCGTCAGTGACATTGGAGAACTATTCAAAACAACCACTGCATCAGACTGAAGACCGATAAGCTCAAGTTGCAGGTCAGTGGGAGCGTTATCCACATTGAAGGTGAAAGGAGAGAAAACCAACAGCATGTCATTTTCCAAAACAATGGA
This sequence comes from Oncorhynchus clarkii lewisi, assembly GCF_045791955.1. Taxonomy (NCBI): domain Eukaryota; kingdom Metazoa; phylum Chordata; class Actinopteri; order Salmoniformes; family Salmonidae; genus Oncorhynchus; species Oncorhynchus clarkii. The sequence goes on along the minus strand of NC_092173.1, from coordinate 19,096,473 downwards.
AAAAACTCACCGTTCAAAGCACGCAGCAGCGTATACTTCTCCTGCTGGTCATCTGCTAGGAAACAGACTAGTAGTATCGGAAGGTGGGTGAGATTGTTGTCATCTGATAGGGAACAGACTAGTAGTATCGGAAGGTGGGTGAGATTGTTGACTTCTACTTGGTGGGTCAGGAGGAGTAATTTTTCCTTCAAGGCTTTGACAAGGCTGTACATCTGATGTGCAAAAAGGCGTTTGCCTTGTAGTTTGGAATTCAGTTCATTCATGAGGGCCATGATGCCATGACCTGTCCTGATTTGTCATAGACGCGAGATAAAAAAACTTTAATGAGCAAGCCTTCCTTCATGAATTCGCCTCTGTAAAATGGTATAGAATCAACTTGAACCCCTCTGTCGAAGACGCTTGGACCTATTTTTTATTTATTTTCAGGGGTATTGTTAACACACCCCCATGAAGGAAATGAGAATTAAAAACAGGTTCAGCCTCCGTGACCTTGCAGAGTTACTCCACCTCAAGAATTGCATTTGGCGAAAGGCTCGGCACACGCATACTCAGGCTGACTGGCTCTCGGTCAGGCAATTTAGAAATAAGAGCACTCAGGCTATCCAGAAGGCCAAAGTTAGTTACTTAAAGGAGCAGTTCTCTCTCTGTGGGTCTAACACCAATAAATTCTGGAAAACAGTTAAAGACCTGGAGAATAAACCCTCCTCCTCACAGCTGCCCATGTCCCTTAAAGTTGATGATATGGTTGTTACTGGCAATAAGCACATGGCTGAGCTCTTTAAATCACCACTTCATTAAGTCAGGATTCCTATTTGACTCAGCCATGCCTCCTTGCCCGTCCAACATTTCCTCATCTCCCACCCCTTTCAATGTGACTATCCCCGATGCTTCTCCCTCTTTTTCCCCTGCCCCACTACAAAGTTTCTCCCTGCAGGCAGTCACTGAGTCTGAGGTGCTGGAGGAGCTCCTGAAACTTGACCCCAAAAAAACATCTGTGTCAGATGTTTTGGACCTTTTCTTATTTTAAGGTTGCTGCCCCTATCATCACCAAGCCTCTCTCTCCCCTTTCTGGGGAGGTTCCCATTGCTTGGATGGCAGCCACGGTTCATACTTTATTTAAAGGGGAGATCAAGCAGATCCTAACTGTTATAGGCCTATTTCTATTTTGCCCTGTTTATCAAAAGTGTTGGAAAAACTTAATAACAACTGACTGGCTTTCTTGATGTCTATAGTATTCTCTCTGGTATGCAATCTGGTTTCTGCTCAGGTTATGGATGTGTCACTGCAATCTTAAAAGGTCCTCAATGATGTCACCATTGCCCTTGATTCTAAGCAATGTTGTGCTGCTATTTTTATTGACTAGGACAAAGCTTTTGATACGGTAGACCATTCCATTCTTGTGGACCGGCTAAGGAATATTGGTGTCTCTGAGGGGTTTTTGACCTGGTTTGCTAACTACCTCTCTCAAAGAGTGCAGTGTATAAAGTCAGAAAATCTGCTGTCTCAGCCACTGCCTGTCACCAAGGGAGTAAGTACCCCAAGGCTCGATCCTAGGCCCCACGCTCTTCTCAATTTGCATCAACAATATAGCTCAGGCAGTAGGAAGCTAAGATTAAATATTTTGATGTCCACTCTTGCTGGAACACCCAACATTCATTGTCTACTTTCCTTTTCTTCAAAAAAACAAATTTTTGCGCAATTTGTGACATGCGTGTCAGCGTGTCAGCCTGTCAGTCACTGCCTGTGCTCGTGCAGTTGTGATTTATAAGCGCCTTCAAAATAAAATGTCCCACAAGCGGTGGGAGTTAAATCATTACACAAAGGCAAGTATTAATTGGGCTTTTAATTTGAATTTTACTATTGCAAATTCTTTGTGAGCTGAGCGTGATTCCACGAGGCCATATTGAATCAGGTTACGGGCCGCATACGGGCTGGCCTTTGACCAGGCCTGGCGTAGACCAATTACAGTTTCCAATCTCTTCAAAATAATGTGTGTAAGGGTTTTCCTGTGGTGAAGTAAAGGCGGACCAAAACGCAGCGTGGTTATATTGATTCATGTTTAATGAAAAAACGATAAACACGAACACTACAAAACAATAAACGTGGAAAACCAAAAACAGCCCTATCTGGTGCAAAACACAGAGACAGGAACAATCACCCACAAACACACAGTGAAACCCAGGCTACCTAAGTATGATTCTCAATCAGAGACAACTAATGACACCTGCCTCTGATTGAGAACCATACTAGGCCGAAATATAGAAATACCCAAATCATAGAAAAACAAACATAGAATGCCCACCCAACTCACGCCCTGACCATACTAAATAAATACAAAACAAAGGAAATAAAGGTCAGAATGTGACAATGTGGTGATCGATAGTCTAGAAAGCTGCACTACAGTCTAGGAGCACAAGAATAGATGCAGAGCCTTGGTCTGACGCCATTTAAAGATCATTTACCCCCTTCACCGAGTGCGGTATCAGTTCTATGATGGGGTCTAAAACCAGATGGGAGGGTTTTGTATACATTATTTGTCTTCAGGAAGGCAGTGAGTTGCTGAGCAACAGCTTTTTCACATTTTTGAAAAAGGAATGAGAGATTCAATATAGGCCGATAGTTTCTTTATTTTCCGGGTCAAGGTTTGGCTTTTTCAAGAGGCTTTATTACTGCCCCTTTTAGTGAGTTTGGTACACGTCCGGAGGATAAGGAGCCGTTTATTATGTTCAACGTAAGAGAGCCAAGCAAAGGAAGTAGTTATTTCAGCAGTGATTGAAAACACTTTGCTGTACACTGATATCTCTGCCATTTCAGGAGTGAGTGAGTGAGTGAGTGAGTAAGAGAGAGTGAGAATAAGAAGGATATAAAAAAGGAGAGAGCGCACCGTCGTTACTAGTATTCAGGTCTTTTTTGAGAGGGGAGGCTTGATTGCAATTGGCTGTAAACTGCCAGTACAGCAGCAGGAGGAGGATGTAGCTACATGCAAAGCAAAGGAAACAGACAATGTCAAAGAGGTTTGGTAGAGGTTGTAACCACACAAACAACACTTTTCACTCCAATAAATATCCCACAGTATAACCATAGTAATTACCCAGAGTGGCAAGGACACAGGCAATGACAGAGTTCAATTAGCCAAATAAGCAACTGTTGGAAGGATTTCACACACACACACAACCTCCCCTTCCCTAAGTGAACACTTGCGTTTTCCAATCAAAGTCATGTCTGGGCATCTGGCTCGATAAATTCAGACAGCTTGTCCGTGGCTGTGGGAATTGTCGTGTGGTGCCATCACCTACTCTGACAGACCAGGGAGCAGGGACTATACTGTAAGTCAGGTCTCTGACAGACAAGGCAGGGCCACAGCCAATGACACTATAGGATGACCTGGAAGGAACAAGCTGTCTGGTTGGGCATCTGCCTGGGAGGAATAATCTGTTTGGATGTGGTTCAAAGGTCAGAGGTTGCTTTGAAATCAGGGACCACAAAGGTAAATATGTGGGCATGAGTGTCAATGTTTACCTCCAAAACTGATACGTGACTTGAGGTCAGTGCTTTGGCAATAACTTGGCAACTGAGGGACCTTAGTAATGTATAGGTAAGAAGTTACAAAAATCCCAATGCCATCAAAATAAAATGTCCTTAGTATTGAGCCTCTGTGCCTGTGTGTCAATGTCACCTTAGATGACAACATTAACATAACACAAACGTGAGCAGAGTGTTACAGCACTGTAGGTAGCGGTAGCAAATAAAAATGCACTTACAATGCTGTGAAGTCTGCTTTTAACATGTTCAATCAAATGCCATTTCAGCTTTCTCAGAAGAACGGAAGAGAAATGTTGTACAAACATTGGGGGGGACGTTGTAGAAAAGTTATGGGGACGTTGTAGGGACATTGGGAGGTTGTTGAGTCAGAGACACAGGCAAGCAGAGCAGTCAGCGCCTCTCCAAGACTTCTCTAATCTATTCAGCAGTCAGTTCCAAAGAGGTTTTAATTGTGTGTTGCCAAAGTGTTCTGTTCTGTCCTCAGAATGCTTAGCAGAGAAAAACAGTGTATTCTACAGGGGAGAGAGAGACATTCTGAACTGACAGTGTGCTGTTGTGTTCTCTTGTTCCCCAGACTCAGACACTTAACCTGCTTCTCTTATTGTGCTCATCAACGCCCCTTCCTGTCGATAAGGGGGACTGCGTGTGTGTGTGTACACACACACACACACACACACACACACCAAGAGGCTTTGTGTGTGTAAGTCGTTTACCACTGCGCATATACAGTGCATTCGGAAAGTATTCAGACCCCTTGACTTTCTTACGTTACAGCCTTATTCTAAAATGGATAAAAAAAACATGTTCCTCATCAATCTACACACAATAGCCCATATGACAAAGTGAAAACAGTTTTTTAGAGATGTTAACAAATTAAAAACAGATACCTTATTTACGTAAGTATTTAGACCCTTTGCAATAAGACGCGAAATTTAGCTCCGGTGCATCCTGTTTCCATTGATCATCCTTGAGATGTTTCTACAACTTGAAGTCCACCTGTGGTCAATTCAATTGATTGGACATTATTTATAAAAGGCACACACCTGTCTATTTAAGGTCCCACCGTTGACAGTGTATGGCAGAGAAAAAACCAAGCCATGGGATCGAAAGAATTGTCCGTAGAGCTCCGAGACACGATGGTGTCGAGGCACAGATCTGGGGAATGGTAACAAAAAAATTCTGCAACATTCAAGGTCCCCAAGAACACAATGGCCTCCATCATTCTTAAATGGAAGAAGTTTGGATCCACCAAGACTCTTCCTACAGCTGGCCACCTTGCCAAACTGAGCAATCGGGGGAGAAGGGCCTTGGTCAGGGAGAAGACAAAGAACACGATGGTCTCTCTGACAGAGCTCCTCTGTGGAGATGGGAGAACCTTCCAGAAGGACAATAATCTCTGCAGCACTCCTCCAATCAGGCCTTTATGGTAGCGAGGCGAGAGGGAAGCCATTGCTCAGTAAAAGGCACATGACAGCCCGCTTGGAGTTTGCCAAAAATCACCTAAAGGACTCTTAGACCATGAGAAACAAGATTCTCTGGTCTGATGAAACCAAGATTGAACTCTTTGGCCTGAATGCCAAACGTCAAGTCTGCAGGAAACCTGGCACCATCCCTATGGTAAAGCATGGTAATGGCAGCATCAAGCTGTGGGGAAGCTTTTCAACGACAGGGACTGGGAGACTAGTCAGGATCAAGGGAAAGATGAATGGAGCAAAGTACAGAAAGCAAGAAAACTTGCTCCAGAGTGCTCAGGACCGCAGACTGGGAAGACAGTTCACCTTCCAATGGGAAAACAACCCTAAGCACACAGCCAAGACAACGCAGGAGTGGCTTTGGGACAAGTCTCTGAATGTCTTTGAGTGGCCTAGCCAGAGCCCGGACTTGAACCCGTTCGAACATCTCTGGAGAGACCTGAAAATATCTGTGCAGTGACACTCCCCATCCAACATGACAGAGCTTGAGAGGATCTACAGAGAAGAATGGGAGAAACTCCCCAAATACAGGTGTGCCAAGCTTGTAGTGTCATACCCAAGGAGACTCGAGGCTGTAATCTCTGCCAAAGGTGCTTCAACAAAGTACTGAGTAAAAGGTCTGAATACTTGTGTGAATGTCATATTTATTTTATTCCATTTTTATACATTTGAAAACATTTCTTAAAACCCTGCTTTTGCTTTGTCATTATGGGGTATTTTGTGTAGATTGATGAGATTTGTTATTTATTTTTTTATCCATTTTAGAATAATGTAACATAACCAAATGTGAAAAAGTCAAGGGGTCTGAATACTTTCCGAATTCACTGTACACTGCAGAACAGTGGCAATTTGTCTGGGCAAGGAATCTGCAAGGTGTCGAAAGCATTCTTCAGGGATGCTGGCCCATGTTGACTCCAAAGCGTTCCACAGTTGTGTCAAGTTGGCTGGATGTCCTTTGGGTGGTGGACAATTGTTGATACACAAGGGAAACTGTTGAGCGTGAAAACCCCAGCATCGTTGCATTTCTTGACACAAACTGGTGCGCCTAGCACCTACTACCATACCCCGTTCAAAGTTACTTACATATTTTGTCTTTCCCATTCACCCTCTCAATGGCTCACATACACAATCCAAGTCTCAATTGACTCCATGCTTAAAAATCCTTCTTTAACCTGTTCCTCCCCTTCATCTTCTCTTTGAAGTGGATTTAACATGTGACATCAATAAGAGATCATAGCTTTCACCTGGTCAGTCTAGGTCATGGAAACAGCTGGTGTTCTTAATGCTTTGTACACTCAGTATATAATGACTGTGTGTACTCAAAGACATGCAAGGTGAAGATGTATTTTTTTTACCTAAGGCACCATGCTGGTAAAAAAGAGAGAGACGGAGACGATGCTAGGCTGACAGACAGTTGAAACTGTGATTTGCAATTCTGTTCAAGATTAAGGCTCTTCTATGACCTGGCTCGGCCCTGCCTTAGTCAGAAGCCTCAATGTGCTTCTGTGTTTGCATAGACTTCAAAAGAGAGAAGAGGTGACGGTCAGAGCGAAAGAGCGCCGCCCGAACACACCCTAGAGAAAGGAACGGTTACAGTAAGAAAAGAAAGAAACAGATTATGTTTTTGTCAGGCTAAATGGCATTAGGACTGAAAGGGAGACACAAAGAAAGAAAGAGACAAAGCTGGAGAAGCCATCTCTTCTCTCCCTTAGGATTGGGCCAACAACTTCTCTTCACCTCCAACACCTTCAGTGGCACCCCCACCTGATCTCCTGGGGGAACTGTGCCTTGGGGACCATGAAGCTGGAGAGCCTAATGACTGCACAAACCTCCTCTGCCTGTGATGTACACTTGTTCACTCCCCCTCAACGATTTAAAGGGGAACATTATGTCTTATTATGAATAATAAAAGCAAGAAAGGGGTTATTTAGGGTTGTGTTCCCATTCCCCTTTAAAAGGAATGGACTGGTGGGAAGAAAATATGGTGTGGGAGAAACAGAGAACAGTCAGAGAGAGAGATATACAAAAATAAAAGAGAGAGAGAGAACATTGGAGCCAGGCCAAGTCCCTCTCCTCTTCCCACTGGGAGGTCTCAGTCTCTTCAGCTACCACTGATCACTATGGATCTCCTGGCAGTGCCTAGACGTTGCTCACCTTGCCTAGAATCAACACACGCCACACTCACTCAGTATATTTCTCCATGCATGCACACTCACTCAGTATATTTCTCCTTGCATGCACACACAAACACACCGATGCGCACACATACAGATGCACATGCCAAGCACTCTCACACAAGCCCAAAAAACTAACCAAAATTGATTCGAAAAGTAAACAGTAAAGTTTTCAAAATATTGATTTCATGCACTAATTGCATGACCCCCAAAAAAGTGATATGCTGTGGATCAATGCAGTATGAAACAACATTAACCTGAATAATGGCAGCAAGCGACAACAAATCCATATAATTATTTCCATTGATGAAGCCAGGTAAACGGCTGCTGTCTCTGATACATTTGAGGGGTAAATCACATCACAGAACAGCTTCACACAGAGACATCAAACTGAAAATGATAATTGTACATTCCCCCGGCCCTCATATAGGGCCCTTGGAGAAATCACACTTTAATTCAGTCATATCACCAGCCCAGGCTGACACACACACACACATACCCCCCACAGGTCCCTCAGGCCTCATTATGTGTCTATTTTATTTATATTATGTGATGTGGAATCACATTACACTCCCACATGGGTCGCTGGCTGTCCTCTGGAAGGGCACTCATTCACTCTAAAGTGGATTGTTCATACAGTACTGTATCAATGCTGACATGGTGCTCCATTAAAAGTATCTATTCTAACGAGAACGATGGATAGCGGGACGGAGGAAGGGGAATGGTTATGAATCTGAGTATTAGTGTCTTATACATCCACATCATTACCATTGTCCTCTAAAGCTCTCTACAATAGAAATGTTTATACTCCAAGACCATTATCCCAAGGGGTTTAGTGATCAGATCCGACTATCCGGATTACATTTCCATCAGAAGTCCTCAGAGAGCCCCTAAGATTGACTTGACCTAATGTCAATCATTAACCCTGAACGTTGAATTGAAAAAAACATCAAAAACCCAAACTGACTCCAAATGGCTTTATTCTGTGCCGACATGACTCAATTAAACTAGGTGGTCAAATGAAAACAGATCACCACCACGGATGAACGTGACAAGCAGCACTGAGCAAATCAGGAACTTTAGAGAGGAGTCACACACACACACACCTGCCAACAGCAACCCCCTGGTTCAACCACAAGCTCACTAATCAGCAATGCAACTCGGTTGTGTTCATTTCAGTCCCAGTAGACATGTCGCTAACTACTCCAATCCAGATGTCCATCAAAGGGCTGAGTATGGGAAACAAATTGGAATGACATGTTCCTTTGACTGGATGGAATTGGCACTTGACGAAGAGAGAAACAGTGACACTTGAGTCATTCCTGGCTAAACTGACTGAATCAGTGCAGTCGACAGAGGGCAGGGAGAGAGAGCTCCGTTGATCCCAATGGGGAGGCATTTATATTGTTTTGTGATGGGTCATGTGTGACATGTTTGGGTTATCCTAGAATAAATCATCAACTGCTATAGTCAAAGGCCATCTAATAAACCACTGAATAATATAGTGAGAGGATGCTTTTTCAAATCAAATGATTTGTTACATGCGCAAAGTACAACAGTGAAATGCCTACTTACAAGCCCTTAACCAACAATGCAGTTTCAAGAAAATACCTATAGTACACTTTTTTTTTAAAGTAAGAGATAAGAACAAATCATTTAAGAGCAGCAGTAAATAACAATAGACGGGATATATACAGGGGGTGCCAGTACAGAGTCAATGTGCGGAGGCACCGGTGTATTGGTAATTGAGGTATAATATGTACATGTAGGTAGAGTTATTAAAGTGACTATGCATAGGTAATAACAGAGTAGCAGCAGAGTAGAAGAGGAAGGGAGGGGGCATGCATATAGTCCGGGTTGCCATTGATTAGCTGTTCAGGAGTCTTATAACTTGGGGGTAGAAGCTGCTGTTGAAGTCAAGCCGAGTGTGCACATCCTCAATTGATTACAAACTAAGATAGATGCCATGTTTTTCTCTTTACTAACTGCTGGAACTGTCATGGCCAACTGAGCTGTTGCTTTACAAAGCATAGACAGGTCAGAGACAGGCCCAGTGACAAGTGCGTCACACTCTGGGCCCGGTGAGGAGAGGTGTGACAGCGGCTGGACAGACAGGGTGCTGATGACTGAATCAGCCCAGAGCCTCACTGCACTTTTTGTGTCCCAAATTGTACACTATTTCTTTATAGTGCACTACTTTTGACCAGGGCACTATGTAGGAAATAGGGTGCCATTTGGGACGCACAACTATGATGACACTGCACTGTGGGGACCGAAGTGTCAACCAAATATCCCCCAGGCCCAGCGTCTGTCTGTTAGCCTGACCAGGTCTGTGACACAGTTCTAGCGCTCATACAGCTCTGCTTCATTGAAGCATGTGTCGTGACTCTCAACTTGATGGTGAAGTATAGTCTCTTGAATCTAGATTAGGTATTGTGATGAGCTGTTAGGCCAACCTATTCCAGAATTGGTTGCAATTTTGTTTTCTGTTATAAGTGTAAACAAAGCCAAAGTGTTATTAAGGTTACCTGTCTACTGTCAGATCATCTTTTTTAGTGTGTGTGTGTGTTACTCAGCTCAACTGTCGGAACATGTTCTGGTGGTTCTCCACAGCCTCCAGTAGTATCTTCTCAGCAGGTCCATCTTCCAGCGCCACTCTGTGCCCACCAGGTTAGTGTGGTGTCTGTCGGGACAGATAGACAAGATCAGAAAGGACAGCTCTGTCTGTTCACACACACACACACTGCCCCAGACCTGGCCTGTCTGTCCCCAGTGGGTCAGGCTAAGTAACCAGACTGGTCTGGTGACCTCTTACATCGGCCTGCCATGACCATTTTAGTCCCTCTCAGATCACCTAAAGGGCACAAGCTAACAGAAGTTTACACAAATTCTGTTTAGACACTCACAGTTCACTAGACTAGAGAACATTCAGTCTACCCATCAGTTCTGGTGCCCCCTGCTGCTGAAGGACAGTAAGACAATACCTATGTGTCTGACAAGGTTCTGCTGTTGCCAATTGTCCCAGATAGGGACCTCAACTCAGACGGGACTATCACTACTGACAGCACCCCATTCGCCAGAGGCTTGAACTGGCAGAGACATTTTCACAAAGGAGTTTTATTATCTTCATATTTTCAAAGGTTAGCCTGGTTCCAGATCTATTTGTGTAGTCTTACATTAGGAGTTGTCTTCCGACAGCACACACAGATCAGGGACCAGGCTATTTTGAAGGTAACTTGAGGAGAAATATCTGCCCCCTCCAATCACATTCAATGTCACGTCATGTAATTCAGCTTCTAACCTCTGTCCCTTTAATTAGCACGATCATTAATCACCCACACGTTAATCATTAGCTGCCTCGTTAGCTTTTGGTTAGCTAAGAGATAGCATGGCCATCAGTCAATGACGGGGTGAAGAGGGATACGAATATCTGAGGTTCTTTACTAAGTTCTGTATTCAGTCTGCCTATGACAATATTGTAATATGGTTCATTTTAAAATGATAGGAGGGTAAGGTCCTGGGTCATATGCTCTTCCGGACTTTCAGCAATGAACAAAAAGGGTCTAGGTGTGCTTAGCCATATTGTGAAATGCAGCACTGGTTATTGGGTTAAGATGAGAATACAACTGCACTGGGCATATGAGAATAATGTAATTATTGCAATAAACTGGTGCATGAATTATTCCAAAACCTCTAAATCAATCACATTGACAATGATAGTTCAGCTGCACCCACCTCCAGCAGAAGTCACACTTGTTGGCACAGACGAGGCTAAGGGTGGACTCCATACACATGTGGGACTCGACGCCATAAAAGGAGGGCTTGTAACAACCTCCTCTTCCTCTTAGCATGGACTGGTGGAAAGAATAATACCTGTTAATTAGTTATTCGAAGGTACATGCTTATGAATGTTAGATTACAAAGGGTGGCCAATCTCAAATCTCAAATATATTTGTATTTGTTTAACACTTTTTTGGTTACTATATGATTCCATATGTGTTATTTTATAGTTTTGGTGTCTTCGCTATTATTCTACAATGTAGAAAATAGTAAAAATAAAATAAAAACCCTTGAATGCGTAGGTGTGTCCAAACCTTTGACTGGTACTGCATGTGCTTTCATTTCATTGTGTCTAGGAATTTATAGCCCTCCATCACCACGATCATGTCTGTTGAGAAATGTAAATATTAGGGATCAATATCACGTTTTGTAATCTAGGTCTAATTGCTACAAAAAAAATGTATGGCCATCAATTGGAAAGCCTCATATCCACCCGCAATAACTAACTGGAGGACTGAACTACAGTATACATCCCATTAGACTCTATGTATTATAACGTCAAACATAAACTAGACATATTTAATCAAATTTGGAATCTTAGGGTGTTTTCACATATAGTCCTCTTTAATATAACCAATCTCAGTCCAGTGGGGTAAAAAAAAAGAGAAGAAATATACTCTGTTTCTTTTTGCATTCACACTGCCCTTGCCTTTGAATGAGGACTCAACTCATTTGCCAGTTCACTTAGTGAATTAGGCCTAATTGAAAATTGTATAGGCTATTGCCCCTTTAAGAGCTAGATCAGATTTTGTACATATGTTGTGATTCTCACCAAATATGTTGTCTTCTCACACTATTTAAACCCCACAATCGAATAAACAGTTTATGAAGCTCTCTTAGCCTATTGATCAACATAATGCAAACAAATAATCTGGACCTCATGTCAGTACAAAACTCCACACATATTTTGGCATTTCTGTGCATCCTTGACAACCGCTAATCAATATCCAAAAACAGCACACGTTTTTCCGCGAACAGGCACATCATCAACTTCTCTCTCCAATGTGAAGGGCTTAAGGCAGTGGAAACGGTGTTGCAGTAGTCTAGTGTATGGTGTGGGAATAATGACAAGACAACTGCGGAGCTTAGTGTCACAAAAACTGTCTGAAAGGACCAAGTCTGAAAACACCCTTAGAGAACATGCTGTATAGTGGGTGTCTTGTTTTTGAGTTGTTTCTATTTGTGAATGTCAGACTGTTTTGGATTGATTTTTTTGCCTTCGTGTTTTTCTTTGCGTATCCCTCTGTGAGAATGAATGTATGTGGATTTGTGTGTGGGGGGAGAAGGGAGGGACATGTATATTGACAATGTGTGAGATTCCATTTGACTGAGTTCTGTAGAAAAACAATTAAAAACAAATTGTCCTAACAACAAAATGTGTAGATAGATTGCAACTTTTGTAATGTTACATGGTAACAACATAGTAATACTGATTGCATAACACGTGAGAAGGCACTAGACCATTTGCCAATAGCATTAAAAAAAAGTATGATGTGTGATTTCCCAAGAGCAAAGCCCACACATTAAAATTTGCAACATAACTTCAAAAGGTGTTGAGGCTGAGTGTGATATAAGTATACATGATGATGAAGGGTTGTCTATACCAGCTGTGGATTGGACCACTCATTTACAGCGTTTCAAGCTCTGACAGCCATTCTCTGAAGTCAGCCCCATCAAACATAATACTTTTATTTGTCTCTTTTAAATCATCGTGATACATGCCAGTGCTTTTATATCAAGGGTTCTTCATAGGAATTCAAGGGGGGCCTTCCCATGTATGCCTTTCAAAAGACACAGCATTTATGAGAAGTTCTATTTCAGTCCTGTGTGTGAGGTAAAACAGCATGATATAGACCCCATGAGAGAGAAAAAAACACATGACATTTCAGGTGTTGAAATGTTGAGTGCTCATAATGGCTGCATTGACAGGTCATCTTTCATCCTAGTAGGACACCCGGTGTGCTTTGGTTACTGTGCAGCTAACTATAGCCTTGCCCACCTTGGAAACAAAAGTCAGCCATCTTGTGTCAGATTTATGTTCTTCAAAAGTGAGTAATTATTGATCTCACTGTTCTCAGGACTGGTGTCCTCCTGTTATTGGATAGGTTAAAGCCTGGTGTAATTGAGCTATGCTGTAAAATAAAATAAATAAAATATAACTCAGTCTATTGCAATGCTAGCAAAGGCCCAACGATATGATGCACGATGGGGGATTAAGATGCATTTACCATTTACCCAAACACGGGGGGGCTGGCTATCGATCCAGGACGCTTCCTTTACACCCACAGCAAATCCATTGTACCACGCACACAGTCAGAAACACACACACACACTAAATCATGTTCTTACCCACAATCCCCCTGAGCACAGGCTAACTACTGTTTATTACTTGTTTGTCGACCCACGTGGGGCAAATTCGGAGGTGTCGGGAGCTGGGGCTGTTGTTCCAACTCAGATATATTACAATTCTGCTGAAGACTGGCTGGTGCTGGATGCAGCACAGAGAAGAGAACAGGGCCTAGTGGGAGTTAGTGTTGAGTCTAATCTGAGGGCCCTTTCCCTTCCGGTGTTCATTAGGTAAAAACCTACACTTCAAACGCCTCAACTGCCTTTTATGTCTGTCTGCACAGAGAGAGTAGGAGCGAGGGGGAGGTAGACGGGAGGTGGGCTTTGCTCCTCTCCCTCCCAGTGGATCTGATTAACTGTACCTATCTATTTGGAGAAGCTCATGTGAACACCAGGCCAGCCACAGAGAGAGATGACCTCCAAACCTGCGCTGCTGTATGGCTTATAGCCACCCACTCCAACTGCAGTCACACTGTATTCACACTGTATTAATCTCCCATGGCTACATGAAAGTAATCAGACAGTCACCAGTCTACCCGTAAAACAAGAGTAACCCATATCCTTACAATTGAGATGTGAAGGTACACTACATATTGTCCATTTTGTTGGGTTCTAGTTTTAAATAACTGCTATGCTAGAAGTTAATGGTTACATGTATGAGGAATGTATGTGGTGGGGTCAATGGAGGGTGGATAAGAAGTATGGGTCTAGAAAGTAAGTAAGGGAAGAGGCAATCACTTGGTTGCGGTCACTGATAAGGTTAGATAGCAGTGGATTAAATCAAATCAAACTTTATTTGTCACATGCGCCGAATACAACAAGTGTAGACTTTACCGTGAAATGCTTACTTACAAGCCCTTAACCAACAGTGCAGTTCAAGAACAGTTAAGAAAATATTTACCAAGTAGACTAAAATAAAAAGTAACTCGATAAGAATAACGAGGCTATATACAGGAGGCGCCTAGTAGTGCGGGGAATGTGGGCCGAGGTCAGGTCAGATGAAGGGAGATGGAACAGATATTACACACATTACATAACTTCCTGCCTAGCAACAAAGATGCAGTCTTTAGACGTGCAAGGAGGAGATTCCACCTAAAGGAGGGTACTTGTGCTGGTGGAAACATGTCTTTGTCCTTTCAGCTGATTGACCCAGTGGGTGAACAAACTTGATTTGAGATTTGACTAGTTGTTCGTTAGGTTCTAAATAAACAGAGTAAAAAAATAACCGTTTCAACAAAATAAAATGTTTTCACTTTCCACAGAATTCAAAGAGACACTGAGATCTTCCTCCCTTATCAATAATGCTGAGTTCTCTAGGAAACCCAGTAGGCCAGCGCTACACTTGAGTTTCTCAATCTCTTTGCCCTACTCAGTCCTGTCCGAGAGCTCCTCTACAGATCTGAAATGAATAATACATTTTACATCGACAAATACCAAACTTTTCACTCATTAAGGCTCAAGTTTTAGGCTAATACTGATGAAATATTGACAAAATCTGTAGAGAAAAAAGCTCAAATAAAAATGTTGGCTCTGTTGATACAGACACATTAAGCCTTCACAACATTATGTTCTTAATTAGAGGCAGAGAAGTCTCCTTTCCAAATGAGGTAAGACTCTTTAGCTAACATCCAGAGTGTACAACATGAGGAACACCTTCCTAATATTGAATTGTGCCCCCTTTTGCCCTCAGAACAGCCTCAATTCGTTGGGGCATGGACTACAAGGTTTGGAAAGCATTCCACATGGATGCTGGCCCATGTTCTCCAATGCTTTCCACAGTTGTGTCAAGTTGGCTGAATATTTTGGGTGGTGGACGATTCTTGATACACACAGGAAACAGCGTTGCAGTTCTTGACACACTCAAACCTGTGCGCCTGGCACCTACAATCCTATACCGGTCAAAGGCACTTCAATCTTTTGTCTTTCCCATTCACCCACTGAATGGCACACACACACAATCCATGTCTCGATTGTCTCAAGGCTGAAAAATCCTTCTATAACCAGTCTCCTCCCCTTCATCTACACTGATTGAAGTGGATTTAACAAGTGACAATGAGGGATCATAGTTGGTCAGTCTGTCATGGAAAGAGCAGGTGTTCTGTACACTCAGAATTCTATGAGCAATTGAATTCGTAAAAAAATTATAATTTCCCATTTTTTTAAGAATACATTATAGCTCACTATTTCATTATTTATTTTATACAACAATTTTTTTATACAATAATTTATCAAGGGTGTCAATAATTTCAGACACCACTATATGTGAATATATGTACAGTTGAAGTCAGAAGTTTACATACACTTAGGTTGGAGTCATTAAAACTCATTTTTCAACCACTCCACAAATGACTTGTTAACAAACTAAAGTTTTGGGAAGTCGGTTAAGACATCTACTTTTTGCATGACACAAGTCATTTTTCCAACAATTGTTTACAGACAGATTATTTCACTTATAATTCACTGTATCACAATTCCAGTGGGTCAGAAGATTACATACACTAAGTTGACTGTGCCTTTAAACAGCTTGGAAAATTCCAGAAATTGATGTCATGGCTTTAGAAGCTTCTGATAGGCTAATTGACACCATTTGAGTCAACTGGAAGTGTACCTGTGGATGTATTTCAAGGCCTACCTTTCTAACTCAGTGCCTCTTTGCTTGACATCATGGGAAAATCACAAGAAATCAGCCAAGACCTCAGAAAATAAATTGTAGACCTCCACAAGTCTGGTTCATCCTTGGGAGCAATTTCCAAACGCCTGAAGGTACCACGTTCATCTGTACAAACAATAGTACGCAAGTATAAACACCATGGGACCAAGCAGCCATCATACCGCTCAGGAAGGAGAAGCGTTCTGTCTCCTAGAAATGAACGTACAGTACTGTGGTGCGAAAAGTGTAAGTCAATCCCAGAACACAACAGCAAAGGACCTTGTGAAGGTGGTGGAGGAAACAAGTATCTATATCCACAGTAAAACCAGTCCTATATCGACATAACCTGAAAGGACGCTCAGCAAGGAAGAAGCCACTGCTCCAAAACTGCCATAGAAAAGCCAGACTACGGTTTGCAACTGCACTTGGGGACAAAGATCGTACTTTTTGGAGAGATGTCCTCTGGTCTGATGAAACAAAAATAGAACTGTTTGGGAATAATGACCATTGTTATGTTTGGAGGAAAAAATGGGAGGCTTGCAAGCCGAAGAACATCATCCCAACCATGAAGCACGGGGGTGGCAGAATCATGTTGTGGGGGTGCTTTGCTGCAGGAGGGACTGGTGCACTTCACAAAATAGATGGCTTCATGAGGTAGGAAAATTATATGGATATATTGAAGCAACATCTCAAGACATCAGTCAGGATGACCCCAAGCATACTTACAAAGTTGTGGCAAAATGGCTTAAAGACAACAAAGTCAAGGTATTGGAGTGGCAGTCACAAAGTCCTGAACTCAATCCTATTGAAAATGTGTGGGCAGAACTGAAAAAGCGTGTGCGAGCAAGGTGGCCTACAAATCTGACTCAGTTACACCAGCTCTGTCAGGAGGAATGTGCCAAAATTCACCCAACTTATTGTGGGAAGCTTGTGGAAGGCTACCCGAAACGTTTGACCAAAGTTAAACAATTTAAAGGCAATGCTACCAAATAATAATTGAGTCTATGTAAACTTCTGATCCACTGGGAATGTGATGAAAGAAATAAAAGCTGAAATAAATCACTCTCTACTATTATTCTGACATTTCACATTCTTAAAATAAAGTGGCGATCCTAACTGACCTAAGACAGGGAATTGTTATTAGGATTAAATGTCAGGAATTGTGAGAAAGTGAGTTTAAATGTAATTGGCTAAGATGTATGTAAACTTCCGACTTCAACTGTATGTCTATGGGTTAAATAGTAGTGTTCATTACTCATGCTCAGGCAGCATGTTGACACATTGTAAGAGGGTATGAACTATTGTAACAGGTATGTCAGTCTACAATACCTTACTACCATATTCTACATGACCATAGAATGATATTGCTCAATGCAATCTCAAATGCTGTACTGCAAACCAAATGCAGGTGAAAAAGGAAGTCTTCCAAACTAAGACTTCTGAAAGCACAAAAGTATTTTTCTGCTGAGCAGAGGCAACCAACCAGTGGATTGATTAGCATCTTCTAGGCATTAGAGCTCTTTTACAAATGCAGGAAGGAAATCTATAAATCTATTACACCTGCCATATTGATGCTCACCACTATGTTGAGGACCACGAGTCAAGGATATAGCAGTGGGTAGAGGAGAAGAGAGTGAAGTTTCCGGAGACGGTGCCAGCAGGAGCAGCAGTGGAGAGAAGGAAGAGAGGGTAATTGGAACGGGCTGCATCATTAAACCGCATTAGGCAACACACACTCAAGGCACTAGCCCACTACTCTCTGCATAGCAACACACACACACTCTCCCTACACACACTCCATCCTGGCCCGTTCCTCATCCCGTTAGACAACACACACACAGTGCCTCCCCACCCTATGACCCCTTTATTATTTTTCTAGTGAATTATCACTTTTTCCCCTGTGTCTCCGTAGACACAAAGGTTAAGGACATGCTGTTCAGATGCATCTGGTGCTGTGGGTCTGTTTCAGAGCAGATTATCGAAGCTGGATAATTTATCCACCAAAGTGGCAGCTATTAAGGGAACTATAGGACCAACGATGGTACATCAGTTGCTGATGTCATCTGTCCTAAAGATAATGTTTTATAAAACATGGCTAGAAGTAACGTTCCACCATGTAAATGTTAAGTGCATGCATACCTGGGCACTTCAGTACGGTAAAAAGAAGTGCAACCACAATTCCATTATATTTCTCTAATGCTTCCAGTGTTACAGTACCTTGACTATATTTCTGTAGTGATTATGAAGTGCACTGAAGGTCTGCTCCTTACCTTACTTAGTCAGTGTCACGTTCTGACCTTAGTTACTTTGTTTTGTCTTAGTTTTAGTATGGTCAGGGCGTTAGTTGGGGTGGGCAGTCTGTTTGTTTTTCTATGTTGTATTTTGCGTTTGGCCTGGTATGGTTCTCAATCAGAGGCAGGTGTCGTTAGTTGTCTC
This sequence comes from Oncorhynchus clarkii lewisi, assembly GCF_045791955.1. NCBI lineage: Eukaryota > Metazoa > Chordata > Actinopteri > Salmoniformes > Salmonidae > Oncorhynchus > Oncorhynchus clarkii. The sequence continues at coordinate 19,078,012 of NC_092173.1, read as the reverse complement.
TGATTGAGAATCATACTTAGGTAGCCTTTTCCCACCAGTGTTTCATGGGTGATTATTTTCTGTGTCTGTGTGTTCCACACGGAACTGTTTCGGTTTTCGTTTCTGTCTTTCTATTTGTTATTTTCTATTTGTGTTCAGTGATTTTGTTCATTAAAACATGATGAACACGTACCACGCTGCATATTGGTCCGATGTCTCATACTTCTCGTCAGAGGAGGACGAATCCCGTTACAGTCAGGGCCTCCCTCAGGGCAGCAGTGATCAACTCTCTCCTCTCCTCCTTTTCCTCAGCCTTCATCATTCCATTCAGCCTGGACAGCTTCACAATCTGTCCATCCTCCTGGCTCTGCTCTCTCTTCTTTGCAGCAAAACACACACAACTCTGGGTTAGTTTCTGTTTGCCCCAACACAACCCTGGGTTAGTTTTTGTTTGCCCTCAAAGTCTGGGTTAGTTTTTGTTTGGCCAAACAAAACTCTGGGTTAGTTTGTTTGCCCCATAGCAGGCCATTAAAAAGGTGCTTTATTGACATAAACGTAACTACTCTCACACCGACCTTCAATAACAATTGGACAACAATATATTTTCTTTAGTGATTTGATAAGGGCTTGTAAAAACAACACTCTTGGATCATTAACGGAATAGTTCAAGTTCACCCAAATTACTAAATTACTACACACCCTGTAAGCAGTCAATGGACAAGTTATGACAGGAATCTATGATTTGGTTTTATTTCCCTGTCACTGTTTTCAAATTGCTTACATTTTGGATTTTGTGGCACCAATTCCATTCAAGTCATGGACGGTACCGATACTAGCATTTTTTTCACATTATGTCCAAATCATCTGAAAGTATAAAAAATGTATTGGGAAGAGCTCAACAAAGTCACTTAACGATGATTTGAACATGATGCGCAGAAAATGCTAATATCGGTACCATGACTTCAATGGGATTTTTGCCAAAAATGCTAAAACGTTCAGTGACAGACTAAACCAAAACTAACAAACTAAACCAAACCATGGATTACTGTCAAACCTTCTCCATATACTGCTTACATGGTAAGGAAACCAATATGTAACTTTGTAATTTGGGTGAACTTTACCTTTAAACACTACAACTCTGATCATGACAAGCAAATTTCAATACCAGACACGAGTGAGACATGTATTCCATTATGTCAATTGTCTCAGGTCAAACCACAGACAGCAGTGGGAACATGATGTCTTTAAAACCAGTATTTACAAATATTACACAAGACATATTATTTATAGACCAAATGACGTGTGATGTCACGTCACTGTGTGTGGCCATATGGGTGTCATCTCTGAATAGGCTAGGATTAGAATGGTCCCTGATCTGTTTGTGCATGACAACGAACCATAGACATTGACTATGCGGCACTAAACAGAACTAGGCCCAGGATGGGGTAAGATAAGTTTGGCAAATGTGATGATGCCCAATCTGAGGCATCATCAACCGTCTTGGCCTTGATAATTGCTCTATGCCCGACAGGGTTGTCCATGAGGCTATGAGTCACTGAGCACCACTGATATTACAGCTGTAAATCTCACCACCTGAACAATGCTGACAAAAGGGGGCCTGCTTTAGGACATTGCTCTACCAATCACACAGACATGAATCATGCCCCTCAGTAATACACTGCAATGCTGACAGTGGCGATACTGATTCAATTAATATACAGTACAGAATAGAAGGTCTTCGGGGCTGTTACCTTGTCTGCTGCTACAGGGAAAAATCAATAGAACAAAAAGTACCACAATGGCAAAACAAAAGGGTAGATTGATTCCAAACAACAGTAGGCAGACAATTACTTCAAACACCTGTTGAATTTTTGTGATGCAATATGTCTCCAACAGATGGATAACTCTTCAAAGGAGAGGGAACAGAGTTCTGGCCCAGCAAATTAAGACATTTGATAATTGCTAGGGTATTTCAAGCAAATTTGAAAGCATTTCATCCTAAATAAAATAACTCCCAAATTCAGTCTTTGATTTTTGACTGGACTATGAAAATCAAGGGTTAAGTGATTTTATCTGAAGTGTCATGACTTCTTGGGTGACAATGGACACTCACAGAGTCATATACTGTAGATCTCTATATGACTGGATGCCCATGGAGCAGTGACTGTTCCCCAGCCTCACCTTGCAGCTACTAAGCAGTTCCTGACAGACAGGAAGACAGATTCCCACCTTGATCAACCAAGCTGATGTTGACACTCATCTTGTTGATTGACAGATTAGCTACTCGCTACTGTAGCCAAGACATATGAGAAAGTCTAGCTTTCAAAGGGAAATATCCCTGCAGTCAATCAATCAATTAAGCAGAGTTTATCAATCAAAACTTAACTCTGCTAAATAACCATCAAGCACAACCACACCACCGTTGGGCCCCAGGGACCAGGGGTAGAAGGCCTCTCCAGTACCTGACTCAATGCTACTGCTCTGGGCTCTTTAAGACAGGTACAGCTCCCTCCCCCCAGTCAATCTGCCAGACTGGTGAAGTAAATTACACTGCATGGGAGAGAGGCATACCATACAGTACACCATGTAAATACACCACGCTTCCAGGGACTCGCTGTTTAACAACACCGACGCAAGATTAATGAAGTCCTGGTGGAAAGTTTCCCTGAATGTATGAATAGGTATTACAGAGTCATGTTCTCAAACGCCATGATGATCGACAACTGGCCTTGGAGAGTAGCCATGTTTATCGGTCCAACCAAATTACTTGTATTGGGTACTGCTGCCACTGCCCAGACCTGACTACAGGGTACTACTATATCTCATCGTCTCAGAGTAGCAGAGTAACAGGGCTCTTCAAGGGCTAGTTATCGCCGGGCTGATATAGTCTGTCAGCAGTTGTGGACGTGTTCGTGTGTGAAAGTGGGGAGAGTGGATAGTGTGTGTTTGCATTCAAGCGTGCATACATTGGGCTCAGGGCTAATTCTGTTCTCAGACAGGTGACGTCTCACACCAGGGACTGTCTGCCTGCAGCAGGTTCACAGCACAGCTCCAACCACTGGTCCTGATTATTAGCTGAACTTCAAGTTTTTTTTAACTTTGTAAAAGCACAGCTGTACACAAGAGCAAGCTGTACACAGATCTGATATGAATTATGATTATACCTGACCAGACAGTACACAAATTATGAATAAAATAAGGACATACAAAGCTGATTTACTCTTTAAGGGATTTCATTGTGGTGCGCAAGCAAATTAAAATATGATAAAATACAACAAAAAATACTTAGACAGCCTTAGTACAACACCTAGTGACCTTTCCAAGAGATGTTTGTCTTTTTGTATAATGTTTTAGCAATGACAGTCACAAGGACCACAGGGTTTCCAGAAATCCTGGTTGGAAGGCCCAGATTTCCTGCAATTCTTCAACCAGGATTTCTGGAAAACTTGTGAATTTTGGGAAAGTAAATCAACTTTGTTAGGCCTAACAACACAAAAAAATATGAGAAAAAAATCATTCTAACCAGAAAGATTTCCGTATCTTAATAATCGTATTATCAAGCATGACATCTGTTTTAATCACAGTACCATAGTAGTATGATTTAAAGAATGCCTATAATTATACATTTTTCAGAACCGGGGCCTGGAAGATTCTGTATACTATATACACCAATAACAAAACTCAAGCCTTTTTCTGCACTTTTTTGCAATTCATGCGGCTGGATTTGTTCATATCAGACAGTGCACTTACTCACGTATTGACTAGAGCCAGTGACCCAAACATCCCATAGTCTCTCTCTAAATGCAGAGCAAGTCCATGTTCTCTCTGTAGCGGGGGCCAACAAAAAAGCACAACAGCCTGGTTCAGCACAGCCTCAGTGGTGTTGAGTCTCAAAACAACGCCTGTGCATCCGAAAGTATCAACAGTCTAGGTCTGGTTGGCATCTGTCTGGGTTTGAGGGGCTGTACAGAGAACACTGTCTGTCTCTGTCTGCTTATCACCTCCTAGGCTGTGCAGTACTTTAGCTTACTGCTGGGGTAGCTGACTAAAGTTTGAGGCTCTGAGCCCAGCCAGCAGCTATCTGTCAGCTCTATCTGCTCTCTACAGCTGGGTTTATGCTGCAGAGAGAGGGGTGGCAATGCATGTGTTTGTGTGTGGGTGAATGTGAAGCATGTCCTCAGTCAGACAAGCCATGTTCAGCCCTGTTTAGCGAGGAACTCCATCCCTGGTAGAGGGGGGCTTTTGTCGTAGGATAGAATGAATAAGTAACCCCTCACACTTGTCAGACAGTCCTCCCACATCCTCCTCCACCGTGTAAAGGGATTACTGTACTTTGCCCTGTGTCGTGTAAAAATAGCTTTGGCTAAAACCTAGCTTTTAAATTAGTTTATTTAGCTATACAAACAAGGTTAAACTGCACACCTCTGAGAACAAGCCATCTCGACCAGCTAACAGCTAATTATGCTAGCTAGCTAAATCAAGGGCAAGAGAAGGCGTGAGAGAGACATCCACATGAGTTCAGCCTTCCCAGTGCAATTACTGAACTGGAAACATTTTCATGCTGTGAGAAAATGTTACAACATGAGGTCACAATCGGAACACAATCAGAATGATTGGGAATTATTTCACGCTGGGAAGAATTTTTCCTCTGGCAAATACTTTGTAGCAAGTTTAGGATACTGCTCTTCCACACCTCAGCCCTTGACTTATTAGACCATGTCTAGGCCTGTCAGTATGGCGTAGGAGATGGTCGCCCTCTTGCTAGCTCCCAGCCAACTTTGCAGTCTTTAGTTAATTTTAGTGTTTTACTTTATTTACTCAAAAAAAAATGTGTATTATGTCCTATGACCGACAAGCACTTCTGGACATCAGATTTGGGGCGGCAGGGTAGCCTAGTGGTTAGAGGGTTGGACTAGTAACCGGAAAGTTGCAAGTTCAAACCCCCGAGCTGACAAGGTACAAATCTGTCGTTCTGCCCCTGAACAGGCACCCACTGTTCCTAGGCTGTCATTGAAAATAAGAATTTGTTCTTAACTGACTTGCCTGGTAAAATAAAAATAAAAGATTGGAGGTGACTACTGTCACAGTTCTGTTTGGGTTGTTAATTAGATTTGTTCCAATGTTTCTTGATTTTTTTTTGCATTGTTAGGAGCTAAACTGTGTATGCAACCAATAAACTGGGATTCGACTTTCCAAAAGATATACAACATCAATCTATGAGTGCTGTAATCTGGAGTTTCAGTGTGAGCACTATATACTGTATCTCTGTAGTTCTGTATGGTCCAAACATGTCCCTGTGTGATGCTCACAGACACAGAGTGTAACTGCTGCTGTCCCTCATTCCCCTCCCCTCAGACCTGGTCCAGATGCTTGTTGAGGGGAATCAACAATGAAACAGGACACTAAGGACAGTGGTCCTCACACAACACAACAGACCCAACACAGCAAACAGCCTAGCAGCAAGGCCAAAGATCCATTTAACACTCACTGTCTGGCATTGTTCCCAGATAGAGCCCAGCAAACAACAAAAATGTGTAATGCACTGCCATCAGTCTTTGAAAAGCTCACTGGACTTAATGTGGCAGTAAAGTTATGAATAGCTATTGACCAAGCTATTCTCCAAGGTGATTAGTCAAAGAGAATCGATAGGAGGAACAATAGTGAAGCATCATACTGTATTTCCTACTGGCAGAGTCAACAACAGAGTCAAGAGCCAGAGAGGGGTCGATACACAAAACAGCGTTTGACACCTACAGTCCATAGTCTGACTTAGTTTCTGATGTCAAATGTTCAATTGTGTACAATGACGAAGAGACAAAATCAGCCCTCCTGCATATTGTGACAAAGATATACCAGAGCACTGCCTGTGTCACAATTTAATGACATTGAATTACATTTATTTATATACTGTACATTATCAAGAGACAGGCATTTAAGGCATTTATTATAATTACTGTATTTACTACCAGTAGGGTGTCCAATCAAAAACGCATCTTTTGATCAATGTCAATTGTGAAGATACTGCTCTAAGAAAACCAATGGTCCAAACCTCATGTTGCGATCATAATCTGTTCCCCTTGTAGGATGGCCAAAATTAGGGTGACTAAATTGATGGAGGACAGAGAAAAAAAGTGGTCAAAAATCTGGTAAATAGAATCTCATCAGCTAGGCTGGATGCTGTGTGAGAATTAAGGCTAAACTGAAAGAATCACTGTTTAACTCGTCATCTTTCATAAAACAATATAGAGGTAAGATATATATGGATTTTGAGACATGACTTAGTATTTTCACATTTATGTATACACTTTCATATTAATGCGAAATTACTGTTTTTCAAATATTTATCACATAAACTAGAATATTTCTGTGAAATGTCAACGGAGCACTGGGCAAGCTTTTTATTTTCAAATCTTTTAACGTTTAATTCTGCTCGTTTCATGCTCGTTTCATTTAGTCTTTTGCGACTCTTGGAAACAACTTTGCAGATTACCACCACAACATGTAAAATCCTCAAAAGTTGTCACGCCCTGGCCATAGAGGCATTTATTCTCTATTTTGGTTAGGCCAGGGTGTGACTAGGGTGGGCATTCTATATTCAGTTTCTATGTTTTGTATTTCTTTGTTGTTTGGCCTTGTGGTTCTCAATCAGAGGCAGCTGTCTATCGTTGTCTCTGATTGAGAACCATACTTAGGTAGTTTTTTCCCACATGGGTTTTGTGGGTAGTTGTTTTCTGTTTTGTGTGTCTTCACCAGATAGAGCCGTTTCGTTTGTGCCGCTTTGATAATTTTTGTTCTAGTGTTCGGTTATAATAAAAATCATGGACACGTACCACGCTGCACCTTGGTCCTCACCTTCCACCAACAGCCTTTACAAAGGTTCCTGCGAGAAAGAGGCACCACTCTCAATAGAGCTCTGTACTTATTATCGGATGTATTAGGTTAAGAAATCTGACTTTTTGGATATAATGTTAAAATACGTTTTTGAGAAATACTCATATTTGTCTCGGTTAATGTATCTTATAGCATAAGGAAGTGACATTTCCTCACTAAAGCATGTTTTCACCCACTCTACAGAGTGGGTGGACACCCTGTCAGTGAATTCAATATAAGCTGAGCACAGCAATTGATGACCAGCCATCTCAATGGTGTTTTGAGAGGGAATATGATGTATGGAGGTACAGTAAGTACTAGACTACCTGAAAACCCCTGTCTTTGACTTCCCTTAGTGGTAGAGCCATAATGCCATTTAAGCCAATCAGTAACAAGTATTCAACAATGCCATGATATAATCCTCGTGTAATGTCAATGGGGAGCTAACATGGATGCCATAGAATGTTGTAGTGTCATGTAAATGCATCATAATGCTCTTTTTCTTTTTTCATAAACCTGACAGACAGGGTTATTACCTATCAAGATTCATTTGAAATGTGTTAAATACTTTTATGGTGCGTATTGCTTTTTACATTTACTGATCATTTCAAAATAGTATTTAAATTCTATCTTAAATAACGTGAAAAGGGGTTTGTTCTCTATAATGCTCATTCTTCACATTCAGTTTTATAGTATTTGAAAAAAATATTCCACATGTAATGTTAATACTGATGGAGCGCTAACATGTCTGAGAATGTTTAAGTAAATAAATCATAATGCAGAAACTGCATATGCTCAACTCTATAAATACATGTCTCTGGGTAGAACCAGTCATCCAATCTGGCTAACGCGGTTTCTGTCTGAATGATCCAGGAGCGCCACCTTCTCCTACATTGCCGTTAAGCGATAATTGACGCTTCACCATTGTGCAGTTTATTTCTGATAGTTTTCAAAACCTATGAATATGTCCAGTGAAAGCAAATATGCAATTTGTAGACACCAAAACAGAATTGGATACACATTATCCCAAATGTTAGTCAATAAAAACGTAGGGGATTGTCGTATTTTTACATCATCAAGATTTCGAGATTAAATAACATGGCAGCCGTTCTAAATCCTGGCTGAACTCACTCTCTCCCTCCCTCTAAGACAGGATTGTGGCACAGATCTGGAGAAGGGTACAAAATAAATGTCTGCAGCATTGAAGGTCCCCAAGATCAAAGTGGCCTCCATCATTCTTAAAAGGAAGAAGTTTGGAACCACCAAGAATCTTACTAGAGCTGGCTGCCCGGCCAAACTGAGCAATTGTGGAAGAAGGGCCTTGGTCAGGGAGGTGACCAAGAACCTGATTGTCACTCTGACAGAGCTCCAGAGTTCCCATGTGGAGATGGTTGTCCTTCTGGAAGGTTCTACCATCTCTGCAGAACTCCACCAATCAGGCCTTTTTGGTAGTGGCCAGTTTTACTCCGTAGTAAATAAGTCCCCAGCAAAGCTCCCCCACACCATCACACCTCCTCTATGCTGGTAACTCTAATTAATTTATCCTCTGCAGCAGAGGTAATTCTGAACAAAGAGAATATGTCCAAATTATTAAAGTTCAACCTAAAGTGAAAGAAGGAAAGGATAAAATATGTGCGTACTCAAGTCATTGCCTTTACTACCCTTCAGCCATCCCGAGATGCTAAAAACACACAAAACAACTTCATTTCACACCCCGTCTTGAGCAAACACACACTCTTTCCCCAGTGGGCAAGCACAAAGACTGACAGTTGGGACAGAAGTGCTCCTTCCTGGTTATAAGAGGAAGGATGGAGTCCGAGTGGGGTCAGAGCAGGAAGGTGACACTGGAGGAAAGTGACATCACGGAGACCAGAACAGAGCAGAAAACTCTGCTTGAGTGACAGCTGTCCCAAATAGAGCTGAAAATTACATTCCTTTCCTCTCCTTTGCTGTCCAACAACATCAGTCTGGATCAGGGGAGATATCAGTCCCATGGTGCCTAAACAAGAATGATGCCAGAAAACTGTCTGGCATTAAACACTGCTGTGCTGACCCTTAAGTATTTTTCTGTAGGAAAGATACTACATTTTCAACACACACACACATCATTAGCAGCAAAGTCCTGTTAAATATGTTCATTCTGTATGCACTGCACAACGTGCAAAACAAACTAGTATCAGTTCCAGATGGCCAAAATGGCCAAAATGCCTCAAAGCCTATATAATTTACAGCATGCAGATTTCACCTCATAATCACACCATAATCACCTCATAATCAATACAAAAACACCTTTAAAACATTTTGCACTACATTGCACTACATTATTTTGTATACATAAATAATTATCTGTAGTCAACTTTGAAGAATCCAACCTAAGTATTATTTCCCTCCTGGTTAGGCAAATGTTTTGTATCATGATATGATTCATATGTTTAATATTGGGCCTGCTTGATATGTTTTTATCACTGAACAACACAATTATTTGCTAGTTGTGGGCGTTGAAAATGTTCCCATTCTGGTTCAGATGTACAGGACATGTGTATTTATATTTATTATGGATCCCCATTAGTTCCTGCCAAGGCAGCAGCTACTCTTCCTGGGATCCAGCAACATTAAGGCACTTACATCACACATAAAACAAAATATCATATAACATTATTACACATCTACAATACAAAATGTATAATACCACCATATTACAATGGATGTGTGTGCATATGCATGTCTGTACATGTGTGTGTGTGTGTGTGTCTCTTCACAGTCCCACTGGTTCCATAAGGTGTATTTTAATCTGTTTTTTTAAATCTGATTATACTGCTTGCATCAGTTACCTGATGTGCAATAGAGTTCCATGTAGCCATGGCTCTATGTAGTACTATGCACCTCCCATAGTGTGTTATGGACTTGGGGATTGTGAAGAGACCTCTGGTGACATGTCTTGTGGGGTATGCATGGGTGTCTGAGCTGTGTGCTAGTAGTTTAAACAGACAGCTCGGTGCATTCAGCTTGTCAACACTTCTTATAAAAACAAGTAGTGATGAAGTCAATCACTCCTCCACTTTGAGCCATGAGAGATTGACATGCATATTATTAATGTTAGCTCTTCTTGTACATTTAAGGGCCAGCCGTGTTGCCCTGTTCTGAGCCAATTGTCCCTCTTTGTAGCACCTGACCACACGACTGAACAGCAGTCAATGTGCGACAAATCTAGGAACTGCCTTGTTGATAGTGTTGTTAAGGCAGAGCAGCACTTTATTGTGGACAGACGTCTCCCCAAATCAACATGTCAATCAAATGGAAAGGTAGACGGAGGGGATGGATATTTGCAGCTCTTACTGCTTCTCTCCATCCCTTCATTCTTCAGTAGTGAGTGTGACTAAAACGAGATGAGGAGTACTGTAAATGTCTCCTCTCCCTCTTCTCATCTTGAGTCACTCATCCCCAGAAGTCTGGGGAGTGGGCGTCCAGAGCACGTTCACAGCTCACTCTTATGCAAGTCCCCACTTTTCCTGCCCAGGCTGGTGTCTACCACACCATCTGCCGCTCGCTCTGCTTTTCCTTCAATGAAACCACGTTTACTCCACAGTCACATGTTCAGCTTATGTGTTAGCTGCTAAAGCAAGGCAATGAGGCCTTCCATGGGGACCCCACTCACTCTGGTGTCCCCATGGAGCCTGAGATCACAGAAGCCAAATAGAGTATGTGCTTGTCGGCAAATCAGAGGATATGTGGCCTTTGACTGGTGTAGTACAATGCCATGTCAAAAACAGCCAGGAGAAGTTGTAAAGCAGTTGTAAAAAAAATCATCATAATGGCTTATGGAGCAATAGTACGAAGTTATAAAATGCTATGGTGACCCTTCAGCCTCACAGATACAGTACCATGAAATACTGTATGTCGAAACTGAAATTGAAACCATGGCTATGTTCCAATCAAGTATACATACCAGCAAACCTTGTATAATGCATGCCCATTACATTGCTTCATTTCTAGGTAGTATGCTAGTGTAAAACCCAGAGTGTGGTTTGTATCTGACTGACCTTGGCTTTCTTGATGCCGTTCAAGATGTTTCCTAGATCCTCCACATCGATGACTGAGCCTGGGCTATTCTCCTCTGACCCAGTTGTCTCCTCGTCACTACTGGACTCTACCAGCTCCTCCTGCAGATAGAAAGAGAGGGAAAGAGAGGAGGACGGGAGACAGCAGGTGAGAGGGAGAGGAGTAGATAGGGAAAGGTGATGGCAGAACGAGAGAGAGATGAACAGAATATGACAGGTACAGTTGAAGTCTTAAGTTTACATACACTTAGGCTGGAGTCATGGAAACTCGTTATTCAACCGCTCCACAAATGTCTTGTTAACAAACTATAGTTTTAGCAAGTCGGTTAGGACGTCTACTTTGTGCATGACAAGTAATTCTTCCAACAAATTGTTTACAGACAGATTATTTCACTTATAATTCATTGTATCACAATTCCAGTGGGTCAGAAGATTACATACAATGAGTTGAATTTTCCAAGCTGTTTAAAGGCACAGTCCAGAAATTGATGTCATGGCTTTAGAATAAATTTCTGGTAGGCTAATTGACATCATTTGAGTCAATTGGAGGTGTACCTGTGGATGTATTTCAAGGTCTACCTCAAACTCAGTGCCTCTTTGCTTGACATTATGGGAAAATCACAAGAAATCAGCCAAGATCTCAAAAAATGGTAGACCTCCACAAGTCTGGTTCATCCTTGGGAGCAATTTCCAAACGCATGAAGGTACCAAGTTCATCTGTACAAACAATAGTACGCAAGTATAAACACCATGGGACCACGCAGCTGTCATACCGCTCAGGAAGGAGACGCGTTCTGTCTCCTAGAGATGAGCGTACTCTGGTGCGAAAAGTGCAAATCAATCCCAGACCAACAGCAAAGGACCTTGTGAAGGTGGTGGAGGAAACGGGTACAAAAGTATCTATATCCACAGTAAAACAAGTCTTATATCGACATAACCTGAAAGGCCGCTCAGCAAGGAAAAAGCCACTGCTCCAAAACCGCCATAAAAAAGCCAGACTACGGTTTGCAACTGCACATGGGGGCAAAGATCGTACTTTTTGGAGAAATGTCCTCTGGTCTGATGAAACAAAAATAGAACTGTTTGGCCATAATGACCATCGTTATGTTTGTAGGAAAAGGGGGAGGCTTGCAAGCCGAAGAACACCATCCCAACCGTGAAGCACGGGGGTGGCAGCATCATGTTGTGGGGGTGCTTTGCTGCAGTGGGGACTGGTGCACTTCACAAAATAGATGGCATCATGAGGTAAGAAAATTATGGGAATATATTGAAGCAACATCTCACGACATCAGTCGTTAAAGCTAAAGTTAAAGCTTGGTCACAAATGGGTCTTCCAAATGGACAATGACCCCAAGCATACTTACAAAGTTGTGGCAAAATGGCTTAAGGACAACAAAGTCAAGGTATTGGAGTGGCCATAAAAAAGCCCTGACCTCAATCCTATAGAAAATTTGTGGGCAGAACTTAAAAAGCATGTGCGAGCAAGGAGGCCTACAAACTTGACTCCGTTACACCAGCTCTGTCAGGAAGAATGGGCCAAAATTCGCCCAACTTATTGTGGGGCGCTTGTAGAAGGCTATCCTAAACGTTTGACCAAAGTTAAACAATTTAAAGGCAATGCTACCAAATACTAATTGAGTGTATGTAAACTTCGGACCCACTGGGAATGTGATGAAAGAAATAAAAGCTGAAATAAATCATTCTCTCTACTATTATTCTGACCTTTCACATTCTTAAAACAAAGTGGTGATCCTAACTGACCTACTAGGATTAAATGTCAGGAATTGTGAAACTGAGTTTAAATGTATTTGGCTAGGGTGTATGTAAACTTCCGACTTCAACTGTAGGTGAGAACAGAGAGAGTAAGTGGATGAAAAATACGGAGAGATCATTCACACCTAGTACACGAGAGACCTGCCTCTCTCACTTCAAGCATCTCCTAAAGGGTCCAAACCTCCTTCTGATTTATTAAGGCATATATCCACAACTAATCTTAAATACATCCATGATTAAACACATCCAGGATCCCATATGGGATACATTTTATTACAAGTCATTACCTTTTGTTGGAGCTGCTTGATTAAATAAAGAAAAACATATGCATATTTATGGAGTTTAGGAACTCCTCGGGGTACGTGGCTGATTAAAATGATGTTGCCCACCACAAGTTTGTCGGCATTGGCAGGATTAAATGAAAGCTAAATGGATGCATGGTAGATAAATCAAAATGATTAGCCTTCATACTGTAGTTTCTTTCTTCACTCTCCTCTACTCGCTCAACATCACCCCTGCTGCGTACAGCACTGGAGACAGCAGGAAGAGAAAGTAGCACCGCTAACTCACGTTACCATGACAATATGAGAAAGAGGGTATGTGCATGTTTAGTAATAGCAGTAGTGTCAAGGAATCCACTCCAGATAAAAGTGTAATAAGAAATACCTTATTGTGGACAGCATAACCCTGCATGGAGTTACGTGAACTATGAATCAGCTCTATGAGATAGCATTAGTAATGGGAGGTATGCATGTTAAGAGTAGTTATGTTTAGTCTTACCTCAGAGCTGAGCTGTTCTGGAAATGCCTGATAGGAGAAGACTGAGGACTGTGGTTTCTTCCTGTTCCTGGTCTTACATGAGCTGCCCATCTTACAGTTTCCACTACAGGCCTTCTTCTGCCCTGCAACCAGGACCTGCAGGCAGCTCAGGAACTTGGTCTTCCAGACCAGAAAGTCAGCATGCACGCTGCCATTGTGGCTATTCGCTACGTTGCAGTTGCCATCTCCTCTGGACAGAACCCGGATGCCGCTCAGCATCCACAGCCACTTGTCCACATTCTTACTCACCTAAGGGAGAAGGCAGAAGGGGTTGAATGATGTGTTTAGAGAAAGTGGATGGTTAGCTATGGGACAGGAGAGAACAGTAATAGTGGTAATGATAATCGATTGAATGAGCTTAGTATTCTAGTGTGTACAAAAGAGGAATGTATAATATGCAAAAAATATCCATGAAAGTATCAGATAAGCAAAGAAACGGATTGCAAGTGTAAGTAGCAGCACCACACATGGTGGAAACATATCGATAGGAGACACACAGTGTTTTGTCAGATCTCTTAGCGTATTATAATGGCAGCCATACACAGAGTTGCCCAGGCCAAACACTGCATATCTCAGTCCTTTCAGGTAGGCGTTCCCATATCTGAAGTCAGTGGATGCCTCCTCCAGACACTTACAGAACCATTCAGCATTTTCTGTGGGATGTCCGTCAGTGTACACAGCCAATAGGAACATACAGACCAACTTGTTGGAGCACTGGAGAGAGAGATGTCATCAAAAATCTGGAAAGTGGCACAAGATAAACAAATGCAGAATATGTGACATATACATATAGAATAAGGATCTCTCTGAAACTTTATACAGGAATGGCCCCATTTCTGGATGCAAAAACAGGATGCAGCTATGGACAACTTATTGCATTACACACATCCACAGTGAAAGTAGGAACCAATAACAACAGCTCCATAGGGAGCACAATGATGAGGTATGAGGACAACAATTTGAACACAGAACAAATCTCCAAAGCAGAGCAACATTGTAAATGATTTAAGCCCTACAGGGCAGCCAGTGTAAGGTGCCCCTTGCCCTATGGTTTCCTACAGCAAAGAGCTGCCTGCAACACTCTATGCTGCTCGAAGAAGAGAGGATCATGATTGAACACTGGGCACAAAGAGTCAATGCACTGAGCATCTAAAACTAGATCTCTGGGCCGGAGGCCGGGCCGAGCACCCTTGGTAATTTCTCTTTGGAGATAAAAATCCCTCTCCCCGAACTGTAAAGTATCTCTGTTGAATAAATGGCAATTTCCTGCTGTGTCTGCTGTGCCAGGCGACAAATCTCCTATTAATTTCTCAGATGGTGAAGTATTGCCCAACAGAATGGAATACTGATGAAAATAATAAATCTTTCCTGGTTGAACGGGATTCATTTAAAATATTTATACCTGTGCCAGCCATTGGTTTAAATAAGAAAAATAAATAATAATAATAAAAAGAGGCAAACTTGGGGTTGACAGATGGAAGCCAGATGGAAACCACATGACAGCCCGCTTGGAGTTTGCCAAAACGCACCTAAAAGACTCTCAGACCATGAGAAAAAAAGATTCTCTGGTCTCATAAAACCAAGATTTAACTATTTGGCCTGAATGCCAAGCATCCCGTCTGGAGGAAACCTGGCACCATCCCTACGGTCAAGCATGGTGGTGGCAGCATCACGCTGTGGGGATGTTTTTCAGCGGCAGAGACTGGGAGACTAGTCAGGATTAAGGGAAAGATGAACAGAGCAAAGTACAGAGAGATCCTTGACATCAACCACTTTCTCAACACTGTAACCATCCTACTCCACAGCTTTGTAGAGCCAGAGGGTCACTGGATTGGTAAGAGTGTTCTAATGGGGTACAGAGAAAAATAACGTGTAACATTTGGAGAGCTTGGGACTACAAAGTTCTATCTGCAAAAAGATGATTCTGAGATAATTGGTTTTAAAGTTCCAAATCCCCATTGGTTTGAATGATGTCAGCAATTTTTTTTATTGTATTCTTTTGAACTTAACATGAATTGGGGTATTTAGAGAACTATATACAGTTGAAGTCAGAAGTTTGCATACACCTTAGCCAAATACATTTAAACTCAGTTTTCACAAATCCTGACATTTATTCCAATTAAAAAAATCCCTGTCTTAGGTCAGTTAGGATCACCACTTTATTTTAAGAATGTGAAAGGTCAGAATTGTAGTAGAGAGAATAATTTATTTCAGTTTTATTTCTTTCATCCCATTCCCAGAAGTTTACCTACACTCAATTAGTATTTGGTAGCATTACCTCCAAATTGTTTAACTCTGGTCACCAGACAGAGCTGGTGTAACAGAGTCAATTAGCCTATCAGAAGCTTCTAAAGCCATGACATCATATTCTGGAAATGTCCAAACAGTTTAAAGGTACAGTCAACTTAGTAACTTAGTGTATGTCAACTTCTGACCCACTGGAATTGTGATACAGTGAATAATAAGTGAAATAATATGTCTGTAAACAATTGTTGGAAGAATTACTTGTGTCATGCACAAAGTAGATGTCCTAACAGACTTGGAAAAACGATAGTTTTTTTAACAAGAAGTGGTTGTGGTTGAAAAACAAGATTTAATGACTCCAACATAAATGTATGTAAACTTTTGACTTCAATAGTAGGTAGAGAACATTGTCCAGATTAATGTCAACAACTCAATTTGACATAAATGCAGATATAACCTTATAGTCCCAAGCTCTCAATTTGACTCTCATTTACCAGTAGACAAATAAATAATTAGAATTAATAGAAATGTAAACAGAACTGCTCTTTGAGCAAATAATAAGTGAAGAGTTAAATGACCTTTTTCAATGCCATTTTCAGTGAGAACCAAATTCCAACCAAAACATCGGCAGCTGTGTGCAAGTATATCCTGTTCTGCCATCCTGACAAAAAAATACTCTTGAAGGTGCTGCGGACTGTCTTCCTTGTTCCTGCAAAGACATTATGTTCTGGATTAGCCCAAAGACCGGCAAATGGTGATATCGAGTCGTTTCATTTTACAGTCCAAAGGGAATCTATGTAGCTGGCTATACATTCGTATCCCCTGTGGACTGGTTCATGCATAGAACATTCTCCATTCAGGCTGCAAAGACATCAATTTGTTCCTTAATTTAATGGTGAAAAGGTGATAAAAACTGGGAAAGTATACATACTTCTCTTTATGAAACATAATTTTCCACCACGCTAAAGTAGCTAATGCTAATCCTGGATGTTGTATATCACCAGTTTTAGAGGAATGATTCCATACATTTTTTCAAATTTGCCAATATGCCAACATTCCATTCAAGCAATGCAGTCAATCCACAACCATATACTGGCTCAAATCAGTTGATAGGACTTAGACAAGTTGTAAATGCAACAAGAATTGATATTGTATCGTATAATAGCACTCACAGCTTTCCAAGAAAACAACAAATTAAACATTTATGGTCTGTTACACATAAAAGGTTATTTATACAGAACATTGGTATGAAACCCTTATAAACTGTATTTTTAATTCGGACTATTTTAGGCTGCCAATAATTTTATTACACAATTTATCATTCTATCACATGCCTTACTTTTATTTTCCTGCATAAGTAAAATTAGGATTACGCCTCTACTGCCGTTCATTCCAATCAGACTGGTTTGAATTTCTCCCTGACCAATATGGCTACCAATTACAACCCATTCTGGAACTTTTAGTGTTTATGACCATCCCTTCTAGTAATTTAATAGTATCTCTATACATACGCGAAATATGATCTCTATACTATACATACACACATCAGCTAAAGATCTCAGAAAGGGCACAAAAGTTATTTTTGAAATAGAATCTAGCAGTTGCTAGCTACCAGGCTCGAGGACATTATTTCACTGATATAAAAAATGCGCCGACTGACCTTCTCTGCACCATCCTCATCTCACCTTTCAGATACCCAGTTCTCTCCGCGACACTCTCACTCACCATCAATATCAGCGTCAAAACATGGGTTATCAAATCCAAAAGCAGTAAAGTTGAGCCCCGCAAAATGGTTTCTTTCTCCTGTGCAATGTTTTGTATCATCAATGTAAATATTGACAAACGTTTTAGGAACATCAAAGTTCAACAGCTGGGAGCAGCCATAATTGTTACCATGATGAAACGAAATACATTGTGGGAATTGGAGGTTTAATTATATTACAGATATACAAATATTTGATGATATCCCATAGGCATAGCCATATGTTTACACCCCTCTATTCCATTACTTTGCAACACAGTTTTTAAAGCATTCAATTATATTCTCTGGATAAAATACACCGGTACAGGAACAACTTCATTTACACGTGATATTTTATGCAAAGTATCTAGTTTGTCAAATACATAAAAAGTAAACATATGTATATTTATTCGTAGCAGTCGTCATGGTACCGTACAAAATTTAAATGTTTAAAAAAAAATACTAAACAATTCCATCAGAGACCAACAAAAAATAGGACCGTTTGCACATAGTATGTTTCAGTCCGGCGGAATTTTTGTGAAACTCATAGCACACCAGCGCCGCTAAAAGAAAATAGTGTTACTGACAGATTCATCTGTCTTGTAAAGCAGAAATATGTCTATATTTACACCAACAAACCAGATCCGACTCACAAATGTGGCGGTGGTGAGGATGAAAAAGGGAGGAAAACGATTTGAAATCGCCTGCTACAAAAATAAAGTGATGAGCTGGAGATCTGGAGCGTGAGTATTTTAGGAATTTAGCTAGCTGCGTAGCTATGATAGCTAACGTTAGCTAGTTGGATCTGTTTGATACCCACCGAGGCATATAGCAAACACCAGTAGTATTACGACTAATGGTAGTATGCTTTCAGCTTTGATGTATTTATAATTAGCTATGAATGTAAATAAATAATATGTAAATAATACAATCTAATGTGCTGTTTCAGAGTAGCAAGTCATGACTCACGTCATCATCATGGCTCACTTGTCTTGTATCGTGCATTATATTCTTACCCAGAGTCGAGAGGCTGTGGAATAATGAGGATATGAGGAACAGTCTAGGTGCCATGTGTTTTGCATCACTGATTCTTTGGACTTTGAGTCATCTACACCTGGCATCTTTTTTGAATTTCAAAAGGGGTCACCCCCTCGAACTCCCCCAGAACCAAATCCAATAGCGGGTCTGAGTTCACATAATATTTGTTTTTAGGTTGTCGAGATTAGCCTATCAATACCTATAGATATTGAAAGCATCATCTAGCACAGTGTTTCTGTCCTGGGGAACCGAAGGGGTGCACATTTTGTTTTTTGCCCTAGCACTATTCACCTGATTCCACTATCTGCCCTAGCACTATTCACCTGATTCCACTATCTGCCCTAGCACTATTCACCTGATTCCACTATCTGCCCTAGCACTATTCACCTGATTCCACTATCTGCCCTAGCATTATTCATCTGATTCCACTATCTGCCCTAGCATTATTCATCTGATTCCACTATCTACCCTAGCACTATTCACCTGATTCCACTATCTGCCCTAGCATTATTCACCTGATTCCACTATCTGCCCTAGCATTATTCACCTGATTCCACTATCTGCCCTAGCATTATTCACCTGATTCCACTATCTGCCCTAGCACTATTCACCTGATTCCACTATCTGCCCTAGCACTATTCACCTGATTCCACTATCTAACTCATTGTCAAACCTTTGATTAGTGGAATCAGGTGTGTAGTGCTAGGGCAAAAATGTGCACCCCAGGACTAGGATTAAGAAACTGAGATAGCAAAGCCCCATGTAAACACTTAATAAATCGCCATGCCATTTTCATTTGCCAATTACACAGAGAGAAGGACCTGGATGAAGTGCTGCAGACCAGCTCTGTTTTCAATAATGTTTCAAAGGGTCAGGTTGCCAAGAAAGATGATCTGTCAAAAGCCTTTGGAACAGATGACCTGACAGAGATATGTAAACAAGTAAATACATTGACAGAAACAGAACACCAGTAATCAATATTACTCACATTCATTCAACGTTATGTTATTGTTGTGAGATTTGCCTATTCAGTATGTCTTTTCTTTCCCTTTGTTGGTCAGATTTTAGCTAAAGGAGAACTCCAGGTTTCAGACAAGGAGAGGCAGAGTCAATTGGAGACGAGTTTCAGAGACATTGCGACCATCGTGGCAGAGAAGTGTGTGAACCCAGAGACCAAGCGACCATACACAGTCAACCTCATAGAGAGGGCCATGAAGGATATCCACTACTCTGTCAAGGCCAACAAAAGCACCAAGCAGCAGGTATGGCTGGGACAAAAGGTTGTTGCTACAGTACACATTTGCCATATTTTAATATAAACGTCATGGATGAACGGCTGAACATGAATGAACAGCTTTGTTTTAAATGCTCACTCACTGTGCATACTGTGTGTACAAGCAGTGGCTAGATTTAGCCATAAATGTTTCCCTTTAAGTGAGGAGTTTAGTCTGTCATATTAAACACTGAACCTGTTTGTTGTTTAGCTACATAAACCAGAATACTTACTGGGTTTCAGTACATACCAACTAATGACAGTCTTTGTCATACTAATGCCCCATGAATCTAACTGCTGTTTGTTCCAAGGCTCTGGAGGTGATTAGGCAGCTGAAAGAGTCCATAGAGATCCAGAGGGCCCACATGAGGCTGAGGCTGGTCCTGCCGGCCAAAGACGGCAAGAGGCTGAAGGAGAAACTCAAACCCCTCCTCAAGGTGGTGGAAAGTGAAGACTTTGACGACCAGCTGGAGATGGTGAGAGACAGATCTCTCTGGTTTATACAAGACTACACCGTAGGGCTCTAAAGCGCATGTGTCAAACTCATTTCACGAAGGTCTGAGTGTCTGCGAGTTTTCACTCCTCCCTTGTACTTGATTGATGAATTAAGGTCACTAATTAGTAAAGAGCTCCCCTCACCTGGTTGTTTAGGTCTTGATTGAAAGGAAAAACCAAAAACCTGCAGAAAACTAGGCCCTCCATTGAATGAGTTTGACACCCCTGCTCTAAACTAAAATAGTTATCTAGACTTGATAACAAAAGGAATATGTAATAGACTGTATACACTTGTAGTAAATAATTCAAGTAATGCAACAACAACACTGCTTTCCCTCCCACTTCTCTCTCTCTCTCTCTCTCTCTATATATATATATATATATATATATATATATATATCTCCCTCCATCCTCCAGGTGTGTCTGGTGGACCCGGGCTGCTTCAGGGAGATAGATGTGTTGATCCGCTGTGAGACGAAAGGTAAAGGTTCCCTGGAGGTGCTCAGTCTGAAGGATGTGGAAGAGGGAGACGAGCGTCTGGAATAGCCTTCACACAGAGCCCTATAGGACTACATACATACACTATCTTACCACCACCGCTGCCACACAAACTGCAAACCCCTCATTAAAGAGGCCACTATTTCCAATACCAATGGAGCCCTTCTTATTTCCAGTGTCTGTTCTAATATTAGTTTTGGTTGAAGATCTGATAACATTCAGTATTTTTGCTTTGTTGCATGCACCACTTGAATGTTTGCTTGTAAACAAAAAATTGCTATAATTTAATGAAGTTTATTTTGTGAGTCAACTTCTTCTAAAGTAATTCATATGGCTTTGACCCTGCCTTTCATTTTACCCAGTTTACCATTTCGCCATGTTTGAAAAGGCATATTTTGTTATGAATAGTTTATGTAACCCCTTAATTTATATATGTTTCTTCATAATTAAATATGAGTCTTATAAACAATTGCAAATAAAAACGTAATCTATTTCATTGTTTTTATTCATTATTTTGTGATTACTATGGCATAGTCTATCCAAAAATGGTATCAATAGCCCTATGCCAATACAGTAGATATGACACTTTATCCCAAATTTATACCATTATTGTAAGATACAGTGCCTTCAGAAACTATTCATACTTTGACTTATTCCACATTTTGTCCCAAACAAAAATCTTCTCACCCATCTACACACAATATCCCATAATGACTTGTTTTTAGAAATGTTTGCAAATGTATTAAATCTTTTATTTAACTAGGCAAGGCAGTTAAGAACAAATTCTTATTGACAATGACGGCCTAGGAACAGTGAGTTAACTGCCTTGTTCAGGGGCAGAACGACAGATTTGTACCTTGTCAGCTCAGGGATTTGATGTAGCAACCTTTCGGTTACTGGCCCAACACTACCTGCCGCCCCAAATACCGAAATATCTCAATACCAATACATGTTAGAATTACTTTGGTAGCGATTACAGCTGTGAGTGTTTCTGGGTAAGTCTCTTAAGAGCTTTGCACACCTGGATTGTACAATATTTGCACATGATTCTATTTTAAATTCTTCAAGTTGGTTGTTGCTCGAGCTATCTTCAAGTCTTGTGTATACTTGGCCTTGTTTTAGGTTATTATCCTGCTGAAAGGTGAATTTGTCTTCCAGTGTCTTTTGTGAAGCAGACTGAACCAGGTTTTCCTCAAGGATTTTGCCTGTTCTTACAGTATCTCTATTCCATTTCTTTTTATATAAAAAAAAACTCCCTACTCCTTGCCGATGACAAATATACCCATTACATGATGCAGCCACCTCCATGTTTGAAAATATGAAGAGGGGTAATCAGTGATGTGTTGGATTTTCCCCAAACATAATGCTTTGTATTCAGGACATAAAGTCAATTTCTTTGACACATTTTTCGCACTTTTACTTTAGTGCCTTTTTACAGTCAGGATGCATGTTTTGGAATATTTTAATTCTCTTTTTTACCTTTATTGAACTAGGCAAGTCAGTTAAGAACAAATTCTTATTTTCAATGACGGCCTAGGAACAGTGGGTTATTACAGCCTGTTCAGGGGCAGAACGACAGATTTGTACCTTGTCAGCTCGGGGGTTTGAACTTGCTAGTCCACCGCTCTAACCACCCTGCTGCCCTCTACAAGCTTCCTTCTTTTCACTTGGTCATTTAGGTTAGTATTGTGGAGTAACTACAATGTTGTTGATCCATCCTCAGTTTTCTGTTATTACAGCCATTAAACACTAACTTAAAGTCACCATTGGCCTCAGTGAAATTCCTGAGCAGTTTCCTTCCTCTCGAGCAACTGAGTTAGGAAGGACGCCTGTATCTTTGTAGTGACTGGGTGTATTGATACAACATCCAATGTGTAGTAAATAACTTCACCATGCTTAAAGGGATATTCAATATCTGCTTTTTTATACCCATCTACCAATCGGTGCCTTTCTTTGCAAGGCAGTGGAAAACCTCCTTGATCTTTGTGTTTGAATCTGTGTTTGAAGGTCACTGCTCGGCTGAGGGACCTTACAGATAATTGTATATGTGGGGTGCAGAGATGGGGTAGTCATTCAAAAGTAATGTTAAACACTATTATTGCACACAGAGTGAGTCCATGTGACTTGTTAAGCAAATGTTTACTGAATACGTATTGACTGAAGACATTTCAGCTTTTAGCATTATATTAATTTGTAAAAATTCCTAAAAACATAATTCCACATTGATATTATAGGGTATTGTGTGTAGGCCAGTGACATAAAATCTCAATTTAATCCATTTTAAATTCAGGCTGTACCACAACAAAATGTGGAAAAGTCCAGGGGTGTGAATACTTTCTGAAGCCACTGTAACACTTTAATGGGAAACCTTCACCACCAATACAGAAATTAAGCAAATTGACAACATTTCAGACCCAATTATTACAGTTGAAAGTGCAATTTACTCCATGGTTAGTGCTACTCCTTTACCTCTATCCTAAATTCTTCAACATCTTTCAAAGTGCTTCATTGCAGTGGAAGCATGATTTCTAACATTGACTATAGTACCTAGAGGTCTATTCATACCTAATCATACCTGATTGCATCTTCTCATGGCTGTGTTGTTGCCCGAGCATACTGGCTGTGTCTAAATTCAGTAATGTGAATAGTATCCAGGGGGCTGGTTGGCCCCTGCTCTGCCACAGGATAATCTGGAGTATAACCCCCTCTTTCTGACCCCTTCTTCTGCTGGAACGTGGGGAATCTAGTACTGAGAAACCCTCCCCCTACTACCATTAGAGAGGAGGAGATCCATCCTATGTACAGGGCAGCTCCCCACTCTCTCCTCAGCACCACAGCGCCCTCCAGTGGCTTGTTAGTGTGGTGGCAGGTCCAGGCTGCAGGGACAAACAGACAGCAGAAACACCACACCGGAGGCAACTTTCACATGATTCCTCTTCGGAAACCACACCTCTCCAATGATACTGATGACCACACCACCTATACAAGCCATGATCAGGCCTCTCTATGTTCAGAAGTTTCCAGAGAGATAACAAAGACTGGTAGAAGGAGCAGTGGAGGCTACCGTCATGGTTGAGGTCCCAGTGGTCCCATTCCAGCCACACCCTGTCTCAGTACGCCGACAGCGTGGCTGTGGAGTCGCCCAGAGTACCGCTGACTCTCCCCAGGGGCAGGCAGCGGGTGAGGATGACGCACAGCCAGCCTGTAATGACCAGGCCCAACACTGCTAGCTCCAACTGCCTCTTCATGACTGAGCTGAGCTTAGCTCCTCACATAAAGCAGGGCTTGACCAGCTGCAGGCACAGTCTGTGTGCCTGTGTGTGGGCATGCGTGCCTGTGTGTGAGTCTAGCCTGTGTGATGTGAAACCGGTCCTCACAGATTCCTGAAAATAAAAGGGCGTGGGGCAGCAGTCCTGCTCTACAGCTGGGGAATAAAGAGGATTCCTTCTGTTTACTGTGACATGGTTTCACAACAATCCCTCTTTTTCAGTTTTGCCACTCAGTCGCTAAAACAAAGATGTCACTGTGTGCTTTGTTGACTTCAGCCTCTGACTCTGTGGTCTTATAGGAACATGTAATTGTTAAATAAGCCTTGTGTGCCTCCCCAAGTACAGCATGTTTCATACTTCATTCTGAATGTTCAATCTTCTCCCTTCTAATGAGTTTTGATACACTTTTTCAATAAGATAAATAAAAGAGATGCAACAAAAGTAATTTCTAATCAAAATGTTTATTTCTATTAAGTTCAAATCCCAAATCATTCAACGAACATGATTTGTTGCCCGCTAAAGTACTGCCTCTATTCTCTTAGCATGCAGAATCATGCTAATCACAAAATTAACTGTGATAACATTGTTACAAAAACACATTATAAGTAGTAACCACAGTTGAATAGGATGGGGAAAAATGAAAATATGTGAATTACAATACAGGGATATAAAAACAATCAGGTTCATTCAGTTGACGTAGTTGTACTGTCAATATTAGTAACCTATTGATTTTCAGTGATTATATTTCAATAACAGATATTTCCTCAGTAAACATCTTTCATGGTGATAGAGTGAACATTTTAATAGCTACAATTACCTAAGTCAGACTTATTTTGTAACAAGAATCAATTAACATGATCTTATTTTTTTTAAACTTCCACCAAGCTATCAAATAGTTCCAGGGCAATTCTAAATCTATGAAAGTCAGACAATACACTGAATAACCAGACATGGACATTCAATGTACAAAATAACAATGTTGTCATGGAAAAACTTGCTGTGACATTTTTCTTCATAGTGCCAACACCTGCCAACACTATTTGCCTGAAGTTAAAAGGCAAATAAAGCACTCCCCTCTCACACATAGTTCTTTATGGCATAGCTGCTGTGAGTGTGAGTGGGCATCCTAGCCAGGGTGTACCTACTGCTGGAACCATGCCTGCCCTCTCTCCCCCCTGGAGGACAGCTGGTACACAGCACCCCTCCTCCACAGAACAGGAACCCAGAGGTCACCCAGCCCACATAGATGGCCGCCCCCATCTCTTTCTTGAGCACCTCAGGGACCCGCGGGTTATAGAAGTCCCTAATGATTGACTGGGCCGTCCAGGACACAGCCACTATGATGCTTAACCCAGCCAGGGCGAAGGTGACCCCTGCGGCCTGCACCATGCTGGCTTTGAACTTGGGATGGCTCAGGCAGTTGGTACACCTAGCTCCCAGGAGGAAGACGAGGAATGCCAGGCAGCCCAGTACCATGCTGATGACGATGAGGCCCCTGGCCGCCTGGAGGTCAGGGGACAGGTCTAGAAGAGCATCATAGATTTTACACTGCATCTGTCCCGTGGTTTCAGACACACAGGTCATCCACAGGCCCTCCCAGAACACCTGCATGACCACCAGGTGGGTGCCGATGAACGCTGTAACCTTCCACATGGGCAGGGCACAGATCAGGATGGTGCCTGCCAGGCCCACCATGGACAGGGTGATGCCCAGCTCCTCCACAGCCATGGGGGGCGCTACAGCTTGTGCAGAACTGGGGATGAAACAAAGAGAAAAAATATGTTTTAACAATATGCTCAAAATGTCTGTTGGCTCTTTTATCTCTGTGATTACAGTCTAGCAATTTCCACATATTTTTTTCTCCCATTTATACTTTTTGATTTTCCATTTACAAAGACAACAACACAGTGAGATGTTTTTTTTACATTGTGTGTCATTCTTATCCAGAGCGACTTACAGTAGTGAGTGCATACATTTTCGTACTTGTCCCCTGTGGGAATTGAACCCACAACAGTGGTGTTGCAAGTGCAACTGAGCTACATGGGACAGACAACCAACATCCAAACATGACAATAAACAATAGAAGGGGGAGGACACCCATTGATCCGTGCCACAACAAGCTAGGCATCCTCTGGGACCCGGCAAGAAGGGGGGTATAGTTCATAAACAAATACACAGTTGATATACTAGGCTATGCTCTACGGTTTACACGTTATTCTAGTGTTCCAGAGACCCTCTGGGTCATTGTCATGGTCTTGGAGGGCAGATGCCGCTCGTTCCATAGTCAATAAGTCAATGAAATCCCTTAACCAAATGTCCATGCTGAAGCACTGCGGTTTACAAACCTTAAAAGGTATAAGTATGGTCCGTTTGACTGATAGGAAGGTCTATGCAATGTGTTGTTTGGTTCTAGGTTGGACATTGTCCATCCTACTTCCTAACAGGCACACTACAGGACACAGTGGGAAACGTACATTAGGTACAGTGCCTTCAGAAAGTATTCAGACCGCTTGACTTTTTCCACATTTTGTTAGTTTACAGCCTTATTCTAAAATTGATTATATTGTTTTTTTTCCTAGTCAATGTACACACAATACCATATAATGACAAAGCAAAAACAGGATTTTAGAAATGTTTCAACTGAAATATTACGTTTGCATAAGTATTCAGACCCTTATGTTGAAGCACCTTTGGCAGCAATTACAGCCTTGAGTCTTCTTGGGTATGATGCTACAAGCTTGGACCACCTGTACTTGGGGAGTTTCTCCCATTCTTCTCTGCGGATCCTCTCAACCTCTGTCAGGTTGGATGCGGGGTGTTGCTGCACAGCAATTTTCAGGTCTCTCCAGAGATATTCGATCAGGTTCAAGTCCGGGCTCCAGCTGGGCCACTCAAGGACATTGTCCTGAAGCCCCTCCTGCGTTGTCTTGGCTGTGTGCTAAGGGTTGTTGTCCTGTTGGAAGGTGAACCTTCACCCCAATCTGAGGTCCTGTGTGCTCTGGAGCAGGTTTTCATCAAGGATCTCTCTGTACTTTGCTCCATACATCTTTCCCTCGATCCTGACTAGTCTCCCACTCCCTGCAGGCGCAAAACATCCCCACAGCATGATGCTGCCACCACCATGCTTCACCGTAGGGATGGTGCCAGGTTTCCTCAAGGGGTGATGCTTGTCATTCAGGCCAAATAGTTCAATCTTGGTTTCATTTAGACCAGAGAATCTTGTTTCTCATGGTCTGAGAGTCTTTAGTTGTCTTTTGGCAAACTCCAAGCGGGCTGTCATATGCCTTTTACTGAGGAGTGGCTTCCGTCTGGCCACTTTACCATAAAGACCTAATTGGTGGAGTGCTGCTGAGATGGTTGTTCTTCTGAAAGGTTGTCCCATCTCCACAGAGGAACTCTAGAGCTCTGTCAGACTGACCATAGGGTTCTTGGTCACCTCCCTAACTAAGGACCTTCTCCACCGATTGCTCAGTTTGGCCGGGCGGCCAGCTCTAGGAAGAGTCTTGGAAGTTCCAAATGTCTTCCATTTAAGAATGATGGAGGCCACTGTGTTCTTGGGGATCTTCAATGCTGCAGACATTTTTTGGTACCCTTCCCCAAATCTGTGCCTCGTCACAATCCTGCCTTGGAGCTCTACGGACAATTCCTTCGAACTCATGGCTTGGTTTTTGCTCTGACATGCACTGTCAACTGTGGGACCTTATATAGACTGGTGTTTGCCTTTCCAGATCATGTCCAATCAATTGAATTTACCACAGGTGGACTCCAATCAAGTTGTAGAATCATCTCAAGGATGATACATTGAAATAGTATGCACCTGAGCATCCTGAATATTTATGTAAATAAGGTATTTAAGTTTTTTATTTTTAGTAAATTTGCAAAATATCGAAAAAACAGTTTTTGCTTTGTCATTATGGGGTATTGTATGTAGATTGCTGGGGATTTTTTTTCTTCATTTAATCAATTTTAGAATAACTCGGTCTGAATACTTTCTGAAGGCACTGTATATACCACTAGATAGCAGTAGTGTGTCATCAGTGTCGGACCTATTTGATGGAGGGACATGACTGAGGTGTTCCACAATATTGCAGGTTTCTTTGAATAGAATAGAAAGAGAACGAGCAGCAGTGAAACTGTCATTCAGAGTGAAACAATGATGCATAAATTGATACTGGGTGGAATATGAGGAGGATTTGATCATTCAAATCTTACTGAATATTACTGGACAGTCTTTCTGTAACACTACTGAATATAATGTGACAATCAATGACTTGATGTTAAACTTTGTCTTAATAACACAATAACAAAAACACCTAAGGCAAAGAGAACATTTTATTTTGAGACAAATTATACGCAATTAAGGGATTCAGTCATTTTAAGCTCTCAATATTTTCTGCACGAGGACAGCGGAACTGGAGTCTCCCTGGTCTACAGGTCTGATAACAGGGGAACATAACACTGCTTTCTCACAGCTTAGTGTAAACCTACTCAACTCACACCACGTCTTTTTATGAACTCAAACGTAGTTGATTATTTTATTGATTTAAAGATTACGAGAGTGGGTTGATACAACAATATCTGTCACAATAGACATACCAAATGTTTGCAAGCCTTGTAATTGTATATTTTGGTCGAAAAACACATTGAGTTTGAAGCATGCGTGGAATTCTCTGACACCAGTTCCTGTCAAACAGGTTTTACCAGTGTTCTATTTGAACCTTACAGAGAACATTTTATGATCATGAGGAATGCGTATAGTGAAAACAAGGACATCAGTGGGAGTACTGAATAAAAAAACACTCACCCTGAAATATGAAAAGATAGTTTATTGTAATAAAACAGAGAACATACAACAGTAAAAAAGTTGCTGACTAATATAATTTGCAACAGTGTATAATCAACTTGCCAGGAATTCGAGAAACAAATAACATTTACATATACTGAACAACAATATAATCGCAACATGCAACAATTTCTACGATTTTTCTGAATTACAGTTAAGGAAATCAGTCAATTTAAATAAATGAATAAGGCCCTAATCTATGGATTTCACATGACTGGGCAGTGGCTCAGCCATGGGTGGACCTGGGAGGGCATAGGCCCACCCACTTGGGAGCCAAGGAAAATATGCACTTAACTATTTGATTGATTAGCCAGGGAAACACTTCACTCTTAGAAAAAAAGGTTCCAAAAGGATACTTCAGCTGCCCCATAGGGTTCCAGGTAGAACCGTTTTGAGTTCTATACAGAATCCTTTCCAAAGAGATAACCGAAAAGGGTTCCTCTATGGGGCAGCTGAAGAATCCTTTTGGAACCCTTTTTTCTAAGAGTGAAGTGTTTCCCTGGCTAATCAATCAAATAGTTAAGTGCATATTTTCCTTCATAGTACAGTTTTTTTGCATACAACATCTTTCCACGGGTACCTTTTCCTTTATATTCCAATGTCCGTCCATGTACCTTCTTATACCACCAATACCTTTTGAAAAGATGGAGAAACAACATTTTCATGCAGACCAGGTTGTCCCATGAACCTTCATATTAAATGTCGGTCTTTGTTGGGGTGGAGGAACTTGCCACAGAACCTGCCGGTTTTCTTTAACTTCCTGACGACTTGGCCAGTATATATTTCACAGAGGGGGCTTTGTCGTCCTCCTTGGGGTGGCAGTTACCACAGAGGAGTCCCCCTCCCAGGAGTAGCAGGATCCCAGCCGCCCAGCTCTCTCATCTGAGCATCCACCAGGAGTCGATTGTAAAAGTCCTGGATGATGAGACTGGCTGTCGAGGATACAGGGATGAGACACAGGATCCCACTGATGATGAGCACCACCCCTACCGCCACCGTCGCCCGTGCCTTGGCCACCTCCTCCAACAGAAAGTTGGTGCACTTCCCCCCGACAAACACCATGAAGAGGCCAGCAATTCCCACCACGATGTCCACCACGACCAGCGCTCTAGCAACCTGCAGGTCGGAGCTGAGGGACATCATGGAGTCATATACCTTAAACTGTATCTGGCCCGTGCTCTGGGCCACACAGCTCATCCAGATGCCCTCCCAGATGGTTTGCGAGGTGACATTGTTTTTTCAGATGAAGTCTATGACCTTCTACATGGGCACGCCGCCGACAATGGTCGTTCCCTACACAGACGATCAAGGCCAGGGCACTGCCCAGCATCTGAATGCCCATGGAACACATTCTGAATGCAGTGTCTCTCTGTCTCTCTCTACTCATTGACTAACTCTTTGTGTCTCCAAGTTAATATTGGAAGGCAATCAGGTGTTTTGGTGCATTTGAAAACTAGAAAGAAGAGTGTCACTGGCCTGTCCAGCTTTAAGAAACTGAGAGCCAGCCAAATAATACCAGCCTTACAGGATACATTGTTCTGTGCGGATAATAAAGGTGGGAGTTTCATTTTATTCTCCTTTTTGGATATGGTAGATCAGTTTACTAAGCTTTTATTGTTCAAACATCCTATGAGGAATGAGGATGTAGGCATGTGCTTGAAAACTCACCAGCTTGAAAGCTCAGCAAAATGAACTTTCAATGGGATTCATTTGACTTTGTTAGCAATAGATGGCAAATAGTGCTGAAATAAGTTTATAAATAGTCATGGGAGGACAGAAAAGAAAACAGAGGAGGGGACCACTAAGCCCTATAAAGTACCCTTCTCGCCCTCTGTGTTTATGTGAACTCATCATACCTTCTTAGTTTACACATTCTCAACTAAAAATCAACAGTGATTTGTTTTGCTTTCCTGACACACCTATGCCAAGCTTCACTTTCACTGGGTTAGAGAGGTCACCAGATTTCAGAGCATACAGTATGCCCCGATTTGGAGACATTCACATTCCATTGGCACGAAAAGAGAGAGGTGGGGCTGGGGGCGAGAGATAATCTGATCTGTTTAAACTCATACAACATATTTTTATAATGTGCACTGTTAACTTAAGCATTATGTAATGTATGCAAACAGCGTCTCACTGTCACAAGAAGAAGATGTAACGAGACATGTTTTGGTATACTTGGCACAAGGAATTACGATGTAGTTTAAGGGGTGGTAAGGTGATATGTTTTTAATGCTTCTTGTTCAAGAAAGTAGTGACAATTGTCAATGAAAACAATGAAAACAAACCAGGTTCTACCATTTTGTTCAATTTAAATAACAATAAATTATGAAAATATCCAGTAGGACTATACATTTTGGCCAATCTCTGCACATCATCTCTACATAGCTGGTTCTGAGAGGAAGCCAGTTTAAATAGCAGAGCTTGTTTCACAGACAATAGTTTTTATCTAACCTAGCTTAAGTTGTGTAACTGGTTCATCTGTGCATTCTTGCCCCTCAAAGATTTTGTCAATCTGTCACTGCCAGTCTTTAAAGTAAATGTCTCAGTGAGTATTTCTAATAATGGGGGAAATCTATTTCAAATCCTTAGAAGAAATCAGTGTTCTCAGGATTGTGTGACAGGGTTAAATACTTTCCTCACTTTCTTACTCAAATCAATGTGATGTAAAGTCCCACTTTTGGTGTCATTCAAACAGAAGACAGTGAGAGAGGATTGTCAGGAGGTCATTTCACCTAAATACTATGCTATTAGACATTTTCAGCTAAGATTTCAGCTGAGAAAAAGGAAATCACAGTAACTTGGAGTCAATTTCTTAAAAAAGACAGTTAACACCAATTATAAACTTTGTTGGAAATGTTTTATACAAAAGAAATAAGGTTTGCAATTGATTACGTTCTTTAGACATAATCAATCAACATATATTGGCTGTTTGCAAAACATACTGTGATCTACTGTACAAAGTTATGACAAGTCAATTATACATATATAATGTACATATAGTCCATGTTCTTACATCAATACTATCATTCTGGCACAGTGTCCTTATACGGTAAAAGAGAAGTTAGGGTTATGGGAATGGCTTCAATTCACTTCAGTCATCACCCCATGACCCATGAGATGATCCCTCTACACTGCGTATAGACTAGTACTACTTCTCTGTAACGTCATTTCTTATAGGCAACAGTTCTGTCTTGTCTTTTTCTTGCAAAGTTCTGAAGAGCTCAGTTAATTTGTTTTCACATATTTACTCTGTTCTGATTTCACATAACTTTCAAAACGTAAAATGGAAAAGAACAAGACTGGATAATACCAGTAACTTGCATGATATTTTCATTTCACAGAAGATTGCCAAAGATAATCAAATAATTTACAGTCTTTCTTTCAACAGTTTCCAGCTCAAACGTAAGCTCTGCTGGTAGCTGTGGATCTTGCCTGTGAGTACTTCACTGGGTAGTTGTCACGCTCCTCCTTGGGTGGGCAGGAGCTGCAGAGGAGCCCCCCTCCCAGGATCAGGAGCCCTGCGGTGCCCCAGCCGATGTACAGCGAGGCCCCCAGCTCCCTCCTCTGGGCCTCGACCAGCAGAGGGTTGTAAAAATCCCTGATGATGGTGTTGGCAGACCAGCAGACAGGGACGAGGATGAGGACGCCAGCCACGATGAAGATGATCCCACTGGCAATGGCTACTTTAGCTTTGGAAGCCTCATCCTCCACAAAGTTGGTGCACTTTCCTCCAGAAATTCCCAAGAGGATGCCGAAGCATGATGCGATGATGGCGATGACGCTTAGAGCTCTGGCAGCCTGCAGGTCCTGGGGTAAGGCCAGGAGGGAGTCATAGATCTTGCACTGCATCTGTCCCGTGCTCTGGGTCACACAGTTCATCCACAAGCCCTCCCATATGACCTGAGCAGTCACGATGTTGGCTCCGATGAAGGCTGTGACTTTCCACATAGGCAGGGCACACACAATAATGGTCCCCAGGAACCCAATGATAGCCAGGACGAAGCCCAGCATCTGTCTTCCCATCGACACCATTTTGAAGAATTCTTGTTTTTTGTTGTAAAATCAATGAAGCTCAGACAGAAGTTGTAGAGGAGAGTCAATGCAGGTCAGCTCAGCTTGGTTGTAATCGTTGTTAACTAATGACTAAGTCACGTCCCCTGAAGTTATATGGACCTCTCTGCTCCTGAAAGGGTGGAGTCAACATCCTTCCCCCTGACCTGAAACCAGTTGACATGGTAATTTTCAAGCCGGACCAGATTCTTTCACCTCCCCTGTCGGTATGTGTGAATGACAATGGGTTTCGATGAGATGCACCTCAAGACCTGTGATGAAGAGATAGTAATTGGTCCATTCAAAAAATGCCTCTGTAGTAAATGCCGTTTGGCTGGGTGGTTAGGCCTGTCTGCCCATTGGTTTCAGGGTAGAGAGATAAACCGTCAAGAATGCCACCTGAATTCTCATTAGTCATGGCCGGACGTTCGAAGCTACTGTTGTTCCCTGTTTTCATGATGACATTTTTTATTGCAACTATTGTTTTCTGTAATCAGGTTGCTAATACCACCAGAATTCTGATTTGTCATAGCCAGAAGTAAGTTAAGGCCTATATTCAGTCTCTGTTTTCTTGGTTTTGATCCTGAACCCATTTCTTTCATGAAATAAACCAATACATTAAATAAACATATTACAGAACATTGCCTTTAAGCCCGGGTACAGATCTAAGAAACCTTGATTTTAAAGAAAGCTGTTGGCAATCTAATTAAACAACCTATTTGAGTTACAGTCTAGACTCTCAAAACTATCCCACTGAGCACGGACGTCAATTCAACATCTATTCCACGTTGGTTCAACGAACGTAATTTGAGTGAAATGATGTGGAAACGATGTAGATTCAACCATTGTGTGCCCAGTGGGATGTTTGTATATTTGGAGAGAGGAGATATGAGGGAGCTTTTAAACAACAATGCAACCATTCATTTCCAAAATGAAAGGAGATTCACAGATACACGTCATCATGTAACTGAAAGATATTGATCCCTTAAAATCCTTAAGAGTCTATTGACACACCCTATCAAAATCTGACAGTTTAAGCTAGAGATATATGCATGGGCTGTGTCTCAGTACACCACATCCTCCTATGTCGGCTTTCCGCACCTGCGGTGGAAAGTGGCCGAGCTACGGCGATGTTTGTCAAACCATGAGAAAAAGATTGGTCCACTCACATCAACGTCTGTAGCGTCTGAACAGTTTGGCCTACAAACTAATATAGAAAGATGAGACTTTCACAAACACGCTGGTGTTCTCCGTTTTGCTCTACGACCCCTATAAGCCCCACGGGACTTGTCTGATGTCGGAAACGCTGATGTGCCAACTTCTGTCTAGCGTCAAAACCGTTTTGGCTACAAACTAAGTGTCACAGGATCACATCTGAAGGTAACCCATACAAATGAATGGAAGTATAGATGTAGTTTTGTGTCAACAAAAATAAGGGGTTGAATATGTGTAAATATATATATATATATATTTATTCCCTGAGCTTTCTTATATCGCCTAGATATAAGACATACACTTCAAAACCTTATTCCTTATGTATTTTGCCATTTATGAATGTGTTATTCAATGTGCTACTATGCGCTATAGTAGTAAAGGCCAAATTTAAAAATATATATATTTTTTTTATACCTGAAAGGGTCCTGAAATTCAAACTCAAATAGCTAAATGATCTATGGTATGACCATCTTAAACAAACTCCATATGTTAGCTTAGTACCCCCTCCCCCAACGACTTAGATGTTTAGATTCATGATTTAAAGCAGAGTTGAATTCAAAATGCAACTTTTAAAACATGAATCGTAAGTTAGAAAATGCATAGGCTTTGATTATTGGTATGATTATTGCTCACAGTTCATGAACATTTGAAATCGCAGTTATTGTTTCCCAACTTTTCCACAAAGACACATTAAGCCTACACATTGTTTTATATAATAACGTGTGTGTTTATATTTGGTAAATATAGGCACTACATATTTACAGAAAAATGGGTTGTTTTCTGTGTACAGATACATCACAAGTCATAGACCAGCCAGCTATTTACAAGACAACAGTATCGGTTGCATAATGGGAGAACACAGGTTGCTGCTAAAATGAAAATTTACGCTACATCCATTCTCATTATCAAACTATTTGTTGTAATGTTTGCATACTGGTATAGTAGTCAAGACATAAGGATTTACATTGTCAACATTTGAAAGAACAGATTCTTCCTCGTGTGAAAGTGCAAACACTCATAAACATAATGAATATCATTCACCCAATCATTTTCATGTCTATAAATTGCATGTTATTCTCATCAATAACAATATCTACATATCAATGTGGACAAAAGTACATGATATAAGTACATTTTGGTGGTGCAATTAAACTCAGAGGCAAAGCTAACCAAAACAATAGCTTGAAAACATCAAGGTCCAGAATACCAGTCAATATTCAGGGAGACGTTCCCGCTTTCCATTTCACTTTGTTACAGATACCGTCCAGGCCGTCCAGGTACAGCGTATTCTATTGGTGCTGCATATGGCTTGCTTGGTGCATACGAACCTGTCCCTGAGTAGGGTCTGCTGGCTGGGGTGTAAACTCTCCCATAGGGCCCTGCCTGGACCATTGGTTGGCCTGGATAGGGGTACATGGGTGCTCCTTGAGGATAGCCTGGGTACCCATACATCTTCTGGGGCGGGCAGGAGGTGCAGAGGGTGATCCCTCCGATGAGGAGCAGCGCTGTGGAGCCCCAGCCGATGTAGATGGAGGCTCCTATCTCCCTCCTCTGGGTCTCGATGGTCAGAGGGTTATTAAAGTCTGAGATGGTGAACGCTGCCGACCAGCAGACGGGGATGAGGACCAGAAGAGCACCAATGAGCAGCAGGATGCCTCCAAGGATCGTCACTTTACTCTTGGAGGATTCAGACTTCAGGGTGCTGGTGCACTGGCCCCCGATGAAGGTGACAATCAGGCCGACAAAGATGAAGATGATGGAGATGATGACCAGGGCCCTCGCTGCCTGAAGGTCAGTCGCTAGCCTCATCACTGAGTCGTTTATCTTGCACTGCATCTGTCCCGTGCTCTGCATCACGCAGTTCATCCACAGGCCGTCCCACACAATCTGTCCTGTTACGATGTTGGCACCGATGTAAGTGGTTACCCTCCACATGGGGATACCCGTGGTCACTGCCACCCCCACAAAGCCGATGAAGCTGAGCACCTGGCCAAACACCTCCTTTCCGATCCTTCCCATGACCAAAGGTTGTTTCCGGAGTGGGAGAAAGAGAAGTCTGGCTGCCTAGGTCTGGATCTCTGGAGCTATGTGAGAGGTCTGATTGACGATCAGAAACAACTGGAGCCCGCTGAGGAGGAAGAATGTGCAGGAGGAGTGGTTTCCTGCCACCAGGTGAGTTGTTCCGGACAGACCAGTTTCCTCAGGCTATCACACTGTAGATACTTTGTGACACACAGACAGAGCTGACAAAGTGGTGACAATACTTCACTCAATACTGTCATCTTCAGAAAGCTCTCTTTCATATGCGACAGGTTCAAAACAACCTGGACTTCATTGGGATTACACTTCTTCCAACTTGATACCATCTACACTGAAACTGGCACTTCCATGATGGCATTACCCATCTATCAAAATGCTAAATCCCTGACCTTCATTGTGACTTTGAAAATGTAAATAAATACACATATGCAGGCCTATTTATTTTATAAAAAGTTGTTTTTTCCATCACTGTATGTATCCACATTTGGATTTTATATTTATATTTCCAAAGATGTAGGGTTAGGACATGTTATGAAAGTGACATTCCACTACCAGTTACTCAATGTGTCATTTGTTTCCACAAGTGACTCACTGTGGTCTGATCATTTAACATTTCATCATCTGCAGGTTACAAGAAACTGTCAACAACTTGCAATTTAGGGAAAAGGGTAATGGTGACACTTACTAACCACATCAGAACTTATCTTCATCCCAAAAGCCTTCACCTAACCACAAGAGCCATTTAGATTATGCTTAAGATACATTGAACACATTGTGTTGGGGAAATGGTTCTAACATGGTGACCCCAAACCACTAGACTCGTATGAGTCTACCAAACCACTAGCCTCGTATGAGTCTACCAAACCACTAGCCTCGTCTGAGGCTACCAAACCACTAGCCTCGTATGAGTCTACCAAACCACTAGCCTCGTATGAGTCTACCAAACCACTAGCCTCGTATGAGTCTACCAAACCACTAGCCTCGTATGAGTCTACCAAACCACTAGCCTCGTATGAGGCTAGCAAACCACTAGCCTCGTATGAGTCTACCAAACCACTAGCCTCGTATGAGTCTACCAAACCACTAGCCTCGTATGAGTCTACCAAACCACTAGCCTCGTATGAGTCTACCAAACCACTAGCCTCGTATGAGGCTACCAAACCACTAGCCTCGTATGAGTCTACCAAACCACTAGCCTCGTATGAGTCTACCAAACCACTAGCCTCGTATGAGTCTACCAAACCACTACCCTTGTATGAGTCTACCAAACCACTAGCCTCGTATGAGTCTACCAAACCACTAGCCTCGTATGAGTCTACCAAACCACTAGCCTCGTATGAGGCTACCAAACCACTAGCCTCGTATGAGGCTACCAAACCACTAGCCTCGTATGAGTCTACCAAACCACTAGCCTCGTATGACAGTATTTAGAAATATCTATATCGAGCTTTGACATACCCTAACAAGGAGGGGTAAAGGAGAGGGAGGGTGCGTGTGTGAGATGGATGATATAATTAAGTGGACCCTGGAGGAGACTTAAAGAGTTATTGGTATTTGGTTTAATCTACTTCGTGGACAATCTTACCACACTGCCTCAAAGTAAATGTCCAGACTATGGAGTAGCCCATCCTACACAAGCCCTTTATCTTACAACAGTCCAACCACTCCACACCCATCACTAATGCTTTAAAAGGTGGAATGAAATACATTTGTCAATTTAAAAACTTTATTGGAAAATGTGTTTAAATTATTGGAGTTAAAACAAAAAGTTAGTTCAAAAGCCCCAAAGCAACATTGTTAGGCTAGTCAATGTTCAAAGCAAATATTGCCATGTGCTCACACATAGGCCGCTCTTGCCGAATAGGATTTTACATATCTTGCCACATTGTATTTGGAGGAGTGTCCCCGATCCTGGCTTAGTGGACACTGGCTACAGAGAATCCCTCCACCCAGAAGCATGAGTCCCGTGGACCCCCAGACTATGAAAATCCTCCCGATGCTATGGAGACTGTGGACCGCGTGTCCTCGGTGCAGTTGGTGAATTTCCCCCCAACGATAGACAGCAGGATGGCTTTGAGAGCGACCAGATGACCATTAGGGCACGGGCCGCCTGTAGATCCTGAGGTAGTGCCAGCATGGAATTGGAGACTGTACACTGCATTTGCCCCGTACTCTGTACCATGCATGTTCATCAACCACAGGCCTTTCCACATGATCTGTTCTGTGACAATGTTGTTGCCAATGAACGTGGTCACTTTCCACATGGGAAGCGCAAATTATAATGTCTCCAAACCATCCGATCATGCCGAGGCTAATGCCCAGAATTTGCAAACAAGCTGAATGCATGGTACAGTAGGCTACTTCTAGATGGTGTTAAAATGACAACCGTGGTTAAGTTTATAAAAGAAGAACACTTATCTGCACCTATGGGGTCTAGATGAATCACACCTGATAACAATTGTCTGGTGCTGTGCGGATTGGCCTGTTGGTGTGATAGACGAATCAGTAGGTCTAACTGAAACCTAATGTAGTAGGCCTAACAATGACAGTAGGCTACAGATGTTTTTGAGGCTGCATTTACAAAGACAGAGCAATTCTGATATTTTTTCCACTAATTGATCTTTTGACAAATCTTTTCATCTCTGTAAAAGATCTGATGTGATTTGTCAAAAGACCAATTAGTGGAAAATATATCAGAATTGGGCTGCCAGTAGACAGACAAATTCTTATTTTCCTCATCTCTTATTGTTTTTCTATTTTATGATCAAGTCAACATGAATCTGATCGTTATCAAGCATCTGAATAGTTATTCTAAATAGGTCAAGGTTTACACACCAAACAGAGCAGAGCATAGGGGTGTTTGTACTGATACTGGATAAAATGTTTTACTGCAACAGAAAGACAATTCACCTCACTAATAACCCAGTGAAAGCACATGTGAGTGATTCATTGTTGAGCTTTCATAAATAAATGGATAATACAGACGTATTATATTTATATTGTACAGTTTATTTACAATGATGACACACTTGTTTTAATCACAGGAACAATGTTAAGACAGTGCCAAAATGGAGACATAACTTGATATAAAGTATTCCTAACCTCATGGATTTAATCTGACAGGGTACTTCAGTAGTAGAGAATATCAGCTGTTTCAAAAAAACGAAAATACTTATATTATAACTATAACATAACTCGTAACATTATTTTAACTCAACAAACCCATTCAAGTTCTTTGTGATTTAAAACTCTCACAGTTTTTGTTATGAGAACTGTCTTTAGTGTCCTCATTTAAATTCAATTTGATTAAGTAGATCTTAACATGACACTGACATGAACATCTCAGACATATTGCATGGGTCCGGAGGAGGTGGATCTGACCTGAGAGAACTTGGCCGGATAGTGGTGGTCCTGCTTGGGGGGACAGTTCCAGCACAGCAGCCCCCCTCCCATCAGCAGCAGTGCTGCAGCACCCCAGCCTATATACAGAGATGCCCCCAGCTCCCTCCTCTGGGCCTCGATCAGCATGGGGTTGTAGAAATCCCTGATGATGGTGTTGGCTGACCAGGACACTGGGATGAGGCAGAGGATGCCTGAGATGATGTAGAGGACTCCAGCCACAATACAGGCTCTAGCCTTGGATCCCTCCTCTGCTATGCAGTTGGTGCATTTCCCTCCTGCAATCGACAGGCAGATGCCGAAGATACCTGTCAGGATGGAGATGATGATCATTGCTCTGGCGGCCTGGAGGTCCTGGGGTAGTGCCAGCATGGAGTCGTAGACCTTACACTGCATCTGCCCAGTGCTCTGCACAACACAGTTCATCCACATTCCCTCCCAGATGGTTTGGGCCGTGACGATGTTGGCTCCAATGAAGGCTGTGACCTTCCACATAGGCAGGGCACACACGATGATGACCATCAACCAGCCGATCAACGACATGATGATGCCCATGATCTGGATCCCCTGGGAAACCATCTTGACTGAATAGTTCCTCACACACACACTGTCCACTGATTGTTCCTGACCTCACACACGTCAACCTGAGTATCACACACTTCAACCTGAGTACAGACAGGTCCCGAGGAGTCAAGCTATTCCCAAAGAGTTCAGAGATGGTTCACACAAAAGGGACCAGTATTTATAGAGTTGTGTTGTAGGAGGTGGTGTTTGTAATGTGTTAAAAACAGAGATATGATGCAGGTATATGATATTACAAGTCCCTGCTCTGCTCCCATTTGCTGAGAAATGTTTATACACAAACAGACAGAAGCCCGGTGACCTCTAGCAGTGCTGACCTAAGAGAAAAGAGCAGCTTCAAGGTCATGTAGCCACTTGACACGGAAACAAAACAGCTATTCCTTCTGACTCACTACTATGGGACTCATATCAA
The DNA here is from genome assembly GCF_045791955.1 of Oncorhynchus clarkii lewisi. Taxonomy (NCBI): domain Eukaryota; kingdom Metazoa; phylum Chordata; class Actinopteri; order Salmoniformes; family Salmonidae; genus Oncorhynchus; species Oncorhynchus clarkii. Next base: position 19,037,411 of record NC_092173.1, on the reverse strand, counting down.
AGAATGACTTGGAAACTGACTATGGAGTTTTAAAAATAGGGATTTGAAAAAAGAGTTGGGTTATTAGGAAATGTGTTATTTGGAGGTGTTTAAACTATATATTTTTTTATGACTGCACACTAATATTTGATTGACACTTTATTCAGGACACAATGTTTTCACTAAGACTACCAAAATACAAGATGAAGTGGGGTGTAACAGAATGTGTGGTGTAACAGAATGTGTGGTGTAACAGAATGTGTGGTGTAACAGAATGTGTGGTGTAACAGAATGTGGGGTGTAACAGAATGTGGGGTGTAACAGAATGCGGGGTGTAACAGAATGCGTGGTGTAACAGAATGCGTGGTGTAACAGAATGTGTGGTGTAACAGAATGTGTGGTGTAACAGAATGTGGGGTGTAACATAATGTGGGGTGTAACAGAATGTGTGGTGTAACAGAATGTGGGGTGTAACAGAATGTGGGGTGTAACAGAATGTGTGGTGTAACAGAATGTGGGGTGTAACAGAATGTGTGGTGTAACAGAATGTGGGGTGTAACAGAATGATGATGTTGTATGTTGTTATTCCTGTAGGGGACACCATTGGACAATGAAGGATGCTCAAGAGGTGAGTGTCATCTTACTCGAAATCCAAGTGTAGACTAAAGTAGAAGTCACATTCCAGTGGCAAAGCCGTTTCTCAACCTCCAGTCTTCTCAAGCCATCAATCAGTTGTCCATTTTCTCTTATGTTAAATTTACCTAGGCTACTGTAGCAAACAAAACTTTAGGCCTACATTTCAGCTTGGCTAACCTGGTATATAAAGTATCTAAAATGGAATTGGGATGTTATTTTAGGATGAAACTGTCAACTAAACAGTAATCTAATATATCTAGTCTGTGATTTCTCAACAAAAATGTCTGTTTGACGGTTGGTGTGAGGTGTTGCTGAAGAGCTAAGAATAACCAGTGCCATGCTGAGGGATATTATGATATTATTATCAAAGGCCGTTGCTCATGTACGGTCAAAGAAAACATGAGACAGTGAATTTGAAGTTAAAGTTGAACAAAAAAAAATATTTACACTTTTATCACCATTGAAATTTCTATTTTCAGAATCACATATACATTAAAAATATACGTTTAGTCGAAATTATGAATGAAATATGCACTTTCAATGCAATGTTATGGGGCGGCAGGTAGCCTAGTGGTTAGAGCATTGGACTAATAACCAAAAAGTTGCAAATCCTTGAGCTGACAAGGTAAAAATCTGTCGTTCTGCCACTGAACAAGGCAGTTAACCCACTTGGTCGTCATTGAAAATAAGAATTTGTTTTTAACTGACTTGCCTAGTTAAATAAAGGTACACATGTTATGGGAAACCCATTCAGATCATTCTGAAATATTTTATACATATTTGATATGAATATACATCTGAAGGAGTATTAGCTGACATAACATGTCATTTCTGCGCCACTGTCTGGAAGTACTGTCTGTCTTTAGCTAAAGTCAAATACAATGGCATTTTGTCATTTAGCAGTTGAACCAAGCTACCAACCCTACCAACCCTCCCCTAACCCTACCAACCCTCCCATAACCCTACCACCCCTCCCCAACCCCCCCCCCCCCCTCCCCTAACCCTACCAACCCTCCCCTAACCCTACCACCCCTCCCCCAATCCTCTCACCCCACCCCTCCCCTCCCCAACCCCCAGCCAATGATGCCCCGTGCATCTGGTCATGTTAGGTCATCTATGAATAAGGATTTTTTTAAATCTTTTATATAAACCTCAAATATCAATGCTAGACAGGTAAAAGTATTATAATCTGACAATTAGACCATTTGATTGAGATACTTCCCAACCCCTTTCCTCTTAATATGAACAGAACCCTTTCATTTCTCAAATGAAAGGGATGTCGCTATATAGTTTTCAATGAGAGAGTTTTAACAAAATGTTATTCTACTTCAGCTACCTACATTACCTGACATTCACTCTTCACCTTTGACCCCATGGCTGACCTTTGCAGCTCTGGGACTCCCAGCAGATCATGTTGACTTGAAACAATGCCAGAATACACACATGCTTTTATAACTCTAATGGCAGAGTTTAACCAGGATATCCACTTATTTAATTATTTCAAATACCAGTATATCATCCTACAGATCACCTTGAATACATAGGCCTACTGTAATTTATTATTTTCCTGCTTGAGTTTACAATCCCTTGCATAGAATATGTTACAAGACTGCAACAATAGTTCATATGTAAGGTGCTCTTTGGTTTCCCAGGCTTGTGACATTGCCAAAATAAGGTAGACATGTTGCCTTTCTATGAGATAATCCCTTTCAAAAACAGTACAAATATTTAAACTAAAGTTACATTTCATCAGGGGTGTAGTGCTGCAGGAGCGCAAGGAAGCAACGCTCCCTCACCTTTTTCAATTTGAGAATACATGGAGCTGGTAAAAATATTATTTCTGAAGCTGAATCAATTATTGCAAGATCACATAATGATTCATTAGTATTTTACATAACAGAACCAAATATAATTGCATAGCATAGTAGGCCTATAAGGTTACAGTTAGACCTACACCCAAAACACCTCCTCATTTGTAACGAGATTTTAAGATGGTTAGCTGAAGCTGAATAGTTGCATTTAGTTTTCTCATACGGCCAAAACTCAACAGAGCACACCATTTGCTATAATTTGCTCAAGAAAAGAGAATTTCAAGAAGATCTAAATGCATATTCTCATGAAACTGATTGAGATCAAATGATTGGCATGCAGATGCAGTTTGGACATTTCAGCAGTAAAACGTGAAGAATTATCATTTACTATTGACAGTAATGGCCTATTTTGAAATCAGGTATGCCTAACTTGATGTTTGAGGGTATTCAAAATATAACATTTTCTTGAGACAATATGTGCGTCGACATAAGCAGACGTTGCATTTGGAGGATGCATTTTACATATATTCTGTAATAATATTCAATAGGCTACATCTGTCAGTACAAACTTTGATTGAGAAATGATGACGTACTTAAACATTTTTTTGGGGGGGGCACTTCCGTACAAAAATATTTGCACTACACCACACCATTTCATTAAAACGTTACAATTGGACATACATGTGAAATCTGATAAAGACCACCGTATTGAGTGAGTGAATGATTGTCCTGTTACTCTACTCTACTCAGAGAGAGAAAGTGAACTCCCCTCCAGCGATGTCTGTTAAAGTATCAATCAACCAACCAATCAACCAACCAATCAACCAACCAATCAACCAACCAACCAATCAATCAAATCTTTCTTTATGTCACCTGAGCAGTTGATAGATGCACATCAGACAAGTCATTCAGTTCATCCACCATTTTGTAGAGGCAAGAGCGAAAAGGAATACTTGAAAGCTGACCTTGCAAGGAGATGTCAGTCCTTAGGGGTTGGAGGGCTATAGCCTGTTGTTCTTCCGTTTGCCTGGAGGACGTGTCTGCTTTGATGGACAAGGGGTCTGGCTGGTTAGTTCTGTGGACGGGTCTGTCTTCGACTAGCCACAAACACAACCGAAGGTGATCGCAGTTGTCAGACTGTAGAGAGAAAAGGAAGGGGGGGGGGGGGGGGGGATACAGATTGTTTCCATATATGAAAGAGGCCACTGTTAGAGAGCTTAAATTACCTCTAGGAACAATGCCCCTATTTTACCCTGGCATGGAGAAACTCAAGAAGATTGAGTTCCCCACTCTGGTACTACGCATTGAGGAAGAGAGATTGTTTTGGAGCGTATCACCTTATAACTGAGATTATACTCAGATCGGCCTCAGAGGGTCCACTGTTTTAGGATCAGGAGTCCTACACCAGATCACGTAGTAAACATGTAATCAAACACTCAAACACCCGCAGTGCTGCTACACAGGAATGCCGTAAACAACAGAGACACCTAGAAAGGAATGCCGTAAACAACATAGACACCTAGAAAGGAATGCCGTAAACAACATAGACACCTAGAGAGGAATGCCGTAAACAACATAGACACCTAGAAAGGAATGCCGTAAACAACATAGACACCTAGACAGTAATGCCGTAAACAACATAGACACCTAGAGAGGAATGCCGTAAACAACATAGACACCTAGAAAGGAATGTCGTAAACAACATAGACACCTAGAAAGGAATGCCGTAAACAACATAGACACCTAGAAAGGAATGGCGTAAACAACATAGACACCTAGAAAGGAATGCCGTAAACAACATAGACACCTAGAAAGGAATGCCGTAAACAACATAGACACCTACAAAGCAGAACCTTCTTGCAACATTACTGTTTTTCTTATTTTGGTAACACTATTCATTACTTCTTCTCGTCCAGTGTTCTCTTATACAGCTGTAGTAACACTGTAATTACTCTAGTAACGTGGTAACATGTTGTTAGATTGTTTCTAGTTTTTTGGTCAAACAGCATACATCTGGTTCTATGGTGTAATGTTGATCACATTGTGGAACTCCTAATAAAGAGGCAGTTGAAACTGAATGATAGTATTTCCAGATATTGTTATTGTTGTTCTGGGTGTAAGAAATAAAAGGCTTGTTGAGATACATGCAGTTTCAATAAAAGGCACACACTACTCCCAGGATCACATGACGTTGGTCACAAAGAGACAAAAACACCTGCCACTGTCTAAACCAGGGCTGTTCAATGTCGGCCCTGGAGGGCTGAAACACTTCTGGTTTGTATCCTCTCCTTCAATTAAGGGACTTATTCAGACCTGGGACACCAGGTGAGTGCAATTAACTAGCAGAAACAAAAAAACATAACTATTTAGGCCCTGCAGAACTGGAATTGAACAGCCCTGGTCTAAACTGTACCTTTAGTGCTTTTCACACCACAGAAAGTATAAACACAGCCTATGTGTAGTGCTAATTGAACTATAACTTCTGGGGTTGAATAGTCATAGCTTTTTTTTTATATAATACTAGGTTGTATAACCCAACCACACATTTGATCATTCTTAGAAGTGTGAATTAGCTTATGTAGAGGTAGTGGTATTTTCAGACATTGTTATTGTTGCGGGTGTGAACTATTTATTTATTGAATTTGATTTAACCTTTATTTAACTAGGCAAGTCAGTTAAGAACAAATTCTTATTTACAATTACGGCTTAACGAAAGGCTAGAAGGCATGTTGCACTCCCGTGATGCTATTACGGGATCATTTTTATTTGGTTTTAGTATAATGGTTGATGAAAATAAGGATGTGTGGTTTTCTCCTACAAGTACGGATATCTGTGTGTGTATCTGTGTGGGTGGTTGGGTAGGAGTCAGGGGGAGGTTGTTGTGTGTGATCTGTGATGTAATTATTCTGTGCCCAGGGATCATGATGAAGGGGACAGAGTCACAGTTTCAGTGGGTTATCCAAGCATGCGACAAAGATCTCACGTTAACTAGCAACCATTAGAAGCACAGGAAATTCAATGACTCATGTGGTTCTGGATTGACAGAGCATCACATGCATCATCAAATCAAATCAAATCAAATGTATTTATGTAGCCCTTCGTACATCAGCTGATATCTCAAAGTGCTGTACAGAAACCCAGCCTAAAATCCCAAACAGCAAGCAATACAGGTGTAGAAGCACGGTGGCTAGGAAAATGACATGTAAACTAAATCAAAGTGGTCATCAGGTGTAATAAGAGTTGTTATAATACCTTATTTCTTGTCATGAGAATCTTTATAATTCTCAGAAGATTTAGGTGACTGTCCTCCAGACACAGTCGACTCAAGTTCCTTTAAATCTACATGTTGAATGTATCACACTGTAATTTCATGTTTTCTAATGAAGGGGTGAATTTAGAGGCAGGTTTCACTTTTTTCAATTCTTTTGTCCGATCGTATTTTCTCAGGGGATAATGCTGAGTAATGTGCCATAGTGTGTTGTGGCATCAGAGACACCAAGAGTTACAGACTGGATTGTGCAATAGTGAGTGACAAAAAGTGACAGGGAGAGAAAGCAATTCTGCCTCCAGGGATTTTCTGTTATTCATTTGCTGGAACCTAGAATTAACTCTGAATGTACTACAGTACAGGAATGTCAGAGGAAAACATTTCTCCAAAAGTTATCTCTCTGTCTACTTTTGGTTACTAAAAGTTTTTCATCTATATTTTGTTTAATTATTTCAGATACTAGAAGAAAAAGAGTCACCAAAAAAGGTTTAAAATTGAAGAATTTAGAGAAGGTAGAGAATCTATCAACAAGGTCTCTCTCTCTCTCTCTCTCTCTCTCCCCCTCTCCCTCTCCCCTTCCCTCTCCCTCTCCCTACACTCTTAGAAAAAAGGTGCTATCTAGGACCTGAAATGTGTCTTCGGCTGTCCACATAGGAAAACCCTTTGAAGAACCCTTTTTGGTTCTAGGTAGATCCCTTCTGGGTTCCATGTAAAACCCTTTCCACAGAGGGTTCTACATGGAACCCAAAATAGTTCTACCTGTTACCAAAAAGGGTTGTACCTACCTCATGCCATGTATATATACATGGCAGGAGGTAGTGACAAGCTAGCCAGGCACCTGTAACCCTGGAAACTGGTCTAACCTGCTCCCGTTCCAACGGCAGGTGAACAATTCAGGTGATTCAAACCTTATCCTGTAGGTATTCTGTCTGTGGGTAGCCTTTTCTAGGTGTTCCTGGACACGTGTGTTTGTATTGTGATATGAGTCTAGGATTATAGCCAGTCTCCCCAGAGTTATCTTAGACTAGTACAACGCTGCTACCAACTGTTAGGCAAATTAGTCTTTTGCAGAAACTGAACTATGCATTTCTGATTCATTTTGAGTCACAAAGCTGCTCATACATATTTTGGTTGGGAATATTACAGTAACTACAGTAACGGGAGCCAACATATAAAATATAATTATGTGGAACTTAATCGTAGCTTCTGTTTTCATGATGAGGCTTGCGTTATCGATGATGCTTGTCCTCACACATCTCTGAAGTAACTTCATTTTATTTCTAGATATAAAAAAAATTACATCTTCTGTAAACAGAGATCATTTTTGTATTTTTACTCCTCAGTTCCCCTTCGTATTAGGGAGTAACCACTAAGATTGTTGAATGTTTAATTACTCCTCAGTTCCCCTTCGTATTAGGGAGTAACCACTAAGATCGTTGAATGTTTAATTACTCCTCAGTTCCCCTTCGTATTAGGGAGTAACCACTAAGATCGTTGAATGTTTAATTGACACTTTTTAAGTATTTTTGTAGTTTGCATTTAATGAGCTTTATACAACTTGCTGTAGGCAAAACAGCTATAGGGTCAACCTGAGATCAGGTGTAAACCAGATCCTCGTTGGACCATTACGACAGACAGACAGAGACAGACAGACAGACAGACAGACAGACAGACAGACAGACAGACAGACAGACGGACGGCTGGACAACCATTATACACACCCATAAACAACTCTGGATGTTTAAAGCTTGGGAAATCTTTTTGTATCCAAATCCAGCTTTAAACTTCTTCACAACAGTATCTCGGACCTGCCTGGTGTGTTCCTTGTTCTTCATGATGCTCTCTGCGCTTTTAACGGACCTCTGAGACTATCACAGTGCAGGTGCATTTATACGGAGACTTGATTACACACAGATGGATTGTATTTATCATCGTTAGTCATTTAGGTCAACATTGGATCATTCAGAGATCCTCACTGAACTTCTGGACAGAGTTTGCTGCACTGAAAGTAAAGGGGCTGAATAATTTTGCACGCCCAATTTTTCAGTTTTTGATTTGTTAAAAAAGTTTGAAATATCCAATAAATGTCGTTCCACTTCATGATTGTGTCCCAAAAAATACAGTTTTATATCTTTATGTTTGAAGCCTGAAATGTGGCAAAAGGTCGCAAAGTTCAAGGGGGCCGAATACTTTCGCAAGGCACTGTACGTCCAGATAACATCCATTACAACTTGAGTGAATACGCTAACAAACAAGGTGAAACGTTGATAGGGCTAGAGGTTTTCCTGTTCAGTTCACATGTTTTTTTCATGGTATAAGACTTATAGAACTTAATTGAACAAAACAGGCAGAGTAAGACACATGTTCAGTGCCAGGCCTGTTCTGAGCAGAGCGGTTTCTCCCAAGAGGTATAATGTATCTGTCTAACTGACTGAACAAAGCCTGTCATTGTGTGTCTTGACCTCATATGCAGAGACAGTGATTCAGTTACTGGAGTTACCCGATTTAGCTGATTTAGCTGTGAAGCGAAAATATCAATGTTACCCTAAAATATTTGGTGTTATTTGAATGTAAACTGACTCCACTTTACAATCTTCTTAGCAGTATAAAGAACGGTAGAATATGTTTATCCCACTCTCCTTCTCTTTCCCCCTTTCTCCGTAACTGACTAAAGTCTTATCCAGGGCGTTCTGAGCCAAGGAGATCTGATATCATCTTTAGAGGGCTGTGCTCTGAGACACAGAGCGCCTTCTATCCAGACCAAACCTGAGAGACCCAGGGATAGGGAGTGACTACTGCAGCCCAGCCCAGAAGACACAGGAACAGAGACAGACAACAGCCCAGTGCCAGGGGACAAGGGGAGACTACAACAGCTCTGCACAAGGGACAGACCACAGCCCAAGATCACATCACCAAGAATAGAGAAAGACGACAGCCACAGACCAGGACCAGAGCACCAAGGGACAGGGAGAGACTAGTTCCAGAGATGGCCTCGGCCGGCCTGGAGATCCTGGGTATGATCCTTTGTGTGTCAGGCTGGCTAGGGGTCATGGTAGCCTGTGGCCTGCCAATGTGGAGAGTAGCCGCCTACATTGGCCAGAACATTGTCATATCTCAAGTGATCTGGGAGGGCCTGTGGATGAACTGTTCTGTCCAGAGCACGGGCCAGATGCACTGCAAGGTCCACGACTCCATGCTTGGACTCCCTGTGGACCTACAGGCGGCCCGAGCCCTTGTCATCGTCTCTATGGTGCTGTGCATCATGGGCATCGGCCTGTCTGTAGCCGGGGCCAAGTGCACCAACTGCAGCTCGGACACGGGCAGCAAGCCTCGCATGTTGCTGGGAGCCGGGGTGACCTTCATCATGGCGGGGCTGTTGCTGCTGACGGCTGTATCGTGGACGGCTAACACCATCGTCTTGGATTTCTACGACCCGATGCTGGAGGAAACGGGGAAGAGGGAGTTTGGGAACTCACTGTATTTTGGATGGACTGCCTCCTGTTTGCTTCTCCTAGGGGGAGCTCTACTCTGCTGCTCCTGCCCCCCGAAAGCATCCCAGGGTGGGAACGGGGCTGGGTCTGGGCACCACAAGGTGGTGAACTACTCTGCTGTCAAGTCTCCCATGTCTGTCAATGGATATATGAGGAGGGACTATGTGTGAGAGAGTGTATGTTCAATGGCTTTAGTATAGAGACAGCCCCTTGAGACTGATGGGACTGATGGGATAACTAGTGTTAGCGACCCCCCTTTCCTGATTACACACTATAGGGGTAGTGCAGAACAAATGCAGCCATGTGGGATATGTGATTCAGATATAAAGTATAAATGATTGCCGATTAATGCTAGATTGTGTTTTACATATATGATTTCTGTAAAGCTAGAGACATGCATTTATAGAGTCAAATAAATTAGAGAAATATCCTATTCATGTTTTACCCAAAAATGTGTACTAAATTTCAAATGAATGTTACTCAATGATGAAGATTTAGATCATGAAAATGTTAATGTTGTTTAAAATAATTAAAATAACTTTCCCATTTAACCCTAAGTAAGTTGTGTCTACTCAGAATCTTCTAGCACGACTGACAATGATGATACAAAAATGAAGATAAGTTCACTCTTTACCGGGAAAATTACAGCATTTTGCATTATTATCCAGCAGTATGATATCATAATGTGAGTACATCATGCACTGTGCCAGCTAATGTGTGTATACAATAGTATACATCATACTGACAAGCAACTCCTTTTTTGTTAAATTGGCTTATAGCAGGGACATTCCCTTCTGAAAGTAAGGTCTTATCACAGATGATATAACCACAGGAATGCTATGAATGTGTGGAGGGGTAACTGTGCCTATGGTTAAGGATGAAACTGGCTTAATAAGGTCAGGCTACCAACGGAACACTGAGACAGGACATCCCATTGAAGACACAGGATCTGAAGAAATATACCAAAATATAGGGAAGGAATGCCTGCAGGTCCATATCACCTGAAATCTAGACAACTCAGCCCGTCTACCGCTCACAAATACGTTTTTTGATTTCAATGCTAATGTGAGCAGCAACAATGTCATTTTTGTTTCTGAAGGGTGCCTTCTGCTGCCTTCCATTGTGCCCCCTGTTCCATTTGGGAGAGTGAAACTGAGCCTGACAAAAAGCAGCCATTTTCATAGGGAGGGGAGGTAGGTAACCCACACTGTGATCATAAGGTGAACTAGCTTCTTTCACAATGCTCCCATTGATGAAAAATAGGACAATGGCTTTATTTACATTATAGTCTAAGAATAAGATGAGGGGAAAACACTTTTAAGACAGTCTTATAGCATAGACTTAAAGTACTGCCTAGGGATGTTTGAGCATCGTACAAACAAGCATAGCCTCCAATAGCTCTATTGTGTTACTCAGTCTGTTCACCTGTGGAGTGTAAGTACCCATCTATAACCATGCAGAGTCCAGTGTCTGTGTGTGGGACTTCCTGTGCTGCAGACAGTTGAGACAGTTCAAATAAAGGTGAAACCCTTTGGTGCAGAGTGACCTTGAGGAGAGGACACTGTCTGATAACACTGACCCACTCATCACATCAACTCCCAAGCCACAATGACCACTATCCCACTCACTCACTGGGAGATGTTTGACAGCCAAATAGAAACTTGTCTAACTGTGATCTCTAAATCTGTTAGCCAAACAAAGACAAAAGATAGCGGAGTCTCACATTTTGTCAGAAATCTTCAATGGCAGTCAGAAAGAAGATACAATTTACTATGAAATTCAGGCTTGTCTGTTGTCTGAATCATGGCAGTGGAAAACAATGATCAAATGCAGCTTTGCATTTATTCATTGTGCAACGTCATCTCCCAAAATAATGTTATCAGGTACCAGAGAGAGCAGTCATTGGCTCCTGACCCAGGTCATGTCATTTTGAAAGAAAGTGATCCAAGAAAGAGCCCTACTGCTGGGGTTGGAAACCAGATGAAAAGATATTCAGCAACCATGGAAGTTTGTTTAAAAATATATTTATTATTAAACCCAACGCAATTCAGCTTATGCCTTCATTAGGGTATTTGGGTTGGAAACTAGCCAATAGTGCTTGTACACAGTAGGCCAACACAGATTCTCCTAGGCAGCTCTCTCTAAGGGTTAGCAGTAATACACTGAGGTAAACACTCCACAGAGAGCTAAATATGTATCTTGAACTGAACATAATTGTACAATGGTAGACATCTGTTGAACGAACACATGAGTTTATGTTATTCCCAATTCCTCCACTTGTAATTATTACCTTGTCCATTCTTAACCTGTTCGTTATCCTTTAACTATTTCGCTTTGGCCATTTATTGACCTTCCCCTCAGCCCAAACAGTTGGGGATCAATCATGGCCCAACCTTTCAATCATTAATCTGTGCAGCCAAGCCGTTCTCATGCCAAAGCTTGTTCTGGGGGTCGTTGAGAAGAAAGAAAAGAAAAAACATTTGAAAACCTCCTTGGCCAATCACCATGAGACTCTACCATCTGTTGGTGGAGTGCTATAAAGATAACTGGGAGTATACAGGTGGTGAGAATTCCAGAGCAGAACCCAGACAGTGAAACCGTTCTGTGCGTGAAGTTGAGACAGTGAAGTGAAGAGAGTGAAGACACCTGTAGACTTGCTTACAGAGGAAGGTAAAACAAGAAAATGGCTGTGTTGGGACTAGAGATCCTGGGGATGATCCTGGCTGTCCTGGGTTGGATATTGAGCATCGTGTCCTGCGCCCTGCCCATGTGGAGGGTGTCCGCTTTCATTGGGGTCAACATCATCACGGCTCAGACCATCTGGGAGGGCATCTGGATGACCTGTGTGGTCCAAAGCACGGGCCAGATGCAGTGTAAGGTATATGACTCCATGCTGGCCCTCAGCTCGGACCTGCAGGCAGCCCGAGCCCTCACAGTCATCTCCATAGTTGTGGGAATCATGGGGGTGCTGGTGGCCGTGGTGGGGGCTAAGTGTACCAACTGTGTAAAGGACGAGACGGCCAAGGCCCGGGTGATGATCGCAGCGGGGGTAGCCTTCATCGTAGCAGCGCTGACGCAGCTGATCCCTGTGTCCTGGTCAGCCAACAGCATCATCATGGAGTTCTATAGTCCCATCACTCCTGAGGCTCACAAAAGGGAGATTGGAGGGGCTCTCTACCTGGGCTGGGCTGCAGCCGCTTTTCTCCTCATTGGGGGGTGCATCCTGTGCTGTAGTTGCCCCCCACAACCTGAGAAGAGGTATGCAGGGCCGCCCTCGCGGATGGTGTACTCCCTGACCAGGTCTGTGGCCCCTAGCGGCTATGACAAAAGAGACTATGTTTGAACTGACCTGGATATCTGGCAGCAGCTGCTTTCTGCTTTCTGCTCAGCGGACGAAGGACATTTGATACCAACCTTGAATTCCAGAACAGATAAAATGGTGGTGATTTCTACCAATACAATAAAATACTGATTTTTACTGGATCATTTTTGATGGTGCTCTGTTGAAGGGGAACACAACAAACTGGACTTGATGTACTTTTATTTCGTACTGTATGCCTGTTTAAAATATACAAAGGTGTTGTAAATATTGTATTGTAATCTTACTATTTGAAAGGAATTGAATTGAAACCATCTGCATTGTTACATTTTATATTCTATAGACTGAATGAATAACAGCGTATGTTGTGTGTATGTTGGATAACAATATGCCAAACACTGACCGTTTAACAGCTTTTGTTAAGTGTGAAAATATCAACTATTTTGATGTTGGATGTGTGTCAATTTCACAATAAAAACTGTTTCATAAACTTCATTTTTTCTTCAAATATTTTTTTATATAATTACAGAAAAATATAACTTGTTGCTATATGTTACTTTATACAGTACATTTCATTCACATTATTAAGTGATTTGCTACATGGGAAGTGCCACTAGGTCCTGTGCTACTCGCTATACAGTTTATAAGAAAAGTATGTTTAAATCTCTCAGCTTATATCAGAGAACTGCCTCTGTGTCATTCATTCTACCCAGATCAGGAAATAACAGGCATTTTCCTTCACTGATCCTTGGGTATCTATCCATGGTAATGATGTGTTGAGTTGGATTCTCTTTCATAGCTGCTAGCTACCTGTCTGACTACCATATCTGTTGGGCTTAGATAACAAGGAGCTTGCTTTGTCAGCCCCCCACTTTCAGCCATTCCAAAATGGCCCCTAAAACAATGGGTCTGTTTCATAGCAAGATGGGGATCGGAGAGAGTTATCAACACCGGGTCATGAAAGTCTATTATCCCAGTTTCTGGGGCATAACTAGGGGAGACCCTCCCGGTTGTTAGGAATTCAAGGGCACTGGAGTCAGTGACAGACAGACATGACCGTTAGACCACGTCAAATAGAGTGAACAAGACAGCTTGTTGCCGATGAATTGAGATCAGGCATTCTTATTTTACAAGCTGCTTCAGCTAATGCTGTGAGAGAATGATTGCTCTGAGGAGACAAGATTAGGGCTAATCTATTATTAATGAGTAAAGGGAAATTCCCCCACTTTTCAACCTCATTTTTAATTTAGGTTTAAAATATATATATATATAAAGTTAAAAAGTTCTAACCGATGTCAAAAGCTAAAACATTTTAAAAAGAGTGATTTACAAACACTATGAGATTCGTGGTGACGTGAAGAGCAAGATAATACCGATAATACTGGCTAGTAACTCCTTGCAGGTTTTGAAAACCACCATTTTTTTTTACAACTTTTAATCCTACCCTGTGATGTCACAGAGAAGCATTTTTTTGGACCTTCCAGGGCTCCTCCCTTCAGCTGATCTGGGATATAAAGGATACTTGTCTTCCCGGCTGCACCAGAACATCACACATCACAAACTCACAGGTGCTAGGGGCTAAATTAAGTAAATTGGTGTTAGTGTCTCTGACTCTGGCTGGTCTCTTTCTTTCTCACAGATCCTCTGTCAGATCCTCTCAGGTATCTCAGGTGTGACGGAACACGGCGCACTGAAAGGAACACAGAAGGAGCTCCAGCAACAACAGAACTACCACCATGTCTGCAGGGTTGGAGTTAGTGGGGATCGCTCTATGCGTATTAGGATGGATCATTGCCATCGTGTCCTGCACCCTGCCCATGTGGCGAGTAACAGCCTTCATCGGCAGCAACATCGTCACGGCTCAGATCATCTGGGAGGGCCTGTGGATGACCTGTGTTGTCCAGAGCACAGGCCAGATGCAGTGTAAGGTCTATGACTCCATGCTGGCCCTCTCCCAGGACCTCCAGGCCGCCAGGGCCCTCACGGTCATCTCCATCCTCCTGGCCATCCTGGCCGTGCTCATCGCCATCGCCGGGGCCAAGTGCACCAACTGTATCGAGGACGAGGCATCCAAAGCTAAAGTCATGATCATCTCTGGGGTGTTCTTCATCGTGTCGGGAGTCATGCAGCTGATACCAGTGTCCTGGTCAGCCAACACTATCATCCGGGACTTCTACAACCCGCTGCTGACTGATGCTCAGCGCAGGGAGTTAGGGGCAGCGCTCTACATTGGCTGGGGGGCTTCAGCCCTCATGATCCTCGGGGGAAGCCTCCTCTGCTGTTCCTGTCCCCCTCGGGAGAAGAGGTACAACCCCTCACGGATGGCATACTCTGTCTCACGCTCTACCCCAGGTGGGCCCGGGTTCGAGAGAAAAGACTATGTGTGATGGGACGATGGATGGGACAAGGACTATTTATATAGCAACCAAAAACGTTATTCTACACGTGTTTCTAATGGGGCTTCGTGAATCCCAAGGAGACTCCGCAATGAAGGGATGTGTTTGTTTTTGCTTTTTTCACCATTGTTTTGTTGGATTTGTCTACGTGTGTACAGTACTTGTCTCTGTAATATCTACTCTGAAGGAAAAGCATAGAAGTTCCAGGGCCGGATTGTGTAAGAAAGAAGGATCATATGCTTTCCATTTGGGTTTAGTGAGAACAAAGGAAATTAAAAATAAGATCAGTAGTCTCTACATTTATGAATTCAATTACAAGGTTTTAAGGGTTGGATTATTAGTGAGCTATGCATATCCATTGAAAATATATCAAGCTCATTTAAAAACATTCACAAGCCTAATTGAATTAATGACATAACGTTTGTACTTTTATGATTATTCCTGTCTAAGATGTTAGTCATTGAGTCCATTCATATTTTAAATCACTAACATTTCATTATTTCCGTAGCTTCAGGCAACTACGCTACATCAAATGATATATAATGTAGAATATTCAATCATTATCTTCTCATTGACATTTCTCTATGTTATTGCCTCATATAAATGAAGCATGATGATTTCAAACTAAGGAAGGCTGTTAAAAATACTAAATTTGACTGATACGTTAATAAAAAGACAGAGGTGGAAATGTTTTTTTTTTCACTGCAAGAATACAGAAGATTGAACAAAATCAGTATGTTCACAAATACTTTTTTAAGGAACTGTGTTTATTTTTTATGTAGGATTAGAATTTTGTGTTGGAATATTTTTGCATTTTGTTTTGTAAAAGACTTTGTGAAAGAGATGCATTTGTTTGATGGTGATGTTCTATCATCAGTGTGATTGTGTGATGTAATCATCTGTTTGGATGCCAGGAAGAGTAACGACTGCCTTGGCAGCAGCTAATGGGGATCCTAATAAGATCCGAAATACTACTAACATACAGAGTACTGTATCTGTACTGAATGCTGTCACCTGCACTCCAGATAGATGACAGATGAATTCAACACAGTGTGGATAGTGGTGCACAGAGGGAAGGGAGAACAGGTTGGGAGCAGACGAACTGAGGGCCTCAGTGTTTTGGGGCAATGAGGAGAAATGGGGGCATTGTGCACCTGTGTCCAGCCAGAACAGTGCTACAGTGTGTGTTAGTCCTGCAGTGTTAACTGCACATCACCTGCTTTTTAATAAAGACAGTTATTTTATGAAGGTTTGCATCTCTATTGGTTTAATTCAGAAAGCAATAATCAATTATGTATATATTTTCCTCTTGTTTTATTTAGTTACCATCGGCACACAGAGGTTCATACACTACCAACAATATATTTGTTGTACTTCAGCAGTTTTGTAATGTTTTTTTTTAATCCAATGAGAAGTTGTTGGATGCTGGGATAAGGATCAGTACATGTGCCAGTGTAAGGTAGCCTCAAATGCAATCCAAGAGGCCATGTTACCGCCACCAATCAGTAACTTTACCACAACAGCAATAAACAATTACCAACAAGAGATCACCTCACAGGTGCAGGTGGCAAATGTTATGTCAGCAGAGTAGGAAAAGAAGACTGAAATAAATGATAAAAAGGTAGAATTATATTCAGTAGCAGCAGGCCTAGAGCATATATCATCTTCAATTAAGGACGTAGATGAATCCAAGAAATACACAGGAACCAAATGTCTAATTGTTTCTAAAACCAATTTGAAGTCTGTTTCCTGCATGCTGGCTGTGACTTTAAGACGTCCAGTCTCATGTTTAAAACACCTCCTGTAGCACCTTACAAATGCTGAAATATTAATTGGGCTCTCATAGTAAATATGGGAGAGAAAAGTCCCTGGAGACTGGAGTCTCACCTTACCAGCACCTTACCAGCCAACTGTTGTCTCTTCCTCCACATATCAATGTCACTTCAAACAAAATATCTATCTAATCACCATGACTGGATCCAGTGATATTAACTACTGTACCGTTTCAGTTTGGCTATAGTCCATTGTTATTTCCTCCGAAAAGGGGGATCACATGTACATTAAAAAGCTAAGATATGCATATGAACAGAATAAGCAGCTCTATAGTTATTGAAGCATGGTGTCCCTACATTTTCCCGTTGATTATTCAAATGACTTTTCAACTGAGTCAAATGCAACCTTTTGACATTGCAACATAAGGCAACAACCATTCAACTTCTGTAACAAAACTGTATGAACTCCAATCATGATGATTTCAAAGTAATGTCATTTGATACAGTTGAAAAACAAAACCAATGTATTTGTAATTTGCTAATTTGCGTTGTTGTTGTTGGCTGACTGATGGTCCTACTAAATGAAAGTTAGGATAATGGGATCTCTTTCTAAGATGTTTGGAAATCTTGGAAGTGTGATGTCCAAAAGCTTCAGTTTCAAAAGATGTAGATCTGGTGAGAGACTATTATTAAACTGATCACGTTAAGTGGTACCTGCTACATATGCAGTTCAGATGGCTTTTCCTATACAAGACTGGGGCAGTATAGTGTGTTTGAAGGGTGTTAATCATTGATCCAACCTCAGGGTTATTTCAGCAGTATTACCATGGTGGGCTGGAGATCTCTATGCCTCATAAAGTATATTTGGTTTGGGGGGTTATACAGCAGTCATTGCAACATGTTAAATTGAAAGGACTAAGGAAAGTCAAGTTTACACAGTAAACAAAGCATTCTCTCTCTGACATGAGTCATAAAACTGGAGTTCAGAAACAGTGAGAGACTATTATTAGACTGATCACATTTAGTGGTACCTGCTGTGTTACATATGCAGTTCAGATGTCTCTCTCTCTCTCAGCTCTACTCTGCTGGCTCTGGACAGCGAAACCCTGACTGATCACATGACCGATACTGAACTACATGAAGGGACCGAACAGACAGAGAAGTTGCTAGGCACCTGGAGTCCCGAGGGAAAAGGCCTTCCTTTATTCATCCACCATGAAAGGAACAACACAGCCCCTTTGTGTGTCCTGTCCTGTCTACTCTGTAGGAACAAAACCTTAGAAACTACATATTTAGTGTAATGAACAGAGTAGCTAACAAAGGACTGATCTGTGGAAGCTACCTCCAACCATTTCTAAATGTGTTGTTCTGTCTTCCTTTATCTTCTTAAATAAACTGAAAACAAACTAAAGTTATCAGATAATAGTATAATGAAGCAGGTGAGAATAACATCTGTATCTAGGTCCGTCCACACACAGCTAATCATTACAGTTAAAAATATATATTTTTATAGATCGCTTTTGGGTGGTTTACAAACTGTCTTAAAGGGCCAACAGCAGATGAAACAATACCAAAGAGTACTCCCTGCCACCAGGGTCTGCTGAGCACAGACTTGAAAGTTGTGACAATTCTGTGCAACTTCCAGTTTGAGTTTACAGTAGTAAACTGAGGCTGTACCCTCTTTAAGTTACAGTTTTAACAGTGGCCAAGTAGGCTATTTGGTGGCTACAGGGAAAACTCTAGAACAGCGGTCACCAACCTTTTCTGAGTCAAGATCACTTTCTGAGTCAAAATGCAAGCCGAGATCTACCGCTCAGACATGACTTAAAAAATGTAAACCTATGCAACAATAACCAATTAAAAACAGTACTGTAGCAATGAGGTTTTTGTGCAGTAAGCTATAGGCCAAATGCAATATCATCATATATTGGTTTTGTTTGAATTGCCCTGTTTGAATTGCCCTGCTGTTCAGGCCATTTTTAATTTGAGGTAGGCTATATGATCACACCGGTAATAGATCCATTGTTGGATTACGTGTGAGGCACAGCTGAGTGAGCATACATTTAAATATTTTTTCTTTATAACTGGGCTGATGGTGCTTGCATCTGATTGTCAGTTGCAGCAGAGGGAAGAGAGGAGAATGAGGGTCCCCCTCTCAACATCCCTTCACTCTCCCTTTCCTCCATTGACACTGTCCAAAACGGGACACAATCTTCCAGCTGATGGCGAAACTCGAGTCTCACCGCATTATTTCTGCCTCATGCACAAATTCATGTTGCTACTCCTATGACCAGAGAAAGTGAAATATTATTTGATATTAGAAATGACCCAAGCCGCTAATAATAACAACAACGCAAGCCTATAGATACACTTTCCTACTCATTCATTACTGCTGCACTGCTTGTTGTAGCGCTGTGGAACAGTGGAGGCTTCTCAGAGGAGGAAGGGGAGGCCCATCCTCCTCACTGAATTTCACAGAAATAAAAATTGTAAAACACTTAAAAAGTTATCCTTTTTCGATAAAACTATAATAAATATAATCACGACACCAAATAACTGATTAAAACACACTATTTTGCAAAGAAGGTCTACAGTAGCCTCAACAGCACTCAGTTGGGTAGCACCATTGTGTAGCCGGAGGACAGTTATCTTCCGTCCTCCTCAGGGTACATTGACTTTAATACAAAACCTAGGAGGCTCATGGTTCTCACCCACTTGCACAGACTTACACAGTAATTATGACAACTTCCAGGGGACTCCATCAGCCTATCAGAGCTTTTCCAGCATGAGCTGACATGTTGTCCACCCAATCAAAGGATCAGATAATTAATCTAGCACTGAAAACATAAGCTACAGCTAGCTAGCACGTGGTGAGTAGTTGACTCAAAGAGAAAGACAATAGTTGAACAGTTTTGAGCAAATGTATTTATTCCAAAATGAAGGAGAAGCAAGAGAAATAGAGAGATTTTGTAAATGTTTTCACTTCCAGTTTCACTTACTTAGCTAGCAAATGCAGCTAGCTAGTTTAGCCTACTGAAACATCCTGCTCAAACAGAGGTAGTACTATGACTTTCCAACACAACACTGTAACTCTTCCAAGTCAAGGTAAGCTTTTGCTATTACTAATTTATTGCCACCGGTGTAGCTGCTTACTGACTGTACACTAAAGTTACTGCCAGATTTTCGCGGGTTTACTAACGTGTACTTTAGCTAATATGGTGACAACGATGTAGGCTGTTTGTAGAGGTTTGGCTTGGAATGTTTTTTTCACCTGTTAAGGTACAGCTGATTTGCTGTGGATTGAAGTCCACAAGTGAAGGCAATAGAAGTAATACATTGTGGCTGTTATGAGAGTGAACTCTGTTTACACGTGATCAGGAGTGTATTCATTCTGCTGATTCTGTTAAAAAACATTTCTTAAATGGAAGCAAACAGAACAAGAATAAACATTCCTGAATTTATCCAATAGAAACTCTTGTTTGCTAGATGCAGGCAAGAGTGTGGAAGGTGTTATTGTCCGCCCTGTCTCTCTGTAGCGCTGTCTTAGGCGTCTCACAGTACGGACATTGCAATTTATTGCCCTGGCCACATCTGCAGTCCTCATGCCTCCTTGCAGCATGCCTAAAGCACTATCATGCAGATGAGCAGGGACCCTGGGCATCTTTCTTTTGGTGTTTATCAGAGTCAGTAGAAAGGCCTCTTTTGTGTCCTAAGTTTTCATAACTGTGACCTTAATTGCCTTAACGACCATTCCACAGGTGCATGTTCATTAATTGTTTATGGTTCATTGAACAAGCATGGGAAACAGTGTTTAAACCCTTCACAATGAAGATCTGTGAAGTTATTTGGATTTTTACAAATGATCTTTGAAAGTCAGGGTCCTGAAAAAGGGACGTTTCTTTTATTGATGAGTTTAGTTGGGTTTTTTACAGAAATGCTTGGCGATCAACTAGGAATGCCTTGGAGATCGAACCAGTTGATCGCGATCGACCGGTTGGTGACCACTGCTCTAGAAAGTTGAGTGAAGTTCATTCTTGTGCTTCTCTCCGTGGGCTGATATTTCTTCTGCGCAGCATTCCTGCTTCTATATGGAGTAAATGTGGATAACCAGCTGTATCCTGTAGGCCAGTGGTTCTCTTTCCTGGTCCTGGGGACCCAAAGGGCTGCACATTTTTATTTTTGCTCTAGCACTACCAACCTGATTCAAATCATCAAAGCCTCATGATGAGTTGATAATTTGAATCAGCTGTGTAGTGCAAGGGCAAAAACAAAAATGTGCAGCCCTTCGGGTCCCCAGGACCAGGATTGAGAACTAGTGCTGCAGGCAACACAGTATTTTATGCAGTCCAAGCGAACTATCAATCAAAGGCCATAGGATATCAAGTATGAAACATGACTTTATTTTCAGTGTAAAGGACATTGTGTTCACTAATACATAAATGCCATCTACATATAGAATACAAACTACATACATCATGATACACAACATCATGCATGCACTTTGATAACATTCATATATTACAACAATTAGTAATATGAATCTAAATGTTTGCATTATATCTTCTGCAATAAACTAGATGTTTTCAGTCATTCAATCAGCATTGTTCTGTTTTTCACTAAATCAAATAGTCTGAGGACATACTGATTTTGTCAATTAAAACCTAAATGTAAATAAAACAAATAGCAAATGTCGATAAACAACAGAACAGACCTTACTTCATGTGTTGACAACATATTGCATGCATTCTGTCCATTAGATTCAAAAAAATAAAATAAAAGATTGTTCTGGCACTGTGAACAAAATAAGTATGACCTTATATGGCCAACCTAGTTAGAGTTTATCTATATTGCACCCTTCCCCCAAAATGTCCCCTTCAGTTATGTGGCAAAAAGACCCATAAGGTAAGAATACAATGCATGAAATGCATTTTGGACATAAATCATATTGTATCTAGTTCACATAACATTTCACATGAGAACCCATGCAATACTGTATATCATGGGTTTATTTATTAGCACCTATTGTATATTTGGTTATTTTCTACTAAAGGCTGTTTTCTCTGGATACATAATGGAAACAATTTTGCATAGACAGCAGGCAACATGTAATATTGTTACATCTTTTGAACAGACTGTAGTGAGTGAAATACCACTTAGATCGGATATCATCTTACTGTGTTTCTAAGTAGCTAAATATTTACAACAGGATTATAGGTGAATACTAACTTCATTATGTCTTATTATCAGAGTCCAGTCAATCTATCAACTCATTTCCTCTAGTCTGTCTGTACATTGCCTAAATAAAGGTTGGATGAAATAAATAGCCTGAGCAAATACTGTCAGTATTCTTACAAACATTGACATTATCACATACATTTACAATCTCAGGCATCAATGACTTCACAATAAAAAAAACAATTATAAGGCAGAAGAAGGCACAACTTATAACCATCTTTCCTTGTCGGGACTCTCACCATAATAGTGTGTGACTCCCTGGCCATGCTAGTCGTTACCATGCTAGTCTTTAACCGCTCTAACATGCGTTTTATGTGCTTAGGTTCTTCTCAGTGACAGTGGGGAAACTACTATCTACTTATTGATAGCTCTTTGTCCATTAGAGCTCTTATCTGGTCCTTGTTTCCAAAACACTATGGTCTTGAATTCTAATACTCTACTGAAGTCTCCTACATAACTGAGTGTTCGGCCTGTCCTGTTCTGCTTGGTACTCTATCTACCAAGACTGATAGTTCCACTCAGTAGTGTTCCACCAGCTTGTTCCAGCCTTGACGACTCGACTTCTTCAATGGACAGCTGGTCAAGACAGTTTTGTGCTATGTGCCAGTTCTCCACGGTGAGGCAACAGACATACCAGCTCACTATTTGCCAGGCTGTGCCACCTTGCCTGGTCGGAGCCAATCTCTCCAGGGGGACTGGGGCTTCTCTTGCCCAGCTTCAGAAGTCCAGGAGGCAGGGGAGGAGGAGGGCCGGTGGGGCCTGGTGGAGGAAGCTGTGCTGGGTCTCCTCCAGAAGGACATGGGGTTGGAGGCAGGTTTCCTTTGGACCTGCTCCGACTGCTGCTGGGTCCTCAGCTGCTGGTTGATGATGGTCTGAATGTCGTCCTGAAGAAAATAAATAAAAACATTACACCTCTGTTGATAATGAGCCTCATTAGACTTCACATCCATTTTAAATGCAAGAGCTGGATATAACAAGAGCTTAAATACACTTCAAGAGCTTAATTACAGTTCAAATACCATGATGTTGAAATTGTAGGAACGTTTCAAATCATCTCTATTGAACTGGTCAGTTACAGTGAATGTTGCCATGTCTTCATATGACCAATAGAGGGAGGTAGTCACCCAGCAGATGGCCTCGCACTAGCACCATGACTCAGCAGTAGACTAGAGTAGCAGAAAGATTCTTCTAGCCTTGGCCACCTGTCAATCTGTTCAGATCCCTTCACTCCAAACTTAGGGGGCTGTTTAAAGGTTACCGTGTCCCTAACCCCAGTGGGGACACTACAGCTAAAGAGCAGTCTCTATGTAATACTAGAATTCTGACTCTGTGACCAAGGATTACGGTACATTTTCACTATTGGAGGTGCCCTAAAGACAGTAGGCTTAATTAAACCAATGTTAATATTTACTCAGAGCTTATGAAAGTGCTCTAATCTGTTACTGGAGTGTGAAAGAGGGGCAGAGGAAGGGAGAGAAATAGAGATAGATAAAGTGAGACACAGAGACAGAAAGAGAGCAAAAGACAGACAGAGAGAGAAGGGGGATGATAGAAACAGAGACAGACAAAGAGACCGTGGAGACCCACCTGCCAAGCCTCTAGTTCCTGAGACAGCTCCAGCTTGCGTTGGATAGCCTCCAGCAGCTGGTTGTTCAGACACATCATGTCGTTCTTACTCCTCACCAGCTCCGCCTCCATCAGGTTCTTCCTGACATGATGAAACAGGGGGTCAAACACATGTTAAGTCACAGTGACATGATCATAGATTCATAGCAAACCAATGTGGAAAGCCCATGGCAATCTTCCAACGACAACTCAGCACAGGAACATATGTTACATTTACAGTACACATAAAATGGCAAGAACTATATCTAAATGAAAACTGTCACTTTATGAATGCTAAATGCTGTTTGAAAATAACATTGAAGGAAATTACAAAGAGTGAAAATTATTAAACGATAAAGGCAGAAAATAACTAAATGATAAAGGCAAAACCACTTACTTAGCTATGGCCTCATCTCTGTCTCTGATGGCCTGTTGGACCACCACTTCTTCATCCTGTCTGTTTCCGAGCCTCAGCCTCAGCTCAGCATTCTCTTCCTGCAGCTGGGAGATCTAAAAGAGGGGAGAGGTCAGAGAGGAAATAGTGAACTGAAACCCTGGTCTGAGTCCAATACTAGCAACGCCAATGTATTGGGTTCAACTTCTGCTGTATCAAGAACTCATAACCAACATGACCACAAGGTAGAGCACAAACCCCACACACTAAGATGAGCCAACGTAACCACGACTGATGCTGAGTATTCTGTTTCTGTGGTGCTTAGTTATGTACACTGTCAAATTAGGTTAAAATTACATTAGAGGGCATTGTTTCTAGCCTGGGGTGTTCTATTGACCTGCTACTCTATGAGTGACAGGATCGGTGGGTGTTGTGTTATAAAACAGTAGCTCATGGTATTTACTGGAAATTCAGAGCTGTAACCTGACTATCACTGTACTGAAAAACCACTCTCACTCTCTCTCCAGCCCAGCAACACAGAAACTCATTTTATTGTGTCTAAATCTAAATCTCCATGGAACGCAGGCCTGACTGACACCTGATCTCTGTGTTAATGTCTGTCTCCTAGGGGATGAATCCAGCCTTTGTTGTCAGGGCCGGCTATTCATGTGGGAACCCGGACACAGTACTGAGGACTCAGGTAACTGAACAATGAGGTCTCTTACAGTCAGCTCAGCCCAGCACACAAGGTGCAAGGTGATTTAGTATTATCTATGTATCAGTGTTGACCTTGCTCCTTTACCTGTTGTCCATCTAATATTCAGGTCGGTTCTCCAGTAGACGATGTTCCTTTTCATGTTCTGTTAGTGCTTCTCGTTTCATCCTTTGGTTAAATTCCAGTTTTGTCTGATAGCATCATGATTTCACCAGTCTAGTTTCCCCTTTTCTCTCTATGACCAGTGTAGGTACTAAAACTAGGGGAGAGACTGCATTGTTTTGACAGGCACTTTCCCGGGAAGGTGGGTTTCCCAGTGGGAATAATAGACTGTGCCTGCTGTGATCTATGAAGCATTCAACATTACCAACCTGTCCTCTCCCAGATCCCCGCCACAGGCTCCTAACAACAACGCCTCAACAGAGATCCAAACCAAAAACCACAGCACTGACATAACTCCAAATTCATCTGTCGTTACACAAAAGCACCTTACAGGTAAGGTAGACTGTTTTTTCTTTCTTTCTCCCAACAGAGCATACAGTATATTATCTATGGGGGAATTGAATAAAGGCTTTGGATTTAGGCCAGAAAGTCTATTCCTTTGCTGTGTTTTTTTGTTCTTCATTATTACTTTAGTGCCTTGTTGCATACAGGATGCATTTTTTTGTTGTTGAATATTTGTATTCTGTACATTTGTATTCTTCTTTTCACGCTGTCATTTAGGTCATTATTGTGGAGTCACTACAATGTTGTTGATCCATCCATATGGATAATTTTGTGTAGATCGACAACAAAAAAATCACAATTAAATCTATTTCAATGCCACTTTGTCATGCAGCAAAATGTGAAACAATCCAAGGGGGGTGAATACGTATAATACCTACTGCAGCTAACCTTTCGTCTTTTTCAACAAAGGTTCACAATAACTATACATAGTTTCCACAATTACATTAGCTTGTACTCTCATCATAAGGCTTCCCTGAAACGCTAACAAATTCCCCCCCCTAGTAAGGTCCTTCAAAATCTCACGGTTTTCCTTTACCGTAGCATTGTGCATGGTGACTTGTTGTTTTTGCTGCTCATTTAACGGCATATCGATTCGTGTGTCCCCCAATTCATTGAGGGTGATCCCCCCCCCAATAAATGCACTGTAATTTAAGCTTTTAAATTGTAAAGTTCTCTCTGCCTCATGCAAAAATTAATGGATTTGAATGGATGGGGATGGTAGGCACAGATCGACAAACGCTTGTAACGCAGTTTTAGCACATTTTGGGATTTTAAGCATGAAAACCTTTTGACAACAGCTTTATTTATTTATTTGATTAAAAAAAGCTACCTTGCCTACCCTGTCTGCACATCACTGGCCTATTGTTAGAGTTAGTTAGCTTTCCCTGGTTGGTGGCTTGGTTTCCCGGGTTGACTCCTCACCTGAGGGATATGGGTGTGGTTGGCCAGTGCCTGAGCCACACCATGTAACTGGAGCAGCATGGCCTGTAGGTCTCCTTCCTCCTGACCTATAAACTCTGATCTCTCTGGAGTCTTCACTACCTGGATCAGGGGTCGCAGCAGCTCCAGGATAGACAGAACCTCCTGGGTCATCTATTGGAGAGAGAGAGCAGAAAGAACAGAGAAAGAGAGAGAGATGAGATTAAATCAAATTGTATTGGATAGTGTTTATAACAAAAACATTTGAACACAGGTAAACCTAAATCCTGCCACATATAACAAGCAGTAGCACTGTGGTAAAAAAACTCATTGGAAAGACACTAACACTAATAACACTATGATTATGGTGTGTTAGGTCAATGAGTTCTGTATTATTTTAACACTACAGTGTGTGAATGTGTAGCTCAACCTACATTATGACTACTCGTTTCCTCAGGTTTCAAAAGTGTCAAACTCATTACTGAGGAAGAAAGGCAAAATAACAATAAAAGTGGGTTAACGTTATTAAAAAGTTGGTGATCCCATTTTCTTGAACTTGACACTTCCTAGGCCTAGATGACATCAGAGGAAGGAACTTTGTAGAGTGCTGTGTTCGTTATTTATAGCTCTCAATGATTGAGTTTTATACCTCATCTCACTACCTTAAGTCTTTCCCTAGAGCATTTAAGAGTCAAAGATCACTGTTTTTTTCTTTGAGACTACCATAGGTAAAACCACGTTAACACAAAACCTGACTGAATGTGTGTGCTCTCTGACATTTAGAGGTAGAAAGATCCATCTAGCTTAGGTGATTCAACCAAGCAGGAAATGTAGGCTAGCGAATGACTCATGGGTGCACTAAAAGATAACAGTTTCCAGGTATGGAAGAAAACAAAGCAAAATAATGACAGAATCAGACAGTCAAAATGTATGTCTCTTTATTTCTCACCTTTTATGCTTGGTTTCAAGCATTCATTATCACTATGTTTTCTACAAATTGTAGGAGCTGTAATGCATTCACACCTCAGTAGCTAATGGCAAAGCTCTCGCAAATAATGTTCCCCTTGTTGTTTCTTTCTCTTTGAAGTCAGGACACACAAGTTAAGAAGTGTTCCTTTACAGAGGTACCATCACCAATAACATACCTAGAACGTTCTGTTGCTATGTATCATTCTTCCATTACAGTGTCATGGGAATATTTGAGCTCCATGTTTAACATATTTGGAGTTTCTGTAATACACATCATTGCCAGTGTTCAATTTCTGACACTCAAAGTGTCAGACTTGATGCTGAATGTTATGGATTATTCTCATATCTGTAGATAGTGATTGACGCCAGACTGGAGGGCAGAGGAAAAACTGATTATTCACGGTTTTATTGTATTGATGACATTCTATGGACACTATGTGATTCTGTAGAAGCTGACAAAGTCACTGCCTTTTTGCTTTAACTTCCTACAAGGCTAATGTTTACAGAACATTTGGTGCTGTGTGATTAGGATATAAAAGGGCCTGTCTCCAAGAGGCCAGTTATTTTCTCTGCTTCTGTGCTGGGTGGTGTCTCCCTGTTGCAACTTGTAATAAACCAGAAAAGACTGCTCTCCTTTTTGTTCACCTGGAAATGTCTATTACATACAGGCAGTGGACTTTGATTGCATGGTTGTGTATCTCTCTGTATCTTTCTAACACCTCATACTTTATATACTCTTAGAAAAAAAGGGTTCTATATGGAACCTAAAAGTGTTCTACCTGATATACAGTACCAGTCAAAAGTGTGGACACACCTATTCAAGGGGTTTTCTTTATTTTTACTATTTTCTACATTGTAGAATAATAGTGAAGACATCAAAACTATGAAATAACACATATGGAATCACGTAGTAACAAACAAAAAAAAGTGTTAAACAAATCAAATATATATATATATATATATATATTATATGAGATTCTTCAAAGTAGTCACCCTTTGCCTTGATGACAGCTTTGCACACTCTTGGCATTCTCTCAACCAGCTTCATGCGGAATGCTTTTCCAACTGTCTTGAAGGAGATCCCACATATGCTGAGCACTTGTTGGCTGCTTTTCCTTCACTCTGCAGTCCAACTCATCCCAAACCATCTCAATCGGGTTAAGGTCGGGTGATTGGGGAGGCAAGGTCATCGGATGCAGCTCTCAATAACTCTTCTTCTTGGTCAAATAGCCCTTACACAGCCTGGGGGAAAAAAAATGATAGTCCCACTAAGTACAAACCAGATGGGATGGTGTATCGCTGCAGAATGCTGTGGTAGCCCTGCTGGTTAAGTGTGCCTTGAATTTTAAATAAATCACTGACAGTGTTACCAGCAAAGCACCCCCACACCTCCTCCATGCGTCATGGTGGGAAGCATGCGGAAGCACATACGGAGATCATCCGTTCACCTACTCTGCGTCTCAAAGACACAGCGGTTGGAACCAAACATCTCAAATTTGGACTCATCAGACCAAAGGACAGATTTCCTCTGGTCTAATGTCCATTACTCAGGTGTTTTGCCCCAAGCAAAACACCTGAGTTTTTTCTTCTTATTGGTGTCCTTTAGTGGTTTATTTGCAGCAATTCGACCATGAAGGCCTGATTCACACAGTCTCCTCTGAACAGTTGATGTTGAGATGTGTCTGTTACTTGAACTGTAAAGCCTTTATTTGGGCTGCAATCTGAGGTGCAGTTAACTTTAATGAACGTATCCTCTACAGCAGAGGTAATTCTTTGGTCTTCCTTTCCTGTGGCAGTCCTCATGAGAGCCAGTTTCATCATAGTGCATGATGGTTTTTGCCATAATATGGACTTGGACTTTTATCAAATAGGGCTATCTTCTGTATATCACCTTTACCATGTCACAACACAACTGATAGGCTCAAACGCATTAAGAAGGAAAGAAATTCCACAAATGTACTTTTAACAAGGCACACCTGTTAATTGAAATGCATTTCAGATGACTACCTCATGAAGCTGGTTGAAAGAATACCAAGAGAGTGCAAAGCTGTCACCAAGGCAAAGGGTGGCTACTTTGAAGAATCTCAAATATAAAATATATTTTGATTTGTTTAACACTTTTTTTGTTACTTCATAATGCCATATGTGTTATTTAATAGTTTATGTCTTCACTATTATTCTACAATGTAGAAAAATAGTACAAAAAAAAAAAACTGGAATGAGTAGGTGTGTTCAAACTTTTGACTGGTACTGTATGTACTAAGACTATGTATGTATCAAGGGTATTAACCCAGGATATGTGCGCTAACCTTTTGTCTCTTATTTCTGAAGAACTCTTTTAGGTTCTAGATAGCACCGTTTTTTCTAAGAGTATAAAGATAGAGATCATAACAATCTTGGCCACTAACTCTGACCATGATGTATGTACCAACAGTATTAACCCAGGATAAGTGTGCTAACCCTTGCCTTTGTCCTGGGTTCCCTGTCTCTTATGTCCCATGTCTTCTAATTTCTATAGTGTTACCTGTTCTCTGTCATGGCCCAGGCCCATGGTGTCTAGACTGGTCTCCAGCTCAGACAGTAGGGATGTGTTTCCATGGTTACTCCTGTCCTGCAGGTAGACCTCCTCCTGCAGCTCCTCCACCTGGACCTGAAGCTGCTGGGAACGCCCCCTCGCCGCCGCAGCCTCCTGCCATGCCTCCGCCAGCTACACACAGAGAGAGGGGCACACACACACAAAAACATAGAGATAAACGCACACAAAGAGAGATACATAAGGTCTGGTCAACGTCATCTAAAATCAACCACATTATGCAAACATATTGAGATTCAGACCCCATCAGTTTGACTATTGAAAAGCAGATGTAGCTCTAGAGACACACAAGTATACATAACATGCCAATGTCATCCATAAATCACATATTACACAATATGTGCACTATATCAACATACAGTGCTATTGGAAAAGCTATGTAAAAAATGTAAACTGCCATTCAACCACTGTGAAATCCTAACATGCTAGATTCCAGCCTGGTGCAGAAACTCCACTACGGCACGTGTGGAATCCAGCCTTACAAGTTGAAATGACATGTGACAATGGGAGGGATGAGTCTATTTTAAAGCAAAACCTTCCATAGATCAGGGGTTCCCAAACTTTTTATTCTGCACGCATGCACCACATCTCTTTCTATGGGCAAAAGCACTGTTCATGACACAAACTGTTCACACCCCTCTGGTCAGTGGAGAGAATTTTGCAGGTTTAAAATGTATTTTGTCATGGGGTGCAAAGAAAATGTTGCAGTTTTAAAGCAAATTTTCTTGCAATTCTATACATTTTTATATCTGTTATGCGTATTCATGTGATATTTGAGTGACAACAAAATACAGCAATATCTATGGGCTAAAAAAGCGAGTGGAAATTACGCTGCTATTAAACCCCAATTACCACAGTGTATCCCAGGGTCACTTAGGCAACTTTGCGCTATTGACGTGATATTAATGAGTAAACAAGGAGAAAGATAACAAAACTAAAAATTGTGTATGTTTACCTGTTGGCTCTGCTGCTGGTTGTGTTGGTCCTGTAGAGCTAAGCGTGTGTGTAGGGAGGCCAGTCTGTCGCGTAGGTCTGCGTTCTCCTGACACACACTCTCCAGCTGCTCCTCTAGAGCCTGCTCCTTCTGGGACAGACGCACCACCTGGACACACACAAGGGGTGAGATAAAGTAAGTGTGTGTGTGTGTGTGTGTGTGTGTGTGTGTGTGTGTGTGTGTGTGTGTGTGTGTGTGTGTGTGTGTGTGTGTGTGTGTGTGTGTGTGTGTGTGTGTGTGTGTGTGTGTGTGTGTGTGTTTAACAATCCTTGTGGGTATCAGTCCTTACAAGGTTAGTAAAACATGCTGCCAGTTGCCAAGAGGAGAAACGCTATTTTAGGTTTACGGATTAGGTTTAAAGGTTAGGTTTACAAATAGGATTAGAATTAAGGTTAGGGTTAGGTATTGTTTTAGGGTTTGTGGTTAAGGTTAGGCTTAGGGTTAAGGTTAGGTTAAGAGTTCAAGTTAGGGTTAAGGGGTTAAAGAAAATAGGATTTTGGATGGGAATAGATTATTTGGTCCCCACAAGGATAGCAATACAAAACTGTGTGTGTGTGCATAGCCTACCTGCTCCCTCATGGCACTAAGCAGCTCCTCCTCCTGTGGTCTGTTGTGTTTGCCTTTCTGTTGAAGCTCCTGTTTCAGGGTCTGCAGCTCACTGGTCATCGCCCTCTCCACCTCCATTGCCTAGACCGCAACACAGACAGACACCAAGAACAGGAGAGAGGTATTAGATGTACATACAGAGAAACAGGGCAGACAAGAGAAAAGGGCACCAGGTTCAGGAGACGAAAATATCTGAGACTAAGTTACTAGATATTAGATCCAGAGATAAATATCTAAAATAGGTATATAGGTAAATAGGTATAGATATATGAGGAAGTGTAATATAAAATCATAGATATTAAATAAGTGAATCTGTATTATTGGTTGCTGTGAGCTATGCTGTAAATGGAAAACTAAGATCACATACTACAGTCAGAGGAATGGTTCTTGCCTCCAGCACATGTGCTTATGTTTTCGTCATAACAAAACAACTCAAAACTTCTCTCCGTGGGACAGTTGTTCCATTAACTACAAGATGGCACAGTAAGCAATTATTGACATATGCCTAAACTCTTAGGGGGAAAAAGTGTTATCTAGAACCTAAAAGGGTTACGGTTAGAGTCTTTTGCTGTCCCCATAGGATAACCCTTTGAAGAAACCTTTTTGGTTCCAGGTAGAACCCATTGCACAGAGGGTTCTACAGGAATCCAAAAGAGCTCTACCTGAAACCAAAAAATGGTTTGCCTATTGGAACAGCCGAAGAACCCTTTCGGATCCCTTTTTTCTAAGAGTTTACCGAAACTTTTGAGGAAAGTTTTTTCCCTTACTAAAAAGGTTATATGCCATAGGTTCCAATGTAGAACTCATTGGAACAAAACAAAAACATTTCCAAATACAAAAGTGAGAGAGACAGGAATGTATTGGCACTGTGCCAGTTCTTTGGCCCCCTAACCCCTACCCCCAAACACACACACACCCCTGGCCCCCCTGACTCAGCAGTATGGCAGGCCCATGTCAGCTCCCATCACACACACAGACGCACACACAATACAGGATGAAAGGGCCACAGCAGATGGAGCAACTGGGGAATCTTGGTCTTGGCAGTGACATCCCCATGCCACGTTAGGCACAGAACATTGGGGATGTTACTGGGGGTGGGGTGCATGGAGGCTGGGGTAGTTGAATGACCATTGACAGACAGAAACAAAAACAGAGGGCATGTAGCCACACACTGTAGGGGGAGTGGCAAGGATGCACGTTTGCATCAATCTACCCCAGAGTCCCGTCCATGGCTTATCTTGGCCCGACTATGGAAAATGGAGTGAGCGGTCCATTAGGAATCCACAGAGAGACACTCCACTTGTTAGGGACACAAAATCAAATAAAACAACCCCCCCAGCTCCAAGACTACATTATGATGCACATAGCAGCTGACCTCTACCGCAGTAGTAGAACCCAAGGGTCTTCTCAGAGTGGTGGGACAAAGTATAGCATTCCCCTGGGGTGGGAGGGGTCATAGATAGCAGTAGCACAAACATCATATGATGAACCCTCTCCAATGATGGATCTTCCTAGAGCTTCCCTCTCTAAGTGGTGTGACGCTGTCTGAGTCAAAGGTCAAACAAGGGTGTCTAATTCTACATAAACATAAAATCAGGAGTGAGGGATATAACAGGTGTCATCACCATGGAAATCATCATGTTGGTTGGTGTCTAAATCTAAAGTTGAAAACCTTAGCTAAACCCTTAGTGGTTGAATGTATTTTTCACCTGTAGAATGGTATTTTTCACTTCCTTGTTTGAGACATGTGCACTGGTTTCTTTCCTTATGCTGGAAAAATGAATGACTTCCTTGAAGGCCTTTTCCTGTAACTTAGATTGGACAATAATGTCATTTCTGAAAAGGTACTACCAAACAGAGAGATAGGCTACACATTTAATCAACCAAGAGTTGTTCTCAATTCCAGCTTATGAAACTGTAAACGTTCTCCCTTTAGAGTAACACATCCCTTCACTAATAATATGTCTACATCATGTTATTTCAATGCAAGTGTTTGACTTGAGCTTTCACAGAAAATATGTATGAATTACACTAGAACTAAAAGAAGTGAATGCTAGACTCTGGGTGAAGCATTGTTCACAGAGGAATAATGATTAGGCATTCTATGGAACAGTGAGGCCAAGATCCATCAATACTTTTCTATCATCTGCATGTTCAAGTTGAAAACTGCTGATGGGATAGAGAATCAAACAATAACAATTACACTGCCAGAGAGTCATAGATTGTCAAAATACTACTCTCACACTCAACTATTTGAATAACATTCATAGATACAGCAAAACCTGATAACGAACCAGTCACTGACTGGCGAAGATCAACATAGTTTTCACACTTCCTTCACAATCAAGTTGAACAGCAACAGTAAGCATTTCTAGTGGTCTTTAGAAATACACTACATGTCCAAACGTATGTGGACACCTGCTTGTCTTACTTCTCATTCCATAATTGGGCATTAATATGGAGTTGGTCCACCCTCCACTCTTCTGGGAAGGCTTTGCACTAGATGTTGGAACATTGCTGCAGGGATTTGCTTCCATTCAGCCACAAGAGCATTAGTGAGGTAGGGCACTGATGTTGGGCGATTAGGCCTGACGCGCAGTCGTGTTCCAATTAATCTCAACGGTGTTCAATGGAGTTGAGGTCAGGGCTCTGTGCAGGCCAGTCAAGTTCTTCTACACCGTTCTCGACAAACCATTTCTGTACGGACCTCGCTTTGTACGGACCTCGCTTTATGGAGCATTGTCATGCTGAAACAGGAAAGGGCCTTCCCTGAACTGTTCCCACAAAGTTGGAAGCACAGAATCGTCTAGAATGTCATTGTATGCTGTAGCCTTAAAATATTCCTTCGCTGGAACTAAGGGGCCTAGCCCGAACCATGAAAAACAACCCCAGAACATTATTCCTTCTCCACCAAACTTTACAGTTGGCATTATGCATTGGGGCAGGTAGAATTCTCCTGGCATCTGCCAAACCCAGATTCAATTTGATGAACTGACTTGTTGGAAAGGTAGGCACCCTATGACGGTGCCATGTTGAAAGTCACTGAGCTCTTCAGTAAGGACATTCTGTTTCCAATGTTTGTCTATGGATATTGCATGGCTGTGTGCTCAATTTTATACACCTGTCAGAAACGGGTGTGGATGAAATAGCCGAAACCACTCATTTGAAGGAGTGTCTACATACTTTTGTATATATAGTGTATGTATTAGCTGAAATGGATATCCGTTTTCCTGGCTGTGTGACCATAGGTCAAGGTGATATATTGGAGTGCTCACACTCCTAGGCTGACTGTCTGGTAACCTCTCTCCCCCAGAATACGGTCATGCTCTGGCTAAGCTCACACACTAGAGTTAGGCCCATCAGACCCTAGTACTATAGAACCACTTCTCCCAAACATACAGTCCCACCCAGACACTGCTGTACACAGACTCTATTGATATCTCTTTTTAGGTTCACTGATTGCATCGTTATATACACCCCCCCCCCCCCCCCTCCCCACTCTCTCTCTCTCTCTCTCTCTCTCACACACACACACTCACCATGCCAGGCAGTGCTGCACACCTGGAGAGAGGGGCACCACCACCGTTCACTACCGCGTCCGGTAAGAAGATGTCAACGAGAAACACTCTTTAAACCTTTCCTCTCCGCAAGAACAGCGTCTGAAGTACTACTCTCTAGCTGTTCTTTTACGTTTACATTTCCAGAGAACTCAGTCACCCACGGTGGAAGCCAGCCAGCAGAAAGAACCCACTTCTCTCCACTTCCTCCTCCTCCAGAACTCAGATTGAGAGATAGCTCCTGTAAATAGACCTTTTCCTGCCCGTTTTGGGGGACTGTGAGTGATAAATAGAAGAGATTTCCTCTACACAGGGTGGAGTGACAATTATGGTTCCTCTATCTGAACTGAAGACTACTGAGGAGTCAAAAGGAGGTTGTTCTTTTTTCCATTGCCTTATGTCTGTGCACTGGACTGGAGTTAGATATTCAACTTCCATGCTTACTACAGCCAGGTGGTTAGTCATGTGTTTCATTAACTGTAAGTTTACGTCACGATCATAACATTTGGCAATACAAAACAACACCCTTGTTGTAAGTTTGTAGAGCACTAGTCTAGCGGCCCACTCAAGGTTGCTAGCCTAGTACACAAGAGACTGTTACTTTAGCCAATAAGCTCAACTGTACCTACAAAACTGATAAGAGACTGTAAAATACCTTATTAATCGCAATGGCAAGCTTCCAGTCTTATGTACAGCATTTATAGGGATAACCCAGGACCTCACCAGTACAAACAGGTGTCATAGTGTTAATATTAAGTATCATTGTGGATATAGTTCTAATAAAGTAAACATGAGGCACATTGAAGCATGGACATGACTGCATACTGAGTACAGGACATTGACAGCTGTGGTTTTCCCATCACGTGGTCTAGGGGTTTTCTACATGTCATAGCCACATGGCTCAGTATATAATTAACTCACCCACTTATTCCAGCGATGATTGATACAATTCAAAGACCAATTCCAGATATGAGCCTTTTTCAACCTTCCACTGATGTCTCCCTGCTTTGAAGACTTATCGAGTCTCAAAACAAATTATTTCAGTTCCTACTCCATATTCTTCTTTACAAAATGTTGGCATCCATTCCTATAGCCCCCCAGCTGGATGTTTTGCCTTTAGGCAAAGTACCTTAATGACTTATTAATGTAATAACAACCTGACCTGAACTGATCCTGAACTGCTGAGGTGGGTTCTCTTAATCTCTGGTTAATCTAGATTTTTATCTACATATTAATGCTTATATGTACTGTCTGTGTATTACTTACTAGCTACTATTATTATGTATTACCTAATATCTGTGGCCTTGCTTTATACAGCGTTGGTCTTTGTACATTACATTTATTTTCAGTAGGTAGATTGGGTAACACCCCACCTTATCTGATGTTGGCTCTAACCCCAGGCATAGCTTGAGTGGTTAGGTTACAATGGCTATATTTTCTTTACTTCTGCCTTAATAGAGAAATATTTTAATGTGTCACTTTATATGGTCAAAATTTAAAAAAAGGGTTTTATGTACGTCATTCCTAAAAAGGCTAGCGTCAAAACATTAGCCTTCCTTGCCGGGCTTATTGCTAGTGAATTAAGTTTAGTTTTCTTCCATTTGGTGCTTAATGAACATGGCCCAGGTGTGAAGGGGTGGTATGTACTCACTGTGCTGAGCTGTTCTCTGAGGCACTGGGTGTGTTCTGCGTGTTCCTCCTGGGCCCTGGTCTTGTCCCTGTCTGCGTCGGTCAGGGCCTGGGTCAGCCTGTCCACCTGGCCACTCAGATCCCTCACGTCTTTCTCCAGGTCCACAACCTGGCTCACCCACCCAGACTGGCACCCCTCCAGCTTCACCTGCAGATCGTGCCTGCCCTGTTCCAGCTCCTGTGGGCAAAACATAACAGACACAATTAATGCGTGCCAATGGGGGTCTCTTTGGTCTGTGATTAAGAGACTGGTACCATTGCTCGATCATTTTAATCCATGAAATGAATAAATTAGAAAATCTAAGAGTATTTGTGCAGTAGCTGTTACTGTGTACTTATTGAAGCTAGGTGATGCATACTTGGTATTTCACCAGTCTAGTACACCCCTGCTATCTTTTTATTGTATCTATAAACTCTTTAGAGCACATAGCATCAAAGTCCAGACATGGTAGATTAGACTATGACATAACCACAGGCCTGTATTATACTTCATGTAAGGTAATAGAAACTATCATTATTTCATAATAGTACACCAATAAAACAGCTTGGCAACTGGCTTATATCAATATCCATGTTCTTGCGCCTCCGAGGCCTAGACAGCCCTACATTAAATCTATCCATCCACACAGACAGCAGTAAAATGGTCTCTGAAACATCTGTCTCCTGTGGATCCATCCCTGGCTGCTACAGACACTTATTGGATCTACATGTAGAAGAGCTACAGCCATCTCTGGGAAGCTTATTCAATTCCATACAGCGTAGCAGTAAGAGAAACAGTGTAAATCTGAGAGACTGGGTGGTAACCGCAAGCAACTACATTACATAATGATGGCCAGTTAATTTCAATGCTGAACTGGGGAAATATTCCTGAAGACGAGAGTAATGGTCTAACATACTTATATGGCTCTTCTTTTTGTGGCCAATATTCGACACTGAGCAAGCCAGGGATACTTATAGACTGTATCTGGAGAGGATTCACATACCCGACTGGGCATATTATGCTTAATGTTTTTGCTACATATTCAGACCTTGTGAGGGTGAAAGGGATACGAACTGCAGATGCTGCATGTGCCATCCCTCAGAGCTTAAAGATAAACACCCTCACACATTGGGCCTACACAAGTATTTAGGCTTGCCATGTGCACATTGCTGTGCTTATAATGTGAAGAAGTAGCCTAATAGTTTATCAACATTTTAAGCTAAACGTTATGATCTGTTGCGTCAGTCACGTTGCGTAAAAAACATTTTTTTGATGCTACTGGTTGTACAACAGTCCCAGACTATGTTTGGAAAATGTATTTCTTGCACAGAATAGGTCAACCTTTGTACTATGGTGATAGTAGATTGACATAGGCTAGTGCTTTTGCTGTTCGTTAGGCCTACTCATCTTGTTGGCTGACGAAAAGTAAATGTGGACAGTTCTTCCAATATCTTCAATATGCACCTCAGAATTGGATAAGGACATGCACCTTTACTTGTAGCCTGTGAGAAAGAACCGATCACGTGACATATTTTCTATTCTGTACAGGCTTCCTTCTGTTCCCTCTGTCAATTAGGTTGGTATTGTGGAGTAATTACAATGTTGATCCTCAGTTTTCTCCTATCAGAGCCATTAAACTCTGTAACTGTTTTAAAGTCACCATTGGCCTTATGGTAAAATCCCTGAGCGGTTTTCTTCCTCTCCAACAACTGAGTTAGGAAGGAGGCCTGTATCTTTGTAGTGACTGGGTATATTGATACACCATCCAAAGTGTAATTAACAACTTCACCATGCTCAAAGGGATATTCAATGTCTGCTTTTTTTCCCATTACACATATACCAATAGGTGCCCTTCTTTGCGAGTCATTGGAAAACCTCCCTGGCCTTTGTGATAGAATTTGTGTTTGAAATTCACTGCTCGACTGAGGGACATTACATATAATTGTATGTGTGGGATACAGAGATGAGGTAGTCATTCAAAAATCATAAAACACTATTAATTAAACACTATTATTGCACACATAGTGAGTCCCTGCAATTCATTATGTGACTTGTTAAGCACATTTTTACTCCTTAACTTAAAGTATTTAGGCTTGCCATAACAAAGATATTGAATAGTTATTGCCTCATTATAGTTACATTTCAGCTTTTCATTAAATGTGTAAATAATTCCACTTTGGTATTATGAGGTATTGTGTATAGGCCAGTGACCAAATGATCAATTTAACCCATTATAAATTCAGGCGCTAATGCAACAAAATGTGGAAAAAGTCAAGGGTGTGAATATTTTCTGAAGGCACTGTATATACTTTCCTCTCATGGTGGGTGCCATTTACTGAATATATCTCTGTGCTGTTCTAATGAGATGTCCATATTAATTGGCAAACCTGTGAGGGAAAGGGAGGGGAGCGGGTTCGTGGAACTCAGGCTTATCACAAAAACACAAAAGAGCTTTTCAGAGAGCAGAGAAAGAGTGCATTGTGTGTAATAAAATTGGTCTTTGTTTTCCGAGGAAGCTCAGACTCAGTACATTCTTATGACATCTCCTTTGAAGAGGGAAGAGCTAGCCTCCTTAGATCATGATCATATGGTGGTAGCCAACTAAGAATACTAGATCCATCCATCCACCTATGATATCTTAGTGAATATTATCAAAGGTGAACCTGAAGTATGGTATTTTGGGTAAAATTGTGCTGCTTTTTAATGTACTATTTATACAGTATATTCTATTATAAAGACTTGCATGATGTAAAGACTTGTTTGTTGTTATTTCCCTTGTTTGATATGCCAACACCTAGCAAATAAAATAAAATAGTATTGGTCATGCACACGTTTTGCAGATGTAATTGCAGGTGCAGCTAAATGCACCGTATATCAATGGCTGTTAACATAGTCAAAACATTGGTTGATACTGTGACTTGCTCTGTCTGGAATGATTATCAGCATGCCAGAGTAAAATCCAGTATCCTACTTAACTATAATGTTAGAATTCTCTCAGTTATTAAGTTAATTGTCACACATTTGCTGATGCTTAGTCAGCATAGAAATGTAAAGAAAATTAGAAAAGCCTACCCTAAATAAATAACAATTATAAACTCTTTCGAAAGAATCTTGAACATTATTTGACTCATTGACTCATTGCGTAGGCCTACTTCTCAAGATCCAAATTAGATGCGCTTGTGAATCATGTTATAATTTATATGAAGATAGGAACAAGCGCGCATATGACACATTCACAAACTTCATCATAATCGTACAACACAATAGGTTTCTTTGGACTCTTCTCTCTTACCTCAAGTTTGTCTGCATACTGTTCATGAAGTTTGTCGCTCTGATCCTTCAACTGACGATTTTCCAAAAGCAATGTATTTCCCAGCTGGGCCGCCAAAATTACGTCTTTCTCCTTTTGTTTCAAAGCAGCTAAAAGTTCATTGGGGTCTTGATAATCAGATATTTCTAACGCATCATAATCAAAATAAAAATCATCCTCCAATTCCACTTCCATCTTCTTCGG
Source organism: Oncorhynchus clarkii lewisi (assembly GCF_045791955.1). Lineage (NCBI taxonomy): Eukaryota > Metazoa > Chordata > Actinopteri > Salmoniformes > Salmonidae > Oncorhynchus > Oncorhynchus clarkii. The sequence continues at coordinate 18,997,463 of NC_092173.1, read as the reverse complement.
TTTGAAACTCCATTTACCAAGTCGATCCATAGCTCCTGATTTTATGGAAATAGCCTAATAATACTATTTGATATTTATTGTGGCATATTTGTCATTCCGTTTCATTTCAATAACTATTTAGCGGTTGCCTAAGCCCCTGTGTATGCTTTACCACAGCCTATGTGCGAATGAACCTGTAGTTTGACAAGCCGGTCTCTCCAGTATTATGCGAGTGAAAGTAGGCTGGTCCCCAGGGAATCCATAGCATCTTAAACCTGCGCGTCCAACGCAGCGCTGTGCAACAATTGATTTAAAATCAATTACTGACCACTCCAATAAAAATGTGCGAGCTTAACATCTTCATCCAAATAAGAAAATGGTTTATTATTGTCCAATAACTGACTAAATCAGATTCATATTGGCCTAACTGGAAGAGTAGCCTATAGGTTGCAGTCTAAACACTTAAAAAACACCCTTTCCCCTCAGCCCTCAAATTAAGTGGACACTTCTGATGACGTTTCATGACCTCTGACGAGTATACACTTGCAAGGCAAGGAAGAAGGAATGAATTTCGCCTTACTTCTTCCTGCTTCCAACCAAACTTCTTACAAGTTTTGTTAAATCCAGGTATATAAAAAGGGATCTCTATTGCTGACAGAGATATTATCATGTCAGCTTGCAGATGATGCCAACATCTTTTTGAAAGATGCTGACCAGATTCATAGAGCAGTCCATGTGATAAATATTTTTTCCAAAGCATCTGGTCTTTACCTAAACCTTAATAAGTGTGAAGTGTTTGCTCTTAAAGACTGTGTGATAACTGAAATATTGCATATAAGTAACATAGTTTGGGATTACCATATCTAAGGATCAACAGGAAAGAGGCTCAATAAATGTCATACCTTTTGTTGAAAAAAACAAAAGAAGTTGAACCATTGGTTGCAGAGGGATTCATCTCTGAAAGGTCAAGTATTGCTTTGTAAAGCTGAAGGTGTCTCCAGACGTACTTATGGAGCCCAGTCCCTACATCTTAGCAATAAAATAGGTAAAGCGGTTGACCAGATGCTTTTCAACTTCATCTGGAAAAATCGTACACATTATATTAGGAAATCTGTCATTATGAACACAATGAATATGGTGGTCTCGGTTTTTGAATAGTACTTTTAAGATACATTGGGCTGAACATTTCTTAAAGATTCCAACTTCAATTTGGAAATTCATCCCTTATTATATGTTATCCTGTTTTGGTTGCTTTAATTTGATGTTACTTTGTAACTGTAAAATTGATACGATTCCTACAAAATAATCTGCTTTTCATGGACAAGTATTCTTAGCGTAGTTGTTAATATATAACAGGTAGGCAAACTTTTTGGCTTGAGGGCCACATCAGGATTTTCAAAGGGACGCATTTTTTGGGGGACCAATTGTTTGTTAAAATCAATTTGCAGGGCCTCTCGTGTGGCGCATCAGTCTAAGGCACTGCATTGCTTGAGGCGTCACTGCAGACCCAAGTTCGATCCCAGTCCGTGTCACAGCTGGCCGTGATTGGAGAAAGAGAGGCCGGAGGAGTAGGCAGCGATTGAATAAACCTCCACTCCCAATACATAGACCTCCACTCTGGCGGTCTATGTATTTTTGTAAACAACCGGTGGTGCACGACATCTAAGAAGTCTCAAGCCATTGCTCGCCTGAGGTAGAGTTTCTCATGATAAGCTGCAGACCACATTACCTACCAAGAGAGTTCTCATCTATATTCGTTGTAGCTGTTTACATACCACCACAGTCAGAGGCTGGCACCAAGATACAGTGGGGCAAAAAAGTATTTAGTCAGCCACCAATTGTGCAAGTTCTCCCACTTAAAAAGATGACAGAGGCCTGTAATTTTCATCATAGGTACACTTCAACTATGACAGACAAAATGAGAAGAAAAACAATCCAGAAAATCACATTGTAGGATTTTTTATGAATTTATTTGCAAATTATGGTGGAAAATAAGTATTTGGTCAATAGCAAAAGTTTATCTCAATACTTTGTTATATACCCTTTGTTGGCAATGACAGAGGTCAAACGTTTTCTGTAAGTCTTCACAAGGTTTTCACACACTGTTGCTGGTATTTTGGCCCATTCCTCCGTGCAGATCTCCTCTAGAGCAGTGATGTTTTGGGGCTGTTGCTGTGCAACATGGACTTTCAACTCCCTCCAAAGATTTTATATGGGTTTGAGATCTGGAGACGGCTAGGCCACTCCAGGACCTTGAAATGCTTCTTACGAAAACACTCCTTCGTTGCCCGGGCAGTGTGTTTGGGATCATTGTCATGCTGAAAGACCCTGCCACGTTTCATCTTCAATGCCCTTGCTGATGGAAGGAGGTTTTCACTCAAAATCTCACGATACATGGCCCCATTCATTATTTTCTTTACACGGATCAGTCGTCCTGGTCCCTTTGCAGAAAAACAGCCCCAAAGCATGATGTTTCCACCCCCATGCTTCACAGTAGGTATGGTGTTCTTTGGATGCAACTCAGCATTCTTTGTCCTCCAAACACGACGAGTTGAGTTTTTACCAAAAAGTTATATTTTGGTTTCATCTGACCATATGACATTCTCCCAATCTTCTTCTGGATTATCCAAATGCTCTCTAGCAAACTTCAGACAGGCCTGGACATGTACTGGCTTAAGCAGGGGGACACGTCTGGCACTGCAGGATTTGAGTCCCTGGCGGCGTAGTGTGTTACTGATGGTAGGCTTTGTTACTTTGGTCCCAGCTCTCTGCAGGTCATTCACTAGGTCCCCCGTGTGGTTCTGGGATTTTTGCTCACCGTTCTTGTGATCATTTTGACCCCACGGGGTGAGATCTTGCGTGGAGCCCCAGATCGAGGGAGATTATCAGTGGTCTTGTATGTCTTCCATTTCCTAATAATTGCTCCCACAGTTGATTTCTTCAAACCAAGCTGCTTACCTATTGCAGATTCAGTCTTCCCAGCCTGTTGCAGGTCTACAATTCTGTTTCTGGTGTCCTTTGACAGCTCTTTGGTCTTGGCCATAGTGGAGTTTGGAGTGTGACTGTTCGAGGTTGTGGACAGATGTCTTTTATACTGATAACAAGTTCAAACAGGTTCCATTAATACAGGTAACGAGTGGAGGACAGAGGAGCCTCTTAAAGAAGAAGTTACAGGTCTGTGAGAGCCAGAAATCTTGCTTGTTTGTAGGTGACCAAATACTTAATTTCCACCATAAATTCATAAAAAATCCTACAATGTGATTTTCTGGATTGTTTTTCTTCTCATTTTGTCTCTCATAGTTGAAGTGTACCTATGATGAAAATTACAGGCCTCTCATCTTTTTAAGTGGGAGAACTTGCACAATTGGTGGCTGACCAAATACTTTTTTACCCCACTGTAGCATTTAATGAGCTGTATTCCGCCATAAGCAAACAAGAAAACGACCACACAGAGGCAGCTGGGAACTTTAATGCAGGGAAACTTACATCTGTTTTACCTGATTTCTATCAACATGTTAAATGTGCAAACAGAGGGAAAATAACTCTGGACCACCTATACTCCACACACAGAGATGCATACAAAGCTCTCCCTCGTCCTCCATTTGGCAAATCTGACCATAATTATATCCTCCTGATTCCTGCTTACAAGCAAAAATTAAAGCAGGAAGCACCAGTAACTACATCAATTCAAAAGTGGTCAAATGAAGCAGATGCTAAGCTACAGGACTGTTTTGCTAGCACAGACTGGAATGTGTTCCGAGATTCCTCCAATGGCATTGAGGAGTACACCACATATGTCATTGGCTTCATCAATAAGGTCATTAATGACGTCATCCCCACAGTGACCGTACGTACATACGCCAACCAGAAACCATGGATTAGAGGCAGTATCCGCACTGAGCTAAAGGCTAGAGCTGCCGCTTTCAAGGAGCGGGACTCTAACCCGGAAGCTTAAAAGAAATCCTGCTATGCCCTTCAACGAACCATCAAACAGGCAAAGCGTAAATACAGGACAAAGATCGAGTCTTACTACAACGGCTCTGACGCTTGTCGGATGTGGCAAAGCCTGCAAATCATTACAGACTACAAAGGAAAACACAGCCTAGAGCTGCACAGTGACACGAGCCTACCGGACGAGCTAAACTACTTCTATGCTCGCTTCGAGGCAAATAACACAAACATGCATGAGAGCACCAGCTGTACCGGAAGACAGTGTGACCACACTCTCCGCAGCCGATGTGAGTATGACCTTTAGACAAGTCAACATTCACAAGGCCGCAGGGCCAGAAGGATTACCAGGACATGTACTGTGAGCATGTGCTGACCTACTAGCAAGTGTCTTCATTGACATTTTCAACCTCTCCCTGTCGGAGTCTGTAATACCAAGATGTTTCAAGCAGACCACCATAGTCCCTGTGCCCAAGAACACGAAGGTAACCTGCCTATATGACTACCGACCCATAGCACTCACGTCTGTAGCCATGAAGTGCTTTGAAAGGCTGGTCATGGCTCACATCAACACCATCATCCCAAAAAACCTAGACCCACTCCAATTTGCATACCGCCCCAACAGATCCACAGATGATGCCGTCTCTATTGCACTGCACACTGCCCTTTCCCACCTGGACAGAAGGAACACCTATGTGAGAATGCTGTTCATTGACTACAGCTCAGCGTTCAACACCATAGTGCCCTCAAAGCTCATCAATAAGCTAAGGACCCTGGGACTAAACACCTCCCTCTGCAACTGGATCCTGGACTTCCTGACGGACCTACAATGTGATTTTCTGGATTTTTTTTCTCATTTTGTCTGTCATAGTTGAAGTGTACCTATGATGAAAATTACAGGCCTCTCTCATCTTTTTAAGTGGGAGAACTTGCACAATTTGTGGCTGACTAAATACTTTTTTGCCCCACTGTACATACCATACAAAACGTAACATACCATACTAATTTCAGTCGATCTGATTTTAATTTACTATGTTACGTCCAGGTTGCTCCACCACCAACTCCTCCACCACCATTAGGGTGCAATGTTTATTTAATTGACTTAAAAACAAATATTGTCCTATGTAGGGTAGAATGAATGAATTCCACTTTTAAACAAAAGCCCTTCAGAGGTATACATATTTTAATATGCAAACTACTACTTCTTCCATTTCAAGTTAATGACATTGAAAATACAAATGCACTGTACCCCCCCCCCCCCCAAAAAAAAAAAATAAGTCCAAGGGGAACATCTAGTGGAAAAAGATAAAAACATTTCCATTACTTCACTGGGCACTGGAGTGTAGATTTTTTTAGCACTCGAAAACTTGATATGCTAAAACAAACAAAGCATACACTACATATACAAAAGTATGTGGACACCCCTTCAATTTAGTGGATTTGGCTTTTTCAGCCATACCCATTGATGACAGGTGTATAAAATCGAGCACACAGCCATGCAACCTCCATAGACAAACATTGATAGTAGAATGGCCTTACTGAAGAGCTCAGTGGCATTCAACGTGGCACCGTCATAGGATGCCACCTTTCCAGTCAGTTTGTCAAATTCCTACCCTGGTCAACTGTAAGTGCTGTTATTGTGAAGTGGAAACGTCTAGGAACAACAACGGCTCAGCCGCGAAGTGTTAGGCCACACAAGCTCACAGAACAAGACCGTTGAGTACTGAAGCTCGTAAAAATCGTCTGTCCTCGGTTGCAACACTCACTACCAAGTTCCAAACCGCCTCTGGAAGCAACATCAACACAAGAACTGTTCGTCAAGACCTTCATGAAATGGGTTTCCATGACCAAGCAGCTGCACACAAGCCTAAGCTCACCATGCACAATGGCAAATGTCTACTGGAGTGGTGTAAAGTTAGCCGCCATTGGACTCTGGAGCAGTGGAAACACGTTCTCTGGAGTGATGAATCATGCTTCACCATCTGGCAGTCCAAAGGATGAATCTGGGTTTGACAGATGTCAGAAGAACGCTACATGCCCAAATGCAGTGCCAACTGTAACATTTGGTGGACGAGGAATAATGGTCTGGGGCTGTTTTTCAAGGTTCGGGCTCCTTAGTTCCAGTGAAGGAAAATCTTAACACTACAGCATACAATTTACATTCTAGACAATTCTGTGCTTCCAACTTTGTGGCAACAGCACAAAGTGAGGTCCATACAGAAATGGTTTGTGGAGATCAGTGCCGACATCAATAATGCTCTTGTGGCTGAATGGAAGCAAGTCCCTGCAGCAATGTTCCAACAGCTAATGAAAACTTAAAAGCAGAGGCTGTTATAGCAGTAAATGGGTGACCAACTCCATATTAATGCCCCCGATTTTGGAATTAGATGTTCAACGAGCATACTTTTGGTCATGTAGTGTATATCAGAGGATACTTAACTAGCTTTACATACCGTAACGTTTTTTGGCATGGAGTCATGATTATAAAACGTTACATATGACAACATATTTCAAAATATTCAAAGCGATTCTCACCGGAAGTTACACGCAAATATGTGACACTGTAGTTAGTTCTGGAACACCAGTCTTTTTTATTCCTACGAAGGTCGATTAGACATAGACACATTAGCTACTGTACTGAGTCGTTTCTTCAAACACGAAGGAATGTTCTTGTTATATTTCACTAGCTAGCTTTAACAATTAAAAATGCCAAGAGGAAGCAGAAGCCGGACGTCAAGAATGGCCACTCCAGCCAGGTATGCAAATAGGAAAAATAATGATATTAATAACGCATTGTCAGCTAGCTAACTTAGCATCAAGCAAGCTGCCTGCTATTACTTGCTCGCAAGGCTTGCATCCTTTCCCTGTGTTGCCCAGTCTATATTTTAATACGTGATAAACGGTATCTATTTCAAAGTTATGATAGTTAACTAGATAACGTTATGTAGCTAGCTAGTTTGCTAGACACCTGCTAATGATGTTAAGTGAAAGGTGAAACTAATAATTAATTAAGGAACTAAATGTACTGAATCTGGTGGGTTAATCTTTACACTACCCTAATTATATGCTACTGAATTGGCCGAGAGTAATTTACTGAAATCGATGCTGCTAATGGACCTAATTCAAGTTCTTCAGTGAGCATGATTGAATTGACACTTGATTGCTCATCTCTCTCTTTCTCTCAAACCAGGGTAGCCCCACCGCCACCTCCCATGGCCAGGGCTGCACCCCCACCACCCTACGCTCCAGTGCCTGCCCGTGCCCCTCCGTCCGCCATGGCTGCCCCTGCCACTGCTGCTCCCCGGCAGCCAGGCATGTTTGCGCAGATGGCCACCACAGCCGTTGGCTCAGCCGCAGGGCACATGATCGGCCATCCACACTGGTGGAGGCGGGGGAAGCCAGGAGGCTGCCAAGCCTGATGTCACCTACCAGGTAGGTGATCACTGCTTAATCACAGTGAGTGACTGGGCCATGATATTGAAGTGGCTTTGTGTCATGTAGCCTAGTTAGTAATGATAGTGATGAGAGTATACGTGAGACAGAGAGGATAAACCATGGAGGATTATACCCTGTGCCAGTCCTTAAGGAATGGGCATCTAAACAGTTAAGAATAAAATCAACACTAACCTCAAATACTTGATGTTTCTCAGGAGCAGCCCCAGCAGTACCAACTGCCACCTCCCATGTACCAGCAGGAGCCTGCTGCACAGCAGGGAACCTGCTCCTACGAGTTCAAGCAGTTTATTGAGTGTGCTCAGACCCAGAGTGACCTGAAACTCTGTGAAGGCTTCAGCGAGGTGCTCAAGCAGTGCAAGTTGTCCAATGGTGAGTTTAAGTGTGTGTATGTGTGAATACAATCTTACCTGTTACTGGAAATATTTGTGTAAAAGAGGGTGCTTTGTGTCCCTGAAAATGTTAAATAGTTGTATCATGACGTGTATGCATACATTAGATGTTATCAGTTGACTTGTTGCCTATCCCTTGCCTTCCCTGGTGTCACCTTTTGGAATAGGATTAAGATGAGGTTTTATGGCAGCTAGTGTTCTTCAGTCTGGTTCCTGGATGGTGTTCTGTAGGTGTCTGGTATTCATTCAACTAAGTCTGACTCTTGAGTCAACTGAGCAGATTTGTTGAAAGCCCCACAAAATGTAGCTAGGCCCACTTTAAAGGGGAACTGACAGAGTTTTAAGATTTTTTGAAATCTTATTCAAATCTGTTCATATACATTAGATTGTTTTGACAAGCGAGCACTTGAGTCATTTTCACACATTCATAGAATGTTAGGGAATGACAGAGTAAGGCATGTGTGTGAAAGTGGCTGTGCGTTTGGCCAATTAATAGACATTGCACTAAATAAAACCGAATTAAAAAATATATATATTGCCCAGGACTGGACTCTACACAGACTGGTGTGTCATAGCCAATCAGAGCTACAATAGGCCTATATACAAATAAGCCATTTGCCACACTGGACTGTGTTTACAAGCAGTAGCAAAAAGCTACTAAATACACCTGAATGGATTTCTGCAAATATGTAAATACCACAGGAGTGGTACATTTGGGAAATGTACAGTCCTATTGATCAAACAACCATGAAAAGGTAGGCTCGCTCTCCCTTCATTGCCTATGCACAACAACAAGATCAACAACTGTTAGTCAGAGCGAGATGAGGGAACAGTAGAAAAACCCTCTCAAACTTTATCAGCTTGTAGTTGGCTGTCAAAAATTCCAATGATAAACGATGGGGAATAGTAGCCTCCTCGTCCTTCTGCAGCTTGCCTGCCAATGCATGCTTGTCCCAACCCACGTTTTGACAACTGAATGGGAACTTGCCCATTTGATCGATGCCAAATACATTCGATTGACAACTAAGAGATATGGTAACTGTGGATTACAGTTGTTCCAAGTTTAGCATAGCTAGCTAGCAAGTGATTCATGTCATGCTAGCTAACCAAATGAGACCTGTATTTCTAGCTGTAGCCACAGAAAAATGACATGTTGGGTAAAAAGTTGTCCACTCGTCCAATGACATAACATCCTCCTAGCAGCTAGCCAGATAACGTTAGGCTCAGTGTTTTTAGCTTGGTAAATAAATGGCTGCATAAATAAATAAGCTAGCCAATTAGCCACGTTATGACTGATTTGTGAACATTGCACTTGCTAGTTTCATTCTAACATTCCCAGCCTTAGTTACATTTGATAGTTTTTGTCCAAACTATTGAGTTTAAAAACTGAAACCGTGCATCCCTAATGGCTGGAGGAAGCAAACAATGTACCAGGCCAGCTGTGATTTACAATCTGATAGCAGTATTTGTTGGACTAACAAGAAATGTATTGGTGAATTATATTAACCATGAATTGAACTGCATCCACCTATTCTGCCAACAATGCTTTCTCTATGTCATGGAATTGAGTTAAATATAACCTATTTTTCAAACCTAAACTGGAAATGTTATATTTGACTTCTATGATTGCTTGTTTCATATCTGCAAAGTAGTTAAAACGGCTGCCAGTTCCACTTTAATGTATTTCGTCATATGTTCATAATAGTTACGGGGTTGCACTCAATATTGTTGGTCCCCAAGATATTTAACTACAAATGTATGCAATACATTCATGAAATGTGTAGGAGCTCATGCCAGGTGCTCACACTTGATTTCACTGTAAGGACTGCCCTCCCCTCCCATTTCCAGTGAGGGCGTTGCTGGTTAAAAAATGTTTCCCTAATGTTGTGCTGGGGTCTGGTCTAGTGGTAGTGCTGCTACCACACATGCTCCCTGGACTTCCTCTCCTCTATCTGTCCATCTCAATGACTTCACTAAATCGATCAAGTAAAAAATACAAAATGTCAAATGTTCCCTAATGTAACTTTTATTTTTTATTTTTTTCCTCCACAGGGATGTCCTGAGAGGGAGACGAACAACCCCATCAACGCTGAACACACACACAACACACACACACAAACACACACACAATACTACTAAACAAGTAATTTGTTTTGGCAGTTGATCAAATAACTTAATCATATGGACAATAAAAGCATTTCTCAGGTTGATGCTGTGAAGCTTATAATAAGTTATGTATATGTTTATTTTTTTGGTTTGTTGCAAGTTTAAATTTTTCCCTTGGTCCACCATATCTGGATTAGAGTTGTACAATCACAATTTGCTTGTAACAAGCATAGGATCTAATAAAGCTGATGTGAATCACATTAAATAATCTTAGTGTCTCTTGTTCTCTCAACCCTGATGGCTCTTTTGCACACAGTGATCATGTGATTAAGTATTACATCAATCAGATCATCCTTGTGGAACATTTGAGGGACACTAGACTAGAGCAAGAAGAACATGCAGTTATTTGTATGCAGTTTCTTTATTATTGAAGTACTACTACTACAGTACATTTGTGCCACCTGTTATGCCCATTCACTTATCTGAGACCTGTTGCATGCTAACTATTAGCGGGGATGTCACTGATTAGAATGTAAACCGGGGTGTTATTTCATGAATAGGAAGAAGATATGTGTACACGCGTTAAGGCCCTGTGCTCTTCAACTAGCACGGATTTATTTTTGGCATCTGACATTAGAATTCGCCCTTTTCATATGCTAGCACAGTCCACCATGAAGACTTACCAACTGTGTTGATATCGTTAGTGAGCCAGTTGCTCGTTTGTTCCTTATTTTTATGAAGTGTTTGAATTATGATGGATTTAACTGCATTGTAAGGACTAAACGCGCATTGATTGATACGGTGAGTGTTGATCGTGGGAATTTCGTGTTTGTTCAACTTGACAAGACCGCGATTTAAAAGGTCAAATAGTGACGAGTGAAATGTACGACAGTTGATGGCTGATTTGTTTCCAAAATGGCTTGCGATTCAATCGGTTAATTTGTAACAATGCTGGAAATTGTGTAATAGTGTATGTAACAGGCTGATTGATGATGCTCGACCCACTCAGAACAGAACAATAGTGTATCTTGTGTATTCCACAAAATGCAATGCTCGCATGCATTATGGTAGATTAATTATATATAGGAATGGTTACATATTAGTCCATCAAATATTTCTGGAATACTTAACAAAAATGTAATCATTATATAATGTCGCGTTCATTCACGTGCCAGTCGGAACTAGGAAACTCAGAAATACCCGACTTGCTAACTGGTTGAAGCGGCACGTGTACTACAACCAGTTAGTAAGTCGCACATTTCCTAGTTCCGATTAGTACCTGAACGCAGCAGAATGCGTAGGCTAAATCAATACTGTTTTAAAATATATATATTTTCACGGGTTTATGAATAACCTAGTGTAATGAGAAATAGCCTAGCTATATCTATTATATTCTGTCACACGTTGTTCTTTCCCTCTGATCATGGCCACCTAGGGAGGGGGCCGGGGGCGGAGCTTCGAAATGTCATTATATAGGTCGTATTTAAACCAGTTCAACATGGCATCTGCAGCTATATACCGGGTCTACCTGTTCTGTTTACACATACATACAGTTGAAGTCGGAAGTTTACATACACCTTAGCCAAATTCATTTAAACTCAGGTTCTCACAATTCCTGACATTTAATCACAGTAAAATTTCCCTGTTTTAGGTCAGTTAGGATCACCACTTTAATTTAAGAATGTGAAATGTCAGAATGGTAGAGAATGATTTATTTCAGCTTTTATTTCGTTCATCACATTCCCAGTGGGTCAGAAGTTTACATACACTCAATTAGCATTTTGTAGCATTGCCTTTAAATTGTTTAACTTGGGTCAAGCTTCCCACAATATGTTGGGTGAGTTTGGTCCCATTCCTCCTGACAGAGCTGGTGTAACTGAGTCAGGTTTGTAGGCCTCCTTGCTTGCACATGTTTTTTCAGGTCTGCCCACAAACTGTCTATGGGATTGAGGTCAGGGCTTTGTGATGGCCACTCCAATACCTTGACTTTGTCCTTAAGCCATTTTGCCACAACTTTGAAAGTATGCTTGGGGTCATTGTCCATTTGGAAGACCCCTTTGCGACCAAGCTTTAACTGATGTTGTGAGATATTGCTTCAATATATCCCCCAAATTGTCCTACCTCATGACGCAATCTATTTTGTGAAGTGCACCAGTCCCTCCTGCAGCAAAGCACCCCCACAACATGATGCTGCCACCCCGTGCTTCACGGTTGGGATGGTGTTCTTCGACTTGCAAGCCTCCCCCTTTTTCCTCCAATCATAACGATGGTCATTATGGCCAAACGGTTCTATTTTTGTTTCATCAGGCCAGAGGACATTTCTCCAAAAAGTGCAATCTTTGTCCCCATGTGCAGTAGCAAACAGTAGTCTGAATTTTTTTATGGCTGTTTTGGAGCAGTGGCTTCTTACTTGCTGAGCGGCCTTTCAGGTTATGTACCTGTTTCCTCCAGCATCTTCACAAGGTCCTTTGCTGTTGTTCTGGGATTGATTTGCACTTTTCGCACCAAAGTACGTTAATCTCTAGGAGACAGAATGCATCTCCTTCCTGAGTGGTATAATGGCTGAGGGGTCCAATGGTGTTTATTCTTGCGTACTATTGTTTGTATAGATGAACGTGATAGCTTCAGGTATTTGGAAATTGCTCCCAAGGATGAACCAGACTTGTGGAGGTGTACACATTTTTTTCTGAGGTCTTGGCTGATTTCTCTTGATTTTCCCATGATGTCAAGCAACGAGGCACTGAGTTTGAAGGTAGATCTTGAAATACATCCACAGGTACACCTCCAATTGACTCAAATTATGTCAGTTAGCCTATCAGAAGCTTCTAAAGCATGACATCAATTTATGGAATTTTCCAAGCTGTTTAAAGGCACAGTCAACTTAGTGTATATAAACTTCTGACCCACTGGAATTGTGATACAGTGAATTATAAGTGAAATAATCTGTCTGTAAACATTTGTTGGAAAAATGACTTGTGTCATGCACAAAGTAGATGTCCTAACCGACTTGCCAAAACTATAGTTTGTTAACAAGAAATTTGTGGAGTGGTTAAACGAGTTTTAATGACTCCAACCTCAGTGTATGTAAACTTCCGACTTCAACTGTACATACATACATACACAACCATTGTCAAACAATTGGGCTACTGTCACCAAAAACCTACATCAATTGTCTCCTATGTGCTTGCCTATATTGCTGTTAGGAGTTTAGAATTGAATTATTTTGGGGGAATTACATTTTTACTTTAAATTTCATACTATTAAACTTTTTGTTAAAAGGTCAATCAACTTCACAAATACAGCTCAGTTTAATGCGAAAGTGAGTTTGCCCTGAATATGACCTGCTGTGTTTCCTTGTTCCCAGCTTGTTATCAGCAGCAACAGTACAATAGTCTAGTTTCATTGGATAACCAGTCACGCCAACATGACCAAAGAGGACGAGATCCCGGATTGGGTGGGAGCTCAGGAGTTCTATGGCAAATATGACCCAAAGGAGATCCTGGGAAGGTATGGTATCATTTGTATGTCATATGGAATTATTTTCATGTACATGAGGTAAAAAGAACATGAAGGTATTTTCTATTAATTCACTGCATAAAAATAGCCTGGCCCCAGGTCTGTTTGTGCTGTACACCTGAAACAAACTCAAATGTCACCTCAACAATGTTTGGCAATGCATCACAATGACCATATGAGTTGGCTATACAGCCCAAAACGATCTGGGACCAGAGGAGAACAGAAATAATAATAAACAGAAACTCTAAACACACATCAACCACCCCTCAGTCTAGACTGCTTATGGAAGGGAATTAGGGTTCTGGGAACTCACTATTAAACCCTGTCATCAGGGACATCCTTTGTGTCGTATCACTGTGTGTGGTTTGTTAATCAAGAGAGGTATGCCATTACGTAACTAAACTATGTATTATTGAGCCGGGCGGCATTCATTTGAGCGTGTTTTAGGACAAAGGTTTTGGCACCGAACAGTACTAGTGATTGGTCAGCTAGTAGAGTCATTGTGTCATCCCACACAAGTGACCCCCATGCCACACAGGGGGTCACTTGTGTGATAAAGAAATTGCATTATTTTCAAATCCAATTTTATTTGTCACATGCACCGAATACAACAGGTGTAGATAGACCTTACGGTGAAATGCTTACTTACAAGCCCTTAACCAATAATACAGTTTTAAAAAATAGTTAAGAAAATATTCACTAAATAAACAAAAGTAAAAAATAAAATAAAATAAAAAGTAACACAAAATAACAATAGAGAGGCTATATACAGGGGATACCAGTACCGAGTCAATGTGCGGGGGTACAGGTTAGTCAAGGTCATTTGTTCATGTAGGTAGGGGTAAAGTTTCTATGCATAGATGATAAATAGCGAGTTGCAGCTGTGTAAAATCAAAGGGGGATGACAATGTAAATAGTCCAGGTGGCCATTTGATTAATTGTTCAACAGCCTTATAGCTTGGGGGTAGAAGCTGTTAAGGAGCCTTTGGATCTAGACTTGGTGCTCTGGTATCGCTTGCCGTGCAGTAGCAGAGAGAACAGTCTATGACTGGGGTGACTGGAGTCTGACAATTTTTTTGGGCCTTCCTCTGTCACCGCCTAGTATATAGGTCCTGGATGGCAGGATGCTTGGCCCCAGTGATGTACTGGGCCGTAGGCACTACCCTCTGTAGCGTCTCACGGTCGGATGCAGAGCAGTTGCCATACCAGGCAGTGATGCAACTGGTCAGGATGCTCTCGATGGTGCAGCTGTAGAACCTTTTGAGGATCTGGGGACCCATGCCAAATCAGTCTCCTGAAGGGTAAAACGTGTTGTTGTGCCCTCTTCACGACTGTCTTGGGGTGTTTTGACCATGATAGTTTGTTGGTGATGTGGAGACCAAGGAACTTGAAACTCTTGACCTGCTCCACTACAGTCTATCGATGTGAATGGAGGCGTGTTCGGCCCCCCTTTTCCTGTAGTCCACAATCATCTCCTTTGTCTTGCTCACGTTGAGGGAGAGGTTGTTGTCCTGGCACCACACTGCCAGGTCTCTGACCTCCTACCTATAGGCTGTTTTATCGTTGTTGGTGATCAGGCCTACCACTGTTGTGTCGTCAGAAAACTTAATGATGGTGTTGGAGTCGTGCTTGGCCACGCAGTTGTGGGTGAACAGGGAATACAGGAGGGGACTGAACATGCACCCCTGAGGGGCCCCCGTGTTGAGGATCAGCGTGGCAGATGTGTTGTTGCCTACCCTTACCACCTGGGGGCGGCCCGTCAGGAAGTCCAGGATCCAGTTGCAGAGGGAGGTGTTTAGTCCCAGGGTCCTTAGCTTAGTGATGAGCTTTGTGGGCACTATGGTGTTGAACACTGAGCTGTAGTCAATGAACATTCTCACATAGGTGTTGCTGGGATGATGTTGTTGATGTGAGCCATGACCAGCCTTTTAAAGCACTTCATGGCTACTGACGTGAGTGCTACGGGGCGGTAGTCATTTAGACAGGTTACCTTAATGTTCTTGGGCACAGGCATTATGGTGGTCTGCTTGAAACATGTAGGTATTACAGACTCGTCAGGGAGAGGTTGAAAATGTCAGTGAAGACACTTGCCAGTTGGTCCTTGCATGCTCTGAGTACACGTCCTGGTAATCCGTCTGACCCTGCGGCCTTGTGAATGTTGACCTGTTTAAAGGTCTTGCTCACATCGGCTACGGAGAGCATGATCACACAGTCATCTGGAACAGCTGGTGCTCTCATGCATGCTTCAGTGTTGCTTGCCTCGAAGCAAGCATAAAAGGCATTTAGCTTGTCTGGTAGGCTCGCGTCACTGGGCCGCACGCGGCTGGGTTTCCCTTTGTAGTCCGTAATAGTTTGCAAGCCCGGCCACATCTGACAAGCGTCAGAGCTGAGTGTAGTAGCATTCAATCTTAGTCCTGTATTTACGCTTTGCCTGTTTATTTTATTTTTTTGCCATTGTTTCTCACAAGTATCACAGAACGTTAACAAAGACAGGCCAGATCAAAGACGAGATAATTCATCATTGTTTTTTGTACATAAAAAAACACATTTAGTATGTGGGCCACATGAGAATAAAACCCACCACAACCCTGTTGTTGCCAGCATCATACAACTAACAGAGCCATTCTACCCTTGTCAGCACAAGTTAGCCATTTACCTTAAATAAAACCTTGATAAAGCTTTACCACTGTTCTTATTGGGCTGGTGGGCTCTGTAACATGTCACATAAACAACAGTGCACTGTATAGTATGGCATAACACACACATCACCTGTATTATCGGATCATTTTCCTGCACATGTAGAGAGCGACAACATGCTTTTAGAGAGAACACCTGTATTTTAATTTACTGAGGGGTATGTACTTGTTTTTGTGGCCCAATGCAGCTTAATGTCATTCATTATATGGAGTATAGGCCTACTTGCAAAGTGCAGAATATTCTCAAAAAGAAAATGGTAAGGATGAACATGTTTTTGAGGATGCCTTAATATATAAAGCTGTGCTTCAGATATTTGAAATATTTTATCTGATAGGGATAGCCAATCATTCTCAGCCTTGTGAGATTTTAGCTCTAGTATATGTTCTGCATTAGATACACATTGTGTCCTCTATTGGTTTATTTGGAGTTGTATTACATCCTATATAATCTCTCGTGGACAGATGCACGTAACATAGATGGTAGTAGCATCTGTCGACAGACTGTGGAACGCGACGACCAACAAGGAACTTTGTTCTGGTACGCAGATTTTTCTGTCACTTATCGTTTGAACAAATCACGATTTGGCTTCTTTTGAATTTGGGTAGGAGAGGGGACATTTTGCCCATAGATTTGCACGAAACTCGCTAAATTTCCATTTAGAGAGATTGAGATTTCGCTAGTCCCGTTAGTACATTTTCTAAAACGTCTCCCTTGTAATTATAGTACATATAAACTCCCCACAGAATTTAATCTTAAATATTTGACGCAATTCCACAAGATTTTAGTTCTGGGTGTCCGAGAGAACATCCTAAAGAGTGATGATTGCCGTTGTTTTTTGCTATGGAACAAATCTAACAAAATAAATTCCACTTGAGTATTCAGCTGTACAAATAAAATAAAAACTTGAAATGTGTGTGATGTAATTTACTACCTTTTAGATATGACGCTGTTTGTTTTTCTGTCCTTGTGCTTCAGGGGGGTGAGTAGCGTGGTGCGACGTTGTATTCATAAACAAACCCAACAGGACTATGCGGTCAAAATCATTGACGTCACTCCTTCTGACAAGATCTCGGCTGCCGAGATCGAGGAGATCAAAGAGGCCACAGTGAAGGAGATTGATATTCTCAAGAAAGTCTATGGAATGGACAACATCAGTAAGCAAAATAACACCACAATGCGTACATTATTGACACTTTAATGGAACTTAATGTATATAATAACAAAACTACTTGAAAAAACTTGAGGAAGAAACTCACACATCCATCTAGCCTATTCCTGGAGTAGGCTTAATCTGAATTCGGAAAATGGGCCCGATAAAAACATTATTCCCTCATCTGGTCAAATATGGAGTGTGGAGCACGTTGACGTGGATCTCTAAAGTTATTTTACAATAACTTTGTTCAAAGGTTATGTCTACGCATCCTAGGGGGTTGGACAACTTTAGCTTTTGCTTTCCTCTACTGCTTCATAACCATATTGACTGCGCATCACTTGTTTAGCTAGAAAAGGTCAAATTGATATTATAACATCTGTTTAACTCTATGGCTATGTTTACACATATTTTTTTCCCCCACTAATTGATCTTTTGACCAATCACATCAGATCTTTTCACAGCAGATCTTTTCAGAGCTGATCTGATTGGTCAAAAGACCAATTTGTGAAACAAATATCAGAATTGGGCTATCTGTTCTACTGGTTGTAGACATACATCATAACAGGCCTATTATCTCTCCACAGTCCAGCTGAAGGACTGCTATGAGTCAAAAGCCTTCTTCTTCCTGGTGTTTGACCTGTAAGTATCCAGACAGACTCTGCAGCATACAATCACGTAATCTGTCAATTTCCTAACAAGGAATCTTACAAATATTTATACAACATTTAAAAAACACTATCCAATCAAGGTACAAGGAAGAGTGACATGTTTAGTGCACTGGTGATTTTTTCAGTGATTATACAGAGTACATTTGACTCAATACTTTCAGGCCCTCGGGATGTATGCATACCAATATAATCTGTCTCTCTCCCAGGATGAAGAGAGGAGAGCTGTTTGACTACCTCACAGAAAAAGTAACTCTGAGTGAGAAGGAGACCAGGTCAGAAACTCTACCTCACACACATTCATTCACTATCTTATTGCGTACATCTGGGTTCGGTCCCCTCAAAAATGTATATCTGGACAAGACTGTTTGTGGTTCAGGGGTTCATTAAGACATTTGAGGGACATTGAGAGATTTGCTGTGTGAGTGCTGTAGAATTTGAGTGATTTGAGACTAGTTAGTTTGGCCCTAATGGGCATGTTTAGGGAGTGTGAGAGATATAGATCAGAAGGACAACATTTCCCTATTTTTCTGAAGGAAGATCATGCGTGCACTGCTAGAGGTGGTTAAATTCCTCCACGACCAGAACATCATCCACAGAGACCTCAAGCCTGAGAATATCCTGCTGGATGACAACATGGACATCAAGCTCACTGACTTCGGCTTCTCCCTGCAGATTGAGCCTGGACAGACACTCAACGGTTAGTAGTTTCTATCAACAGATGTGGGGTCTACGACTGGCAAAGAAAATCTAGTTAATTACTGTCCCACTCAATCTCATTCTGACTAAATTAGCAGTGAAATCATTGTAGAAAGTTGTCAGGATACCCCATGTCCATAATTGCATACCACATAGAATTAAGCATTATAGCGGAAGGTAATGAGCGCTTCATACTGGCTGCTCAGTCAGTGGAAGGAAGCCTCATGTTTTGAACGCTGTGGCGCTAAGTTTTAACACTAGCTGTCAGTGCTATGTAGAGGAACCCTTTCTAGCTAGTCAACGCCCCTAAATCCTCGTCCACAACCCACTCCCCTTCTGTCCTGTCCCTGTCGTTTGCTCAAGCAAAGGTTAAGATGCAACAGGACACTTGCTGAGCTATTTGCTGTTCCCAAATCATTAGGAGCATGTGTTGACCTTTTAAAAGGCGATGCTGTGACCTCTCAGCATGCACAGAACTTCAGACTAGGAACTGCAGTCAGTTTTTTTGTGGTAAAATACAATCCACACTTATACGTTTGTCAACAAATACTATATATAGGTTCAGGTTGAATGATAAACATGCAACGAACAGTCAATTACTGTAGTAGACTATGATGTGTTTCCTGTATCAGCTTGAGACTTTCATTTACATTTATTGTACTCATAATTATGAGAATATTAATTATTACTAATATTCACCTAGCAATGCCCCCTCTATCTGTTTTCTACACCAGAGGTGTGTGGGACCCCTGGCTATCTGGCTCCTGAGATCATTGAGTGCTCCATGGACCCCAACCACAGGGGATACGGGACTGCAGTTGACATGTGAGTACTCCGATTACACACAACTACCCATTCACCTTTCCATCTACCCGCTGGATACCAGATCTTGGGTTAACTGCCTTGTTCATGGGCAGAATGATAGATTTTTTACATTCGTCAGCTCGGGGATTCAATCTTGCAACCTTTTGGTTACGAGTCCAACGCTCTAACTACTAGGCTACCTGCCGACAAAATAACCTGGCTTTTTATACATGACCCTAAGCATGATGTGATGTTAATTAACTCATAAACCACACCTGTGTGGACGCACCTTCTGTCAATATACTTTGTATTCCTCATTTACTCATGTTTCCACTATTTTGGCAGTTACCTTTATATTATATGGTGAAATAAAGTCCTAGAAAAAGTATCACTATAATCCTGATGATGATTTATTGTTATTCCAGATGGAGTTCAGGGGTGATCTTGTACACTCTACTGGCTGGATCCCCTCCCTTCTGGCACAGAAAACAGATGATGATGCTTCGTATGATCCTAGCTGGGAACTACGACTTATCTTCTCCTGAATGGGACGACCGGTCTGACACTATCAAAGACCTAGTGGGTTTGGAAGGATTAACACTGTAGCTTCAAAACATGGTTAAAACTATACTTCTGATCTCAAGGATAGTCAGCTGCATTCATAGCTCTGTCAATGAATTCACTTTATTGGTCCATTTGCATGGATACTGTTTATTTTTTGCTGTCACAGTACCCAATCTGACACACATCACAGGCTGGGAGCAGTGCCCATGGGGCACAAGGGGTAGTGCCTTGCTCAATGGCAGAACGGCGGCATATGTATACGGGATATTGAAGAAGGCTCACTCCCTGCAGATTTCCTCGCTGGCAGCTCAGGGGTTCCAACCCTTCGGTGACCGGCCCACCCCTATAACCTCGAGGTTACCTCCTCCCCCTAATTTGAGAGTGCCTACACTTCTCCAGCCGCATCCTTCAGCTGTTTGTCAGAATGGACACTTTTTTTTGAGGGGGGAATCCTTGATTGCCCCTTAAATGTTGCCTCATGTCTCTGTTTTCAGATCTCCAGGATGTTGATGGTAAACCCAGATCAGCGTTATACAGCCCAAGACTGCCTGAACCACCCCTTCTTCCAGCAGTATGTGGTGGCTGAAGTAAGACACTTCACCCCCAAGAGGAGGTTCAAGGTAAGAGCAGCAACACTATACAAAGATTCCCATGTGATGTGGAATCAACACCACGGTTGGGGATTTATGTTTGAGTTCAGAAATCCTCATGGAAAATGAGTTTAATAAATGTCAATATCGGAACTGACTGGGATCGATGGCAATATGACACCGTAATATCAGTCATAGGTCAAATAAATCCTAACATGCAGTCTGATGTACAGTCGTGGCCAAAAGTTGAGAATTACACATATTAATTTTCAAAATCTACTGCCTCAGTTTGTATGATGGCAATTTGCATATACTCCAGAATGTTATGAAGAGTCATCAGATGAATTGCAATTAATTGCAAAGTCCCTCTTTGCCATGCAAATGAACTGAATTGCAAAAAAAACATTTCCACTGCATTTGAGCCCTGCCACAAAAGGACCAGCTGACATCATGTCAGTGATTCTCTCGTTAACACAGGTGTGAGTGTTGACAAGGACAAGGCTGGAGATCACTCTCATGCTGATTGAGTTCTAATAACAGACTGGAAGCTTCAAAAGGAGGGTGGTGCTTAGAATCATTGTTCTTCCCCTGTCAAACATGGTTACCTGCAAGGAAACATGTGCTGTCACATTGCTTTGCACAAAAAGGGCTTCACAGGCAAGGATATTGCTGCCAGTAAGATTGCACCTAAATCAACCATTTATCGGATCAAGAACTTTAAGGAGAGCAGATCAATTGTTGTGAAGAAGGCTTCAGGGCACCCTAGAAAGTCCAGCAAGTGCCAGGACCGTCTCCTAAAGTTCTGGCAACCACCAGTACAGAGCTTGCTCAGGAATGGCAGCAGGCAGGTGTGAGTGCATCTGCACACACAGTGAGGGGAAGACTTTTGGAGGATGGCCTGGTGTCAAGAAGGGCAGCAAAGAAGCCACTTCTCTCCAGGAAAATCATCGGGGACAGACTGACATTCTGCAAAGGGTACAGGGATTGGACTGGGGTTGTCATTTTCTCTGATGAATCCCCTTTCCGATTGTTTGGGGCATCCGTAAAAAAGCTTGTCCGAAGAAGATAAGGTGAGCGATACCATTAGTCCTGTGTCATGCCAACAGTAAAGCATCCTGAGACCATTCATGTGTGGGGTTGCTTCTCAGCCAAGGGAGTGGGCTCACTCACAATGGTACCAACACATCCTCCGAGAGCAACTTCTCCCAACCATCCAGGAACAGTTTGGTGACGAACAATGCCATTTCCAGCATGATGGAGCACCTTGCCATAAGGCAAAAGTGATAACTAAGTGGCTCGGGGAACAAAACATCAATATTTTGGGTCCATGGCCAGGAAACTCCCCAGACCTTAATCCCATTGAGAACTTGTGGTCAATCCTCAAGAGGTGGGTGGACAAACAAAAACTCACCAATTCTGACAAACTCAAAGCATTGATTATGCAAGAATGGGCTGCCATCAGTCAGGATGTGGCCCAGAAGTTAATTGACAGAATGCTAGGTCAGATTGCAGAGGTCTTGAAAAAAGAAGGGTCAACACTGCAAATATTGACTTTGCGACAATAAAAGCCTTTGACACTTATGAAATGCTTGTATTTATACTTCAGTATTCCATAGTAACATGTGACAAAAATATCTGAAGACAGAGGCAGCAGACTTTGGGAAAATTAATGTCATTCTCAAAACTTTTGGCCACGACTGTACATAGAACCAACACATTCTCACCCCCATCGTCATGTCACCAGGTCGTCTGCATGACAGTGCTGGCCGTGATGCGCATCTACTGTAATTACCGCCGCGCCAAGCCTATCACCAAGGAGGTGATCAAGAGTGACCCGTACGCCATCAAGCCCATCCGCAAGCTAATCGACGCCTGTGCCTTCAAGATCTATGGCCACTGGGTCAAGAAGGGCCAGACCCAGAACAGAGCCGCCCTGTTCGAGAACACTCCCAAGGCCATCTTGCTGTCCATGGCTGCAGAGGCCGAGGACTCCTCCATGCACTCCTGGTAATGATGCTGTTTCTCAGTCCAGGTCCTAAGAAGAGGGAGGTGGGACTCTACATTAGCTTGCCATCTGTCTCAATTCTCTATCCTTTTAAAATCCAATGGTGTTAAATGTGTACGGCTGCACACATCTGGAGAAAGGACAGAATTGGGCTGGTATGTCATTAGGCTCAGCTCAGGATTTGACTCCATCTGTCTTAAATTGGGCTTATTAAAGCATTGGTGTGACGCAATAACAAAAAAAACTTTGGGTTGGACACTTTAGAGATGTAGCATGAGATATAGCTTGTTCTTTGTATCAAAAAGGAGGGTTGGTGAAAATCCATGCTAATGGATTGCAGCTATTTGTCGCTTGACTGGTATGTCTTTTAAACCAGTGGTTCTCAAACCTCTCCTCAGGGACCCCCAGCCGGTCCATGTATTTGATATATTCCACACCGGATTCAACTCGTCACTAATCAGGCCTTTGAATAGGTGAGCTAGTTTAGCGATACAACAAAATTGTGATACGTCTGGGGGTCCCAGAGGTTTAGGAACCAGTTTTAAATTGTGGATTGATCAAGACTTAGGAAATATCCTAGAACTATACCCTCCAACACCTGCACTGAGGAATATTGGTCTGTGTTTAGTACATAATGGAACAAATAGCTAGACATCCACAGTGAAATGTTTCATCACTTTTCTATGGCTTATACAGTATTGCAGGTGTCAGAAAATTCAGAGATGGAAATAGTGCACATCCAGGCTCTCTATTCTTTTCCAACATGAGTATGGTGTCTAGTATATAGATGTATTCTGAAATGTTGCTCCCTTCTGAAATATTCTGATAGTGTTAAAGGTCATTTCAACCATATAATGAGCCTCAAATTCCATATGCATAGAGTTATGTAAAAGACAATTGCTCTGCATGCAAAGCTTCTTAGTGCTAGTGATTCTCCCTTCGCTCAGTATGTGCAATGAGTCCGGCATGTACATTTATTTTGACATACTTTGTGGGTGATACTGTACTTGGTCATGTACTGTAAACTGTTTAAGGGAGCATGAGAACACTAATTGTATGCTAACATTGATTCATTTTATTTATTAAATCTCAACCTGATTGTATGTGATTGGTGCAAAACATATAGCTTATGATTGATTATAATGAGCTGCAAACTCAAAGCCAAGCTACAGGTTTATTACATACTAAGAGTGAGGTTTATACATTCTTGGTATGAGCCATAACAAAAAAAGGAACACATGTGGGATGAAAGTGTCCATCCATGTATAATACGACATTACAGACATGTCAACAAGCAGGGGAACAAGATAATTCTCCAATCACCACCTCGGATGAGAACCTAATACTGGTCCATTTATTCCCCTAGTTATTCTACAAGGCTGCTCTCATAACTAGTATCTGAAGTGGTAGTCATCCACAAGAACCCATCTCAGTCATCAGTTCTGACCTAGCCCTTCAGGGATGACATGCCTGCTCTCATGATCTCATCCACCAACAGGATGTTGCTGGCTATTACCGTGCTGTGGACAGAAAACAAATCAATAACAGTTGAATCCAAAGGGTCATTGAATTTTAAATATGAAGGGTCATACTGAATTGAGATTAAAAGGGTGTGTTCTTACCATGAGTGAAGGAGTTGTTTCTTAACACTGTAGTTATCCCAAACCCCAGCTTCTGAAGCGACCATTGGTTCACCTAAAGAAAAATAGGTACATTTAAAGAGATTTTAATATTTTTGTTTTGACATAGGAATGTGAAAAATCCATATCCTCAGTTTGAGGTTAAATTCCATACCAGAGCTCAGGTCAACTCCAACCAGCTGACCACTCTCTTTATACTCAGTCTGGAGTTTGACCAGGGTCTCCATGGGATCATACCCAGAGTTCTGGGCTAGTACCTGGAGAGAAAGAAACAGTCAGTCAGCAGTACTTAGATCTATTGCCAAGACTTAACTAAAAGCTGATGTCCTTCATTGTCAGAGTTAAATAGATGTTATATCAATAGAATGCCAAAGCACGGAAGGCATTGACAAAAATAAATAACTTCAAGACTCATTACATACCTTAGGGATGATGAGGAGGGCATCAGCAAAAGCCTGCACACCCAGCTGAGCCCGGCCCTTCACTGAGGGTTTGTGCTTTATCAGAGCATCATGCACAGCCACCTCGAAGGCCCCGGCCCCTGACACCACGCAGCCTGCAAAGTCAACACTGGGATCAGACTCTGAACAACAGCTGACTGGCTGATAAGCAATACTGAAGGGATCAGACTCTGAACAACAGCTGACTGGCTGATAAGCAATACTGAAGAGATCAGTCATTGATATGGGTAGGCACACATTGAAAAACAAAAGGATTTCTAAAAGGTATTATACACACAAAATTAAGTGATTTGAGGCAGAGTGGTGTTTGAAAATGTGAATGGATGCCATCTGACCACAGACTTCTCAACATTCCATAGGGAATGACTTTACAGCGGGCTGTTCCTGAAGAGTTTTAGTATGCATTTAAACTAGCTACTTGTATTCACTTCTCCAAGGAGTAGGTGAGGCACAGGTCAGCACTAACCTTTAGTAAAGAAGTAGTGAAAGGATGTTTTTGCATGGTGTCTGATTGCATCTACTACTGACAGAGTAACACATAATTCGTCCATGCCTACAAATCTATTCCAGCATCGTTACAGAATCAGTCCCATCTTGATAAAACCAAACTCTTCCCCCACTCAATATCATCTGATAGTAGAGCTGGATTCAAATAGTTGCTGAGTTTGATTAATCCTCCCTAGTGTCAGATGAACTTCCATTGCAGCAGCACGTACCATCCTCGATGGCGTTCTTGACGGCCCTGAGCCCATCCCTGACTGCATCTTTGATCTGGGTCAGGGTGTGTTTGTTGGGTCCCTTCACAAGCAGGGTCACTGACAGGGGGTTTCCACACTTCTCTATGAATGTGTACTTCTCCTCACCCTGTATGGGGGGAGAAACCATGACATTACATATTTAACTTCATGATAAACCACGATATCATACACATTTTTACCAAATAATAGATTTTCATAGTATTGGAAAGAAGAGGCATGGCAAGCTGATAGGCCCCTTTTGTATCCTCAGTGGGGTGAATGTGGCCAGTGATTCCTCCCACCCACACCAGGAGGAATTCTGTACCAAATGTTTTGGAAACTGGTACAGACCATTTGACGGTTTGTCCTGGTCTAGAGGTAAAGACCCAGCATGTTAACTCACCAGGGTGTGTTCATAGACCAGACCAGCCTGGCCCAGGCATTCTGGGGTGAGGTCTTCAAAAGAGTTCATGGCAATACCTCCACAGGCCAGGGTGAGTCTGGGGGGGGGGTAAAATGGTCAGCAAGACACTCAAATATTACAATTAGTCTCTCTCTCACACACACACACACACTTGTAATCACTCCTCCACTGAATAGGTGAGGCACAGGACAGCACTCACATTTAGTAAAGTAGGAATGAAAATATGCTTTTGCATGGTGTCTGACTGATTTTACTACTGACAAGAGTAACACAGAATTCATCCATGCACAAGAGTACCTTTCCAAGATGCACTGTTCAAGCTTGTAAACAGGCAGGCTATATAGTTTTTGTACCTTTCCATGTTCCTTCTCTTGGTCCTACGCAGAGCTACAATGCCCTCTTTGGCCAGAGCATCCAGGGAATATGGGTCAATGCCCTGTAAGGAGTAATTAAAAATATATATATATTTAATGAACCCAAATGTAATTCAAATCACTTTTTAATATGCTGCAATACTGAATGTACTGGTCTGCTGAATACATGTGGAGGAGAATGCAGCTCCTCCAATGCAGAGGTTACAGACCACACTTTACTGTAGCACAGAGTAAAATCCAGGGGAGCTACAAAAGCACACAAGGGTGTTCACTGTGCTGTCAGACACTTCTGCTTAATAAGTTAGTATTGCCTGAGAGTCTTCAAAAAAATTCCTTTGAAAGATTGATGATAAACGTATTTTGGAAATGTGATCTTTCACCAGTGAATAAATTAAATTCCTAGTCATACCTTCTGGTTGAGGACCACAAAGCCCTTGCTGTTATCAGCACAAACTGCGTTCTTGAGCTCGATGATCTTCTTCACACGCTCCTCGATGAACTTCCTCTCAGCAGCCACCAGCTTCTCCCTCTCGCCAGCACTCTTGTAGAAGAAGCCAGAGTTCACCTCACTGAAAGTAAAGCAGGGGTTTGAACTGACAGTTTAGAAATCCATGCTCTTTTCACAGGACACTATTGGGAAAGTATACAACATAGGCGGTCACACTACAATCCCCTTTACTGTAGTAGTTACATCCTATAATATTGACTTTCCAGTGACCAAAAATCATTCCTGCTTAAAAAGAGCTTTGCCACATCTCTGAAATTAACTAAACTGCAGGACTGTATTCACTTCTCCATAGAGTAGATGAGGCACAGGTCAGCACTCACATTTAGTAAAGAAATAGTGAAAGGATGCTTTTGCATGGTGTCTGACTGGATCTACTACGGACTGTAACACAGAATTCATCCATGCCTACACATTTAGTCCACCTAGTAAAAGCCAAAGATAGCTGTGCTAACATTATACTGACGTTTTCTCATATTCCAAAGAGGCATTGCAAGTGAGCACAAAGGCGTCCTCTACCCGCTTCTTCATGTCTGGATGGCGGGCGCCGTGGTCCAACACCAGGCCTCGGATCAGCCTAGGGAGGGGACAGAAAAGGTCACAATGTTGGACACAATTCAAATGTACACATTGTCAGTGACTGTTTATGAGTGAGAGTGATATGTACACTCACTGTGTGTCGCTGTCAGTCTTATGCTTCATCTCCATGATCTCTACCATGAACAGGTCAATAGGCTCATTGGGTCTGTGGATAGCCAGCACAGCATCCACCACAGCCTGAAGAATATCCCCCAAGTAAAGGGAGTGAAGTTATTAGATGTGCTGATCATACAATCAAATGACAAGTACAGCATTGGTTGATGGAAGAGCCCCCCCCCCAAAAAAAGTCCCACACCAGCCAGGCTCAAGTAAATGCTCTAAGTCAGGGATGCGTAACTCCAGTCCTCGAGGGCCTGATAGGTATGTTAGCTGGGGCAAAAGTGTGACACCAGACTCCAATAGACCAACTAATCATGATATTCAGTTTAAAATGCAATTGACTTTAAAAAAGATATATAAAAAAATATTATTATTATATTTTTTTTAAAGGCTGTTTGCGCTAGAGATGGGGAAAAGTGTGACCAGATGAGGACTACATTAACCCATCCCTGCTCTACACGGCCAAAAGTATGATCATCTCATTCCAAAATCCTGGGCATTAATATGGAGTTGGTCCCCCTTTTGCCATTACAGCCTCTACTCTTCTAGGAAGGCTTTCCAATAGATGTTGGACCATTGGCGCAGAGACTTGCTTCCATTCTGCCACAAGAGCATTAGTGAGGTTGGGCACTGATGTTGGACAATTAGGCCTGGCTCGCAGTCAGCGTTCCAATTAATCCCAAAGATGTTAGATGGGGTTGAGGTCAGGGCTATGTTCTTCCACACCGATCTCAACAAACCATTTCTGTATGGACCTCGCTTTGTGCACTGCAATGCTGAAACGGGAAAGGGACATTCCGAAATTGTGGCGACAGAATCTAGAATGTCATTGTACGCTGTAGTGTTATGATTTCCTTTCACTGGAACTAAGGGTCCTAGGCTGTACCATGAAAGCCCAAAGCATTATTCCTCCTACAAACTTCACAGTTGGCACTATGCATTGGGGTAGGTAGCGTTCTCCTGGCATCCGCCAAACCCAGTTGACTGTCGGACTGCCAGATGGTGAAGCGGGATTCATCACTCCAGAGAACGTGTTTCCATTGCTCCAGAGTCCAATGGCGGCGAGCATTACACACGCTTGGCATTGTGATCTTAAGCTTGTGTGCGGCCGCTTGGCCATGGAAAGCCATTTTATGAAACTCCCGACGAACAGTTATTGTACGGACGTTGCTTCCAGAGGCCGTTTGGAACTTGGTTGAGAGTGTTGCAACCCGAGGACAGAATGATTTTACGCGCTATGCGCTTCAGCACTCGGAGGTCACAGAATGGGACCATCCACTTCGCAGCTGAGCAGTTGTTGCTCGTAGACGTTGCCACTTCACTATAACAGCACTTACAGTTGACCGGGGCAGCTCTAGCAGGGCAGAAATTACAAACTTTTATATATATAGTGCAAGTAAAAAAAATGTAAATGCAACATGGAAGTGTTGGTCTCACGTTTCATGAGCTGAACTAACGTCCCAGAAATGGTCCATTCGCACAAAAAGCTTATTTCTCTCAATTTGTTCACATCCGTGTTAGTGACCATTTTTCCTTTGCCAAGAGAATCCATCTACCTGACAGTTGTGGCATATCAAGAAGCGGATTACACAGGTATACCTTGTGCTCGGGACAATAAGTCCATTAAAAATGTACAGTTTTGTCACAACAAAATGCTACAGATGTCTGAAGTTGAGGGAGCATGCAATTGGCATGCAGACTACAGGAATGTCTACCAAAGCTGTTGCCAGATAATTTAAATGTTAATTTTTCTACCATAAGCAACTTCCAACGATGTTTTAGAGAATTTGGCAGTACATCCAACCGGCCTCAACAGCAGACCACGTGTAACCACGGCAGCCCGGGACCTCCACATCCAGCCCTTTGACCTGCGGGATCTTGAGACCAGCCACCCGGGCAGCTGATCAAACTGTGGGTTTACACAACCTAAGAATTTCTGCACAAACTGTGAGAAACCGTCTCAGAGAAGCTCATCTGCATGCTTGTTGTCTGCATGCTCCTCACGAGGGTCTTGACCTGACTGCAGTTCAGTGTCATAATCGACTTCAGCGGGCAAATGCTCACCGTCGACGTCGACTGGCACGTTGGAGAAGTGTGCTCTTCACGGATAAATCCTGGTTTCAACTGAACCGGGCAGATGGCAGACAGCATGTTTGCTGTTGTGTGGGCGAGCGGTTTGCTGATGTCAACGTTGTGAACCGAGTGACCCATAGTGGCGGTGGGGTTGTGGTATGGACAGGCATAACCTACAGAAAACAAACCAAATTGCATTTTATGGACGGCAATTTGAATGCAGAGACACAGAGCCCCATATACTACCCACCACTGCGACCTGTATGCTCTCGTTGGCTGGCCCTCGCTTCATATCCATCGCCAAACCCACTGGCTCCAGGTCATCTATAAGTCGTTGCTAGGTAAAGCCCCGCCTTATCTCAGCTCACTGGTCATCATAGCAGCACCCACCCGCAGCACGCGCTCCAGCAGGTATATTTCACTGGTCACCCCCAAAGCCAATTCCTCCTTTGGCCGCCTTTCCTTCCAGTTCTCTGCTGCCAATGACTGGAACAAACTGCAAAAATCACTGAAGCTGGAGACCCATATCTCCCCCACTAGCTTTAAGCACCCGCTGTCAGAACAGCTCACAGATCACTGCACATAGCCAATCTGTAAATAGCCCATCCAACTACCTTATCACCATATTGTTATTTACTTGCAAACTCATCTTCTGCACATCTATCACCCCAGTGTTTAATTTGCCATACTGTAATAATTTCACCACTATGGCACATTTATTGCCTCACCCCCTTATCCTACCTCATTTGCACACACTGTATACAGACCTTTCTATTGTTTTATTGACTGTATGTTTGTTTATTCCATGTGTAACTCTGTGCTGTTGTTTGTGTCGCACTGCTTTGCTTTATCTTGGCCAGGTCGCAGTTGTAAATGAGAACTTGTTCTCAACTAGCCTACCGGGTTAAATAAAGATGAAATAAAAATAGAGATCTGTACACAATTCCTGGAAGCTAAAAATGTTCCTGTTCTTCCATGGCCTGCATACTCACCAGACCTGTCACCCATTGAGCATGTTTGGGTTGCTCTGGATCTACATGTACAACAGCGTGTTCCAGTTCATGCCAACATCCAGCAACTTCGCACAGCCATTGAAGAGTGGGACAACATTCCAAAGGCCACAATCAACAGCTTGATCAACTCTCTGTGAATGAGATGTCGCCCTGCATGAGCCAAATGGTGGTCACACCAGATAATGACTGGTTTTCTGATCCACGCCCCTACTTTGTTTTAACTGTATCTGAAGAACAGATGCATATCTGTATTCCCGTCACAAACACACACCTCTGTGAGGAGATCAGCCAGCTCGGCGTGGACCTTGGTCCTGAGGGAGGTGCGGGCCACGTGGATGAGGGTCTCTCTGTCCATCTCTCTGGTCACCTTCATCTCCTCAAGCACCTTCAGAGCCTTATCCTTGGCTGCCTCAAAACCTTCTGCTATTATCCGTGGGTGGAGACCCTTTTTGGAGGCAAAGACAGAAAATACAGGTTGGGACAAAACACAGGAATAGGGGGTTAACTAATGGTACTGGGATGCAGATTATGCAACCTGCTTTATTGGCACCGATTCTACATGTATCAATTACATAATTTTAAGTCATCACACAACCTTACTAAAATAAAGCATTTCATTTCATCAAAATCCCTTCCCTTATCTAGGAAACTATTTCAATTACATGTTGGGGGCTTCCCCCAAGCCCCATCTCACCTCTGACACGTAGAGGTCTGCTTGTTTCAGGAGCTCTCCAATGATGAGCACATTGGATGTTGTACCGTCCCCTGTGATGTCATCCTGTGCTGTAGCTACTTTGGCAATCAAGGATGCTGTCGGATGCTGGATTTGCTGATTGAAGACAAGACTTTAGTGTCAAAGCAAGAATATAAGGCAACACATCTCACAATTAGTAAGGTTACAGATGTTAGATGAAGATGTACTGGTCTACTGAATACATGTGGAGGAGAATGCAACTCCTCCAATGCAGAGGTTACAGACAACACTTTACTATATCACAGAGTAAAATCCATGGGAGCTACAAAAAAAAGCACACATGGGTGTTAACCGTACATCAAACTCATGGGATATTTGTCTTACCATTTCGTGCAACAAGACATTACCATCTTTGGTCAGCTTTATGTCACCAGCCCCTGATACAAGCCTGCAAACAAGCACACAAAACATAATTTGTTAGAGGCTCAACAAATGGATATTTAAAACATGACTAGATGCATTGTACACTAATGTCTCTAATCACGAGTATAGCTAGAAAACAATGAGACTAGTTGTATATAAACTGATAGTAAGCTTTTCAGTTATAGTAGTCTCCAAATGATCTAGGTATCTGCTGATTATCCTTTATAGCTAATACCATTGATTGGTCAAATAATCCAGTGCCCATTGTAAAACCACTCCCTGATGATAATTCAGATAGCTACAATTAGCTAGCTATAATTTAGCTACGTATTTTGGAGGTGGCTAGGAAATCCACTATCAAGCAAGCTAACATAGTTTCTTAAAGAAACTACTGCGTACAATGGATCTGACAAAATAAACATATCTAATACCATAAATGGTCTACTGGCTGCCAGGATACCACGATGTTAGCTAAACTAGCAGCAGTAGCATGCTAACTGCTAGCGAGCATGGCCAGTTGCACTCACATTTTCATTGTTCCTTTTGGTCCCAAATTACTTTTGAGCACATCCTGAAGACCCCGAGCAGCACTGATATTTACTGCCAGAGCGGCTTGAGCACGTGCTACCTCAGCTTTCGGGTTTAATGCCTTTATAGCAGTCATGGTGTAAACATTTGCTATTCAGTTTCTCCACGCTGTAGAATTTACTGTAAAGGCTAACGCTAAATCAAGAAAGGCCGGTTTCTGGAAC
Organism: Oncorhynchus clarkii lewisi; assembly: GCF_045791955.1. Taxonomy (NCBI): domain Eukaryota; kingdom Metazoa; phylum Chordata; class Actinopteri; order Salmoniformes; family Salmonidae; genus Oncorhynchus; species Oncorhynchus clarkii. Next base: position 18,965,097 of record NC_092173.1, on the reverse strand, counting down.
TCTCTGGGCTTCACGTGCGGAAATTGACATTGATCCCTCCTTACTGTCGTCTTATTGGCCAGATGTTAGGCGGAAATCCAAATTACCCTGTGTGATTGGTGAAACAATAGGTAACTAAAATATAGAAAAGGCGGAGTCAACCTTTTTGTTCATGAGGTTCAATTTGGCAATGAGCGGCGCAAATTCACATATCTTTATAATACAAATCTGTTCAAGCTCAGCTGTTTAGAAGAGGATGTCATTTATAAGTCATATTAAAAAAATGCCCTACTCCTTTTAAAAATCTACCATCATGAGAAACTACTTTGTATGAAATGAAATATTAATATGGACATAAATAGCTAATGTATATGTAAAAATAGATGTCATTTGTCTCACTGTCAAAAAGGCAATGCAGTTGGGGGCGGAATATAGCCATCTCGAGACAACACCGATATAGTATTTTTTCTGAAATTTGCCGGGATGTCACGTTTCCTACTTATCTCAGTACACTCGTAACAATTTAATCATTACGAAATTTATAGTAGATCAAATAAACCTCACGTAGCAAATAAGCCACCAAATTCGACACTCTCACTGATCTCCACACAAAACTCATTGCTTGGTGGGCGAAGCAACGAAAAAACGCCACCTGCTGGACATTTTTTCTACCGAGTTGGGCATCTCACCTCTTGGGTTACGTAAAAGCAGAGATATTAGAGAAAGGAGGAGATAAGAATCAAATAGGTCAGTTAATGTAACGCCCACCCAGCACCCTGTCGAAGTAAATCGTCACGAAATCCCTTCTCAAAGTCAGGATATGAGTCGATAAACATGCATATTTTCCTCGAAAGTATATGTCACGATTCCAAAGCTATACAATATTACAGATAGCAAGTTAATTATCCCACATCTTGGAATATGTGTGTAATGTACTTCTTGTTGACGAAATACATGCTAATTTTGAGTTTTTGAGCTAGCGCCCAACTGACTCCATTTCATTCCTCTACTTGTCCCAAAATCACAGAGTGCACCACGCGGCTCATTGAAGTAGCATGGGCATCGTACACAATGACCGATAATGCGCTGCCAATTGAGTTTTCCATCTCCTCGAAAGTGTCTCTGGTAAAAAAGCAAACTGTAGTGGGCGGTCTCACGTGCCGGCTTTCTTTTGATTCGCTCGGCTTTCTCTTCCTCACTGAACCTATTGAAAGCATCAGGAAAGTCGGCCAATGCTGAAACCGTGAACAGTGCCATATCAACGCTTTGGCAACCAGTAAGTAAGAACATTTTGCACAAACGTGTTTTCTTATTGAAGAAAGTAGACTTAGTTTGCAGGACCAGCACATGCCAAAAAATACATATGAAGAGTAACATTTAACACCATCAAGGACACTTTGCACAGGTAATACAGACGTATATATTGTCCTTGAATTGATACATTATGTAACGCATTGCATGATTTCAAATTAACTCTATTGTTTTGCTCTGTGATGCCGACCGTGCACAAATGTATCGTAGTGGAAGATCAAGTTGGCAATGGTATTCATCACCTTTTGCGCGCATACCGGGCACTCTTTCGCGAGGAGAGGGTGACGCAACAGTTCAGCTGCACGATAGTCTTCTCCAAGGCTGCTGTTGTGGTCTGTTGCTACTGCCAGCAACTAGAAGAAAACGTTGCACTGACCGACTAAATTAATTCGGTGTCATTTTTAACAATAGAATATATATTTTAAAGTTTTGTCTCGTTAAATATTGTTTTGCACTGCATCAGTCGATTAATCATGTACTGCTGATCACTGTCATGTAATCAAACGTGTCTGTACGCGAGTAAAATAACTACTAACAGTATATTTTTTATGAAGGCAAATTTATTGCTAGCTTCACATTACAAGCCACATGAGATGCTTTCCTCATGAACCCCTACGTTCCCCAAGATACATTAGCATATGACCAATCAGGATGCAATATGCAAATAACACCACCTCTCCCTTTTCAGAGGATAAATGGTACACTGCCTTTGTCTCAAAAAACCTCAAGGTATTATTCTGTCTTTATGTCAGTAGGTCTAAGGGATTATTCTGTATTTTATGTCGGTAGGTCTTTTCCTGTCTAGTTCTTCTGGAACATTTCAACATAGTCATGATTGTAAAATATTTTCTGTAAACTTTAACCCAAAATGCATCTCTCATTTATTTTAACACAAATGTACCCCACAGATAAGTTAGAACTGTAACAACTTGACAGCTGTTGTTTTGTCTTTTTTTTATTTACTTTGAGCTCAGTCTTTTGTTGTTGCTCGGATTTAAAAGTTCAGCCTTTGAGGTTTAACTATTGATCGCCCAGACCTTGTTCTGGATGTAGCAGGTACATCCAGGATTACCTTGGGTGTTGGTGTGTCGGAGTGGTGAAGACACTTGAATCTTCTCCTGCGTAGCGTTGTTGTTCTCAGGTCCATCCATAGGGATGAGGTGATATCTGTTCCTGTGGACAGAACCGTGGGGAACGTCCACTATGTAGGATTGTGGTATTGCATGTTCCCTCAGCACTGTTCCTGTGATTTGAGTCCGTCATCAACACCTGTTTTCCAGGTGGGTGTCTGCTGAGGTTGCTGACTCTGTGACGCTTGTTGAAGCGTTGCTGATCCGCACTCCTTCTCTCCTTTTCCTTTGAGCTGACCATACCTGTGTTTGGGATTGATGGGTCTAGCAGCGATGGGAGTTTTGGCACTGTGGTACGAAGCTGTCGTCCCATCAGCAGTTGCGCCAGGCTAAAGCTATTCTGGAGTGGGGTTGACCTATAGGCCAGCAAAGCAAGGTAAGGGTCAGCTGCTTTCTTGAGGAGGTTCTTCACCGTCTGAACGACGCGTTCCACCCTATGTTGCTTTGCGGGAACTTTGGACTATTGGTGACATGGCAAAATTCATACTCTGCAGCGAAGTCGGAAAGGGGTCTTCCAGAGAACTGAGGCCCATTGTCCGTAACTAGGATCTTAGGTACCCCATGGTGGGTGAAGATGGACTTCAGATGAACTACGACGTCTGCAGACTTCGTTAGTGACAGGTTTGCAATTTCCACCTTGAGGAGTAGTCCACCACTAGCAGGTAGGTGGTGCATTTCAAAGTGAACAAGTCTGCTCCCAGTCTTTGCCAAGGTCTCTCAGGAAGTTATGATGGTATATGTGGTTTGTGCCCTCTGATCTGTGTCCTGCAGTTAAGCACAAGTTCGTTCAGTCCTTCGCATCCGCTGAACTCCGACCATCCTTTCTGACACAGTGTCATGACTTTTGAGCACACACTGTTGGCTTTGAGTTGTTCTCTCAGATTGTCTATGTAGGAAACACTCGCTGGAAGCTGTTCCATGATGGCATTTACATATGTATTTGTTCTCTCCATGAGCTCCATTTTTGCAGCAGTAGCTTTGGCTTTGACTGGCGCACGTGACAACGTGTCTGCATTCCACAGCCTATTTCCAGGGACATGAGCAATCATATAAGAGTATGTCATAAGTCTCATTCTGAAGCGTTGCATTTGTGGGGGAAGGTTGTCCCAATATTGGTTCCCCAGAAGGCTTTGGAGCAGTTTGTGGTCAGTTTCCAGCTGAAAGTGTTGACCAATGAGAAAGTCTCTGAATCTTTCACATGCACATATCAGCCCCAGAGCTTCTTTTTCCACTTGAGCGTGTCTCTGCTCGGTCGGTGTGAGAGACCTGGAAGCGTAAGCAATGGGTTTCCATTCCTTGATCTTCTTCAGCAGCAGCACTCCTCCTAGTCCATAGGAAGATTCATCAGCTGACACCTTGGGTTTGGGTCAAACAGGGCTAGCACGGGTGTTGATTTCAGCTCCTTCTTCAGCTCTTTGAAGGCTCTGACTTGGTCGGCCCCCCAGTACCAGTGGCTTTTCTTTGAGAGTAGGTCACTGAGAGGTTTGTCCTTTTCTGCTAACTGAAGGATGAACTTTCCCAGTTGGTTCACCATTCCTAGAAAATCCGTAGCTCGCTGACTTTGGATGGCTCTGCCATCTCCTCGACAGCCTCTGTCTTTGTCGGATCGGGCTCTACTCCTTTGTCTGAGATACTGTGGCCCAGGAACTTCACTTCCTCCTTTTGACAGGATACATTTCAAATCAAATTTTGTTTGTCACATGTGTCCCGAATACAACAGTGAAATGCTTACTTACAAGCCCTTAACCAACAATGCAGTTTTAAGAAAATCCCTAAAAAAGTAAGCATAACAGATCAAATTAAAGAGCAGCAGTAAGTAACAATAGAAGGGCAATGTACAGGGGGGTACCGGTACAGTGTCTATGTGCAGGGGGCACCAGTGTTGAGGTAATTATGTACATGTAGGTAGAGTTATTAAAGTGGCTATGCATAGATAATAACAGAGAGTAGCGGGGGGGCAGCAATGCAAATAGTCTGGGTAGCCATTTGATTAGCTGTTCAGGAGTCTTATTACTTGGGGGTAGAAGCTGTTTAGAAGCCTCTTGGGCCTAGACTTGGCGCTCCGGTACCGCTTGCTGTGCGGTAGCAGAGCGAACAGCATATGACTAGGGTGGCTGGAGTCTGACAATTTTTAGCGCCTTCCTCTGACACTGTTATAGAGGTCCTGGATGGTAGGAAGCTTGGCCCCGGTGATGTACTGGGCTGTACGCACTACCCTCTGTAGTGCCTTGCGGTCGGAGGCTGAGCAGTTGCCATACCAGGCAGTGAATCGGAATGGCCGATTAATTAGGGCCGATTTCAAGTTTTCATAACAATCGGAAATCAGTATTTTTGGGCGCTGATTTAAATGTAAAATGTTTTTAAAATATTTTTTTATATATCTTTTATTTAACTCGGCAAGTCAGTTAAGAACACATTCTTATTTTCAATGACGGCCTAGGAATGGTGGGTTAACTGCCTTGTTCAGGGGCAGAATGACAGATTTTCACCTTGTCAACCTTACAGTTAACTAGTCCAACGCTCTAACCACCTGCCTCTCAGTGCACTCCACGAGGAGCCTGCCTGTTACGCGAATGCAGTAGAAGCCAAGGTAATTCGCAAGCTAGCATTAAACTTATCTTATAAAAAACAATCAATCAATCATAATCACTTAGTTATAACTAGTAGTAGTTATAACTACACATGGTTGATGATATTACTCGTTTATCGAGCGTGTCCTGCGTTGCATATAATCGATGCAATGCTGGGGGATGATTTAACAAAAGCGCATTTGCGAAGAAAGCACAATCGTTGGACGACTGTACCTAACCATAAACACCAATGCCTTTCTTAAAATCAATACACAGAAGTATATATTTTTTAAACCTGCATATTTAGCTAAAAGAAATCCAGGTTAGCAGGCAATATTAACCAGGTGAAATTGTGTCATTTCTCTTGCGTTCATTGCACGCAGAGTCAGGGTATATGCAACAGTTTGGGCAGCCTGGCTCATTGCAAACTAATTTGCCAGAATTTGACATAATTATGACATAGAATTGAAGGTTGTGCAATGTAACAGCAATATTAGATAAAATACCGAACGGTTTCGTATTTCACTGAAATAATAAACATTTTGTTTTCAAATTGATCGTTTCCGGATTCGACCATATTAGTTCTGTGTGTTATTATGTTATAATTAAGTCTATGATTTGATAGAGCAGTCTGACTGAGCAATGGTAGGCAGCAGCAGGCTCGTAAGCATTCATTCAAACAACACTTTTGTGCATTTTGCCAGCAGCTCTTCGCAAGCACAGCGCTGTTTATGACTTCAAGCCTATCAGCCTAATGGCTGGTGTAACCGATGTGAAATGGCTAGCTAGTTAGCTGAGTGTGCGCTAATAGCGTTTCAAATGTCACTCACTCTGAGACTTGGAGTAGTTATTCCCCTTGCTCTGCAAGGGCCGTGGCTTTTGTGGAGCGATGGGTAACGCTGCTTCGAGTGTGGCTGTTGTCGATGTGTTCCTGGTTCGAGCCCAGGTAGGGGTGAGGAGAGCGACGGAAGCTACACTGGCAATACTATAGTGCCTATAAGAACATCCAATAGTCAAAGTGTCACGTTCTGACCACAGTTCTGTTATTTTATTATTTGTTTTAGAATGGTCAGGGCGTGAGTTGGGGTGGGCAGTCTGTTTGTTTTTCTATGTTGGTTTTTGTGTTCGGCCTAGTATGGTTCTCAATCAGAGGCAGGTGTCGTTAGTTGTCTCTGATTGAGAATCATACTTAGGTAGCCTGGGTTTCACTTTTGGTGGGTGGGTGTTTGTTTCCATGTGAGTGTTTGGGTCACACGGTACTGTTTCGGTTTGTTCACATCGTTTATTGTTTTGTTCCAGTGTTCAGTTTGTTTATTAAAAAAGACATGAACACTTACCACGCTGCACCTTGGTCCTCCTCTCTATCCCCAGACGACATCCGTTACACAAAGGTATATGAAATACAAATGGTATAGAGAGAAATAGTCCTATAAATACTATATTAACTACAACCTAAAACCTCTTACCTTGGAATATTGAAGTCTCATGTTAAAGGGAACCACCAACTTTCACATGTTCTCATGTTCTGAGCAAGGAACTCAAACGTTAGCTTTTTTACATGGCACATATTGCACTTTTACTTCTCCAACACTTTGTTTTTGCATTATTTAAACCAAATTGAACATTTTTCATAATTTATTTGAGGCTAAAATGATTTTTATTGATGTATTATATTAAGTTAAAATAAGTGTTCATTCGGTATTGTTGTAATTGTCATTATTACAAATACATTTAAAAAAATTGGCCGATTTAATTGGTATTGGATTTTTTGGTCCTCCAATAATCGGTATCGGCGTTGAAAAATCATAATCGGCCGACCTCTAGTTAGGATGCTCTCTATGGTGCAGCTGTATAAATCATTTTGAGGATCTGAGGACCCATTCCAAATCTTCAGTCTCCTGAGGGGGGGAAAAGGTGTTGTCGTGCTCTCTTCACAACTGTCTTGGTGTGCTTGAACCATGTTAGTTTGGTGATGTGGACGCCAAGGAACTTGAAGCTCTCAACCTGTGCCACTACAGCCCCATCGATGAGAATGGGGGCATGCTCAGTCCTCCTTCTCCTGTAGTCCACAATCATCTATTTTGTCTTGATTACATTGAGGGAGAGGTTGTTGTCCTGGCACCACACAGCCTGTTCTCTGACCTCCTCCCTATAGGCAGTCTCGTCGGTGATCAGGCCTACCACTATTGTGTCATCAGTAAACTTATTGATGGTGTTGGAGTCGTGCCTGGCCGTGCAGTCATGAGTGAACCGGGAGTACAGGAGGGGACTGAGCACGCACTCCTGAGGGGCCTCCGTGTTGAGGATCAGCGTGGCAGATGTGTTGTTACCTACCCTTACCACCTGGGGGCGGCTCGTCAGGAAGTCCAGGATCCAGTTGCAGACGGAGGTGTTTAGTCACAGGGTCCTTAGCTTAGTGATGAGTTTTGTGGGCACTATGCTGTTGAATTCTGAGCTGTAGTCAATGAATAGCATTTTCACATAGGTGTTCCTTTTGTCCAGGTGGGAAAGGGCAGTGTGGAGTGCAATAGAGATTGCATCATCTGTGGATCTGTTGGGGCGGCATGCTAATTGGAGTGGGTCTAGGGTTTCTGGGATAATGGTGTTGATGTGAGCCATTACCAGCCTTTCGAAGCATTTCATGGCTACAGATGTGAGTGCTACAGGTCGGTAGTCATTTAGGCAGGTTACCTTCGTGTTCTTGTGCACAGGGACTATGGTGGTCTGCTTGAAACATGTTGGTATTACAGACTCAGACAGGGAGAGGTTAAAAATGTCAGTGAAGACACTTGCCGGTTGGTCAGCGCATGCTCGGAGTACACATCCTGGTAATCCGTCTGGCCCTGTGGCCTTGTGAATGTTGACCTGTTTAAAGGTCTTATGAGAGCGTGATCACACAGTCATCCGGAACAGCTACCTGCCTTGAAGCGAGCATGGTAGGCTTGTGTCACCGGGCAACTCTCGGCCGTGCTTCCCTTTTGTAGTCTGTAATAGTTTGCAAGCCCTGCCACATCCGACGAGCATCGGAGCCGGTGTGGTACGATTCGATCTTAGTCCTGTATTAACGCTTTGCTTGTTTGATGGTTCGTTGGAGGGCATAGCGGGATTTGTTATACGCTTCCGGCTTTGAGTCCCGCTCCTTGAAAGCGACAGCTCTCCCCTTTAGCTCACTGCAAATGTTGCCTGTAATCCACGGCTTCTGGTTGGCGTATGTGCAAACAGTCACTGTGGGGACGACGTCCTCGGTGCCCTTATTGATAAAGCTGGTGACTGATGTTTTGTACTCCTCAATGCCATCGGAAGAATCCCGGAACATATTCCAGTCTGTGCTAGCAAAACAGTCCTGTAGCTTAGCATCTGCTTCATCTGACCACTTTTTTTATAGACCGAGTCACTGGTGCTTCCAGCTTTAAATTTAGCTTGTAAGCTGGAATCAGGAGGATAGAGTTATGGTCAGAATTGCCAAATGGAATGCAAGGGAGAGCTTTGTATGCATCTCTGTGTGAGGATTTAAAGTGGTCTTTTTCCCTCTGGTTGCACATTTAACGTGCTGATAGAAATGATGTAAAACTGATTGAATTTAATTTGTCCATGTTCAAAGTTAAGCCGGCTTTTTCCATCTTCTGCAATGCTAAAAGGCAGGTGTGATGAAGGTTGTTCGCTTAACTGACTCCTTGGCTAGCGGAATCTGCCAGAAGCTCATGTCCGCGTTGAGCTTGCTGAAGATCTTCGCCCCGGCTAATGAGCCAAGGGTCTGTTCGACAGTGGGAAGTATGTATTTTTCTCATTGAGACTGGTAAAATCGACACATACCCACACGTCCCAGTTCTTCTTTGGGACAACCACCATGCCGGATCACCAGTCCGTGGGCTCCTCCACTCTGGTAGCAGCCTTGAACCCTTGCTTGCACACTAGCTCTTTCTTGACTTTTGGCAGCAATGTCAGAGGAATCAGTCATGCAGTGAATAGGGCTCTGCGCCAGGTTTCAACTTGATGGTATATGGTTGTTGTACTGTGCCAAGACCGCTGCACAGCTTTGGATAGCTTTCTTTCAGTGTTTGTAAATGAATGCTGTCAGAGTCGAGCTACTAGCTCATGCTTTGTGATCGCTGGTCTGCCTAGTAAAGCTGTGTGTAGATCTCTGATGACATACACGTCCTCCAGTGTCTCCTTTTCTCCTTTTCATAGAACCACACTTGCGATGCCGATCACGTCCAGCGGCACTCTTCCTGGTCCTAGCAGAGGCAACAGTGTCTATTTTAAATTTCACATTTCTGTTCATCACTTGAATGTCAATCATCCTGCTCTTATATTGTTCCTCGGAAAATGCTATCATCCTTTTTTTTGAACCTTGTTTACGGCTCTTAATGACACGTTGGTAATGTCCTTTTTTCCCACAGGAGTGACGCTTCATTACTTCACTACTTCATTAGCTGCACACTGTGCTCTTGGATGGGCAAGGATTTTGACACAGTTTTGACATTGACTGCTTTTTGTCATTTCATGGCTAGCTTTCTCATGCTGGAATTTCTGTTTCCACTGGCTGCCTTTCTGCATAACTCTATCCACTGGGCACAATAAAGAATGCAAGAAATCCATCTCTTATTTGTCCATACTGTTTTTGCTCGAGGTTGTTTAGGTTTAGACCCCTCAAAACGTCATCTGCTTCGTCGCCTGTACAGTACATACAGTAGAGTGTTTACCTGGTTTTTCTCGGTAGATGTGTGAAGATTACTCGCCTGACGAAAGCGCTTGAACCTCCATTCTTGAGGTTTAGAAAAATCTAACGTCTCCGGCGGTTATATGCTAAATGTAAGGCTTGGGCCTGTATGCGCGAGTATCTGTGACCCTCCCGCTGCACTTTGCATGGGTGGCTGGCCTCTTCCCACTACTGCCGGTGGCTACTGTGCTTCTCCTGCGACGTCTTCCATGCCTAATAGCCTCCTCGATTTTCTTCCCAAAACTTTTCAACCAGGTACTGTAAGCTAAACTCTGTTAGTAAATACACTCGTTCTAGTCCACTTCTGACACCATGTTGTGTCATCAAACTTGTCTGTACGTGAGTAAAATAACTACTAACGGTGTATATTTATGAAGGCACATTTATTGCTAACTTCACATTACAAGCCACATGAGAGAGAGTGATGCATTCCTCGTAAACCCCTACATTCCCCAGGTCCTCATTAGCATATGGCCAATCAGGATGCAATATGCAAATAGCACCCCAATCACATTATCTTACTTTTCAACTCATTTGACCAAATTTTCAGCCTGGTTTCAGACTAGACGTAACATAGTAAATTAAAATCCTGGACACTCAAATTAGTATGGAATGTTACATTTGGTATGGTTACATAAGACAAAAAAACAAAAGGAGGGTGATTGGTCAGAATGGGTGGGCATATAACGTAAATGTCTAGCAACCCAACATTTCAACTACCTAGTACTTTTTCGCAAATTTGTAGCTACATATCATGTTAGTTAACCCTTCTCCTATCCAATGTTCCCTCCAAAAAAATTAATCGCTTAGTAGATTTCAGGTCTGCTGAGCGCAAAACTTGAACGTTGTGAAAGTTCTGTGCAACATCCGCTGCGCGTTTACTGTGAACACTGAGTCAACTAGACTACTGTGGCTATTTGATCATAAGGCAGGCCTACCAGAGTGGCCTATCATCAATGGAGAAAATGCATCCCATAACATTTTAACATGGACATAGCTGTTCTATCGTTCAGCCTACAGTAGCAACCAATGTGTGGTTTCATGTTTTGAGAAGAAAAAAAACATGCAGGGCTTGACATTAACCTGTTTAACCACTTGTCCTTCAGGCAAAATAAAATGTATCATTATTACCTTACCATTATTACAGAGAATCAGACAAATTATGCTACCCAGTTTATTCAAGCCCGTCTCAAAATACAACCCTTCCCCTTTAAGACAAAAATAGCTCTTCACCTGACTTGCTTTTCAAAGATGTCTAGAAACGCACACATTTTGTGCACTTGTAGGAAGCAATCACTCCTCCATTGCTGACTACAAATTATAACTGGGCAAAAAACTCACTAACTAGGAAAGGATATGTACAAATGTGCACACATACAGTTGAAGTCGGAAGATTACATACTTAGGTTAGAGTCAATAAACCCGTTTGTCAACCACTCCACAAATTTCTTGTTAACAAACTATAGTTTTGACAAGTCGGTTAGGACATCTACTTTGAGCATGACACAAGTCATTTTTTATTTCACTTATATTTCACTGTATCACAATTCCAGTGGGTCAGAAGTTTACATACACTAAGTTGACTGTGCCTTTAAACAGCTTGGAAAATTCCAGAAATTGATGTCATGGCTTTAGAAGCTTCTGATAGGCTAATTGACATCATTTGAGTCAATTGGAGATGTGGATGTATTTTATGGCCTACCTTCACACTCAGTGCCTCTTTGCTTGACATCATGGAAAAATCTAAATAAATCAGTCTCAGAAAAGACCTCAGGAAAAAAATGTAGACCTCTACAAGTCTGGTTAATCCTTGGGAGCAATTTCCAAACGCCCGAAGGTACCATGTTCATCTGTACAAACAATAGTACGCAAGTATAAACACCATGGGACCACGCAACCGTCATACTGCTCAGGAAGGAGACGCATTCTGTCTCCTAGAGATGAACGTACTCTGGTGCAAAAAGTGCAAATCAATCTCAGAACAACAGCAAAGGACCTTGTGAAGATTCTGGAGGAAACGGTACAGACGTATCTATATCCACAGTAAAACGAGTCTTCTATTGACATAATCTGAAAGGCCGCTCAGCAAGGAAGAAGCCACTGCTCCAAAGCCGCCATAAAAAAAGCCAGACTACAGTTTTCAACTGAACATGAGGACAAAGATCGTACTTTTTGGAGAAATGTCCTCTGGTCTGATGAAACAAAAATGGAACTGTTTGGCCATAATGACCATAGTTATGTTTGGAGGAAAAAGGGGGAGGCTTGCAAGCCGAAGAACACCATCCCAACCGTGAAGCACTTCACAAAATAGATGGCATCATGAGGCAGGGAAATTATGTGGATATATTGAAGCAACTTCTCAAGACACCAGTCAGGAAGTTAAAGCTTGGTCGCAAATGGGTCTTCCAAATGGACAAGGACTCCAAGCATGTTTCCAAAGTCGTGGCAAAATGGCTTAAGAACAACAAAGTCAAGGTATTGGAGTGGCCATCACAAAGCCCTGACCTTAATCCTATAGAACATTTGTGGGCAGAACAGAAAAAGCGTGTGCAAGCATGGAGGCCTTACAAACCTGACTCAGTTACACCAGCTCTGTCAGGAGGAATGGGCCAAAATTCACCCAACTTATTGTGGGAAGCTTGTGGAAAGCTTGTGGAAGGCTACCTGAAACGTTTGACCGAAGTTAAACAATTGAAAGACTATACCAAATACTAATTGAGTGTATATAAACTTCAGACCCACTGGGAATGTGATGAAATAAATAAAAGCTGAAATAAATATTATTCTGACATTTCACATTCCTAAAATAAACTGGTTATCCTAATTGACCTAAGACAGGGAATTTTTACAAGGATTAAATGTCAGGAATTGTGAGTTTGTAAATGTATTTGGCTAAACTTCCGACTTCAACTGTAGCTACATGTAGCTTTCGCCTTGATCTCAAAACAAGCGCATCTACTCACGACCCCTGTAAAAACTGTCCAGTTCGAAGTGAATTTCACAGATCCATATATGGCAATGGTCTATTTGCATACATGTCTACTGCACACCGGTCTGTGTAGAGTACATGCCTGAGTCGTGCCTGTCATTGCAATAGACTTCTACTCCGATGTGTCTGCCTGCAACAAAATCTATTGTATAGTTAGTTTTGCATACTAAGTCTTCCATAGTTCGTTTTGTTTCGGTATGTTACATTGAAAGTGGCTTATATTGTGTTGATTCGATCACAATTCCCACAGTACAGTGAAACGTTGATAGTGTTAATAACTAAGGGGAAAAATTCTGAAGTGAAGTTCAGTCTTGTGCTTTCCTGTCTACTATTAACACATGTAATTACTTGTCCTCTGATGCACTCATCACTTTCAAATGCACTTGTCCTGTCCAAATAGAAATTACCGCTGTCAGTTAAACAATCAATTATGTTTTTGTCTCTCCTGGGTGCTTTTGCTTCAGCATAATGACAACTTTATCACAGACAAAGGAAATCTTCCGGAGAGCAGACGCTGTGTGCTTCGACGTGGACAGCACTGTTATCAGAGAAGAAGGCATTGATGAGCTAGCCAAATTCTGCGGGGTTGGAGATGCTGTCACAGAAATGTATGTTGTGTAGCAATTCGTAATGATTTTAAGTGCGCTGAAATGCATGTTTCTTTCTTCTCTCCTTTCTTTATCTAGGCCCATCTACATTCCCCTGTACATTTCCCCGTGCCATAATTTTCTACGCGTTTCTTTCTAAATGTTAAATTTGCAACATATTTGTTGAGTACATTGAGTTTTTCTCATTTCAGGACTCGCAAGGCCATGGGGGGGTCAGTGACTTTTAAAACTGCTCTGACGGAGCGCCTGTCCATCATCCGATGCTCGAGGGAACAAGTGAACAAACTGATAACTGACCACCCTCCTCAGTTGACGGCAGGTATTAAGTAAGTGGTTGTTGATTTCAATTTGTCAGTCTTTTTTTCCCACTCAACACTATTTGATTATTAGCAGAGGCTATGGTAATTTGATCATAATACTCACATAAAAGGGTTGAACTAGTAGTCTCTTCAAGCTCGGCGTCTAACCTCAAGTTACACAATCGCTTATGAAACCTGTACTAATTTCTGCATGTTGTAGAATAAATGTACACATTTCTGTACATTGTCCAGGGAGCTTGTTGATACTCTGCACCAGCGCAATGTGAAGGTGTTCCTGGTCTCTGGCGGTTTCCGCTGTATCGTGGAGCATGTCTCCACTCAACTCAACATTCCCCTCCATCACGTGTATGCCAACCGCCTCAAGTTCTACTTCAATGGTAAGATCAGAGCAGTATCAGAATCACCTCTCACACTGTGGAAGGGATGAAGTGTGGGTGATGACAGTATGATCATTCATGTTTTAATATTATTGGTTATTTTGGTTTGATGGCTGGAAGCAAAAACGGGTGGCCATCTTGTTACTCTGGTATCCCTGTACATTTGATATTGGCACTGACTGTATATAGCTTCCTCTCTTGTTTCTTAATTCTCGTTTGCTTTATTATATATATTTTTTATTTGTATTAGTTATACTATTTTGATATTGATTACTGCACTGTTGGGTAGAGCTTGCAAGTGAAGCATTTTACTGTACTTGTGACAATAAAACTCGAACTGGACTTCAGAGGGCTGGTTTCAATCAAGCAAGCGGTAGATTGGCCTCTACAGGGAGGAATTCTTTACTAATTTGTTGTTCAATTTTCCCCCTAGGTGAGTTTGCTGGCTTTGACGAGACCCAGCCCACATCTGAGAGTAATGGGAAGGGGAAGGTGATCAGCATGCTCAAGGAGAAGCACGGCTTCAAGAATGTGGTGATGATCGGTGATGGAGCCACAGACCTGGAGGCCTGTCCCCCTGCAGTAAGTGTTGTCTTGTCAATACATTAAAAGACAGGTGGCAAGCTAGTATTTATAGCTGTTATTTATGTCATCTCCGGTTTTCTGTCATGGAATACTTTATTGTCCATTTTGTGGAGGAAATTTGTATTTTGTCTCTGTTCCCAACACCCCTAGACACCACAGAAACACGCACACAACACATTTTAGGTGGAACACAGAGTCAACAGCAGTGCAGTGCCTCTGGAGGAGTTAAGGGGGTTTAAGCACCTTTTTTAAAGACGCAGCTGCAGGGGTGTATTCACTAGGAACCAAACAGAAGCAACTGGATTGAACCGGGGAGGAATTTACCTGAATTTGTCGAATAGAAACTTGTTCCCATTGCAAAACGTTTTGCTACGGTCTGCGACTAATGAATACATCCCAATACTAGATTGTCAGGTGTTAAAGGCAGCTATAATGTAAAGTAACACTGGAATAATGGACACTGGATGTCTTTTAATCTTTTAACCTCTACGGGGGCGGTCCCCCCTGGCGGGGCAGTTGAGCAAACATAGGCTAATGTGATTCGCATGAGGTTGTAAGTAACCAAATAAAATCCCAGGACATAGACATATCTGATATGGGCAGAAAGCTTTGTTAATCTAACTACACGGTCCAAATTACAGTAGCTATTACAGTGAAAGAATACCATGCTATTGTTTGAGGAAAGTGCACAATTATGAACTTAAATGTATTAATAAACCAATTAGGCACATTTGGGCAGTCTTGACACAACATTTTGAACAGAAATGCAATGATTCATTGGATCAGTCTAAAACGTTGCACATACACTGCTGCCATCTAGTGGCCAAAATCTAAATGTAAATAATACATTATAGCCTTTCAAAGATGATGGTAAAAAGAAAAATGCGTGTTTTATTTCTATGTGTTATCTTTTACCAGATCTAATGTGTTATATTCTCCTACATTAATTTCCACAAACTTCGAAGTGTTTCCTTTCAAATGGTATCAATAATATGCATATCCTTGCCTCAGGTCCTGAGCTACAGCCAGTTAGATTTGGTTATATCATTTTAGGTGAAAATTGGGGGGAAATGGGTCGGATCCATTAATTAAACAATTATCCTCACCACATTGATTTGTTTTTCAGAATGCATTCATTGGATTTGGTGGAAACGTGGTTAGGCAGCAAGTAAAGGAGAGAAGTTTGTGGTACGTCACAAGTTTTAGAGAGCTGCTAAAAGAACTGGAGAAGATTTAACAACAAGGAAATACCATAACCTGAACCCTCTTACAACAATTGTTACTAATGCTAACATCTGTGTTTTATTTTCCCCTACTGGTGTGCCTTTTATGGTTTTATCTAGTGCACAATATTTTTTTATTTCCAGTCAATAGATTTTTTTAAATAAATGTTTACACTACAATAGTGTCTTCTTGGGTTTGACCCTTGTTGATTTTTATACTAGATAATACTAAAAAAAATAAAGTTAACTAAATGTTATCCTTTTTGTGGAGGGTTTTGAGCAGGGTTGGAGTCCATTCGATTTCATTTCAGTATGTTCGTTTAATTCCTGAATTCAATTAATTGAATTGGAATTGAACCGAACCCTGCATTTGTGTTTTTTTTAACTGCACTTTTGTGGTTTTGTCCTTATGTCAAACTTTTGTGGGAAGGATAATAAAACTACTGCATTTTACAATATATGCCATTAAATGCCTTTATAGATGTAAATGTTTTGCAATTGACACTAATAATAGTAAAAGTGTAAAATGCAGTTCTGAGTATGTGTGGTCATTTACTTGTTTGTTTTCTTTGTGTCAACAGCACAACTGCCTCTGATAGTATCATCCACTAAACAATGGCATAACTACACAGTGAGCTCAAAGTATTGGGACAGGGACACAGTTTTTGTTGCACTTTGGATTTGAAATTATACAATGACTAAAGTACAGACTGATCGTTTTAAATTGAAGGTATTTTCATCCATATCGAGTTAACCATTTAGAAATGAAAGCATTTTTTGTACATTGTCCCCCCCATTTTTAGGGGACCAAAAGTATTGGGACAAATTCACTTGTGTATTAAAGTTGTCAAGAATTTAATATTTGGTCCCATATTCCTAGCACATTAAGTGTTTTCTAAACACTTGTACATTAATATGAATGCTACCATGATTACAGATAGTCCTGAATAAATTGTGAATAATGATGAGTGAGAAAGTTAGAGGCACAAATATCATACCCCCAAGACATGCTAACCCAACGGTTCGCAAACTAGGGGTCGCCTGATATTAAAATCGGGTCGCAAGATAATTTCCAAAACCCTGAGAAAAAATATATATACAGTATGTATATTATATTGTCTTTGTATCTCAAAATCATTGTAATGTGGTTAACTTTAAAAATAAAAATAATTAAAATCTAAAAGATGAAATTCAAGCAGTGAGCGCCCTTAGATCATGAGAATTCCCACGGGGAATGACTAGGCCCTCAATGCTATGAAACCACAAACTATTGCAGAGACTTATTACCGGACGCAATTGATATGGTGAAAACAATGTGTTGGGAGTCAGAGGCACAGAAACTCACATCAATACCTTTGTCAGATAACACTGTTAAACAAATAGTTTATGCTATTGCTAGCAATCAAGAGGAAACTCCGACTGAATGACTCAACTCCCTAGCTTATGCTCTCCAAATTGACATTAGCTGTGAGGGCCAAGATGCCCATTCATTGACTTTTGTTCGCTATACATGGCGGGGGATGCTATTCATGAGGACATTGTTCTGTCTCATTTTTCCAAAGCATGAAATGGCATATGGAATGTTCAGTTTGCTGCGTGGCTATATTGACGAAAAACAGATTCCATATGGCTATTTGGGGCTCAGTCTATCACCGGACGGTGGGCCTCTGCACTCTAGTTGTGTGTCTCCCTCTGCCAAATGGATGTATAGTATGATATACCGAGAGCAACTGGCGGCAAGAGAGATGAGCACAACTCAGAGATTTACTGCAGCAGGTAACTTCCATTGTAAACTACATCAAACCATGTCCAATGCGCGCACGCCTGTTTGCAAAACTGTGGAGACATGGGATCAGAGCATGACAATGCTTTATTTCACACGGTTTGGTGGTTGAGGGGGAGTGTTAAAAATATTTTTGAGAGAGGAACTGTTGTCACTCACAATGGTTGTAAAAAATAAAAGACTTTCGGTTGACTTTCTGTGTAATGAAAAGAAAATAACAGAAAACAGCACGATTGCTGTAATCCCCACATTTTGAGATGACCACAAGCATCCCTGTTCCTAAGAACTCTAATGCCACAATTACTACCACCCTGTAGCACTCACTTCTGTAATCATGAAGTGCTTTGAGAGGCTGGTTATGGCACACATTAACTTTGCCACCCTAGACCCACTCCAATTTGTATACCGCCCCAACAGATCCATAAATAACTCGGATCTCAATTGCTCTCCACACTGCCCTCACCCACCTAGATAAGAGGAATACCTATGTGAGAATGCTTTTCATTGACTACAGCTCAGTGTTCAACACCATTATCCCCTCCAAGCTCTTCACCAAGCTTAGGACTCTTGGTATGAACACCTCCCTCTGCAACTGGATCCTGATCTTTCTGAAGGGCAGACCCCAGGTGGTGAGGATAGGCAACATCACCTCCACCACGCTGACCCTTAACACAGGGGTGTGTGCTTAGTCCCCTCCTGTACTCCCTGTTCACCCACAACTGTGTGGCCATGCACAACTGCAACACCATGATCAAGTTCGCTGTCGACACAACGGTGGTAGGCCTGATCATCGGTGACGATGAGTCAGCCTACAGGAAGGAGGTCAGTGACCGGACATTGTGGTGCCGGGGCAACAACCTCTCCCTCAACGTCAGCAAGACCAAGGAGCTGATCATGGACTACAGGAAACGGGGAGGGCAAGTACACCCAGCAGTGGAGCAGGTAGACAGCTTCAAGTTCCTGTGTCCAAATAACTAAGGACTTAAAATGGTCCAAACACACACGCACAGTCGTGAAGAAGGCGCGACAGTGCCTCTTCCCTCTCAGGATGTTGAAAAAGTTTTGCATAAACATTTCCTGTACATAGTATGTTTACTTAGTGTATTTTTTTTCTTTCTAGTAATAAATTGTTATTGATTATTGCATTGCTGGGCTTTGAGTTTGCAAGAGAGGCATTTCACTGTACTTGTGCATGTGACATTAAAACTTAACTTGAATTCGGGAACTTTGACCTCGTATTTTCCCCAGTTGTCTTGAAAACACCATAAAACGCATGGTAGGCTACCTTTTGCCAGCTCATATCTGTGTAAAGCTGGATTCAGTGCTCTCTTCTGCATTAAAACTAAATAACGATCCAGGTTGCAGAGATGAGATGGCACTGTCGACCACGCCCCCTGACTTTGAGAAGCTCTGACGCGACATGCATCAAGCACACATTCATCTAAATGTAATTGTTTATGATTAAATCAGGATTATCTGTATTCATGTTAACATCCACACTAATGTAGAAGTGTTTAGACACATATTCTATTCTTATTTACAATAAAAGTGACTCCAAAATGACACAATACAGTATTTACCATTCAATTCTATTGGGCACAAAATAATCTGTAACACAACCAAAACAAACAGCAAATGTGTGACTCTACAAAACGAGTTTGTAGTCACACGCTTTATGCAATCATTGCGTGCTAGGAATATGGGACCAAATACTAAACTTTTGACTACTTTAATACACTTAAGTGAATTTGTCCAAATACTTTTGGTCCCCTATAATGGGGAGGGACATTGTAGAAAAAGTGCTGTAATTTCTATATGCTTCACTCGATATGGATGAAAATACCCTCAAATTAGTCTGCACTTTAATCTTATATCCATATCATTTCAAATCCAAAGCACTGGACTACAGAGCCAAAACAATCAAACTGTGTCACTGTCCCAATACTTTTGGAGCTCACTGTAACTCTCACACACTGTACTGGTTAGCACATAATCTGGCAACAAAGAGCAGCATTACCACAGTTTCTCTTTGAATAACTTTATTTATGTGCTGACATTCTTGCCACCTTTGCCATAAATACCCTGTAAATCAGGGAATAAAACTAGGATGAGGCATGCTACTACCAACACTGAAACCTCTTTAAATTCACAATGAGTAGCAGCATGACTCCACAATTAGATTTTCATTTCAGTACATTGGTAGTTGTACCTGGGCACACAAATGTTCCATGACAGTATTAGATCAAATGTTTATGGAATAGGCTATTCATTATGCCCAACCGGAAACATGTTAAATCTGATAAAACATGTCTGGAAAAACTGGACATGCAGATAATACAAGCCATGTTCACTATACCAGTACATCAAAAACACAAGCTTAATGCAGATGACGGGAAAGAAATGGGGAGAGAATGCCCACAACTGCAATCAATACATTTCCTTTAAAAATTCTGAGAGGATATTTAGGGTTAAAATAGGCATGGCTTTAGCTCTGTATTCATACCAGTTCTCAAATAAATCAAAGTTTGTCACGTACAGAGATCAGCAGATGTTAAAGCAGGTGCAGCAAAATGCTTGTGTTTCTAGCTCCAACAGTGCACTAAATGTCTAACAGTACAATACTAATACACAAATGATTCCAATAAATAATGTTCACGCTCAATGCCTTCACTTCAATTAAGTTTCAATATTTGACTATTTAGTAGATATTCTCTCCGCTGACAAAATACAGTAACAATTCACTTATACCATTTTACCAGTTTTTCTAGCGCTCTGTTTGAGTCAGTAACATTTTTAAATCAGATTTCACCCAAAAGCTTGATTTGGCAATTTAACAATATGATTTATATATTTATTCAATATTTACATTAAATAAACGAAATAACCACAAAATCACACATTGTGCATCTATCGTGATTTTTTTGTCAAGTCATGCCATAGTTGCCCAAAGCTCAATTCTTATTCACTGCAAACAGAACACACTGCTAGGCTAGCTCTCTTTCAAAACAGCACTTTGGTTGTAAAAATAGACTAGATCAGCTGTGGCAATGTGACCAGTGTTAATATGACCCAGTATGTTGGACATCAGTTCTCCACCCAACCACTATCAGGAGGTTTCAATATTCTGATTTTTCCCATCTTGTCTCCCAAAAACAAAAAAGCAGTTGTGAGCTCTTGTGCCATTGCCTTACAGATCTTCCAATTATGGAAAGAGTGTTTTAGCCCACAGACTCAATATGGGATACGATGATACTTTAACCACCTGTGTCTCAGTGATGTTTTTAAAGTACCAAATATTGCTTGCTGGTACAAAGTCAGAAATGGGTCAAGTAAAAGTCAAATCAAATCGGAGGGTAGTTAGTTGGCAACAATAATGAAGAGGTTGAGACCACGGCAGTGAGATTTTTGAATTTTTGTTACATTTAAAAACCGGTGAGGCTTGGCGTTCGGCCTTCTGTGTTCTCTCATAGGTTACTGCAGTGGGGAAGCCTTCATTGGGATCATGATTCTAGAGTCCATGTGCTGAATGAGAGGAACTGCAACAGAGATACAAGATCAGAGGAGAGTTCAAAGTATTTCATCTTTAAAAAATGTGCACGCTATGTGAAAGTACACTTCATAACAACTGATTTTGCTCACCTGTATAATACACAACCTCATCCCAACCCTCATGTTGCCAAGCTGCATTCCTTGTGGCTTCTCTGGCCTCAAGGTCTTTGTAAGCTGAAATCAACAATGAAGCACTATTATAAAATGAATGTTAGTCTTCTTTTAGAAAAAGAATAACAGCCTTGTCTATAAGATAGCCTAAAAACCTAGTATGAGACGCTACATGAATGTTAGATGTGTGTGAATGAACGAGACTGGAGGAAAGGAGAGAAGAGCGATAAAGCTCATCTGCCTGGCCTCACCCCAGAGGTGGTGCACCATGTAGAGGTTTCCGATTTGGGAGAAGAACCCTCCCACAGCCTCACTGTTGTGCTGGCGGTAGCCAATAGCTCTGGCCCTTGGGAAAACAACAGGCCAATCAAAACAGTCACAACACTTTCCCACAACCAATGCTTCATCTTCTTCACATTGGCTGAAGGCCACCCCATGCAGATGATTTGTTATATCCATTTAAATTGTATTTATACAATTATTCAATTAAGAACATATTATTTGTCATGATGTCCTGTCAAAGAGTCAAGCACAGCTGCCATATACAATTATAATGGGCTACTGTCCATGTGGTGTCTCAACCACTGATGATAATTTGACCAACAAATGTTATTATTCATACTGTTTGATTGAACTTGCTTTAAAACTATCATTCCAGTTTGGCAGAACTGGTTGGCTATACAGACAGTAGCTGCACAGTGCCAGGATTAGTTGGATTGGATGTACTCATGCATCGAGACTGCTAATTGTACGGTGTGGGGTTGGAGAAATGTCATTATTGGCTCTGAACCAGTCCCATTAGTCATCGTATATACAATCATATAAATTACAATCATGTACAGTTATTTTGATTAGCCAAATCATACTGACTTAATTCCCGTTGTCAGCATTTCATGTTGCTTTAACAATGTGGCATGACTTTTTCCCCCCAATTAGAATGAGTAATTCTGATCAATTACTGAACCAAATAATCAGAGAGAGTATGCACAAATCACAAATTAAACTTATTTTGGCAGACAAGTTTGAAGAATTCAGAACAATGAATTAATATTGAAATATTGAATATTTGTCATAAAAGAACAAAAATGTTTTCAACATAAACCTGAGAGAATGGAATCATCCAGGCTCATAGGCTCCTGTTGAAAGTAAACAACTAAATTTAATCTGAAAATAGCAAGGACAGCAGTAGAATCTCCCTGTGCACTCTGGGATCTAACAACAGAGTATCAAAATAGCGTCTCTCAGTGGAATAGCTCTTACTAATGAGAAAATGGGGAAGGAAGTTTCAAGCTAAAAATAATCTATATGCTGTAAGTAAAGATGAGAAATTCAAATGTAATCAGGTTGCCTTACCAGTAATTACCCCACTCAATCATGGTGCCAGGCTGAAAAAAGAAAACATGAGAAAAAAAGTTTTTGTATTTCACAGGAATATAAATGTGTGACAATTTCCTCCAAGATTAAAAATGAATCATAATGGCCCTTTCACATAGATTGCAATATAGACCTACATTTTTTAGCATAATGTTTCCATAGAACCTACACAAACTCTCCAATGTCCATGTCAACAATTGCCCACCCTTTGTATCATCTGGTAGTGATTCATATTTATTCAGCAATGTAGCACCATCCTAAACTAAACCCCTAGTAGTGCTATGGTTAATGAGGTTCAGTCACTCAGTACTCACTCGGAGCTGGTAGGACCTGAGCTCGTAGATGTTGGGTCCCTTCCTGGGAATGGGCTCATTCCAGAAGCTGAACTCCAGGAGCAGTTGGTTCCTACGGGACAACAGCATCTTTCCTCTCTCCTCCCGGTACTTCATGAACTCCTGTGTCAACCTCACATCAATAAGCAAATCTGATCCCTCACTGTCTATCTAGGGAAGGGTTCATTAGCTGTAGATTTAAAGCCAGGGGTTATAGTAGGGCTGGAGCAAAAGCCAGCACACCCAGTAGATCTTCGGGAGGAAGCTTAGCCACCAGGTATATGAGTTAATGTGAAAGGCGACCTCAGACAATACTAGCATATGAAGCTATATTCAAGACTACTATATTCAAAGTGAAGGCTTCTAGATGCTGCCGGGGAGGAAATGACAGTCATGGAACATTTTGGTTACCTTGTTCTGCCTGAGTTTGCTCATGACCTCGGTCAGAGCTGGGTAACCTCCTCTATACCGCCACATATGGACTGGAAAAACACACACACCAGCCATTATTTGCAAAGCAATAATACGCATATTCAGAGACATATCCATAATCCTTCTGAAGTGTAAGGGCATTATTTCAGTAATGCAAAACTAACAGCCAGGGAACTATTGGCAACATGTGTGAACATGACATGGGTAGGCTAGGGTTAGGCAACACAAATCACGGTTTTCGATTTTGCTTTCGATTAATTGCTGTAACACAGGATAAACAATTCATAAAATTCCTATGATGGTAGTAGTGACTGTCCATTAATGCTTATCCCTTAATAAACATTTATTGACATGACTTTACTTGAATAAATTATTTCAGTTGTTGTGTATATAACATATGATGACTTTATTTCATTCCAAGTAAACATCTCATCTCTATAGCGCTGCTGCCTATGCTGTCTGCCAAAATCACTATTTTGTAGTTCTTCAAAGTAAACAAGGCATACTTTTATGACTGCTGAATATCAACTATTAATCACGTAGTTCATGTATTTTTAGGGCGATACCTCGCGAAGCAACAGCTGCTCTCTATATCCCCTCATGATCACACATTCTCTCTTCTGTAGCAGGCGTAAAAGAATCAGAGACCAGCCAAGTATATGCACAATGGATTATGGTCATTGTAGTTAACTACCACATTTTAAGGACTAAACCATGTACAATATTGGCCTGTTGGAAACTACAACTCCCTACTACATTGCACAGTTTGGGCTGGATCTGATTGTCTCTAAAAACCTAACGAAATGGAATTCTAATAATTGAACCAACGTCGGTCAATTAGTTGTTTAAAAAACAAAAAATAACCAACATTTAGGTTAATTGCTCAGCACTAATGTTTGCAGGCTTTTGTTATTATTGCCAGGTAGGTGTAACACCAACTTAATTGAATCATCATCTCATGAGGAAAATTAGCAAAACTGGTTCAATGAAGCCCATATCTCCTAAACTAAGTTTTCCTATCCCTGCAGGTGTGTCAATTCGAAGTGAATGTGCATTTCAACTAGTGTGTGCTCTGCTGCCAGCATTCTTACCAGCCTGGTCCTGCTCTCCATACCAGGTGTTCCAGGTACCCACCAGCTCACAGGGATAGTACTTATCATTATGGAT
Organism: Oncorhynchus clarkii lewisi; assembly: GCF_045791955.1. Lineage (NCBI taxonomy): Eukaryota > Metazoa > Chordata > Actinopteri > Salmoniformes > Salmonidae > Oncorhynchus > Oncorhynchus clarkii. The sequence goes on along the minus strand of NC_092173.1, from coordinate 18,940,537 downwards.
AGATGGCAGGGTCTCCTCACTGTCAAGGGAAAGCAATAACAAACATATTCTACTAGGGAGCCTAGCGGTTAAGAGCGTTTGGCCAGTAACCGAAAGCTTGCTTGTTCAAATCCCTGAGCCGTCAAGCTGGAAAAACCTGCCGTTCTGCCCTTGAATCTGATTCATAGGGGTTGGGTTAAATGCGGAAGACACATTTTGGTTGAATGTGTTCAGTTCTGAAACTGACTAGGTGCCACCTTTCGCCTTCCCCTAATAATAATACTTGTATGATATATAATATGACCATTATTATAACTATAACAGATTAACTGTTATTGTTGATGCCTGGATGCAATCATTTGACGTTAGCACTGACACCACTGCAGCTTTCTTGTCAGATTTCTCTTAGGATTTCAACATATACTTCCAAGCTAAATATAAATGTTCTATAACAATCCCCATCCCAAATGTTTAAAATAGGCATTTTGGCTGTGTGTTGTGTCTAAACCAGTTGTGCAGATTCTATGATAAGTAAAAGGTATTATGACTGAGTCATCTTAAGTATGAGCATAGATAAATTATTCTACACAGCGTTGTCATGCCAGTATATCAATTGCATCACAGGAATAAAACATTTTGTCTAAACTCTGCCCTTATGCAAAAAACACATGAATTTCACATGATCTTATGTGAAGTTAATGTGATCACGTGAAATGTTCCAAAAACACATGTTTTCACATGCACAACCCACTGGTGACACCAGCCATAATATCACCACTACTACTTTTTACTTTATATCACACATACTCAACAACCAAATGAAACAATAATTTGGGACGGTACTACCCTCAGTACGGCTACTATTATTATTATTTTTTAACCTTTATTTAACTAGGCAAGTCAGTTAAGAACAAATTCTTATTTTCAATGACGGCCTAGTGGGTTAACTGCCTGTTCAGGGGCAGAATGACAGATGTGTACCTTGTCAGCTCGGGGGTTTGAACTAGTCCAACACTCTAACCACTAGGCTACCCTGCCGCCCCATTTGAGGGGCTTTAGGTATAAAGGACTAGACTGAACAGGGTCCATACTACTTACCAAAGCTGGTTGTAGGCATCCAGGCACTCTGGCTTCACATTATGGACTGTAACAGAACAAGCTCTATTAGACATAGTGGCCTCTGTGTTGGAAGGGGTTAAATTGGTCACACTTTACATTACAGTCAAGGTCCGTAAGTACAGTGAAACAAGTATTGTAATTACTCATTTCTACATTATACTTACTTCTTACACTATAGTTATTACACTGCACTCAATTCTAAACTATAAAAAGTCATTTGGAATTGAAGTAAACAAGTTACAGTAAAGAACAACTTACACTGGATTTTGTAGAGGTTGCTTTCCTCATTCTTGGTAAGCAAGTGGGAGTGGGCATCCTTTCTGGGATCAACTTTACGCACAAACAGTGACTTGAACCAGCTATCTTCACGATTCCTATGGTTTGATGCCGACAAGCCCCTGGAGAAAAAAATACAGATGGTAATGTTAATACATATGTGAACGGAGACATCTTATGAAGTTAGTGACTCATCTATTCCTGCAGCAAAGGATTTCACTGCTGAGTAGTGAGCTGAAGTCAGATCTGCCCATGCAGAATAATGACAGTAACACATGTTACACAACACATGATGTTGTTGCCTAAGCTCACACAATGTTTGAGAAAATGCACACTGGTCTCCTACATGCAGTACCAGTTCTTGCATGTACCTGGCTGTTTCACGAAGTAAACAATAAGCAGTGACAGTTACAGCTAGCCACAGAACACCCCTGCTGCACCAGTATTAAAATACAAATGATATATCATTGGCTAATGTTGACGTTATAAGGTAAATAAATGTTGATGTAGTAACATACTAATGTCATGTAAAATACAGTAAGCTACACTACATATACAAAAGAATGTGGACACCCTTTCAAATGAGTGGATTCGGGTATTTCAGCCACACCCGTTGCTAACAGGTGTATAAAATTGAGCACACGTCCATGCAATCTCCATAGACAAACATTAGCAGTAGAATGGCCTTACTGAAGAGCTCAGTAACTTTCAACGTGGCACCATCAGAGTCAGTTCATCAAATTTCTTCCCTGCTAGAGCCGCCCCGGTCAACTGTAAGTGCTGTTATTGTGAAGTGAAAACATCTAGGAGCAACAACGCAAAGTGTTAGGCCACACAAGCTCAGAACAGGACAGTTGAGTGCTGAAGCGAGTATAAATCGTCTGTCCTCGTTGCAACACTCACTACCAAGTTCTAAATTGACTCTGGAAGCAACGTCAGCACAAGAACTGTACGTCAGGAGCTTCATGAAATGGGTTTCCATGGCCGAGCTGCCACACACAAGCCTAAGATCACAATGCTCAATGCAAAGCGTGTAAAGCTCGCCGCCATTGGACTCTGGAGCAGTGGAAACGTGTTCTCTGGAGTGATGAATCACACTTCACCAGCTGGCAGTCCGACGGACTAATCTGGGTTTGGCGGATGCCAGGAGAACGCTACCTGCCCCAATGCATAGTGCCAACTGTAAGGTTTGGTGGAGGGCTTTTTTTTTTTTTTCATGGTTCGGGTTAGGCCCCTTAGTTCCGCTTTAGGCAAATCTTAACGCTACAGCTTACAACAACATTCTAGACAATTCTATGCTTCCAACTTTGTGGCAACAATTTGGGGAAGGCTCTTTCCTGTTTCAGCATGACAATGTCCCAGTGCACAAAGCGAGGTTCATACAGAAATGGTTTGTCGAGATCGGTGTGGAAGAACTTGACTGGCCTGCACAGAGCCCTGACCTCAACTCCATCGAACACTTTTGGGATGAATTGGAACACCGACTGTGAGCCAGGACTATTTGCCCAACATTAGTGCTCAACCTCACTAATGCTCTTGTGGCTGAATGGAAGTCCCCACAGCAATTTTCCAACATCTAGTGAAAAAACTTCCCAGAAGAGTAGAGGCTGTTATAGCAGTAAAGGGGGGACAAACTTCATATTAATGGAACGAGATGTTCGAGCACGTGTCCACAAACTTTTGGTCATGTAGTGTTTATCCACAACAGTAGCCCTAGCTTTATAATAATGACCTTGAGCAAGTGTAATAATAATTCCCTATTAGACAGACAAGTACACTGGTAACTGGATATGCTGTGTATTAACTTCAACAGTTTAACCATTTTAGAATAGCTCAAATTAGAAGTTGCACTAATTTGTAGTTTATAAAATCGACTACATGCCAATAGTTGACTGGCTAGCTATTTATGCTAGCTTGCTAACAGTCACTTTTTCAGGTTCACTCCTGCACACTTGCAGCATAGACGAGTCAGTAGGAACCTATATTCTCAAAAATCGTCAATGAAACAAAAGTCAGAACCCCAACGCTTTAAACGTGCAAAGTAATAATAGTCACACCTGCTTAAAACGAAGATCTGTCCTGTCGACTGGGCCGTGTTTTTAGCCTGATTCAGGCCATTGCCAAATCTCTGAAGGACTCGGGTCGCCATTTTCCATTGATAACACTGGAGCGTATTCATTACGCCGATTCGGTTGCAAAACGTTTCTTAAACGGAAGCAAACGGGGAGGGACGTACCCGAATTTGTTCAAAAGAAACTCTCGTTTTACTCTGTTTGCTTCTGTTTGGCTATTAAACGATAAACGGTTTCCATAATGAATACACCCCTGTCCTCCATGCAAAAACAAAGTGAAGTCTGTGAATCTATAATGTAGCCACCAGGCGGTAGTAAAACACCAACAAATTAATGGTGTGAACAGTGGAGGACCACTTGTCCTCGGTACTAGTTTTGTTAGTTTTTTGAAATGGAGCATGTGTGTGTTCCTCTTCTTTGTAGACTTCACTTCTTTTTTTTGCTTGACTGAATATTTCTACCTTCTTTTCTATGATTGGGGATAAATTGAATACTTTATTCATGCAATCTAACATCTTTGATGACATGCCTGTTCTAAATTTCCGTGCCTCCAAGACAGTTCACATCAGTTGACGGGAATGACGTTCTCTACATGTCAAACTCAAGGCAAGCAAACTGGATCCAGAACAACCTCTGGCTAAAACCAGAGATGAAGCTATGGAGCCAGATAGCTGCCAAAAGGTTGAAGGTACGTATCATTCGGATCGCAAGAAAAGCCATGTGTGAAACATAAATGTGAAATTTAATCTGTGAGCATACAAAAACCATGTTATGATTACAGACTAACATTTTAGGCTTGAACAAACCTTGTGTTGCAATTCTGATGTACAATAATACCTTTCAGAGTTTTGGCAGTTTCATCTCACCAACAAAATAATCTGTACACCACACTGCCTGTGAGGAGTGCTACACGAACAAGCCTAACAGTATAAAACAAACGGAAGTCAGGGAAACCGGAAAGAGTTGTCTTGCACGTTTTCAAGTTATAAGTCTCAATTCTCTATTACTTCTGAATTGAATTTACTTCACATTTAGGTAGCTAATGTAATGTATTTGTTGTCTAGACAGCACTAGTTGTATTATGCCTACAACAGGGACGTTTCAGTTTGCTAGGTGTACATAGAATAATATATGTTTGGTAAATCTACAAATTATGTATGACCACTGGAGTCTTTCCTACTCAAAATGTTTTTGTATAGAATATTTCACGTTTATTTAATCACTCAAAATCTTGCCAAAGCATATTCTGTAGGAGGGGTTAATATGAATTTAAAATAATTTGACATGATTTATTTGAATCGGGTCATGAACATATGGACTTTGAAATGAACAAGGGAGAGGTTAAATGTAGTCTAAGTCTGGCATAAGTTTATTGCCACACTTTACAATAACTCTGCTAGCTGTGGTCTTAGGTCGTCTCCGTATGGGCTATTCCCTCCAGCACGACACTGCTGCCCAGTTGAAGAGCTTGTGATCTCCATGCAGCACCACAGCAGCATTCGTCTTCATTCAGAAAAGCACCCCTCAGCCTTAGAAGATCCCCTTCTGGATGCATGCAGCCATAGTCATTATACCCTAATGTAGGCTTATTTGCTTACTAGCCAAATAAAGTGCAGATTATGCATGATGTGTGCAACTCATCATTCAAACTTATTTGATCATTTAATTCATCCTTCATTCAGTTCAGTCAGTCAGTATGTCATCCATTCTGTCATTTGTCTGAGTTGCAATATGAACTAAATCAAAGAGAACCACCCTTTGCCTGATGACAGCTTTGCACACTCTTGGCATTCTCTCAATCAGCTTTACCTGGAATGCTTTTCCAACCATCTTAAAGGAGTTCCCACATATGCTGAGCACTTGTTGGCGGCTTTTCCTTCACTCTGCGGTCCAACTCATCCCAAACCATCTCAATTGGGTTGAGGTTGTGAAGACCAGGTCATCTGATGCAGCACTCCATCACTCTCCTTCTTGGTCAAATAGCCCTTACACAGCCTGGAGGTGTGTTGGGTCATTGTCTTGTTGAAAAACAAATGATAGTCCCACTAAGCGCAAACCAGATGGGATGTCGTATAGCTACAGAATGCTGTGGTAGTCATGCTGGTTAAGTGTGCCTTGAATTCAAAATAAATCACAGATCCTGTCACCAGAAAAGCACCATCACACCTCCTCCTCCATGCTTTATGGTGGGAACCGCACATGCGGAGATCATCCGTTCACCTACTCTGCGTCTCACAAAAACACGGCGGTTGGAACCAAAAATCTCAAATTTGGACTCATCAGACCAAAGGACAGATTTCCACCAGTCTAATGTCCATTGATCAAGTTTCTTGGCTCAAGAAAGTCTCTTCTTCTTATTGGTGTCCTTTAGTAATGGTTTATTTGCAGCAATTCGACCCTCAAGGCCTGATTCACGCAGTCTCCTCTGAACAGCTGATGTTGAGATGTGTCTGTTACTTGAACTCTGTGAAGCATTTATTTGGGCTGCAATCCTCTGCAGCAGAGGTAACTCTGGGTCTTCCTTTCCTGTGGCGGTCCTCAAGAGAGCCAGTTTCATCATAGCACTTGATTGTTTTTGTGACTGCACTTGAATAAACTTTCAAAGTTCTTGAAATTTTTCCTATTGACTGACCTCCTTGTCTAAATTAATGATCAAACCCGTTTTTTCAATTTCTGCCTAAAATGACATACCCAAATCAAACTGCCTGTAGCTCAAGACCTGAAGCAAGGATATGCATATTCTTCATACCATTTGAAAGGAAACACTTTGAAGTTTGTGCAAATGTGAAATTAATGTAAGAGAATATAACACATTAGATCTGGTAAAAGATTATACAAATAAAAAAACATGCTTTGAACATTTGTTTTTCTCGTAATCTTTGAAATACAAGAAAAGTGCCATGCATTGAGATAGGACTCAAGGTATAATTTATATGTTGTCCACAAGATGGTGTGCAAAGTTTCATACTGATCTAAAGAAGAATTACATTACTACACAATATTTTGTATCAAGTCTGCCAGGAGTTTGCCCAAATATGCTGAATTGGTCCATATCTACATTTTCATGTTTACACACTCCCAGGAATGTCATACATGATGGATCATTAGCTTCCATACAGAAAAGACACTAACCTTCACACATCTAGATGGCCGGGCAGGGTGGGTGTGGAGCCAAAGACAGCAATGAGGTCAAACTGTAGAACCGAGTTCCTATATTTGAATATATATATATTTTTTCCAAACAAAACTACACTATATTTTATCTCTGGGACCCTCAGGATGACAAATCAGAGCAAGATTACTGAATGTATGTACATTACTTAACCTTCAGAGGTGAATGTATCAAACCAGTTGCTGTGCTAAAAGTGTTTTGTTGTTGTGCACTATCCTCAAACAATAGCATGGTATTTTCTTGCTGTAATAGCTACTGTAAATTGGACATTGAAGTTAGATTAACAAGAATTTAAGCTTTCTGCCCATATAGGACATGCCTATGTCCCGGAATTTGCTGATGTTTACAACATCATTCTAGTCACATTATCGCATATTGAGCAACAACTGTCCTGGTTTAGGGACACAGATCCCATTAAAGTAATGCTGGACTGTCGTTTCTCTTTGCTTATTTGAGCTGTTCTTGCCATAATATGGGCTTGGTCTTTTACCAAATAGGGCCTTATTCTGTATACCACCCCTACCTTTTCACAACACAACTGATTGGCTCAAACGCATTAAGACGGAAATAAATGTACTTTTAACAAGGCACACCTGTTAATTGAAATGCATTCCAGGTGACTACCTCATGAAGCTGGTTGAGAGAATGCCAAGCGTGTGCAAAGCTGTCATCAAGGCAAAGGGTGGCTACTTTGAAGAATCTCAAATATATTTTAATTTCTTTAACACTTTTTTATTTACATGATTCCGTATGTGTTATTTCATAGTTTGATGTCTTCACTATTATTCCACAATGTAGAAAATTGTAAAAATAAAGAAAAACCCTTGAATGAGTAGGTGTGTCCAAACTATTGACTGGTACTGTATATATGCTGCATAACCACACTGACAGTACACAGACAACTCTCCCTGCAAATCACAAGTTTGGGTAGGCGGGGCTTAAATTGAGAGCAACATGACAGAGAGGACACAATGCGGACGCAGATAGCTAGACCCAAGACACTAGGCCCAAGATGATCTAGCTTCTTAAAGTATTTCTGGCTAGGATAATTATAGCCACAGCTAGCCACAGCAGTTGAACGCTTGTTACGCTAAAGTTAGCTGTCACGGTACATGCAAAATACACTCATTTAAAATATCCTTTCTGAGCTCCATTTAGCTATATACCAATTTTGTGTCCGGTGAGGATGTTTATACCAGGGCACAAATGAATAAGGCTCTGGATGTATTTCCTGCGCGTCTATTTCCGCCTAACCCAACCAAAGCTTTTACCAGACTTGTATGCTGGAACACTGTTAATGTGGGAGGGAAGTTGTCTGCCTGGGGATACTATGTTTGTCCCAGTTGAGTTTTTGGGAAACATGCATTAACTTCTTATCAATGCTACCTCAACTGTGTAGTGAACAGTTTTGACTCCTGAACATTAAAAAAAACTATATTGTGATTCTTTCGAACGAGTCTCAACCTTGTATGGTCACTTGGTGTGTGTAATTAACAAAAGAAATGGGAGGCGTTTGAGTCCAGGCGTTCTCGCGGTTGTAATTCTTGGCACATAGCACCAGTGGCCTCAATCATGGTCCTGACAGGGGCCAAAGGCAGCTCACAGTTGGGAATGAGGGCCCACATAGCCCTCCCAAAACATGGAGGCCTCTCTGCAAGCCTGGGAACAGTTAGGCCTAGTCTGCCTCTTTCTCCGAGTGGAATATGTTTTCAGTATTCAGTGACATGCTTTTCAATGCAATAAAAATAACACAAAAATAAACAAATATTTAATTTGGATAAAAATGAGTCCAGTTTATATTTCTTCTACCATTCACGTTATGGTGGATAGCAATGATCTATTATCACCTTTTTAAATATCTATTGTTTTGCACGGCGCAGTGGGAGAAATGCAAAACAGACCCTGTAGTCTGACTGTGAATTGTTTTAGGAAACTGGATCACAAGTTGGCTTCTCCCACCTTGTGGTTGCTTTCAAGTTCACTCTAGCCTTGGTACTCACAGTAGATCTTAGCTGATGGTTGTGTTTTCAAATCTCATGGCTGAATGCCACAAATGATGGAAAACTCTGTGTGATTCAACTTTACAATGCCAAGAGGAAATTAGCAATGGTTTGTCTGTTAAGGCTGTTTACATAACATGGAAAGTGAGATGGTGTCAAGGTCATGTAAACATTCAGTATACATTTTTTTTTATTTTAATTTTTGAGTATTCTACCTCCCCATAAAATAGAGCTTTATAGGTTGTTGGAAGCATGTCTGCTTGTGGTTTTATTTCTGTATGAGAGATTTGATCTGGATTCTAGAATTCCTGTCATTCTAATCTTTGATGGTTTTTGGAGTGTCTTGTGAGTAAGATCAGGGATCTTGGCCTTCACTTCCTGGATAGGTTACAGTATTTCCTCTTTGTTGCATGTATTGATTTCAAATGTTGATTTGTATAGAATGGATTAATGACAGTACACTGCACAAATCCAAAGGGGAAAGTGCTGAGACACTGGCCAAAATGGTTTGATGATGATGCATGATGCATTTATAGGGCATGTGTTATTTTTCAAAATGTGTGAGTTAAAGTAGTTTACTCCTTTAGTTTTATGTTACATGCTAGTTCAAAAATTAATTTGTGCAGCAATTTTCTCATTATGCCATTGTTTTGTTTTAGGATTTTTTTTTTTAATATCAATCTCATGATGTATAAAAACATCTGTGATGAATTACAATAATCAGTACAGTACATAAAAACATGCTGGTTTCTGTAAACTTCTGCCATCGTCTTTTTGGATGTGTTGCGAAATAAGTTGACCTAAATCTATCTCCTCTTGTTGATGGGGTCTTGTAGCAATACTGCATTCAAATATCACCACAGTAGATTTAGACTAGGCAGGTGAATTAAAATGTTCCCAGACCCTATTGCTATACTGTATGTACAGTAGGCCTATCCCTATAGAGAATCCCAATGTTAGCAGCTCAAGATTATGTGCTTAAACTGAAACGCTGGAAGCCATGATGCTCTCTGAACATCCAAACGCTGCTTCGTCTTAATGCAAACAGAATTAACAAGGACTTTAATTTCTCAAAGCAGCCCTTAGCTCCAATTCGAGTCTACATTTGCTTCAATTCGAGTCTGCATTTGAAAAACTGTGACAGAACATTATGGAAAATTCATCTGACGGTGTCCAGGACAGCAATATAGCCAATAATACTGGTTTGGAAGATGATCTTTATAAAAGTGATGCTGAAATCCAACCCACTTCCTCCCTTCTTCAAAATTGCTTTCAAAAATTGCATAGACTTGTATATTGGTTAGGCATCAGCATTCAGCAGCACACAAAACTAAATCCAAAACTGGTCATTCCACTGCATTACTGGATTATAACAGAGCGAAAAGCCCCGGCAGCAGATACACATTCCAGTGGAGTTTCCTTTCCTCTGTCTGGAGATGCACAGATAACCTAACACTGAGGTATATTCAGTCAGACATGCTGCATTTTTGCTGTGAAGTCTTATTTTTGTTTGTTTGGTATCAGCTGCTTCAGTACACTACATTACATCATTTTCTGGAGTTATTGGTTGAAGAGCCCTGTTTCAAATGTTGTAGATATGGACAAGTGAAGGGGGGAAGAGTGGAGTGGGCATGGCATGGGTGGTGGAAAAGGATGTACGGATGAACCAGATTAATTCATCATGTGAAGAAACACAGAAAAAAGAAAGAATGCTTACCACTCCTGGAATTCAGCATGACTCTTAAGAGGGATTTGTTTTTAATCCCGAGATTTAAATCATGTGAATGCATCAAAGGCCGACATTTTTGTCCAGAGCTGAGGCAAAATCTAGAAATGTCTGGACTAAGCAGAAGATTGGGCCGCTTGGCTAACATTTGCCTGAGATCTACAGTTGAAGTCGGAAGTTTACATACACTTAGGTTGGAGCCATTAACACTTGTTTTTCAACCACTCCACAAATTTCTTGTTAACAAACTATAGTTTTGTCAAGTCGGTTAGGACATCTACTTTGTACATGACACAAGTAATTTTTCCAACAATTGTTTACAGACAGATTATTTCACTTATAATTCACTGTATCACAATTCCAGTGGGTCAGAAGTTTACGTAGAAAAAGTTGACTGTGCCTTTAAACAGCTTGGAAAATTCCAGAAAATGATGTCATGACATTAGAAGCTTCTGATAGGCTAATTGACATCATTTGAGTCAACTGGAGGTGTACCTGTGGATGTATTTCAAGGCCTACCTTCAAACTCAGTGCCTATTTGCATGACATCATGGGAAAATCACAAGAAATCAGCCAAGACCTCAGAAAAAAAATGTAGACCTTCACAAGTCTGGTTCATCCTTGGGAGCAATTTCCAAACGCCTGAAGGTACCATCTGTACAAACAATAGTACGCAAGTATAAACACCATGGGAACACACAGTCGTCATACCGCTCAGGAAGGAGACGCGTTCTGTCTCCTAGAGATGAACGTACTTTGGTGTGAAAAGTGCAAATCAGTCCCAGAACAACAGCAAAGGACCTTGTGAAGATGCTGGAGGAAACAGGTACAAAAGTATCTAAATCCACAGTAAAACGAGTCCTATATCGACATAACCTAAAAGATCGCTCAGCAAGGAAGAAACCACTGCTCCGAAACCGCCATAAAAAATCCAGACCACGGTTTGCAACTGGATAAATATCCTCTGGTCTGATGAAACTAAAATAGAACTGTTTGGCCAAAATTACCATTGTTATGTTTGGAGGAAAAAAGGGGAGGCTTGCAAGCTGAAGAACACTGTCGTGTCTTTGGCTATGCCGGATTAAGTGATATGACATGCTATTCTATAAAATAATTTCTCCGTCATTAATATTACCTGATTGAGCTAATCATGTAAATGTAATTAACTAGAGAGTCGGGCACCACAAAATAATATTTATAGAGCTGTTATCTTCCGAATAAACTCTTAAAGACCTAGTAATATTTTACATCAATAGCAGTCAATATTAATCGTCATCTTAATTTCTTGGTTATCTGCATGAACCCTGGCTAACAAGTTGAATCAGCAATACAACATTGGGTTTAATTATTTTTTTTCCTAACTAATCACACATAATTACACATACACATATTTAAATCATAACTTGACTACAAATTACGTCATAAAGGAAAACGTCCCTAGCGGGCGGAACAGATATGACAGCTGGTTACACAAAAGAAAAGGGCTGGGTTTGAGTGAAAGAGCGGGAGACTGAGGAACAAAGGGCGAAGCAATAAATATTTACTCTGAGCTACGCTTCGGAAGGTTGGTGGTAGATGGAAGGCCGTGTTGCCCAACCGAGTCCTTTGTCCTTTGAAGAATGTCTCTGCTGGTAAATTGAATACGTTGTAGTAACGTCGTTGTGTGGTAGATGGGATACTCTCTTTGTTCCTTCCTAACCCTAGTTAGCAGCTGCTGTTGCTAACTCAACGGCTAGGAGGTATCACTTCTGTAGTGAATAAGAGTTCAAAGTTCATACCATTTGTAACCAAAGCTCACGCTGATTTTGGCTTCGTTCTATAGTTATTATCTGAACCATTCTGACATCGGACCGTCGTCCTCACATCCTCGGAACAGATGGTTATATTGTCATCAAGGCTTTAGATAGGAAGGGAGAGGAGGGCGTGTTTGAAAAGTTTTATAGTGTAACGGCGTTCTTCGTTTGTTGAAAGAGAGGACCGAAATGCAGCGTGGTGGTTACTCATGTTCTTTAATGAATGAATGACGATACATGAAATAACTAATAAATACGAAAACAACAAACGGAACGTGAAACCTAATACAGCCTATCTGGTGAACACTACACAAAGACAGGAACAATCACCCACAAACACACAGTGAAACCCAGGCTACCTAAATATGGTTCCCAATCAGAGACAATGACGAACACCTGCCTCTGATTGAGAACCATATCAGGCCGAACATAGAGCTAGACAAACTAGACATGTAACATAGAATGCCCACTCAGATCACACCCTGACCAACCAAAACATAGAAATATACAAAGTAAACTATGGTCAGGGTGTGACAGTACCCCCCCCCCCAAGGTGCGGACTCCGGCCGCAAAACCTGAACCTATAGGGGATGGTCTGGGTGGGCATCTGTCCGCGGTGGCGGCTCTGGCGCTGGACGTGGACCCCACTCCATAATAGTCTTGGTCCACCTCCTTAGCGTCCCTAGATCGGTGACCCTCCTTAATGACAGCTCGGGACAGAGGGTCAGCTCGAGACAGAAGGACAGCTCGGGACAGAGGTAGCTCGGAACTGATGGGTAGCTCAGCACTGAGAGGAAGCTCAGCACTGAGAGGAAGCTCAGCACTGAGAGGAAGCTCAGGCAGGTAGTTGGATCCGGCAGATCCTGGCTGGCTGGCGGATCCGGCAGATCCTGGCTGGCTGGCGGTTCTGGCAGATTCTGGCTGACTGGCGGATCCGGCAGATCCTGGCTGACTGGCGGATCCGGAAGATCCTGGCTGACTGGCGGATCCGGAAGATCCTGGCTGACTGGCGGATCCGGAAGATCCTGGCTGACTGGCGGATCTGGAAGAGTCTGGTAGACTGGCGGATCTGGAAGAGTCTGGTCGACTGGCGGATCTGGAAGAGTCTGGTCGACTGGCGGATCTGGAAGAGTCTGGTCGACTGGCGGATCTGGAAGAGTCTGGTCGACTGGCGGATCTGGAAGAGTCTGGTCGACTGGCGGATCTGGAAGAGTCTGGTCGACTGGCGGATCTGGAAGAGTCTGGTCGACTGGCGGATCTGGAAGAGTCTGGTCGACTGGCGGATCTGGAAGAGTCTGGTCGACTGGCGGATCTGGAAGAGTCTGGTCGACTGGCGGATCTGGAAGAGTCTGGTCGACTGGCAGATCTGGAAGAGTCTGGTCGACTGGCAGATCTGGAAGAGTCTGGTCGACTGGCAGATCTGGAAGAGTCTGGTCGACTGGCAGATCTGGAAGAGTCTGGTTGACTGGCAGCTCTGGCTGCTCCATGCTGATTGGCTGCCCTGGTTGCTCCATGCTGACTGGCAGCCCTGGCTGCTCCATGCTGACTGGCGGCCCTGGTTGCTCCATGCTGACTGGCGGCCCTGGCTGCTCCATGCTGACTGGCGGCCCTGGCTGCTCCATGCTGACTGGCGGCCCTGGCTGCTCCATGCTGACTGGCGGCTCTGGCTGCTCCATGCTGACTGGCGGCTCTGGCGGCTCCTTGCAGACTGGCAGCTCTGGCGGCTCCTTGCAAACTGGCAGCTTTGGCGGCATCCTGCAGACTGGCAGCTCTGGTGGCTCCTTGCAGACTGGCAACTCCCTGCAGACTGGCAGCTCCCTGCAGACTGGCAGCTCTATGCAGACTGGCAGCTCTATGCAGACTGGCAGCTCTATGCAGACTGGCAGCTCCTTGCAAACTGGCAGCTCCTTGCAAACTGGCAGCTCCTTGCAAACTGGCAGCTCCTTGCAAACTGGCAGCTCCTTGCAAACTGGCAGTTCTGAACAGGCGGGAGACTCCGGCAGCGCTGTAGAGAAGGAAGGCTCTAACAGCGCTAAACAGGCGGGAGACTCCGACAGCGCTGAAGAGGAGGAAGGCTCTGGCAGCGCTGGACAGGCGAGGCGCACTGTAGGCCTGATGCGTGGTGCTGGCACTGGTGGTACTGGGCCGAGGACACGCACAGGAAGCCTGGTGCGGGGAGCTGCTACCGGAGGGCTGGGGTGTGGAGGTGGTACTGGAAAAACCGGACCGTGCAGGCGCACTGGAGCTCTTGAGCACCGAGCCTGCCCAACCTTACCTGGTTGAATGCTCACGGTCGCCCTGCCAGTGCGGCGAGGTGGAATAGCCCGCACTGGACTATGCAGGCGAACCGGAGACACCGAGCGCAAGGCTGGTGCCATGTAAGCCGGCCCAAGGAGACGCACTGGGGACCAGCTGCGTAGAGCCGGCTTCATGGCATTAGGCTCGACGCTCAATCTAGCCCGGCCGACACGCGGAGCTGGAATATACCGCACCGGGCTATGCACCCGCACTGGAGACACCGTGCGCACCACTGCATAACACGGTGCCTGTCCGGTCTCTCTAGCCCCCCGGTAAGCACAGGGAGTCTGCCCAGGTTTCCTACCTGGCGTAGCCATACTCCCTGTTAGCCCCCCCCAATAAATTTTTGGGGCTGCCTCTCGGGCTTCCTTCCGTGCCGCCGTGCCTGCTTCGCCAACTCCATTCTCTGATAACCTTCCGCGCACTGCTCCATTGAATCCCAGGCGGGCTCCGGCACTCTCCCTGGGTCGACCGCCCACCTGTCGATCTCCTCCCAAGTAGTATACTCCATGCCATTGCTGTCCATAACGTCCTCCTTTCGCTGCTGCCTGTTAACACGCTGCTCGGTCCGAGTGAGGTGGGTGATTCTGTAACGGCGTTCTTCGTTTGTTGAAAGAGAGGACCGAAATGCAGCGTGGTGGTTACTCATGTTCTTTAATGAATGAATGACGATACATGAAATAACTAATAAATACGAAAACAACAAACGGAACGTGAAACCTAATACAGCCTATCTGGTGAACACTACACAAAGACAGGAACAATCACCCACAAACACACAGTGAAACCCAGGCTACCTAAATATGGTTCCCAATCAGAGACAATGACGAACACCTGCCTCTGATTGAGAACCATATCAGGCCGAACATAGAACTAGACAAACTAGACATGTAACATAGAATGCCCACTCAGATCACACCCTGACCAACCAAAACATAGAAATATACAAAGTAAACTATGGTCAGGGTGTGACATATAGCCCATGTCCCTTCACAGGGGCGGGCCACTGATTGAGCATAGCCCTAACCTTATGAAAACCCAAATCTCACATTTTAGAAGCTAAAATCACATTTCATCCAATCACAAATAATTTCATTTTCAAACATTTAAATTGAACAATAATTCCATGTGAATCCGATAACTCTGATGTGTAGACTTTCCACTGTAGAGTTTGTCATCTTATCATTGATGAGAATGTCTCAGATGACAACCAAACTGACATCATATTCATTAAGTACCACAGCATATGTTCAATTGGTCAGATTACCAGAATATAGTTTATTTCCCCCCACCTTCTGATGTTCCCAGAATCTCTATGTTATCCAAGGGTTTTGCAAATGTAACATCAGTAGGGTAAGGAGAGGAAAAAGGGGGGAAGAGGCATTTATGACTGTCATAAACCTACCCCCAGGCCAACGTCATGACAACACCATCCCAACCGTGAAGCACGGGGGTGGCAGCATCATGTTGTGGGGGTGCTTTGCTGCAGGAGGGACTAGTGCACTTCACAAAATAGATGGCATCATGAGGTAGAAAAATTATGTGGATATATTGAAGTAACATCTCAAGACATCAGTTGAAGTTTGGTCGCAAATGAGTCTTCCAAATGGACAAGCATACTTCCAAAGTTGTGGCAAAATGGCTTAAAGACAACAAAGTCAAGGTATTGAAGTGGCCATCACAAAGCCCTGACCTCAATCCTATAGAAAATTTGTGGGCAGAACAGAAAAAGAGTGTGTGAGCAAGGAGGCCTACAAACCTGACTCAGTTACACCAGCTCTGTCAGGAGGAATGGGCCAAAATTCACCCAACTTATTGTGGGAAGCTTGTGGAAGGCTACTGGAAACGTTTGACCCGAGTTAAACAATTAAAAGGCAATGCTACCAAATACTAATTGAGTGTATATAAACTTCTGACCCGCTGGGAATGTGAAAAAGAAATAAAAGACTAAATAAATAATTCTCTCTATTAGTATTCTGACATTTCACATTCTTAAAATAAAGTGGTGATCCTAACTGACCTAAGGGATTTTTTACAAGGATTAAATGTCAGGAATTGTGAAGAACTGAGTTTAAATGTAGTTGGCTAAGGTGTATGTAAACTTCCCACTTCAACTGTACACGCTGTATCGCATTAGTGGAAACCAAGACTATTTTCAGGGCAGGTTTGCCGGTTTTGACTAGCAGAAGTTACTTTTCATAGCATGTTAGGTGAACTTAAGCACCAGGTTAGGATAATTTAACTGGCAGGTTAGGAGAAGTAGTTTAAGGTTAGGGTTAGCTAAAATGCTAGAATTGTCCCTGACACATCTTGAACAAATTTAGCTACAACCAGGCATGCCCTGAGAACAGTCTTGGTTTCCACTAATGCAATGCTGCCTTCTACACCCATGTGCATCTAGCGGATTAGCTGCTCTAGCATCAAACGACAGTTGGAAAGAGGAGATGTACAGTTTAATAAACAGATTTGGCCAAACAATTACTTCTAATCATAAGTAAGTAATCAGTCCAGCTATTAGGTAAAGTTTATCTACATTAAAAAATATATGTTTTTCCAAAAATGTGTGTAGGTGTATTTGAATGGCTTTGACTGTTATTTTATTTTCATGATGGTCTTCATTCATAACCACCAGTTACACGGTTATTCAATGGCTAAGGAATTAAGATTTTACGTCATTGTTTTTAGCACTACCCCACAGTTCATAAACTACTATGCAAAACATAATTTAATGTGCCTGTAAATCAGCACAGCCTACTTTTTTGTTTTTTCAAATTGTTGCCATCTTGGAGCTAGAACTGGGATCAAGAATACTGCGCTAATGCCGATACATAAAAGAGTAATGGAGAGCAATGTACAATACGTCGAACTGAGCAAACGAGGCATTTGTGGTAAGCACATGGGGGCAGCCATTTTATGCACTTTCACCATTACCGTCGCACCCCTATCTAGAGGTTGCCATATTTTATGGCACAAATCCGCCTCAAATGATCACTTTGTGAGGTAGAATCTCCAGAATCAGCTTATCTGTGGCTAACTAACACCTATCTCATATTAGAGCGACAATACAACCTCCAGAGTATTCTAAAATAAGGATTTTTTTCATGTCCCAGAAAGCCAGAAATCCATAAATAAAGCCATAAATCCAACCACACTCTCAAAAGTAATTACACTGGGAAGGAAAAAGACCATCCAAGAGAGGAGCATGGGCATGGGCTGGGCTGGCTGTCCCATCACA
The DNA here is from genome assembly GCF_045791955.1 of Oncorhynchus clarkii lewisi. Taxonomy (NCBI): domain Eukaryota; kingdom Metazoa; phylum Chordata; class Actinopteri; order Salmoniformes; family Salmonidae; genus Oncorhynchus; species Oncorhynchus clarkii. The sequence continues at coordinate 18,922,867 of NC_092173.1, read as the reverse complement.
ACCCAGGGCGAGAGGGGTGAGGATGGGTGAGACCTAGACAACAAGGCACCAGCCAAATGTGGTAAACAAGTTGTAATTTATCTTAAAGCTGCAACATGTAAGGCGACCTGACCAAATTCACATTGAAAGATCTATAACTAACATTTCTTTCTCTTTGAAAGCAAGTCAAAGAAGCGGTAGATCTGTTCTATGTGTCCTATTTCTATGTGTCCCATTCTTAAGTTTTGTTGTTGCGCCTTATACTTTCATTTTCTTACGCCAGCTTCAAACAGATGAAAATACAATATTTTTGATTATGGAAAATATATTTCCCAGCGGTTTAGATGGTACATAATTCTCTACAGTATACCATTTTTTTTTACCCCCCTTTTCTCCCCAATTTTGTGGTATCCAGTTGGTTGTTACGATCTCGTCTCATCTTTGCAACTCCCCAATGGATTCAGAGGAGGCGATGGTCGAGAACCATGCGTCCTCTGAAACCCGACCCTGCCAAGCCGCACTGCTTGCTTAACCTGGAAGCACCAATGTGTCGGAGGAAACACCGTCCAACAGACGAACGAAGTCAGTTTGCAGGCACCCGGCCCACCACAGGACTCACTAGAGCACATTGAAACAAGGAAATCGCAGCCGGCCAAACCCTCCCCTAACCCAGACAACGCTGGGCCAATTGTGCGCCGCCCAATGGGTCTCCCGGTCACAGCCGGCTGTGGCACAGCCCGGAATCAAACTCAAGGCTGGAGACGCTCCTCAGCGTGTGCCTTTGACCTCTGCGCCACTCGGGAGCCCTATTCTCTACCGTACACTTGCTTGTTTTGTCACACAATCTATTAGAATTTTAGCAACCAGGAAGTTTCATTATAATTCATCTGTATTTGGACTGTTTCAAAGATTCAAATTATATAACGGATGGCCCTTTGCCAGACCCCTGCCAGAGTTTTAAATAACTTATCAAATTATGTCTCTGTGGAATACATAAACACACAGACACAGAATAAAACACTTTCTCATGAAGTACCCTATCACAGTAATAGGATTAAACACATTTATGCTGTTTAATTTAACAGATTCAAATAACTGGAGAGACAAAACCATACTTTGTATTGCAGCCACACACACACATGAATGACATGGTTTGTTCTAGAAATTAAAAGCTAAGCAATGTGATATTAACAGATAAAAAGTTTGTGGTCATAAGCACTTCCTTAAAAACATAGGTGCTAGGCTAATGAAGAATACCAGTAAAGAACAAGAAGGCCTGCACACTGTTAAAGCGCCCAAAATGGATATGATCACAAACATACACTCTTTGGCCGGTTTATTTGGTACATCACCCCGTTCATGAAAAATTAGTGACCTATGTTACATTCAGCGTGGTATGGTGCCAGGCCAGGCCTGCCAGATCCAGTATCTCTGAAACATCTGTTCTCCTGGGCTTTTCAATCATGACAGTGTCTAGCGTTTACCAAGAATGGTGCAAAAAACAAAACATCCAGTCAGCGTCAGTCCAGTGGGTGAAAATGGCTCGTTGATGAGAATGATCGAAGGAGAATGTCAAGAATTGTGCAAGCTAGCAGGCAGGCCAACAACAGACAAATAACTGCGCAGTACAACAGTGGTGTGCAGTACGACCTCTCGGAATGCACAACTTGTCAATCCTTGTTACGAGTGGGCTATTGCAACAGACAATCGTGTCCCACTCCTATCAGCTAAAAACAAGAAGAATCAGGCACACGATCACCAACACTGGACAACACTGATTTTGATTTTGATTTGATTTGATTTGATGGTGGTGGTGTGGGGAATTTTTTCCTGGCCCTTGTTAGGTCCCTTAATACCAATTGCGCAATGAACATTTCCGACGCCTTATAGAATCCCTTCCCCGAAGAATTGTGTCTGTTCTGGAAGCAAAGGGGGTACTAGATTGTGTGTACCTAATAAACCAACCACTGAGTGTATTTCATCTAAGTAGCCTATTGATATTATATGTCCAAACTTTAGGTGGCCAGCCGGATCTGTCCTTTGCTGAACGTGTTTTTTCTTCATCACTCTTGTTGTTTACATAGCAGCCGAAGAGAGGCATCATTCTTTCCCTCATGTGGGGATCGTGTTTTGTAGTTGAAATGACTAAGCAGGCAAGGAGTAGAGGTAACCTTATGGGCGAGGCCGCTATGGAGAAAACTTTCCAGTGTTGAAAAAATATATTAGTGTAGCATTGGGTGAGTCATTGCAAGTATTAATTCATACAAAAATGTAATGAAGCCTAATGAATACTCCCTGAGGGATGTTGTCTGGATTTTATAGATGTTTGCAGAGATGTTATCATTCCTCTGAATAGCCTTTCCTGGTTTATTTTCTTAACTGATTTACATGGATTTGGCATCAATTTATTGAGGGGACGTGGTATAAATGGAGTGAATTAATTCAAATCAGAAATATTTACTGCACCAGGATTTACATGGAATGATATAATTTGTCATATTCAAATCTCGTTTTCAATCTTTAAGTTTCTGAGTTCAACGGATGTCTCCAGATCTTGCCTCCAAACAGCGACAGCTGTGAAAACAGCTGATACAATAACTCCTCCAAAAGAGCACAGGAAAGTCTGGACTGCTGTCTATCAAGAGGTGCAAAAAAACGGTCATTGCTGATGTCTCTTGTTCCCCCCACACATGGGTCACTGGCTTACTAGTGCTCTTTCATGCTGTCCCTAGGAGGGGTGCGCCCCTTGAGTGGGTTGAGTCACTGACGTGATCTTCCTGTCCGGATTAGCGCGCCCTCGTGTTCGTGCCGTGGGGAAGATCTTTGTGGGATATACTCGGCCTTGTCTCAGGGTAGTAGTGGTTGAAGATATCCCTCTAGTGGTGTGGTGGCTATGCCTTGGCAAAGTGGGTGGGGTTATATCCTGCCTGTTTTTGGCCCTTTCCGGAGGTATCGTCGGATGGGGCCACAGTGTCTCCCGACCCCTCCTGACTCAGCCTCCAGTATTTATGCTGCAATAGTTTATGTGTCGGGGGCTAGTGTCAGTCTGTCATATCTGGAGTATTTCTCCTCTCTCTCGCTCTCTTTTTTTTCATTTTTTTTTTCAGGGGACCTGAGCCTTAGGACCATGCCTCAGGAATACCTGGCATGTCCCCAATCCACCTGGTCATGCTGCTGCTCTAGTATCAACTGTTCTGCTTGCGGCTATGGAACCACGACCTGTTCACTGGATGTGCTTCCTTGTCCCTGTCCTGTTTTGGACTCTCTCTCTACCTGCTGTCTCTAACTCTGAATGATCGGCTATGAAAAGCCAACTGGCATTTACTCCATGACATTTGCACCCTCTACAACCACTGTGATTATTATTATCTGACCCTGCTGGTCATCTATGAACATTTCAACATCTTGGCCATGTTCTGTTATAATCTCCATCCAGCACAGCAGAAGAGGACTGGCCACCCCTTAGAGCCTGGTTCCTCTCTAGGTTTCATCATAGGTTCTGGACTTTCTAGGGAGTTTTTCCTAGCCACCGTGCTTCTACATCTGCATTGCTTGCTGTTTGGGCTTTTAGGCTGAGTTTCTGTAAACACTTTGACATTAGCTGATGTAAAAAGTGTTTTCTAAATACATTTGATTGATTGATTGATGCCCTGGGTGGATCTTGGGCAAATTGGACAACTCCAAGTCCAATGTCTCATGACTGTCTTTATATTTTCCCTATCCTTTCTTTCTGTTTTCTTTGTTCCATGGATCGCATGATGACTGTTATCGCCTCCCCAAAAAATGTTTGTCAGAGTTGCGAGAGTGCTGGGGACAAAATATTTCAGGACTGTCTTTTTGTCTTCATCAGATAGGGAGACTAACTGCTGACATAGCCACACACAGTGCTTTTGAATGTTTTATTACATGATTGAAACCGGTTGAGATCGGCATCAAGATCTAAAAAAAAGTTATATTTTACAGTTCCTACATGGATTATAAGGCTAAGAAAATGTGTTAATATTTATTGATACATTTCCGTTAGTTATAACCTAACTAGCTTTAAACTGTCTCTTGGTTAGCTACCTGGTCTGCTGGTTTTTAGTTCTTAATTGCTTTAAACGGGTGTGATTATTATTTATGAAAGTCCTCTCACCTACCATTTCTACTGTGGAGTTTGAAGAGCATAATTACAGGTGAGGATCATCTATTGAGAAGTAATTGCTCAATAGCCTGTGGTCGTCTGGTGATGCCTTGCAGCTGGGGTGCGGTGCAGAAAATAAGTATTCTACGCCTCATTACTGACTGGACTTCACGTTTGTCCAATGTCCAATGTCACCTCGAAAATGATCTAACAAGGGGAGTACCTGTTAAGAAAAATAACCATTGAGCTGTTTGATTCCAGTCATGTGAGATACCTAAGACAATTCCTATGCTTTATCTCATGGGACAAGTTTTAAAGTATAACATTTGGTTGATGTTATGTAGTAACATATTGATAGTGAGAATTTGCTTTGAATTACATTATGCTTTAGTGTCTTCCCCTTTTAGATCAGATACTCATACAGACACAGTCAAATTCAGATTTCTTCAACTCCAGAATGCACAGCACAAGTGTGCGGAAGAAAAACCAACTAAGTGTCACGACTTCCGCCGAAGTCAGGTCCTCTCCTTGTACGGGCAGCGCTCTGCATCGCCGGTCTTCTAGCCATCATCGATCCACTTTTCATTTTCCATGTGTTTTGTCTTGTTTTTTCTCACACCTGGTTTCAATTCCCTAAATCATTTGTTGTATATTTAACCCTCTGTTCCCCCCATGTCTTTGTGTGGGATTGTTTATTGTAAGTGCTTGTGCACGTGTTGTTTGGTGCGCGACGGGTTTTTGTACCGAATTATTCTTGTTATTTTTATGCCGTGGGTGTTGATAATAAACTACTCCGGCTATTACCAAGTTCTGCTCTCCTGCGTCTGACTTCCCTGCCACCGATTAACCACCCCTTACACTAAGATTATGAAATAAACCACAAGTGAGATATATATGAGGAGCGTCGACATTGGACCGCAGCCATCCAGACGCTTTAAGACAAACAGCCCAATGGGGTGTCTCCTGTCTGGTACAGTACTGAGGTGAATCTTGTTTTGACACCCTGGTGAGAAGGTAACGGAAATGTCTTGGAGGTGTTTGACAGAACAGATGGGACAGGGTGTCAGCCATTTTGGCCTTTCTCACACACAGGAATTACTGAGGGGTTCCTCATCATCATCATCATCCTTTCTTCAGAAATCTTTCACCAGGAAACACTTTCACTCTGCCTTTTCAAGGCCCAAGAGTAAAGTTTTTCAAAATCAGAGCTCAAGTTTTGAGTGTTGTTCCAAAAAGGCTGCTTTGCCTTTTCTGTACATTTCTTTGAATGCAATTTCAGAACAATGCCCTAACCTCATGCAGTCTGTTGGAGTCTACTCTTATGGCCTGTTTGTTTTTTGTGAGTGTTTGTGTAAGTCTCAATATTTTAGAAAACCCTCAAGTTTTCCAAAGGGGATTTGCTCAAGCTGTTGGGATTGGAGGTGGGAAGCGCTCTCTCTATCCCTCCCCCTCTCTCTCCCTCCTCTGGTGGCAGTAAGTAACCTTCAGAAATTCATGTTTTAGCTTTAATTACTCGTTTTAACAAAGAGCTCTGGAAGCAGACATCTGTACCTAATGGCAAATCTATTCGCTCATTGAAAGCTGTGGAACTGGCAGCAGGAGTTAAAAAGTATCTCTGGTGGCCTGATCTGGCCTGCTCACTGTAGTTTAACAATACATATCAGATCTACTTGATAATAATCATAAATTATAAAATATATTATTTGCATAGTTATAACAAAACTTTTTACTATAAACAATGTTTTCACTTGTCAGTCCTGTGGTGTTTATATGGTAATACACATCCATCATAGGACCCTTTCTGAAACTTCAAAGTAGCAACGTGTCCAGGATCAACCAGTCCAAGAGTAGGCTTTGTCTTTGTCAGCGTAACTGGCCCATAGTTCACAAAACCCTGTCAGATTTTGTGAGAACTAGCCTAGACATTCAAGTGCTTGATCATATCAATCTCAGAACATAGCCCTGTGACCTATTAATGTTATTACACGATCAAAAAAAGTAATAAGAATCCATAAATATGTCTTTGTGATATACTGTACTGTATATCTGGGATATATCACCCTGTGTTGCATTGTGCCGTCTGCATCTTTTTAGCTCTATACAGTGGCGATTTTATCATGTAAATTTTGGAGGGAAAAAAACAATGTTTTTGGGATGCATGCCAAAAAAGCCACTACACTACACTAAACAATACATTAATTCCACTATAAACACAAACTGTTAGGGCCTACATAAAGCTGTCCCAACAGCAGTCCCAAAAGCTTACCACTGCTACACCTGGCTATCAGCGGAGCCTTGTCTGTCAGCGAAAAACAGTTCATTTAGCCTCATTTACTGCCTTTAAAAAAACATGGCTGACTTGCTCAAACAAATGTGGTTTCTAATGACATTTGAGATGTACAAACTATGGCGTAAGGGGACGAAATGCTGAGAAGAGGCAATCCGTAATTTCGATTAAGACACTAATGAGCGAGCTCGGACGGACGTAGTCAATATAACTATTTGTTTAGCACTTTTGAAATGTACAGTGGGCCTCCCGGGTGGCGCAGTGGTTAAGGGCGCTGTACGCAGCGCCAGCTGTGCCATCAGAGTCCTGGGTTCGCGCCCAGGCTCTGTCGTAACCGGTCCGTGGGGCGACGCACAATTGGCCTAGCGTCGCCCGGGTTAGGGAGGGCTTGGTCGGTAGGGGTGTCCTTGTCTCATCGCGCACCAGCGACTCCTGTGGCGGGCTGGGCGCAGTGTACGCTAGCCAAGGTAGCCAGGTGCACGATGTTTCCTCCGGCGCATTGGTGCGGCTGGCTTCCGGGTTGGATGTGCGCTGTGTTAAAGAAGCAGCGGCTTGGTTGGTTGTGTATCGGAGGACGCATGACTTTCAACCTTCGTCTCTCCCGAGCCCGTACGGGAGTTGTAGCGATGAGACAAGATAGTAGCTACTACAACAATTGGATACTACGAAATTGGGGAGAAAAAGGGGTAAAATTCAAAAAAAAAAAAATAGAAACGTACAGTGACAGAATTCAAAACATGGCCGTTCTTACTTTGCTCTCTCTGTACACCAAATCAGAACCATAGGATAAATGAAGGGGGCATATAAGCAGTCAATGAAAGCTCTTACAATATTCAATAATTACATTTCTCTGAAACAAGTTGTAGGCTACATGTGCACCACCAAGTCAGAGAAGTAGGCAAAATTAAGAGGGATAAATAGACCAAATGATTAGGGTGAGACACATTGGCTACTAACATCTTACTACACAACATACATATTACTTTCTTATCTACAGTATACATTTCTCCCTGGCATTAATAATTTATGCAGCAGCATACAATACATTTTTGGACTGACCTTGTTGTGCTGTACTCAATTAAACAGGAAGGTGGCGCGGCGGTCCTTTGTGGGCTAATTTTATCATCAAAGTCTGACATTCTCTGGATTTATGGTGCTTTCAAAACAACTGGGAACTCAGAAAAAAACAAGGTCGATGTAACGGTTTTCGTCGTCAGATGAAAGCGCAGCGTGGTAAGTGTTCATGTTTTTTTTATTGAACTGAACACTAATACAAAATAACAAGAGAATAAATTAAACCGAAACAGTCCTGTAAGGTGCAAACACTAAACAGAAAATAACTACCCACAAAAACCATGTGGGCAAAAGCTACCTAAGTATGGTTCCCAATTAGAGACAACGATAGACAGCTGTCCCTGATTGAGAACCATACCCGGCCAAAACAAAGAAACACAAACACATACAGAAAAGAACATGCCCACCCAAATGCCCACCCAAATCACACCCTGACCAAACCAGAATATAGAGACATAAAATGCTCTAAGGTCAGGGCATGACAGTCGAATCATGATGACGTCATTGATCTTCAGGTCGTAGCTCCGAGTTGGATGTCCGTTCAAAATGTATTTCCCAGTTGTCTTGAACCCGCTGAAGTCAACTTGGGAAAAAGTACCTTAATCCCAAATTTGGGACCACACATCCACTCCACTGAATGGCAGGCTATTGATTGCTTTGCAATTCTTGCAGTTAGCCACGGTCACTGATTCCTACCAAACCACTCATTGTTGAATTTGAGATTTCCAACTTGTTGTGTAATGTTTATGTCCAATGGCCGATGAGCACCGATACATTTGATCTATAATTTCTCTTCATTATTTCTCTTCATTTGACAAGGATTAAAAATGATTTACCAGTAGATTGCCGACTTGATTCATGATGAAAGTATGATGTTGACATGATCAGTCCAATCAAAGCTACTGTACATATAACATGATTTGACCTAATTTTATCTGTGGCCAATGGCCTTCTTGGATGGGCACTTCTATTGTAACTCTATGGCAGCACCCAAGGAGCTAGAATTTTCTAGCTCTACCCTTAGGCAAACTAACATCGTCCAAGCACACCCCAAGACAGTCATGAAGAGGGCACGACAAAACCTATTCCCCCTCAGGAGACTGAAAAGATTTGGCATGGGTCCTCAGATCCTCAAGAGCATCTGGTTGCATCACTGCCTGGTATTGCAACTGCTCGGCCTCTGACCGCAAGGCACTACAGAGGGTAGTGTGAACAGCCCAGTACATCACTGGGGCCAAGCTTCCTGCCTTCCAGGACCTCTATACCAGGCGGTGTCAGAGGAAGGCCCTAAAAATTGCCAACGACTCCAGCCACCCTAGTCATAGACTGTTCTCTCTGCTACCACACGGCAAGCGGTACCGGGGCACCAAGTCTAGGTCCAAGAGGCTTCTAAACAGCTTCTACCCCCAAGCCATAAGACTCCTGAACATCTAGCCAAATACAGTGCCTTGCGAAAGTATTCGGCCCCCTTGAACTTTGCGACCTTTTGCCACATTTCAGGCTTCAAACATAAAGATATAAAACTGTATTTTTTTGTGAAGAATCAACAACAAGTGGGACACAATCATGAAGTGGAACGACATTTATTGGATATTTCAAACTTTTTTAACAAATCAAAAACTGAAAAATTGGGCGTGCAAAATTATTCAGCCCCCTTAAGTTAATACTTTGTAGCGCCACCTTTTGCTGCGGTTACAGCTGTAAGTCGCTTGGGGTATGTCTCTATCAGTTTTGCACATCGAGAGACTGAATTTTTTTCCCATTCCTCCTTGCAAAACAGCTCGAGCTCAGTGAGGTTGGATGGAGAGCATTTGTGAACAGCAGTTTTCAGTTCTTTCCACAGATTCTCGATTGGATTCAGGTCTGGACTTTGACTTGGCCATTCTAACACCTGGATATGTTTATTTTTGAACCATTCCATTGTAAATTTTGCTTTATGTTTTGGATCATTGTCTTGTTGGAAGACAAATCTTCGTCCCAGTCTCAGGTCTTTTGCATACTCCATCAGGTTTTCTTCCAGAATGGTCCTGTATTTGGATCCATCCATCTTCCCATCAATTTTAACCATCTTCCCTGTCCCTGCTGAAGAAAAGCAGGCCCAAACCATGATGCTGCCACCACCATGTTTGACAGTGGGGATGGTGTGTTCAGGATGATGAGCTGTGTTGCTTTTACGCCAAACATAACTTTTTGCATTGTTGCCAAAAAGTTCAATTTTGGTTTCATCTGACCAGAGCACCTTCTTCCACATGTTTGGTGTGTCTCCCAGGTGGCTTGTGGCAAACTTTAAACAACACTTTTTATGGATATCTTTAAGAAATGGCTTTCTTCTTGCCACTCTTCCATAAAGGCCAGATTTGTGCAATGTACGACTGATTGTTGTCCTATGGACAGAGTCTCCCACCTCAGCTGTAGATCTCTGCAGTTCATCCAGAGTGATCATGGGCCTCTTGGCTGCATCTCTGATCAGTCTTCTCCTTGTATGAGCTGAAAGTTTAGAGGGACGGCCAGGTCTTGGTAGATTTGCAGTGGTCTGATACTCCTTCCATTTCAATATTATCGCTTGCACAGTGCTCCTTGGGATGTTTAAAGCTTGGGAAATCTTTTTGTATCCAAATCCGGCTTTAAACTTCTTCACAACAGTATCTCGGACCTGCCTGGTGTGTTCCTTGTTCTTCATGATGCTCTCTGCGCTTTTGACGGACCTCTGAGACTATCACAGTGCAGGTGCATTTATACGGAGACTTGATTACACACAGGTGGATTGTATTTATCATCATTAGTCATTTAGGTCAACATTGGATCATTCAGAGATCCTCACTGAACTTCTGGAGAGAGTTTGCTGCACTGAAAGTAAAGGGGCTGAATAATTTTGCACGCCCAATTTTTCAGTTTTTGATTTGTTAAAAAAGTTTGAAATATCCAATAAATGTCGTTCCACTTCATGATTGTGTCCCACTTGTTGTTGATTCTTCACAAAAGAATACAGTTTTATATCTTTATGTTTGAAGCCTGAAATGTGGCAAAAGGTCGCAAAGTTCAAGGGGGCCGAATACTTTCGCAAGGCACTGTAGCTACCCAGACTATTTGCATTGCCCCCCCCCCCACCTCTTTTACACCGCTGCTACTCTCTGTTGTTATCATCTATGCATAGCCACTTTAATAACTCTACCTACATGTACATATTACCTCAACTAACCGGTGCCCCAGCACATTGACTCTGTACCGGTACCCCCCTGTATATAGTCTCACTATTGTTATTTTACTGCCGCTCTTTAATTACTTGTCACTTTTATTTCTTATTCTTATTTTTTTAAACTGCATTGTTGGTTAGGGGTTCATAAGTAAGGATTTCACTGTAAGGTCTACACCCGTTGTATTCGCCGCATGTGACTAATACAATTTTATTTGATTTGACTTGGCGGTGACATAGTGTCCCCATGAGTGACAGAACACTGAGCCAATCATGGTGCAATGCTCCATATTTTCTGCTGGCTTGCCCCACCACCACAGAAAGCACTGCGCAAGGCTGAAACACCTACATTTTGGAGCTGAAAGCTCAAGAAAACAAAAAAGAAACCTGGTTTGTATGCAGCTTTATTAACTCAACGATATATATATTTATTTTTTATTTTTTGCAAACTGATATGTGACACTATTAATGCCAAAATAACATGCAAAACATTTTGGGGTTTTTGTTTTGAAAAAAATGTGGGGCTCAAAAACAGGTGGGGCTCTGCCCTGAATGTCTGATGGCTCTATAGCTAATGACATCATGCCAACTTTGCAAGCCTTCCAGAAGCATAGGAGCATAAATAACTTGGTAATTACCATAGATTACATTTTGTCGCGGAGGATCAGGTTATTAGAAACACTCTGTAGTGATGTATTAATGTAATGAATAGGCTACATCTTCATCATCACTCCCTAAAAGTAAGTATATTTGCCATAATGCCAGTTATAAATCAATCCGGGCCTAGCGTTGAACAAAGGCAGCATAGTTTGCCGTTGTACCAAGAGGCTCAGTGAAAAGCTTACATAAAACTTGTTTAAAGAATGGTGATTTATTTTCACAAACATTATCTATCGCTCCTCTGAGAGAATGCAGAATGACAGTATGACACAAGTCATACAAAGATTTCAAAGTTCTTTGTAACTGCTGAGGAATTTTCATGGCGTCCAAATCTACCCTCTCTGTCTGAGTTGCTGAAACGCTCCAACCATTTTCCATAACGCTCAAGACAACAGGTCAGATGTGCGAATGAAGAATTAACTGGTCAATGTCCCAAGGCCAAAATAAGATTATGTGGAGGAATGAAAATGGGCCTCATACCCAGCTCCTGCTCAGGGTCTGTTTTGCCTGGGAGCAATCTCTCCTATAGATCATGTCTCGTGGCATACTGACAGGTCTCCAACAGATCGGCAGCGGAGTGCTTTTCTCTCAGAGCCAAGCATCACAGGCTGCCTGGCTGATGAGAATGTGGCTACGGCTACAGTGTTTTGATTCAATGAAATGGCAGACACGTTGCGTAGCCCAAACTGGCTCTTGTCTTCCTCGTTCCACTGGGTGGGTTTGACAGGGAACATGCTGTGGTTTGACATATGAATGGTACATAGTTTATTTCTTTAGTTTCTCTTACTCTCACTTTTTTGCTGTCATTTCAAGGGAGATATTTTCCCATTGATGCACATCTCAGTAGTGGATTGGATACGGACTCTTTGTATTGAGTGCTTACTCCCACCTTTAACAAACTCTGATTATCAGCAGATGGCATTCCCAGGGTAACAGTGACTGACATTGATCAATAAATGGTGTGCATTAGATGGTCTGCATTGCTTATACGGTACACATTCTTTTTAGATCTGTTTTTGCATTTAATAAAAGTTCTGGTTTGATACTTTTCATTCAGTTGAAGGTCAGTCTGGAACTCTGAGGTTCGACTTAGTGTGGACGTTTGGGTGGATTAAACTCTTGTTTGACCTCATTTTCTATGTTCTGTCGGGGTAAAGTATCCCTTAACATGCCCTCTCGAGTCTCGTAAATCTGTTCTGGAATTCTAGGGAATTGTTTCAGTCATTTTTGCCAGGCAAAGGCTACAACGATGCGTGTAAAAGGCTGTTTTCCTCTCCAGAGAAGTTTTCACTGTTTCTCTGTGACACATTGGTCAAACTCATTGTCTCATCTGCATGTCGTGTCACTGATTGGGTTTTAATATGAGGGTTATGAGGGTTGCTTGGTTATTCAATTGCAGACGAGAGCAATTGAATCAGGTTAGGTTGGTATAATGTTCTGGCACATAAGGTTATATAGTGCCTTGCAAAAGTATTCACCCACCTTTGCGTTTTTCCATTTTTTTTTAATTACAACCTGTAATTTAAATAGATTTTCATTTGGATTTCATGTAATGGACTTTATCAAAATTGTCCAAATTGGTGAAGTGAAAAAAATAAAAAAACTTGTTTAAAATAATAAAAACTGAAAAGTGGTGGGTGTATATGTATTCACCCCATTTGCTATGAAGCCCCGAAATAAGATCTGGTGCAACGAATCACCTTCAGAAGTCACATAATTAGTTTGATAAAGTCCATCTTTGTGCACTCTAAGTGTCACATGATCTGTCACATGATCTCAGTATATATACACCTGTTCTGAAAGGCCCCACTAAGCAAGGGGCACCAACAAGCAAGCGGCACTATGAAGACCAAGGAGCTCTCCAAACTGGTCAGGGACAAAGTTGTGGAGAAGTACAGATCAGGGTTGGGTTATAAAAAAGTATCAGAAACGTTGAAGATCCCACAGAGTACCGTTAAATCCATTATTAAAAAATTGAAAGAATATAGCACCACAACAAATCTGCCAAGAGAGGGCCACTCATCAAAACTCACGGACCAGGCAAGGAGGGCATTAATCTGAGAGGCAACACAGAGACCACAGATAACCCTGAAGAAGCAGCAAAGCTCCACAACGGAGATTGGTGTATCTGTCCATAGGACCACTTTAAGCTGTACACTCCACAGAGCTGGGCTTTACGGAAGAGTGCCCAGAAAAACAGCCATTGCTTAAAGAAAAAAATAAGCAAACCCGTTTGCCAAAAGGCATGTGGGAGACTCCCCAAACATATGGAATGAGGTACTCTGGTCAGATGAGACTAAAATATAGCTTTTTGGCCATTAAGAAAAATGCTATATCTGGCGCAAACCCAACACCTCTAATCACCCCGAGACCACCACAGTGAAGCATGGTGGTGGCAGCGTCATGCTGTGGGGATGTTTTTCATCAGCAGGGACTGGGAAACTGGTCAGAATTGAAGGAACGATGGATGCCACTAAATACAGGGAAATTCTTGAAGGAAACCTGTTTCAGTCTTCCAGAGATTTGAGACTGGGACGGAGGTTCGCCTTCCAGCAGGACAATGACCCTAAGCATACTGCTAAAGCAACTCGAGTGGTTTAAGGGGAAACATTTAAATGCCTTGGAATGGCCTAGTCAAAGCCCAGACCTCAATCCAATTGAGAATCTGTGATATGACTTAAAGATGGCTGTACACCAGCGGAACCCATCCAACTTGAAGGAGCTGGAGCAGTTTTGCTTTGAAGAAGGGGCAGAAATACCAGTGGCTAGATGAGCCAAGCTTATAGAGACATACCCCAAGAGACTTGCAGCTGTAATTGCTGCAAAAGGTGGCTCTACAAATATTGACTTTGGGGGGGTGAATAGTCTTTTTGTTGTTGTCTTATTTCTTGTTTTTTTCACAATAAAATATATTTTGCATCTTCAAAGTGGTAGGCATGTTGTGTAAATCAAATGATACAAACCCCCCAAAAATCTATTTTAATTCCAGGTTGTAAGGCAACAAAATGGGAAAAATGCCAAGGGGGGTGAATACTTTCGCAAGCCACTGTATAGCCTGCTTGATTGAATCAAGCCAGTGGACACAAGATTGTCGAACCTTGGTCCACTGATCTACTTGGGTGTCCCAGGATGTGCTGTCATGATGCCGGTGTTGTCACCAGAAAAGCATGTCCCATGAATGTATACCACACCGATACTTAATGTGGTTTGTACGAGGTCATGTGTTGGTACATTAACATGTCTCTATTTTGGTGAATCGTCCTCCTCCCCATTCAAGCCTGTCTTCCTTTGTGATTTGTCCTTGTCTGGTTTCAGCCATGACTGTATATATGTCCCTAGCTCCAACATTCTCTAAGCAAAACGACAGACACTGATGTCACTGGTTGTTGTAGGATATGAACCAAATCAGGCCATCCCAGTTCCCTTAGCCATGAGGGAAACATCTAAGTAAATCTTGCGAAAATGTTATTTTGCTTATGTGAAGGCAGAATGTCTCAATGTCTGCGGAGAATAATCTCTTATGTGGTTGGAGACATTGTTATTCCATTTTGTTAATAACAAGATTTCTATCAGTGCATGTTTCCTGGACCAGCAATTGATCTGGAAAACAAAGAAGCTTGGATCAAACAAGCCAATGGGTTGAGCCACAAATGTAATTATTTTCATTTGAATAGCCTTTTTGTCCTGAATAACAGTTGACATGGACAAAGCTTACCCTTTGAATCTGTGAACTGTGAGTGGGAATAGGAAGAATTTATATTTTAGCTGAGGGCTCAGATGACTACATACTCAGCTTTTTGTGTAAGGGTATCTGAGTTAAAAAAAGATGAGAGCATTCCACTTCAGAGATTCATCTGGGTATGACAGTGTCATTATTCTGAGATTTCTGCTTTTAATCACTTAATAAACCACATAGATTGAGGCATTAAACAGTTACAAAAGTTAGGCAGCATTTGTGCCAGGATCTCTTCCTGGCTTTTATTTAAGAAGAGAAAAAAGCTTAAAAAATGATGACATTAATGTTTTAATAATATCCTATCTACAAACAATTTTCAGGAATCTGCCCTGAATTAGGTTGATAAAAAAATGTATACAGTACCAGTCAAAGGTTTGGACACACCTACTCATTCCAGGGTTTTTCTTTGTTTTTGCTATTTTCTACATTGTAGAATAATAGTTAAGACATCAAAACTATCAAATAAAACATATAGAGTCATGTAGTAACCAAAAACGTGTGAAACAAATATATATTTGATATTTTTCATAGTAACAACCCTTTGCCTTGATGGCAGCTTTGCATACTCTTGGCATTCTCTCAACCAGATTCATGATGTTGTCACCTGGAATGCATTTCAATTAACAGGTGTGCCTTGTTAAAAGTTAATTTGTGGAATTTCTTTCCTTCTTAATGTGTTTGAGCCAATCAGTTGTGTTGTGACAAGGTAGGTGTGGTATACAGAAGATAGCCCTATTTGGTAAAAGACAAAGTCCATATTATGGCAAGAATAGCTCAAATGAGCAAAGAGAAATGACAGTCCATCATTACTTAGATATGAAGGTCAGTCAATCCAGAACATTTTAAGAACTTTGAAAGTTTCTTCAAGTGCAGTCGCAAAAAACATAACGTGCTGTGATGAAACTGGCTCTCATAAGGAAGGTCACAGGAAAGGAAGACCCAGCGTTACCTTTGCTGCAGAGGATAAATTCATTAAAGTTACTGTCTGTCTGTGATTTATTTAGAGTTCAAGACACACGTAATCAGCATGGCTACCACAGCATACTGCAGCAATATGCCATCCCATCTGGTTTGCTCTTAGTGGGAGTATTATTTGTTTTTCAACAGGACAATGATCCAAAACACCTCCAGGCTGTGTCAGGGCTATTTTATTTATTTATTTATTGAATTTTACCCCTTTTTCTCCCCAATTTCGTGGTATCCAATTGTTTTAGTAGCTACTATCTTGTCTCATCGCTACAACTTCTGTACGGGCTCGGGAGAGACGAAGGTTGAAAGTCATGTATCCTCCGATACACAACCCAACCAAGCCGCACTGCTTCTTAACACAGCGCGCATCCAACCCGGAAGCCAGCCGCACCAATGTGTCGGAGGAAACACTGTGCACCTGGCAACCTTGGTTAGCGCGCACTGCGCCCGGCCCGCCACAGGAGTCACTGGTGCGCGATGAGACAAGGATATCCCTACCGGCCAAGCCCTCCCTAACCCGGACGACGCTAGGCCAATTGTGCGTCGCCCCACGGACCTCCCGGTCGCGGCCCGTTCTGACAGAGCCTGGGCGCGAACCCAGTGTCTCTCGTGGCACAGCTCCACTGCGCCACCCGGGAGGCCTGTGTCAGGGCTATTTGACCAAGAAGGAGAGTGGATTGCTGCCTCAGATGACCTAGCCTCCACAATCACCCGATCTCAACCCAATTGAGATGGTTTTTGATGAGTTGGACCGCAGAGTGAAGCAAAAGCAGCCAACAAGTGCTCAGCATATGTGGGAACTCATTCAAGATTGTTGGAAAAGCATTCCAATTTAAACCAACTGGAACTGAAAAATAAACAAAAATAATTGGGCCGTATTTTCACTGCACACTATGATTAGCGTGGCCTTGGGCCTTCACTGATGCACATCTAATTTCTTCCCACACTATATATGGAATAAACAATTCTATAAATCAGATGTACTGTTGGACAGTACACACTTTGTTGTTTAGTCTGTAGTTAACAATGATAAATAAAATAAGTATGCAATAAAAGTATGCAATAAAATACAATATCCCATTCCTCAATTAGGTTTTTTGCACAGGTTTTTAACAGTCTAATGCTTTCTAAGGACCTTCAATAAATGGTTTGGGAGCACTGGCTTACAAATACATTTTAACATCACTTTGTTAGTTTTTCCACCAAATGCATTCTTTCCACACTTCAAAACAGGAGCCTAAAATCTCAAGTGAAGGTAACATGATATCTCACAAAGTGCCTGCCCATATATCACATAAAACGGTCTTCAGGGAAACAGGTCAACCTGAGTTCTACAGTGGTGCATCTCTAAGTGCTTGTTTAAATACCAGACAAGGGTTCAATAACTTACAAGTGATGAAGCCAGTAAAGTTAGTCATAACTCATGAAGAGGACAGAGGTTGAATCTCAGGACGACGTTCTTATCCACTTAATTGGTGACCCATAGGCTTAAATCCTGTCAGCATACAGCGCATTCGGAAAGTATTCAGACCCCTTGACTTTTTCCACATCTTGTTACCTTATTCTAATCTTATTCTTATTCTACTCTACAAACTTGTTGGATACATTTACAGTTCGTTTTGGTTGTGTTTCATACTTTTTTTGTGCCCAATAGAAATTAATAGTAAATAATGTTTTGTATAATTTTGGAGTAACTTTTATCGTAAAAAATAATAGACTATGTTTATAAACACGTATAAATGAATATGGATGCTACCATTCTTATTTATAATAAAAGTGACTCCAAAGTGACAATACATTATTTACCATTAATTTCTATTGGGCACAAAATAATCTAAAACACAACCAAAATGAACTGCAAATGCATTCAACAAGTTTGTAGAGTTACAAGCTTGATGTGGGCATTGCGTGCTAGGAATATGGGACCAAATACTAAACTGTTGACTACTTTATTTATAAGAATCTTTAGGGGTGTCAATAATTTTGACACCCACAGTACCAGTCAAACGTTTGGACACACCTACTCATTCCAGGGTTTTTCTTTATTTTTACTATTTTCTACATTGTAGAATAATAGTGAAGAAAAAGTAGCAATCATTTCCATATTGCGGACTACAAATGATCTATAACTGGGCCAATAACTAGCAGAGGATATGAACAAAATGTGCACAAGTGGCTACATGCAGCTCTGGCTTGGATCTCAAAACAAGTGCATCTACTCACGACTGCTCATGCTGTAAACACAGTCCAGTTCAAAGTAAATGGCACAGGTGCATATACGGCAATGGTCTATTTGCATATAGGCCTACTGCATCACTGATTGTTTATGCCACACAGGTCTGTGTAGGGTACAGGCTGAGTTGTGCGTGTCAATGCAATAGAATACCTACTACAACAAAATCGTTTGCATAGTTTGCATAGTTGTTTCAGTATGTTGCATTGAAAGTGACTAATATTGTGTTGATTCGATCAAAATTGCCACAGTAAAGGGAAACGTTGATAGGGTTATCAGGGAAATCTCTAGAACAGTGGTCACCAACCTTTTCTGAGTCAAGATCACTTTTTGAGTCAAAATGCAAGCCAAGATCTAATGCTTGGTTTTGTTTTAACATTACTTAAAAAATGTAAGCCTATGCAACATAAACCAATTTAAAACAGTACTGTAACAATGAGGTTTGTGCAGTAAACTATAGGCCCAATACATTATCACCGCATATTGGCTTTGCTTGAATTGCCCTGCCAAAGTATTAATGTTCTGGCCGTTGTTTTACATTTGATTTCAACATTTTAGGTAAGCTATATGATTTCACCGGTAATAGATCTGTTGTTGTATTACTTGTGAGGCACAGCTGAGTGAGCATACATTTAAATAATTTGCTTTTTATTTTACTGGGATGATGGTGCCTGCATCTGATGGTCAGTCTCAGCGGAGGGAAGAGAGGAGAATGAGGGTCCCCCTCTCAACATCCCTTTCCTCCACTGACACTGACCAAAAAAGGTCAGTCTTCCAGCTGATGGCGAGATGCGAGTCTCACATTTCATGTGTTATAAAAGTGTTGAATACAAAACCGTTGACAGTGCTGAGTAAGAACTTTAACTCAGTCATATAAACAGCAGCGCTTTGCTGTATTCATTGACAGTCTCTCTCTAATCATGGTTTTAAACGTTTTGAAATCTCATAGTATCAACTTTGCTGTAGCTTTCTTTTATGCCTGATACGTTACTGCAGACAGGGTAATCTGAGCCATCCGATTGGCCAGCGGTAGGCCTATAGTGCACTTGTTTTGCCCTCCGGCCCGCTGTGAAGGCATAGTTTGTACCTGCAGACACATGAAATGGTTTAAAATGGCAACAGTTCACCTACCCAGCGTGCAGGGCAGCTGAATCGGGTGAATCGGGTCAAATACAAGCATTAGAACAATTGAGCAGGTCAGCTTGTCAACATGCATGCAGCATTAATTTCTCACAAACACTAATGCTGAATGTTGCTCGCTTTCTTACTGTTGCTTGGGGCATTCGTTTCTGCCAATGCAGCTTTGATCTGTCCAACGGGATGTGAAGTATTCATTGAAACCACAGATGTAATCATGGTGTGTACTATGTGCCAACATGACCTTGAATTTATAGGAGGTTGATTCGTTCTCTGGGTTTATGAAATTATGCTACCCAGCTGTGAATCATTTTCATGTTCACGATGACATAGTCGTTTGGCAGATATCGCTGTTTGAAATTCCTATGTTTGTCTTTTTTTTGTCGCCTAAACATGATCGGTGTTTGGTGAAAATGTTTCATTAGAGGAAGTATTTTCATCACAATCATCATTTGTTTTCGTCTAAGCTACAGTTATAATTCAGTGACCTCATTTATCCCAATTAAGTTGGATTTCATGCATTCATTTGGCATGAACATTTTGAGAACTCTCTCTCTAATTAGTTTGTATCTAGATGTGTTCCATGCACTCAATCCACATTAGTGCCCCTTCTTGGTTGAGCTGTAGTAGTCAGTGTATAGTCAGTCCCTGGTATGCTGTAGATTTATGGCCTACTCATTCACAGCTTTGTTCCCCAGGCAATGGTCTAGGTTGCCTATACCCATTCCTTAGACTTGCATGTTCAGTGCAAAGAACTTCCTTCAGGTTACATTAGCTCAGCATGTAGTCCCTCTCCCCGTAGCACTTCATGTCTGCATTTTGCTGATCACCTCTCTGTTACTACCATGTTGATTTTGTGAAAATGCACCTGTTGTGACTCTTGAACAATGAAAGGCAGTGGTCACTCTGACAGTGAGTTTCTTGATCATATTAGATTAAGAATAATAATTATACAATTAATCAACAAACATTAAAAGTTGATCCTTGCTTGTAAACGTCTTGAAAATCAATTATTAGTTCACAAATAGCTTCACAGTAACTAATAAAAAGGCTTTGGTGATACTGCTCTGTGTAAGGTTCTAAGGACCAGTACAGTGATGAGGAGGCCATGTTGAAAGGAGATATTTTGTATTGGCATAGTGCATAGACTAGACTCATTCCGACACATGTTCTTACTTCGTTAAGGGATCAAAAACTCACAATTATTAGGCTATCACCAAACGGAACATTTCATTGTATCCTAAAATGGTTTCTCAAATATGTTAAACCAAGTGTTAACTGATTATTCTTCCCTCTTGTGATAAATGGTGTTAGTCTAAAGAGAGGTCAGGTCAAAGTGAGACTGTGTACCCATCAAAGCGCTAAATTCCCATCACTAGTGTGGAATGGATGGTCAACATGTTGACGTTCTCTGTAATTGAAATGTACAGCACATTCACCATTCATCATAGCACAACATCCCTCAAGAGTCTTTCACTACAATACTTCAGCTGAACCAACAGTCAGAGGTCACCAGAACAAGTAAGAATCATTATTATTTTAGTGAAAAGGCAATGACTGCTAAGCACAGAATGTCTATCAGACTATGTTGCAAGTTGGATAAGAGTTTAATTTGTGCCAGTTTGACCTTCTCGTGATCATTTGGGGGGAACCAAAGCTCTCTGAATGCTTAACCTCTGGAGTTAAGATTGGACTGGACAAGATTGGGTGCTTAACACGTCAATAGAAAGTGTATTATCAAAAATGCTGTTGTTGGCAACTGTGTGCAATCTCTCTTATCCATTTTATTACTGTAGGCCTACATCAGATTTATTTGAAATGTTACTTGTTCTTTTGGACAGCTTTGCTCACTGATGTCTGGCCTTGCCACATCTGCTATACGTCACGGTCATGTTGAGAGATTTTTTCACCTGAAATCGTAGAGAGTAGGTTCACATATTAGCAAGCCGGCTATGATAAACATGTGTGCCTTGAAACCGGTCAGGCTCCAATGGACACGTCCTCATGGTCCTCCAACCTAGTTGTTCTTCCTGATTTGGGTAACTCAAGACAGAACGGTGCATTTAAGAAATCCCCACTTTTAGTCATTTGGCAAGGACTGAATGCAATCACTGAATAGAAGTTTGTTTTTCTGTCTAGTGGTTAGTCATTCTGTGTAGTGCTTAGTCATTCTGTCTAGTGGTTAGTTATTCTGTCTAGTGGTTAGTCATTCTGTGTAGTGCTTAGTCATTCTGTCTAGTGGTTAGTTATTCTGTCTAGTGGTTAGTCATTCTGTGTAGTGCTTAGTCATTCTGTCTAGTGGTTAGTTATTATTGTCTAGTGGTTAGTTATTATGTCTAGTGGTTAGTTATTAGTGTCTACAAATGTGACTGTTTGCATAAAATATGTTTGGAAATAAGCACTAAATGACATCCTCCCTTTATAAAAATAATGAACGCTGGTATGTTCTATGTCTACTCATTTTTCTTTCTCCAGGTGTTTGGCTGAAGCAGGCTCTAGCCTGGAAATATTCTAACACTTCCTCTAATCATGGTTGGGTGTGTGGGTGCATTTTGGGTATGGTGTTCACTGTGCCACCTGCCATGCCGACAGCCGGTAACACACGATTTGTTGGCAACTCAGTAGCACAGGCATTGCACTGGGAGAGATTTGAAGGCAGCAGAAAAGGTCCTTTAAAGCAAGGTTTCCCAAACTCTGTCCAGGGGCCCTCCCTGGGTGCATGTTTTGGTTTTAGTATTGAATTGCATGGCCACATTTAAAAGTGTCCCAGAGAATAAGGGGATCTGCTGTACCTATGTTATGTCAGAAAAAGTCCATTATAAATTATTCTGTCTTAGTTAAAAACAAATTATCATCCAATAGGCTTTGATAAAATATCCAATATCCACATGGAAATTCTTTGAGTAATGTATATGCCAATTATTTAATCGTTCGAATGCATTCTATCCCTTATCAACACTTTTTTTAAACTTTTAGTGCCAGCGAGAATTACATAAGAATGTATTCAAGACAACAGGCTTGATTGAGCCTATGCCATGTACATCTCACTCTATGTCAGGATATTGAAGCCGCAATATGTCCACGAGTTCCAATATATCCATGATATTCATGATTTCCTTATGTGCATGAGGGTGCTAGTTTGTAGAGTGATTTCCTTTATGGTTCATTGAGGTATTTAAAACCGTATTATAATCTCGCACCCTAATAATAGAATCTTGTATTGCTTGTAGGTTTTATACATTATTATAGATATATTCAAAGAAGCGTGGATCATCATTATTTGGACTGTATGGATAAATGCCTCAAATTCGGCTAATTCAGTCACACCCATCGCTGACAGGTGTATAAAATCGAGCACACAGCCATTCAATCTCCATAGACAAACATTGGCAGTAGAATGGCCTTCAATGCTTCAACGGTCATCTGTAAGTGCTGTTACAGTGAAGTGGAAACGTCTAGGGGCAACAATGACTCAGCCGCGAAGTGGTAGGCCACACAAGCTCACAGAATGGGACCACCGAGTGCTGAAGTGCGTAGCGGGTAAAAATTGTCTGTCCTTGGTTGCAACACTCACTACCGAGTTCCAAACTGCCTCTGGAAGCAACCTCAGCACAATAACTGTTCATCAGTAGTGTCACAGATTCCTCCAGTACTGCTGCTCTTTCGTGCACCAGTTCTGGAGGTCTACGTCACCGGCCTATAGGTGTCACTGAACAGATTAATTACGCACACCTGATTCCATTTCCCCTGATTAGTAATTGTATCCATGTTCCCTCTGTTCACCATTGTCTTCTCAGTTAATGCTCCCATGTCTGTTCGTCTGTTCGTACCTGTGCGTTGTTATTTCAGCTTTCGTGCTGTGTGTATTGTGTACTCCTTATTACGGGTCTCGTCCCGTGTATTGTTGTGCATTTGTTATTACGGGTCTCGCCCCGTGTAGTGTATTGTGGGTCTCGTCATGTGTATTTATTAGAGGTTTTGCCTCGCTATTTTGTTTTGGTTACATCTCTGTGTTTTTGTATGTTTGTTTTGTGCTTCATCCCCATGCTCTTCATGGCATGTTGTATTTTTGGGGGGAGTATTAAAACCCCCTATTACGTATTCCTGCGCCTGTCTCCAATCCTTTATACAGCGTGACAGGAAGCTTCATGAAATGGGTTTCAATGGCCAAGTAGCCACACACAAGCCTAAAATACCATGCGCAATGCCTAGCGTCAGCTGGAGTGGGGTAAAGCATGCCGCCATTGGACTCTGGAGCAGTGGAAACGCGTTCTCTGGAGTGATGAATCACGTTTCTTTGGCGGATGCAAGGAGAACCCCTTGCCCCAATACATTGTTTTAATTGTACATTTTGGTGGAGGAGGAATAATGGTCTGGGGCTGTTTTTCATGGCTAGGGCCCTTAGTTCCAGTGAAGGGAAATCCTAATGCTACAGCATACAATGACATTCTAGAAGATTCTGTGCTTCCAGCTTTGTGGCAACAGTTTGGGGAAGGCCCTTTCCTGTTTCAGCATTAGAATTGTCATGCACAAAGTGAGGTCCATACAGAAATGGTTTGTTGAGATCGGTGTGGAATAACTTGACTGGTCTGCACAGAGCTCTGACCTCAACTCCATCGAACACCTTTGGGATGAATTGGAACACAGACTGCGAGCCAAGCATAATTGCCCAAAATCACAAGCAGGTGTCCACATACTTTTGGTCATGTAGTGTATTTAAAATAATCCCTCTACCTTGCGGATCTGTTTGGACAATTTGCACATTCAGATCAAAATGATTGTTAATTAATATCATCACCCCATTTGGGTTTCTTTACCCATGGTAGAAGTATATTTTGCCCACCTGGCCTTTTTCCCTCACAACTATCTAAAATTGTTGAACGAGTTTCCTGTAAACAATAGATATTATATTCCTTCTCTTTTAGTCAGGTAAATACTGATCATCTTATTATCTGCTAAGCCATTACAATTATTACTGACTATACTTATTTCACAATTTACCATAATGAGATACAAGTTTGAATTTATTTATCATAATGTACATTCTCTTTAGAAAGTTTTCGGACCCCGGGACATATTGTTACGTTACAGCTTTATTCTAAAATGGATTAAATAGCTTTTTTTTGTCTTATGAATTTTCACACAATACCCCAAATGACAAAGCAACAACTAGTTTAATTTATTTTTTGCTAATTTATTACAAATAAAAAGTATTCAGACCCTTTACTCAGTACTTTGTTGAAGCACCTTTTGCAGTGATTACAGCATCGACTCTTCTTGGGTATGACGCTACAGGTTTGGCACACCTGTATTTGGAGAGTTTCTCCCATTCTTCTCTGCAGATCCTCTCAAGCTCTGTCAGCTTGGATGGGGAGAGTTGCTGCACAGGTATTTTCAGATCTCTCCAGAGATGTTCGATCGGGTTCAAGTCTGGGTTCTGGCTTGGCCACTCAAGGACATTCAGAGACTTGTCCCGAAGCCACTCATGCGTTGTCTTGGCTGTGTTCTTAGGGTCATTGTCCTGTTGGAAGGTGAACCTTCGCCCCCAGTCTGAGGTCCTGAGCGCTCTGGAGCAGGTTTTCATCAAGGACCTCTCTGTACTTTGCTCCGTTCATCTTTCCCTCATTCCTGACTAGGCTCCCAGCCTCTGCCTCTGAAAAACATCCCCACAGCATGATGCTGCCACCACCATGCTTCACCGTAGGGATGGTGCCAGTTTTCCTCCAGATGTGACCCTTGGCTTTCAGGCCAAAGAGTTCAATCTTGGTTTCATCAGACCAGATAATCTTGTTTCTCATGGTGTAAGTCTTTAGGTGCCTTATGGCAAACTCCAAGTGAACTGTCAGTTGCCTTTTACTGAGGAGTGGCTTCTGTCTGGCCACTCTACCAAAAATGCCTGATTGGTGGATTGCTGCAGAGATGGTTGTCCTTCTAGAAGGTTCTCTCATCTCCACAGAGGAACTCTAGAGCCCTGTCAGAGTGACAATCGGGTTCTTGGTCACCTCTTTCTTCCCCGATTGCTCAGTTTGGCCGGTCTTGGTGTTTCCAAACTTCTTCCATTTAAGAAGGAGGCCAGTGTGTTCTTGGGGACCTTCAATGCGGCATAATTTTTTTTCTACCCTTCCCCAGATCTGTGCCTCAACACAATCGTGTCATGGCGCTCTACCCACAATTCCTTTGACCTCATGGCTTGGTTTTTGCTCTGACATGCACTGTCAGCTGTGGCACCTTATATAGACAGGTGTGTGCCTTTCCAAATCATGTCCAATCAATTGAATTTACCACAGGTGGACTCCAATCAAGTTGTAGAAACATCTCAATGATGATCAATGGACACAGGATGCACCTGAGCACAATTTTGAGTCTTATAGCAAAGGGTCTGAATACTCATGTAAATAAGGTATTTCTTTTTTTTTTTACATGTACATTTCAAAAAACCTGTTTTCACTTTTTCAATATGGGGAATTGTGTGTAGATTGTTAAAAAATATATAAAATGTCATCCATTTTAGAATAAGGCTGTAACGTAACAAAATGTGAAAAAAGTAAAGGGGTCCACCTGTGGTAAATTGCAAACAGGGAAAAAAAATCGTAGACCACCTTTACTTCACACACAGAGATGCATACAAAGCTCTCCCCTGCCCTCCATTTGGCAAATATGAACATAATTCTATCCTCATGATTCCTGCTTACAAGCAAAAACTAAAGCAGGAAGTACCAGTGACTCGCTCAATACGGAAGTGGTCAAATGACGTGGATGCTACACTACAGGACTGTTTTGCTAGCACAGACTGGAATATATTCCGGGATTCACCAATGGCATTGAGGAATACAGTCATCGGCTTCATCAATAAGTGCATCGATGACATCAGACGCATCGATGACCCAGACCCGAGCTGTGACGCGAGCCTACCAGACGAGGTATATGCCTTTTATGCTCACTTCGAGGCAAGCAGCACTGAAGCATGCACGAGAGCACCAGCTGTTCTGGATGACTGTGTGATAACGCTCTCGGTAGCCAACATGAACAAAACATTTAAACAGGTCAACATTCACAAAGCCACTGGGCCAGACAGATTACCAGGACATGTACTCAAAGCATGCGCGGACCAACTGTCAAGTATCTTCACTGACATTTTCAACCTCTCCCTGACCGAGTCTGTAATACCTACATGTTTCAAGCAGACCACCATAGTCCCTGTGCCCAAGGAAGCAAAGGCAACCTGCCTAACTTACTACTGCCCCGTGGCACTCACGTTGGTAGCCATGAAGTGCTTTGAAAGGCTGGTCATGGCTCACATCAACAGCATCCTCCCGGACACCCTAGACCCACTCCAATTTGCATACCGCCCCAACTGATCCGCAGATGACACAATCTCAATCGCACTCCACACTGCCCTTTCTCACCTGGACAAAAGGAAAACCTATGTGAGAATGCTGTTCATTGACTACAGCATTCAACACCATAGTGCCCACGAAGCTCATCACTAAACTTAGGACTCTGGGACTAAACACCTCCCTCTGCAACTGCATCCTGGACGTCCTGACGGGAAAGCCCATAAAGTTGTCAGAGACTCCAGTCACCCAAGTTATGGACTGTTTTCTCTGCTACCGCACGGCAAGTGGTACCAGAGCACCAAGTCTAGTCCCAAAAGGCTCCTCAACAGCTTCTACCCCCAAGCCATAAGACTGCTGAACAATTCATAAAATCGGCACCAGACTATTTACATTGACCCTCCCTTTTGTACACTGCTGTTACTCGCGGTTTGTTTTTTATCTATGCAGAGTCACTTCGCCCCCACCTACATGTACAGATTACCTCAACTAGCCTGTACCCCCACACAGTGACTCGGTACCGGTGCCCCCTGTATATAGCATCGCTATTGTTATTCTTATTGTGTTACTTTTTATTAGTACTTTTTATTTTAGTCTACTTTGTAAATATTTTCTTCTTGAACTGCACTGTTGGTTAAGGGCTTGTAAGTAAGTGTTTTACGTTAAAGTCTACACTTGTATTTGGCGCTTGTGACAAAGTTTGATTTGAAATTACTATTGTAGTTGGAAACGGCTGATTTAAAAAGAAAAATGGAATATCACATAGTCAACAGTGAAGAAGTGACTCCGGAATGCTGGTCTTCTAGGCAGAGTTCCTCTTTCCAGTGTATGTGTTGTTTTGCCCATCTTTTCTTTTTATTGGCCAGTCTGAGATATGGCTTTTTCTTTGCAACTCTGCCTAAAAGGCCAGCATCCCGGAGTTGCCTCTTCACTGTTGACGTTGAGATTGGTGTTTTGCTGGTACTATTTAATGAAGCTGCCAGTTAAGGACTTGTGAGGCATCTGTTTCTCAAACTAGACACTCTAATGTACTTGTCCTCTTGCTCAGTTGTGCACCAGGGCCTCCCACTCCTCTTCCTATTCTGGTTAGAGCCAGTTTGAGCTGTTCTGTAAAGGGAGTAGTACACAGCGTTGTACGAGATCTCCAGTTTCTTGCCAATTTCTTGCATGGAATAGCCTTCATTTCTCAGAACAAGAAAAGACTGATGAGTTTCAGAAGAAAGTTCTTTGTTTCTGGTCATTTTGAGCCTGTAATCGAACCCACAAATGCTGATGCTCCAGAAACTCAACTAGTCTAAAGAAGGCCAGTTGTATTGCTTCTTTAATCAGATCAACAGTTTTCATCTGTGCTACCATCATTTCAAAAGGATTTTCTAATGTTCAATTAGCCTTTAAAAATTATAAACTTGGATTAGCTAACACAACGTGCCATTGGAACACAAGAGTGATGGTTGCTGATAATGGGCCTCTGTACACCTATGTAGATATTCCATAAAAAATCGGACGTTTCCAGCTACAATGGTTATTTACAACATTAACAATGTCTACACTGTATTTCTGATCAATTTGATGTTATTTTAAGTTACAAAAAATGTGCTTTTCTTTCAAAAACAAGGACATTTCTAAGTGATTCCAATTTTTTTTACGGTAGTGTATATCAAAACATATTGAGTGTCTTTCCACAATTAACAAATGACATGCATAACAATGTAGCCAATAACCAGGATGCCATTACAACAATTACATTTTTGGCAAGCAATTATTGTGATTCATACTATGCTGTCACCAACATAGCAACAGATGTGGAATAAACACACATACACACTCCCCACCCTTCCCCCACAAACAAACTCAGGTGTTCAACAGTTGTTCCATCCCAGAGCCCAACTCAAGAAAGGACTTGATGTGCGAATGCATATACAGTTGTAGCTGTTTGAGAAGGAATGCAAAGTTGAGCAAGAATGGGGAGATTTGACTAACCAATGTCAAGTCTTAGCTGATGGCACTCAGATACACCCCCTTGCCCTGAAACACACACACACACACACGCGCGAGTCCCCCGTTGTGATCATTTTCCCAAGCGTCTCTCTCCAGTCAGACCTTTGATTATTTTGTGCCAACAGGGACATTCACAGTGTTGATGTATGCACAAAGAGAGAGAGAACAGGTTGTATGAATGTGATCGAGTCGAAAGCAGAAAGAATATCTAAACTGCAAGGCTTTAAACTCGTGGCACCCCTCGTGATGTTGATAATCAGCTACATCTGGTCAAGATGAGGTAGACAAAGGGGTTGATGCCAATCATGAAAGGATGTGTCTACGGTCACAGTTCTGTAGCATCCTATTTATAGTCTATGTGCTTTATATCAATCATCTTAGCTACAACAGCAGGCTTGATTTCTTACAAAGCCTTTATTTTTCAATTATGTCATGGCAAAGGAAAACGAGAAAGATGGCCTACTCTTTGTTGAAGTATTATTTAGTCTGATCTCTGAAGTCTGATGCACCCTACCTACCCTCTGCCAGGCCTGGGCAGCATACATCACATTGTACATTGTACAAACAATGGTGCCCGTGTTGGGTACATATCACTGTGTGTGTTTGACAAGCTTGCTTCCTCTGTTTTCTTAACGAATCCCATCAGCAGTGCTTTTCTGGGGCCACCATAGTCTGACAGAATATTTGAGAAACATGCGGTCTGTGGAGGCTAGGTTTCAACAGAAAATGTTCATCTTCTGATAATATTTGTATTATCAATTAAAAGTAATATGCGTGGGATCACTCTGGATCTCCCTTAACAGACTTCTGGTTATGACTTTTTAAGAGTGTCCTAATATGACTGAGATACAAGGAACTAAGAGTAAAGTTTTCCGTCGGTGTGGGTGTGTTGTTCCCAGAGGTACTATACTGTTCTCCTTCAACATGGAGTACGTTCAGTCCTCCAAGCGAGTGAAACAGTATACCTGTCTATGAACTGTGATTTAAGATGCTCTGTATCTCAGTCTGGGAGTTATCCTGTCACTCATATGTTCTTGTCTGCAAAACATTTTTTTAGCAGCTCCTCTGTGGGAATGTTAGTCTCTAACGTTAACAAGAGAATGATGGATCCTGTCAAAATGCCAACTTGAAGACAGATATGACAAACTCCAGTGCTGTTGAATTTTTGGTAGAGTCTGCAATGCGGTGCTGTTCTGTCTGTGCTTCTTGTTAAGTTGCCTTTGACTTCAAGAGTTTCATGGGAACTTTTCATAGTTTTGAGAGGATTGATTGATTTTCTGGTATGCCAGAGATCATGTGAAAATACCGATGCTGTCGTGTTATGTATCCTGTGTCATTTGTTTAAGTTTAATTAGAAAGCAGGCTTGCGTTAGCATCATGGTTTGAAACGGTTTCAACAGTCCAAACATTTAGTTTTTGAATTTTCTGGATGGAAAAACACTTTCAGTGTAAACTTAGATGGCTAAAACCATATTTATTGTATGTAGAAAAGATAATGGACCTTTTATATTTTCAATAATATAATCTAGCAGTCACCAAAATAAAAGATAGACAGTCAAAGAATTGAAAAATCCCAAAACAATGAATTTAGCAGTATACATTGTGCTATTATGTTTGAGCAAAAGAACACGCACGGCATTAGCCATGAAAAAATGCATAGAACTGCAGGAAATTAATTTTAAAACTGCAATATTTTCTCTCAGCTCCATGGCATAATATGTAGAATCGCATGAAATGTACTTTAAAACTGCAACCTTTTTTCTCTCAGCTCCATGGAGAAATTTGTAGAATTGCTGGAAATGGGCTTAATTAAAAATGCAAAAGTTTCTCTTCAACGCCAAGATGGAGGGTCTCTAAAATGTTTTCTAGAACTCCGCCGTGCCAATGGGCCAACCGCGCCCCCTGCCATGCCCACCACCTAAGCCCCTTTTGTGATCCAGAAAAAAACGTGGGTTATCACGGAACTGAACATGGTTGAAATTACTTGCTTTACATACAGTACCAATCAAAAGTTTGGACACACCTGCTCACTCAAGGGTTTTTCTTGATATGATTATATGACTATTTTCTACATTGTAGAACAATAGTGAAGACATCAACACTATGAAATAACACATGGAATCATGTAGTAACCAAAAAAGTGTTGAAAATGAAATTGTATGCTATATTTTAGATTCTTCAAAGTAGCCACCCTTTGCCTTGATGACTGCATTGCACACTATTGGCATTCTCTCACACAGCTTCACCTGGAATTATTTTCCAATAGTCTTGAAGGAGTTCTCACATATGCTGAGCACTTGTTGCTGCTCAAACAAATATATTTTGTCTATTATTATATATTATTATATATTTATTATATATAATTATTATATATTTTGTTCACTATTATTCTACAATGTAGACCCTGGAGTAGGTGTGTCCAAACTTTTGACTGTACATGCACTTGACTTCTCCCTCTAGAAGCAACTCTACTGTACTCTGTAGGCCAGCATTACACCATTGTCAATCTGTCTACTGCTTACTTAGTCAGCTTTTGCCAACAATTTGGTATGCTAGAAATGAGATTGAATTGGATAATGCAGGTGGGAATTATGTATTTATTATGCTTTTATATATTTACCCATTTACCCATTACAAGAACCAGATAAATTGATAATAATACCCTGCTAGACATAATAACCAGATTGCCTGCACCATAGCTAGCTAAAAGGAAATCCGGACAACCTTTGGTTGTGATCTGACAGCCACTGAGGCTGCTTAGTATAGTTATTTTAATTGACAGTTGAAGATGAAAATGTTCAGTTACATCTATCAATGACATCCCGCGAAGACATTATAACCAGAAAATACTACACTTCTAAGATCTCAATCTTGAACTGTTCCCATAAATAAACATGCTTCTTGAATACCATAGAGATGAGAAGAAAGTCTTTCCAGGCCATACTTCACTTGTCCATCAGAAGAAGAAGAAGCTGTAGTTCTAATGTGTGGACATTTGCATGTCTAATGCACAGAAACATTACCACATCCACTTTTGAAAGTTGGACAGAAAGAGGCAATATGTCATAACTGTCATTATAGATGCTGTTGCCAGGGAAGTTTCAATGAAATGCATTTGTTTCACTTAGTGTTGGATGCCGAGGACATAGCCATCATTACTACTTTGGACCACCGATCAAAAGAACATTGTGCACATCGGTTCTCATATCTACTCACTTTTTTAGCTCTATGACAACACACACCTCTCACACGTTCGCACACACACACCCTGTAAAAAGACATCGCTCAAGGTCCAAACGATTTGATTTATCCAAGATTAAGTTTCACTTGAAATCAAAAGTCTAGTCGTTGCTAAGAAAGCATGACATTGAAAATATATCACATCCGCCCTATGCCCACCTCATGCTCTGAGTCGGTGGTAAAATGTCAGCACAGCCTTACATTCTCTGCCTATTCGTGTTTGTCTGAGACAAACTTTGACAGGTTCGTTCTCTTATAGTCTCCTGAATTTTATAGTGCTCTAATGGGAGACCATTGTGACATACCTTTTCAGAAAATTAAAGAAATTCTGTACTGTTCTTCTCCATGTGTAACGCTAGCTTAGTTAGCGGTGGTGTGCGTTAAATAGTGTTTCAATCGTTGACGTCACTTGCTCTGAGACCTTGAAGTAGTAGTTCCCCTTGCTCTGCAAGGGCTGCGGCTTTTGTGGAGCGATGGGTAACGATGCTTCGTGGGTGACTGTTGTTGATGTGTGCAGAGGGTCCCTGGTTCGCGCCCGGGTATGGGCGAGGGGACGGTCTAAAGTTATACTGTTACACATGCACATTTTAGGATTTTGTAAACCTTTACATTAGATGGCTTGTTGGATGCAGAACAAATGCACTGCATCCAGGGCTCACTTGAAAAAGAGATGTAAATCTCTCTATATCTCTATATCACAAAACTTTTAACTCACAATGACAAATGCATTTTGGGAAAACATCTTCTGCCACAGTCATCTTTTAATATCTGAAGAACTCACTGGCCATCAGTAGACACAGTAGACACATGGGACAACAGACGGGGTTGGAAAGGGTAGGTACATTAATGGAAAAATGACCAAGTTTACCAGTAAACTGCCATAATCCTGTTAACTTTCAAGGAATATATGACATTTTTATCAGATTACATAAATATTTTACATGTATTATTTTTCAAAGTAGCCACCCTTTGCCTTGATGACAGCTTTGCACACTCTTGACATTCTCTCAACCATCTTCATGAGGTAGTAACCTGGAATGCATTTCAATGAACAGATGTGCTTTGTTAAAAGTTAATTTGTGGAATTTCTTTCCCTGTTAATGCATTTGAGCCAAACAGTTGTGTTGTGACAAGTTAGGGGTGGTATACAGAAGATACCCCTATTTGGTGAAAGACCAAGTCCATATTATGGCAAAAAGAGCTCAAATAAGTAAGAGAAACCACATTCCATCATTACTTTAAGACATGAAGGTCAGTCAATCCGGAAAATTTCAAGAACTTTGAAAGTTTCTTCAACTGCAAAACCATGAAGCTCTATGATGAATCTGGCTCTCATGAGGACCGCCACAGGAAAGGAAGACCCAGAGTTACCTCTGCTGCAGAGTATAAGTTCATTAGAGTTACCCGACTCAGAAATTGCAGCCCAAATAAATGCTTCAC
Source organism: Oncorhynchus clarkii lewisi (assembly GCF_045791955.1). Taxonomy (NCBI): domain Eukaryota; kingdom Metazoa; phylum Chordata; class Actinopteri; order Salmoniformes; family Salmonidae; genus Oncorhynchus; species Oncorhynchus clarkii. The sequence continues at coordinate 18,889,464 of NC_092173.1, read as the reverse complement.
AGAGTTCATGTAACAGACATCAACTGTTCAGAGGAGACTGCGTGAATCAGGCCTAGGTCAAATTGCTGCAAAGACACCACCACATAAGAAGACAAATAATAATAAGAGATTTGCTTGGGCCAAGAAACACGATCAATGGACATTATACTGGTGGAAATCTGCCCTTTGATTTGATGAGTAGAAAATTTGAGATTTTTTGTTCCAACTGCTGTGTCTTTGTGAGATGCAGAGTAGGTCAACGGATGATCTCTGCATGTGTGGTTCCCACCGTGAAGCATGGCGTATAAGATGGGATGGTGTGGGGGTGCTTTGCTGGTGACACTGTCAGCAATTTATTTAGAATTCAAAGTACACTTAACCAGAATGGCTAACACAGCATTCTGCAGCGATCCGCCATCACATCTGGTTTGCGCTTAGTGGGACTGTCATTTGTTTTTCAACAGGACAATGACCCAACACACCTCCAGGCTGTGTAAGGGCTATTTGACCAAGAAGGAGAGTGATGGAGTGCTGCATCAGATGACCTGGCCTCCACAATCACCCGACCTCAACCCAGTTGAGATGGTTTGGGATGAGTTGGACCACAGAGTAAAGGAAAAGCAGCCAACAAGTGCTCAGCATATGTGGGAACTCATATGCTGGTTGAGAGAATGCCAAGAGTGTGCAAAGCTGTCATCAAGGCAAAGGGTGTCTACTTTGAAGAATATAAAATATAAAATATATTTGATTTGTAGGTGTGTCCAAATTGTTGACTGGTACTGTGTGTATAAATATATATACAGTTGAAGTCGGAAGTTTACATACACTTAGTTTGGAGTCATTAAAACTCGCTTTCAACCACTCCACAAATTTCTTGTTAACAAACTATACTTTTGGCAAGTCGGTTAGGACATCTACTTTGTGCATGACACAAGTCATTTTTCCAACAATTGTTTACAGACAGATTATTTCACTTATAATTCACTGTATCACAATTCCAGTGGGTCAGAAGTTTACATACATTAAGTTGACTGTGCCTTTAAACAGCTTGGAAAATTCCAGAAAATGATGTCATGACATAATTTGAGTCAATTGGAGGTGTACCTGTGGATGTATTCCAAGGCCTACCTTCAAACTCAGTGATTCTTTGCTTGAAATCATGGGAAAATCAAAAGAAATCAGCAAAGACCTCAGAAAAAAACAGTTGTAGACCTCCACAAGTCTGGTTCATCTTTGGGAGCAATTTCCAAACGCCTGAAGGTACCACGTTCATCTGTACAAACAAGTACCCAAGTATAAACACCATGGGACCACGCAGCCGTCATACCGCTCAGGAAGGAGATGCGTTCTGTCTCCTAGAGATGAATGTACTTTGGGGCGAAAAGTGCAAATCAATCCCAGAACAACAGCAAAGGACCTTGTGAAGATGCTGGAGGAAACAGGCACAAAAGTATCTATATCCAGAGTAAAACCAATCCTGTATTGACATAACCTGAAAGGCCGCTCAGGAAGAAGCCACTGCTCCAAAACCGCCATTAAAAAGCCAGACTACGGTTTGCAACTGCACATGGGGACAAAGATTGTACTTTTCGGAGAAATGTCCTCTGGTCTGATGAAACAAAAATTGAACTGTTTGGCCATATTGACCATTGTTATGTTTGGAGGAAAAAGGGGGAGGCTTGCAAGCCGAAGAACACCATCCCAACCGTGAAGCACGGGGGTGGTAGCATCATGTTGTGGGGGTGCTTTGTTGCAGGAGGGACTGGTGCACTTCACAAAATAGATGGCATCATGAGGCATCAAAATTATGTGGATATATTGATGCAACATCTCAAGACATCAGTCAGGAAGTTAAAGCTTGGTCGCAAATGGGTCTTCCAAATGGACAATGACCCCAAGCATACTTCCAAAGTTGTGGCAAAATGGCATAAGAAGAACAAAGTCAAGGTATTGGAGTGGCCATCACAAAGCCCTGACCTCAATCTTATGGAAAGAACTGAAAAAGCGTGTGCGAGCAAGGAGGCCTACAAACCTGACTCAGTTACAGCTCTGTCAGGAGGAATGTGCCAAAATTCACCCAATTTAGTGTGGGAAGCTTTTGGAAGGCTACCCCAAATGTTTGACCCAAGTTAAACAATTTAAAGGCAATTCTACCAAATACTAATTGAGTAAATGTAAACTTCTGACACACTGGGAATGTGATGAAAGAAATAAAAGCTGAAATAAATAATTTTCTCTGCTATTATTCTGACGTTTCACATTCTTAAAATAAAGTGGTGATCCTAACTGACCTAAGACAGGGAATATTTTACTATGATTAAATGTCAGGAATTGTGAAAAACTGAGTTTATTTGGAAAGGCACGCTTCTGTCTATATAACGTCCCCCAGAAATTCCTAAAGAAAAGGAGTTGCCTCCATCATTCTTGAATGGAAGAAGTTTGGAACCACCAAGACTCTTTCTAGAGCTGGTTGCCCGGCCAAACTGAGCAATCGGGGGAGAAGGGCCTTGGTCAGGGAGGTGACCAACAACCGGATGGTCACTCTGACAGAGCTCCTGAGTTTCTCTGTGGAAATGGGATAACCTTCCAGAAGGACAACCTTCTCTGCAGCACTCCACCAATCAGGCCTTTGTGGTAGAGTGGCCAGACGGAAGCCACTCCTCAGTCAAAGGCACATGACAGCCCGCTTGGAGTTTGCCAAAAGGCACCAAAAGGACTCTGTCCATGAGAAACAAGATTCTCTGGTCTGATGAAACCAAGATTGAACTCTTTGGTCTGAATGCCAAGCATCACGTCTGGAGGAAATCTGGCACCATCCCTACGGTGAAGCATGGTGGTGGCAGCATCATGCTGTGGGGATGTTTTTCAGAGGCAGAGGCTGGGAGTCTAGTCAGGAATGTGGGAAAGATGAACGGAGCAAAGTACAGAGAGATCCTTGATGAAAACCTACTCCAGGACCTCAGGCTGGGGAGAGGATTCACTTTCCAACAGTACAATGACCCTAAGCACACAGCCAAGACAACACAGGGTTGGTTTCGGGACAAGTCACTGAATGTCCTTGGGTGGCCCAGCCAGAGCTTGGACTTGAACCCGATCTAACATGTCTGGAGAGACTTGAAAATAGCTGTGCAGTGACACTCCCCATCCAACCTGACAGAGCTTGAGAGGATCTGCTGAGAAAAGTGGTAGAATCTCCCCAAATACAGGTGTGTCACGCTTGTAGCGTCATACCCAAGTAGACTCGAGGCTGTAATCACTGCCAAAGGTGCTTCAACAAAGTACTGAGTAAATAGTTTGAATAATTATGTAAATGTGATATTTCATCATTATTTTTTTTTACATTAGCAAAATGTTAAAAAAAACAGTTTTTGATTTTTCATTATAGGTATTTTGTGTAGATTTATCTATTTTTAAAATAAGGCTGTAACATAACAAAATGTGGAAAAAGTCAAGGGGTCTGAATACATCCCGAATCCACTGCATCAAAAAAAAAAACCAAATATAATTTAAAAAAAAATGTATGTGAAACATCCTAAATATAAACCATCAGTTTAGTGAATACTATTAGTGTTTAATATAAAGCTTTGAGCATGAAATATCCTTTTTATAAGTTTTTGTACTATGTATTTTTTGTCAAATGTTTTTTGTTAGCCAAACTGGTGAAATTTGTGGATATAGACAATGGTTAGAGTTGCAGAGTTATTTGAAAATAATGGCATTGTTGATGCAATACTTTTTTCATTAATTAAGATATTTTCTCCTGAAACATATGTTCTATACACTAGAACCTCATGGACAATCTGGAAACAGATACAAAAAATGAATAGTATACATGAAAACATTTTTTTGACGTTATTGAAGAATAAATTACCTAAGTTACCATTGCTATTTATTACCAAAATTACAGAAGATTCTGGTAACTTTTGTAAATTACCGGCAGCTTTGCAACTTAAGTCTTGTCTCCATCGATTCAAGTCAGCAAAAATAACCTAAAACTCCATATCTGATCATCACAGAAGACCCATTTGTTTTAACTTTACAGTACATTACTCTTCACATTGGATAGCTTGTTATGGGAGCACAGTCATAGACTGGAATTCAAATTTTGCAGATGAGGACCTTTTCATACTGGGCTTTTATAACTGTCCGGGATGGAGAAAGATGATTATTGATCAAGTTGATTAAGTTTCCAGTCCCAGGTATGACTTGTTCAAACTGTTCATCTGTATAAGAAGACATCCAGTGGATGCAACAGGACTTCTGCTTCATAAATCATGTCTAATCCCTCCATTCTTAATAAGCTGCTGTTCAAATAAAGCACACATCTGAAAGTGCAGTGTGGAAAAACCACCATCACCAATCAGAGTTGACAACCGTTTCAGACTTTCTGGTGCTCTAGGTCCGGTGATAATTCTCTCTAATAATCACTGTTGTCTGTATCGTACTTGTTGAAATGTCCCCATCATATGGGCATGTTTTAAATCACATGTTTATGGACTCATTTATCTTTCCATGTAGTATATACATATATCTCAATTTAGCTGCTTAACATACATATATCTCAATTTACATATATCTCAATCTAAACTGCACATTTTCTTCTGGTAATGCAGTCTCTATTCAGGCTTTTTGGCCCAAGAGACCGTCCATATCCCACCGCCTTGCTGTTCTCAAGACCATGAAGCTTTAGGGTTGCATCCCAAATGGCATCCTGTTCCCTATGTAATGCAATACTCTTGACCAGGGCCCCATAGGGATTTGTTAATATTAGTACAGCTTGGAGCAAAGGATTTGAGTTTGTGCTCTGTACTGTGTTTGTTAGGATTAGGTTCCAGTAACACTTCACATTCAAGAGACACCTTAATTAGAATTACTCTTTACTTTGGCACATGAGGGGTCTCTGGATTTGTAGGCTTAATGTACACACTGATAGTGTAACATTATTGGTGCCTTTTCAAGGTTGATGCGTTTTCATGACTTCTCCCGTCAATGGGGACTGCATAATTCACATTCTTACTGTATGAGACACTAATCCACTTCTTAATAGTTCACTGAATTATATTTTGATTTACATGGCATTAGTATATAGTGTTGAATACTCCCAGAAATATTACTGTGGTATATCGTTTCCTGCCCCTTCACCTGCAGCTGTAACTGAGGATAGCCTTCTACTGTAAGTTCTCGACACGGCAGGTGATCAAGACTACCTATCTTTTTAGGCTAGCCTAGGCAATCCATCCAGGGATTGACCAGGTAAAAACCAGCTTTGCTTCAGACTAAAGCCAACAGAAAGATGCAGGGTGGTATAGCTGCTGTCTTGCGAGTTGATAACAGCACTCTTAACAGGACTGAAAAAACATTTTTCACTGAGACAAGTTGCAGTAAGAGCTGGGATGTGTGCCCACAAACATTTTGTTTGGACACCTTTAAAACATAATGTCTAGGTCTCAAAAAGACCACTCAATTCCAAACCTGTCATGGGTAAATGATATGGAGGAATATTATGTTGCCATAGAGTTTTATTATTGAAAACCAACACCAACATATCAGGGCTATAAATCATTATTCCAGCTCTGGTCTGCCAGTAAGACTGGTGTGACAATCTGCACTTCTAACGTAGTAAATCTTACTTTTATAACGCAAAGTAAATTGTAAATACACAGCAGCTTTAGTGGTATTTTCTTACCAAAATCACTGAGAAATGCACATGATACTGTCACTCGCTGATACGATGTTACATTTCATCAGGTCTCTTGCATTCTTCTTACATTGCCTCAGTGGACGGTAATAAGTTAATCTCATCCCATCTTGAGACCAAATATGCATCAAGGATGATTTCTGCTCCCTTGTCTTATCTCAGATGATACCTCCGTGCTTTGCATATGAGGCATCGGTTAAACAAACTGAAGCTTTATCATTCTTGTAGTGTTGTGTTAGTTTGATAGAGCTTAGTGTAGTACATCTTCTTGTCTCATGTCAAAGGCTCCCGAGTGGCTCTCCGGTCTAAGGCACTGCGGTCTAAGGCACACACTTCTGTGAAATCAAACAGTCCACTTAGGAAGCAACACTGATTGACAATAAATGTCACATGCTGTTGTGCAAATGGAATAGACAACAGGTGGAAATTATAGGCAACTAGCAAGACACCCCCCTTAAATGAGTGGTTCTGCAGGTGGTGACCACAGACCACTTCTCAGTTCCTATGCTTCCTGGCTGATGTTTTGGTCACTTTTGAATGCTGGCGGTGCTTTCACTCTAGTGGTAGCATGAGACGGAGTCTACAACCCGCACAAGTGGCTCAGGTAGTGCAGCTCATCCAGGATGGCACATCAATTTGAGCTGTGGCAAGAAGGTTTGCTGTGTCTGTCAGCGTAGTGTCCAGAGCATAGAGGTGCTACCAGGAGACAGGCCAGTACATCAGGAGACGTGAAGGAGGCCGTAGGAGGGCAACAACCCAGCAGCAGGACCGCTACCTCTGCCTTTGTGCAAGGAGGAGCAGGAGGAGCACTGCCAGAGCCCTGCAAAATGACCTCCAGCAGGCCACAAATGTGCATGTGTCTGCTCAAACGGTCAGAAACAGACTCCATGAGGGTGGTATGAGGGCCCGACGTCCACAGGTGGGGGTTGTGCTTACAGCCCAACACCGTGCAGGACGTTTGACATTTGCCAGAGAACACCAAGATTGGCAAATTCGCCACTGGCGCCCTGTGCTCTTCACAGATGAAAGCAGGTTCACACTGAGCACGTGACAGACGTGACAGAGTCTGGAGACGCCGTGGAGAACGTTCTGCTGCCTGCAACATCCTCCAGCATGGCCGGTTTGGAGGTGGGTCAGTCATGGTGTGGTGTGGCATTTCTTTGGGGGGCCGCACAGCCCTCCATGTGCTCGCCAGAGGTAGCCTGACTGCCATTAGGTACCGAGATGAGATCCTCAGACCCCTTGTGAGACCATATGCTGGTGCGGTTGGCCCTGGGTTCCTCCTAATGCAAGACAATGCTAGACCTCATGTGGCTGGAGTGTGTCAGCAGTTCCTGCAAGAGGAAGGCGTTTATGCTATGGACTGGCCCGCCCGTTCCCCAGACCTGAATCCAATTGAGCACATCTGGGGCATCATGTCTCGCTCCATCCACCAACCCCACGTTGCACCACAGACTGTCCAGGAGTTGGCGGATGCTTTAGTCCAGGTCTGGGAGGAGATCCCTCAGGAGACCATCCACCACCTCCTCAGGAGCATGCATGCCCAGGCGTTGTAAGGAGGTCATACAGGCACGTGGAGGCCACACACACTACTGAGCCTCATTTTGACTTGTTTTAAGGACATCATATCAAAGTTGGATCAGCCTGCAGTGTGGTTTTCCACTTTAATTTTGAGTGTGACTCCAAATCCAGACCTCCATGGGTTGATAAATTTGATTTCCATGGATAATTTTTGTGTGAATTTGTTGTCAGCACATTCAACTATGTAAAGAAAAAAGTATTTAATAAGAATATTTAATTCATTCAGATCTAGGATGTGATATTTTAGTGTTCCCTTTATTTTTTTGAGCAGTGTATATAAAACACAAGAACGTCATGTTTTTGATTGCACTGGACCTTTAAATTATTCTGTCCTATAATACTGTTTCAACGGAAAGCTATATTTTGCTTATTGAAAACGTGCATCACACATACAATTTATGGGAGCCTAGTATTTTTTTATTTTAGAAGTGTGATGTGTCGGCCACTAGGCTAGGCTCATTGATGCCAATTACAACAATGTTGACTGCCAACACTCCAAACATAGGCTATTTTTACTCTTGCTATTACTCGTTACTGTAGCCTGTGCTATTCAATAATCCACAATGGACCAGAAAAAAACATTCTGTGTCCCAGCCGAAGTGGAGTTGATGACAACGCAAAGACCATCAATAACCTTCAGAGCTTAAGCCAAAAGCATGCAGTATTAAGCCATGGAACGCATTGATTGGCCAGTCAAATGACCAAGCCCCCTCAAACCTATAACTATTGCGCACATACAGTGGGGCAAAAAAGTATTTAGTCAGCCACCGATTGTGCAAGTTCTCCCACTTAAAAAGATGAGAGAGGCCTGTAATTTTCATCATAGGTACACTTCAACTATGTCAGACAAAATGAGAAAAAAAATCCAGAAAATCACATTGTAGGATTTTTAATGAATTTATTTGCAAATTAGGGTGGAAAATAAGTATTTGGTCAATAACAAAAGTTTAGCTCAATACTTTGTTATATACCCTTTGATGGCAATGACAGAGGTCAAACATTTTCTGTAAGTCTTCACAAGGTTTTCACACACTGTTGCTGGTATTTTGGCCCATTGCTCCATGCAGATCTCCTCTAGAGCAGTGATGTTTTGGGGCTGTTGCTGGGCAACACGGTCTTTCAACTCCCTCCAAAGATTTTCTATGGGGTTGAGATCTGGAGACTGGCTAGGCCACTCCAGGACCTTGAAATGCTTCTTACGAAGCCACTCCTTCGTTGCCCGGGCGGTGTGTTTGGGATCATTGTCATGCTGAAAGACCCAGCCACGTTTCATCTTCAATGTCCTTGCTGATGGAAGGAGGTTTTCACTCAAAATCTCACAATACATGGCCCCATTCATTCTTTCCTTTACACGGATCAGTCGTCCTGGTCCCTTTGCAGAAAAACAGCCCCAAAGGATGATGTTTCCACCCCCATGCTTCACAGTAGGTATGGTGTTCTTTGGATGCAACTCAGCATTCTTTGTCCTCCAAACACGACGAGTTGAGTTTTTACCAAAAAGTTATATTTTGGTTTCATCTGACCATATGACATTCTCACAATCTTCTTCTGGATCATCCAAATGCTCTCTAGCAAACTACAGATGGGCCTGGACATGTACTGGCTTAAGCAGGGGGACACGTCTGGCACTGCAGGATTTGAGTCCCTGGCGGCGTAGTGTGTTACTGATGGTAGGCTTTGTTACTTTGGTCCCAGCTCTCTGCAGGTCATTCACTAGGTCCCCCCGTGTGGTTCTGGGATTTTTGCTCACCGTTCTTGTGATCAATTTGACCCCACGGGGTGAGATCTTGCGTGGAGCCCCAGATCGAGGGAGATTATCAGTGGTCTTGTATGTCTTCCATTTCCTAATAATTGCTCCCACATTTGATTTCTTCAAACCAAGCTGCTTACCTATTGCAGATTCAGTCTTCCCAGCCTGGTGCAGGTCTACAATTTTGTTTCTGGTGTCCTTTGACAGCTCTTTGGTCTTGGCCATAGTGGAGTTTGGAGTGTGACTGTTTGAGGTTGTGGACAGCTGTCTTTTATACTGATAACAAGTTCAAACAGGTGCCATTAATACAGGTAACGAGTGGAGGACAGAGGAGCCTCTTAAAGAAGAAGTTACAGGTCTGTGAGAGCCAGAAATCTTGCTTGTTTGTAGGTGACCAAATACTTATTTTCCAACATAATTTGCAAATAAAAATTAAAAATTATTCATTAAAAATCCTACAATGTGATTTTCTGGAGAAAATAATTCTAATTTTGTCTGTCATAGTTGAAGTGTACCTATGATGAAAATTACAGGCCTCATCTTTTTAAGTGGGAGAACTTGCACAATTGGTGGCTGACTAAATACTTTTTTGCCCCACTGTCATTCCGTCTGTGAAAATATCAAAGCTAGTTCTGACACACCCCTGGACCTGTAGTGCAATTTACCATTGTGTTAGGTTTGTTAAAATAGAGCCCTGAGAGTCACAGTTCGAGACAGCTGTTTAGCACAGAAAATATTGATTATGCACAGTATTTCCATTGTAAGTAACCAGCTGTCTGCAATGGTTCATGGTTCTTTGCTCCATTACAAATGCAATAATTTGCAGTCGCCACATTTCCTGGCCTCGTTCTCCATGAATCTATAACAAGTCTTTGTCCGAAAGTGTTCTGCCATGTTGCAGACTGTAGGCATCCTGTTAAATACCAGCATGTTTTGAAACTGTTCTGAAAAAAGGTTCCTTCCCAGAGTCTGTCTGGATTCATTCTCGAACATCCCCCCGAACTGTCACTACCAATGCCAGTATGCCCAACACTAACCAGACTGCCCCACTCCAGCAGAATTGACAATATGCCAGTCTTAGTCTGCCCTATATCCACTCAACAACAAGAGCTTTTTTAATCCTACTACCAGGGGGATTTTACCCAACTCTTGGGAAATACATTCCCTTTATGTCGAGCATTTTCTCTCACTGGCTTTTCACATTTTTATATCCCTATTAGTACAGTGATTTACATGTTTTTGATATGGACCCATTCCCATGGCCTTAACCTGTTTTGGAGACTGTTTTGTTCTGAATTTCGGATGACTGACGTGTCCAAAGTAAACTGCCTGTTACTCAGGCCGAGAAGCTAGGATATGCATATACTCGGTAGCATTGGATAGAAAACACTCAGAAGTTTCTAAAACTGTTGCAATCATGTCTGATATGGCAGGCGAAAACCCGAGGACAATCCATCCAGATTTTTTTTTTGTTTGAGGTCACAGGCCATTTCAGTGCTAGCCTATGGGAAATACAAATAGATAGGACCCAGATTGCAGTTCCTATGGCTTCCACTAGATGTCAACAGTCTTTAGAAAGGGTTTCAGGCTTGTTTTTTGAACAATGAGCAAGTAGTTGGAAAAACTACAAGGTGTCTCTCATTAGAAAAGTAGTCTTGTTGGCACCTGAATGAGATGAGCTCTTTGTTATTTATCTTCCCTATTGAACATACTATTCTCCATCTTAAATATGATTGTTTATTTAGATATTGGAGTACCTGAGGATTAATTAGAAACATCGTTTGACTTGTTTGGACAAACTATACCGGTAACCTTTTGGATTTGTTTGTATGCACGTTGAACGAGTGGATTATTGAGATCATTGGCGCCAACTAAACTGACTTTTTTGGATAAAAATAAGGACTTTATCGAACAACACGACCAATAGGCCCATTTCTTTTTATATATATTTTTTTCTAAAAATCTCAACTTCAAAACACTCTCCTACAACCCACCTCACCAATTAAAAAAAATAAGTATTATTCACCTCAAATCTGAAATCCACAATAGAAGCTAGCCAGAAGCTAGCCAGTTTACTGGCTAACGTTAGTATTCATCTAACCACGGTTGGTGGTCATCAGCTATCCTTTAGCTCGAAAAGCTATCGCCAGAGCATACTGGACGTATTTTCTCTCCATATCCCCGGATTTCTACCGCAAGCTCTGGACATTTATACCTGGATCTTGCAGCTAGCTAGCTGCTATCCGAGTGACTATTGCTTACGTCGGTCCCGGTGGAAACATCAATTATTTCGGAGCTAGCCAGCTGAAGAGTTCCATCAGCCACTCCTGGGCTACAATCACCTATCCGGGCCCGTTTTACTGCCGACGCAGAGTCCCACCGGGCCTTCACGACTGGACTATCGACGTGATCTGACCGAGGGAGTTATCCAACTGGCCCCTCCGTCGCGATGTTACCTGAACGCCCATCTGCGACCCGCTAATCGTTAGCTTTATTTTAGGCTATCTGAATAGGTCTATCGGACAATTTTCTTGGGTCACTATAACTATATCTATTTTGCCAATTGGATTGGTCCCCTCTACCACACGGAACCCCACTAATCTACCGATGGAAACGCATGAGGTAGCCAGCTTGCTACAGATGCCCCGGCTAGCTGCCTGAATCGCCGTGACCCCAAACAACCTCACTACTCACTGGACCCTTATGATCACTCGGCTAAGCATGCCTCTCCTTAATGTCAATATGCCTTGTCCATTGCTGTTCTGGTTAGTGTTTATTGGCTTATTTCAATGTAGAGCCTCTAGCCCTGCTCATTATACCTTATCCAACCTCTCAGTTCCACCACCCACACATGCCTGGTCACCTGGTTTCAATGATGTTTCTAGAGACAATATCTCTCTCATCATCACTCAATGCCTAGGTTTACCTCCACTGTATTCACATCCTACCATACCTTTGTCTGTACATTATACCTTGAAGCTATTTTATCGCCCCCAGAAACCTCATTTTACTCTCTGTTCCGGACATCCTAGACGACCAATTCTCGTAGCTTTCAGCCGTACCCTTATCCTACTCCTCCTCTGTTCCTCTGGTGATGTAGAGGTGAATCCAGGCCCTGTAGTGCCTAGCTCCACTCCTATTCCCCAGGCGCTCTCTTTTGATGACTTCTGTAACCGTAATAGCCTTGGTTTCATGCATGTTAACATTAGAAGCCTCCTCCCGAAGTTTGTTTGATGCCATACCCGTTCCTGAATCCTGGCTTAGGAAGACCACCAAAATCTCTGAAATCTCCATCCCTAACTACAACATTTTCAGACAAGATAGAATGGCCAAAGGGGGCGGTGTTGCAATCTACTGCAGAGATAGCCTGCAGAGTTCTGTCCTACTATCCAGGTCTGTACCCAAACAATTTGAACTTCTACTTTTAAAAATCCAACTCTCTAAAAACAAGTCTCTCACCTTTGCAGTCTGCTATAGACCACCCTCTGCCCCAGCTGTGCTCTGGACATCATATGTGAACTGATTTCCCCCCCCATCTATCTTCTGAGCTCGTGCTGCTAGGGGACCTAAACTGGAGCACACCCCAGCCATCCTACAATCTAAGCTTGATGCCCTCAATCTCACACAAATTATCAATGAACCTACCAGGTACCACCCCAAAGCCGTAAACACGGGCACCCTCATAGATATCATCCTAACCAACTTGCCCTCTAAATACACCTCTGCAGTCAACCAAAATCTCAGCGATCACTGCCTCATTGCCTGCATCCATAATGGGTCAGCGGTCAAGCGACCTCCACTCATCACTGTCAAACGCTCCCTGAAACACTTCAGCGAGCAAGCCTTTCTAATCGACCTGGCCTGGGTATCCTGGAATGATATTGACCTCATCTCGTCAGTAGAGGATGCCTGGTTCATTTTTTTAAATGCCTTCCTCACCATCTTAAATATGCATGCCCCATTCAAGAAATATAGAACCAGGAACATATATAGCCTTTGGTTCTTTCCAAACCTGACTGCCCTTAACCAACACAAAAACATCCTATGGCGTTCTGCATTAGCATCGAACAGCCCCCGTGTTATGCAACTTTTCAGGGAAATATACACAGGCAGTTAGAAAAGCCAAGGCTAGCTTTTTCAAGCAGAAATTTGCTTCCTGCAACACAAACTCAAAAATGTTCTGGGACACTGCAAAGTCCATGGAAAATAAGAACACCTCCTCCCAGCTGCCCACTGCACTGAGGATAGGAAACTCTGTCACCACAGATAAATCCACTATAATTGAGAATTTCAATAAGCATTTTTCTACGACTGGCCATGCTTTCCAACTGGCTACCCCTACCCCGGTCAACTGCACTGTACCCCCCACAGCAACTCGCCCAAACCTTCCCCATTTCTCCTTCTCCCAAATCCAGTCAGCTGATGTTCTGAAAGAGCTGCAAAATCTGGACCCCTACAAATCAGCTGGGTTAGACAATCTGGACCCTTTCTTTCTAAAATGATCTGCCGAAATTGTTGTAACCCCTATTACTAGCCTGTTCAACCTCTCTTTCGTGTCGTCTGCTCGCTGATCACCATAGCAGCACCCACCTGTAGCATGTGCTCCAGCAGGTATATCGCTCTGGTCACCCCCAAAACCAATTCTTCCTTTGGCCGCCTCTCCTTCCAGTTCTCTGCTGCCAATGACTGGAACAAACTACAAAAATCTCTGAAACTGGAAACACTTATCTCCCTCACTAGCTTTAAGCACCAGCTGTCAGAGCAGCTCACAGATTACTGCACCTGTACATAGCCCATCTATAATTTATCCCAAACAACTACTTCTTCCCCTACTGTAATTATTTATTTATTTATTTTGCTCCTTTGCACCCCATTATTCTACTTTGCACACTCTTCCACTGCAAATCTACCATTCCAGTGTTTTACTTGCTATATTGTATTTACTTCGCCACCATGGCCTTTTTTTGCCTTTACCTCTATTATCTCACCTCATTTGCTCACATCGTGTATAGACTTAGTTTTCTACTGTATTATTGACTGTATGTTTGTTTTACTCCATGTGTAACTCTGTGTTGTTGTATGTGTCGAACTGCTTTGCTTTATCTTGGCAATTGTAAATGAGAACTTGTTCTCAACTTGCCTACCTGGTTAAATAAAGGTGAAATAAATAAAAAAAATAAAAAAATCATTGTGTAGCTTGGACCCTTGGGATTGCAAACAGAGGAAGATCTTCAAAGGTAAGTGATTTATTTCATCGCTATTGGTGATTTTGTGATGCCTGTGCTGGTTGAAAAAGTATTTTGATGTGGGGCGCTGTCCTCAGATAATCGCATGATATGCTTTTGCCGTAAAGCCTTTTTGAAATCTAACAACGCAGTTGGATTAACTTCTTATGGGCAGGTGGGACGGTAGCATCCCACCTGGCCAACATCCGGTGAAATTGCAGAGCGCGAATTTCAAATGACAGAAATATAAATATTTAACATTCATGAAAATTCAAGTATTATACATCAAAATAAAGCTCAACTTCTTGTTAATCCAGCCGCTGTGTCAGATTTAAAAAAGGCTTGCATTCTAGTATTTGACTTGGTAACCTCAAGTTTAGGTCACTGTTTTGCAGTTGGCGATTGGGAATATTGCTTGGTTTGGGATCCTTCCCTGTATAGAGTATTTGGAATTACTGGTCCAGTAACAATCATACCATTTGATAATTCCCCATCAATAGAAAATAAAATGCTGATGGTAGAAAATAGGCCCATTTCAGTTTTTCTTTTTAAAAATGTAGGATAGCCTGAATATGTGAAAGTTGGTTTGGTGTATGTAGCTTGAGCAGTTCCAGAGTTACTGTTGGTTTGTTATTTTATGCTAATTTACACACATATTAATAGTCATAGTTCATGCATTTTTATTTTAAGTTAGGTTAGTCTGAACATGTAACAGTTGGTTTGGTGTCTCTAGCTTGAACGGTTAAAACATTTATGTTGGTGAGTTATTTTATGCAAATGTATGGACATTATCATTGATTAAGAAAGAAGAATTTTGAAGTTATGGTTATCAGTCAAACTCATGTTAATTTATGCAAATGTGAATTGCTTATAACTCAAAAAGTATACAATACCAGTCAAATGTTTGGACACACCTACTCATTCAAGTTTTTTATTTTATTTTGACTATTTTCTACATTGTAGAATTATAGTGAAGACCTCAAAACTACCAAAATAACACAAATGGAATCATGTAGTAACCAAAACTGTTAATAAACAAAGATATTTATATTTGAGATTCTTCAAAGTCGCCACCCTTTGCCTTGATGACAGCTTTGCACACTCTTAGCATTCTCTCAACCAGCTTCATGAGGTAGTCACCTGAAATGCATTTTAATTAACATGTGTACCTTGTTAAAAGTTCATTTGTGCAATTTGTTTCCTTCTTAATGCATTTGAGACCATCAGTTGTGTTGTGACAAGGCAAGGGTCGTATACAGAAGATAGCCCTATTTGGTAAAAGACCAAGTCCATATTATGGCAAGAACAGCTCCAATAAGCAAAGAGAAATGACAATCCATCATTACTTTAGGACATGAAGGTCAGTCAATCAGAACTTTTCAAGAACTTTGAAGGTTTCTTCAAGTGCAGACGCAAAAACCATCAAGCGCTATGATGAATCTGGCTCTCATGAGGACCGCCACAGGAAAGGAAGACCCAGAGTTACTTCTGCTGCAGAGGATAAGTTCATTAGAGTTACCAGCTTCAGAAATTGCAGTCCAAATAAATGCTTCACAGAGTTCAAGTAACAGACACATCTCAACATCAACTGTTCAGAGGAGACTGCATGAATCAGGCCTTCATGGTCAAATTACTGCAAAGAAACCACTGCTAAAGGACACCAATAATAAGAAGAGACTTGCTTGGGCCAATAACTACACAAGCAAAGGACATTAGACTGGTGGAAATCTGTCCTTTGGTCTGATGAGTCCAACTTTGAGATTTTTGGTTCCAACCGCTGTGTCTTTGTGAGACACAGAGTAGGTGAACGGATGATCTCCGCATGTGCGGTTCCCACAGTGAAGCATGGAGGAGGTGTGATGGTGTGGGGGTGGTTTGCTGGTGACAGCAATCTGCAGTGATACACTATCCCATCTGGTTTGTGCTTAGTGGCACTATCATTTGTGTAAGGGCTATTTAACCAAGAAGGAGAGTGATGGAGTGCTACATCAGATGACCTGGCCTCCACAATCACCCAACCTCAACCAAATTGAGGTGGTTTTGGATGAGTCGAACAGCTGAGTGAAGGAAATGCAGCCAACAAGTGCTCAGCATATGTGGGAACTCCTTCAAGACTGTTGGAAAAGCATTCCAGGTGAAGCTGGTTGAGAGAATGCCAAGAGTGTGCAAAGCTGTCATCAAGGCAAAGGGTATCTACATTGAAGAATCTAAACTCTGAAATATATGGTTACTGTTATTTCATAGTTTTGATGTCTTCACTATTATTCTACAATCTAGAAAATAGTAAAAATAAAGGAAAACCGTTAAATGATTAGGTGTGTCCAAACATTTTACTGCCACTGTAGAAAGTATCAACAATCTTTTGACAAACAAAGTGGGGGAAGTCTGAACATCTCAACATTGGTTTGGAGTTTATAGTTTAAATGGGGAAAGAAGAGATTTTTGAAGAATAGATTTTTGAATTGTTTTACCATTCTAGTCTATGGCCCTTTTTTTCTAATGAAATGCATTGTTATCCATAGCAATGTCTCTGTTTAGGCTGCTTGATGTTCAGACATGAGAGAGCTGTTAGCTGACATTAGCTAGCTTCTTTTCATCATTCTAAGCTCCTACAAACAGCTGTAACAACTTTTGGTCTGAAGTGTTGGAAGTGGTCAAAAATGCAGTTGTTTGGTAAAAGTTTGGAAAAAAAGTCTTAATGTGGTTACTAAAACACCGGTATTGTTAGATCTGTAGGATATATTTTTCTTCCGACTTCAGATTTGAATATTGAGAAATAGACCAAGATGTCATACCCTCTAACTTTTTGTGGTCAAAGTATCTGATTTGTATCAAAAGTTTTATTGTTTACAGTGAATAGAATAGAATGTTGGGAGTGATGATGTCACAATGGGAGCTATAGGGAAAGCTAAGGAAATCCCATCAAAGTGGATGGAGAACAAAAAAGTAAAATTTTTACAATTTCTAAGTGTGGATGCTGCAAGCCACATTAATTACGGCACATGAAAAGTCCTTACATTACTTTCTGTGACGATTTAACAGTGAGATGAGCTGTATAATTCTGCTGTAGAGGTTAAGCTTTGCTCATTTCTCCCAAAAGTAGAAAACTGATGTTGTTCCAAAGCAAATATTTATTCTTTACCTTTCAGTCAAATCCTTATTGGGAGATTTAAAACAGCAATGACTTACATTAAGGATCTGGTTAACATCCAAGTGACTGTCATTACCAAGCCTCATCAGGCCTCTGAAATTACCACTGAATTAGGTCTGTCATTCGAAAGACACTGTTAAGTCTTCCTAAAACAGATTTAATTCCCTTTAATTAATTATTTCAACAGTATTATCAATTTCACTTTAAAATGTTGCCTTATCACTTAGATTGCACATTTTTGAAGTTGAAGGTTCAGTTGGGGTCATAGTACTGTAAATGCAGTTTTGCAACATGACAGAGGGGGTAACAAATAATTATAATGCTAAGGGTACTTTGTGGGTCAGTCCATTTAGTGGGTCCCTTTATTAGTCCACTTCTGCGGGTGCATTTGGGCTCAAGGATTGTATTAGCGAATTAGCAGATTCTGGTGTATCAACCCCCACTATTCATTCAGAATGTGCCCTGTAAGTGATGGTTACAATACAGTAAATGTTACAATTAGAAGAATATCGCCAAACACAACCCACTATGGGCCAGACTGGATTAGTCTTTACCCCTGAAGCAGCATTACAGAATTTACAGTCCCTTCCGTCATCTCAAGGCAATTACGATATATATTTACGGCTAAGGTTTTTGGACTGTACTAATAAATATTTCACATTTTACAAGAACACTCCAAAACCACATGAGGGAGAGAAAACTCCCAGACGTGGTATCCAAAGACTACAGGGCGTGGGGGCTTGCCAAGGCCCATCAAACCCTTCACCTCCTCTCCAACAGATTGATCTCCGTCTGTGTGAGCATGAAGGCTATACACACGTGCCTGACACGCCATTGTTTCACAGAAATGATTTGATGTTGTTTTCCTGGCCATGTCTGTGGAAGTGCCACGTCTGGGATGGAGGCTCCTCCATGCCTAATGTTTCCTTCAAAATATAAGTTAAATAGCACATAGTTTGATAGATATCCACACGCCCCAATCCCCTTGAAGAGAGAACCACTCCATTACATTACAACAATCATTTATGTAGCCAGTCACTCAAAAAGCATAGTGTTATATAAAAATATTTAACTTGTCTTTGTAGGTTCTTTCCACACAAGTTGTCAGGTTTAATAGTAGACATGCAATCGCATCACTCAGTCTGTAAAGATGTGGTAATGGACAGACAGACATTAACAGGCCATATTTTGTACTGAGCCGTCTCGTCTCTGACCCTGAGCCGTGTGCAGTCGTCTGTCAGCCAACAGCTCTTCTCTCTATATCAAGTCGCCACTCCCTCTCGGAGCTCAGCACTCTTGGCAGATGAGTCTGGAGAGGCTGAAGGCACTGATTAGGCCAGACTAAAAGCAGTTATCAAGCACCTCGATAACAGCATGAGTAAGGGAGAAGGCATGGAGAGCGCAGCACTGGGCCAAACCAAAATATTTATGTCAACGAGCAAAGCAAACTGGAGGCCTTATCAGAGAAGGAGGAAGGACAGCTTTTACGAGGTAGGTCGCTGTAAGAAGAAGACCTGTCAAGGGTGTGTGTGTGTGTGCACTCCTCTCTGTCTTAAAGGCAACATGATGTCTCAGTGCTGCCCCAGTGCCCTGCCTTGCTGCACCACCACTTTCCCTGCCCCCCGTACACCTTAGTCATGTTTTAATGTGTATTGGCCAATCACTAGGTTACAGGACAATAATGGCATTTGATTGGCTTGGAATAGCCAACTCACATATCCTCCAGACATGACCTATGTGCACATTTCATTGTGATGGAATACTGTTGAGAATTGCCAACACCTCATTTTAAGCATTACATTACATTACATTACATACGGTTCACATAAACACAGCAGTCATGAGTGTTCAAAAACCTTTAATTTTTATCACAAACTATTATGAGAGTACATTATGAGATTTGAATGTAAAAGGCATTTTATTCTATAGACTTATATAATGAGTAATGAATGTTTGTAAATTCGAATGTATGTACAGCATATGTCAGGTATCTTTGGGTTGACAAAGTATCTTTAGAGAAAGGATTGGCTTTCCAAACAACTCGTTTTATTCTAGTAAAAAATAAATGTCTGCCTCTACACCTCTAACTGTGGTTCATTCTTGCTTATTCATGTTTTTAATCATGTGCAACAAAATATGTTGCTCTGTGGCAGTTTGCAGTGCACTAGTTACTTTGGTAGTTCTCCAATTGTACTTTCCCTGAATTACACACTGACAAAGCCTTTTGAAATATTAGACAGACATTTTGGATTGAGCTCAGGCATGTCCAGGTGGATGCCTAGTGGCCTAGTCATACGTTATTCATCCTACCCTTACTATGTCTGTTCAGATGGTATTGCTGACAGAGAGACTTGCCAAAAGGTGAGTCAGTAGTGTTAGGTGAACAGTGATACCCTGACAAACTACAATGCAGCACTCACTCTTGGGTATTGTACAACGTTGACATCAAATCCATAACTTCTTATTTTAGACTTTACAGAATATACGGCTGGCCAAATATGTCACACGTTTAGGAACGATGCAGTTGTTCTCTTTCTATTCTCCCATCTCTCTCTGATGTTTTTGACCAGTTTCCACTGTTCCTCTCTCACGGTACAGTTTAACACATGAGCACGTTTTCCCAATGATTTCCATTGCATCTGCAAACAATTATTATCCCTATTCCTCAATTCCTCTAAAAGCTCCACCTTCTTTTATTGCATGGGATCTTTATTATATGAGGTAAGACAATGAAGTGCCAGGATGTTTTTCTTTTGAATATCAGACATCAGAGAGCTGTCAATCCAAATGAGCCCACACATGGCCTTTTCTGAATCACAGTGCTTGGAGAATGTAGTGAGACACTTAACACTTTCCTGGATCCAAACATGACAGGAGAGGTAATTCAATTAAAATAAGAAGAGCACTGAGTAGCAAGAATGGCCTATTTTCTTGAAAACAACTGATGCCTTTTCTCAGTGTTTTATGTTTTTTTTCCTCTCTTGGCCACGTTCGTCTGCTGTAATCAATTTGTTCAAGGTAAAGCATTACTTGAATCAAGACACGTAAATGTTGTATCAGCTCGGTGTGGTTACATAAGCTGGGTCTGTAGTTTTAGCTAATGTAGGTGAGCCTATTGCGTCCCAGTCCTTACCCAGAGTTAATGTAGTCCGTACATTTGAGGAAGGAAAAGCAGAGTTACAAACAAATGATTTAATCTTTCAATTCATAGGTCCACAAAGTTACCATACAGATAATGTCTTACAAATGCTTAAACTATAACCTTGTCCAAACTTGTAGTACTTCTCTCCTGTGAAATGTCATGTGCTATACAATTAGGGGTGGTTGAAGGTGGAAGGGAAAGGAAAGCAGATATGTCTCCTAGCTATCAGCACTGTCAGCACACATTCTGAGTGTTGCCACTTTAAAAGTGCATTTTAATCTATGATGAAAGAAACATTAAAAAGAGACATCTGGCTCAATATTAGCTCATTACATTTCTTAGCACCCTTGTACCTGACTTTGTTGGTAATGAACCAATCTTTATGACATTATGGAAAAACAAATGCTCAGAGATAGACCTTTCATCCACAAGTAACAGCTTAAAGTAATTGTCAGAAATTAGCGAAAGAAAAAACAAGAGTGTAAAAGGATTCATTAAACATGGCGACAGCCCACGTACTGTAGCTATCAAAGTAGTGTCAATGTGCAACTGCTCATGCACCATTTGTCATGGCTATGCGTCTCTGTGAATTGAGTACTTGGCATAGCCCATGATCAGTTCTGCTTAATCTTGCATTGAAAAATGAACCCAGGTGGCTTGTTCTCAATATCCAAATCTGGCTTCACAACATACCTCTATGATAGGCTGTGTGCTATATCAGTTTAATGGAGAAAGCAAACTCTAAAATAATTTAGAAAATGGTAGACAGAAATGTTGAAAGTTAAAATGAATTTTCTCAAGCTGTTTCAACATTTCGGCAAGATATAATTCCTGTCAGAGGAATTGCCTTTCATTGGGAGTTTGGTCATTGTTCAGACCCTTTTAAAACGTTTTTTAAATGTTTATTGTCTTCCTACAAATTGATGGGGAACAGGAACTTGAACTTGATCTGTATTAGATGTTTCACAAATACAATAAGCTGAGTTGCTAATGACTAGCAGGAATTAATGGGGATGTTTTTCCCACTGATAAACAGTTATTGGTCACTGGGGTGACTTCTGTACTTCTATGTTTGTTTTCCCATTCTCCTTAACTACAGGGTGGCAGGTAGACTAGCGGTGAATGCCTGAGCTGACAGGTGAAAAAATCTGTTGATGTGCCCTTGAGCAAGGCACTTAACCCTAATTTGGTCCAGGGGTGCTGTTATACTATGTCTGACGCTGTAAAACAATACATTTCACTGCACCTATCCGGTGTATGTGACAATATATTGATATATATATTGTCACAGGGGAAGGCAAGTATCCTTGAGCTGATTAGAGCTATCCCCCTCGTAAGCTACAGGCATTTCTAAGGAGTCTTACACTCTTAGAAAAAAGGTGCTACCTAGAACCTAGAAGGTTTATCCAGCTGTCCCCATAGGAGAACCCTTTGGTTCCACATAGACCTGGATGGGGTCGGGAGACAGGTGCAGGAATGCGTAATAGGGATTTTTATTATACCCAAAGTATAGCGTGCTGTGTAAAGGCAGTGGGACAAAGACCAAACAAACACTATACAAAACACAGGTTAGAAACCCAAACAAAAGAGCGAGGAGTACCTCAAATAAATAACACAAGCGCACAATGATTAACACACAGGATGAGACCCGCAATCATCTGCGCAATCCACAATGGCACGAAAGCCAAAACACACAGCACAGGTACTCACACAAACCAACGGACATAACAATAACAATGTAACAATAATCGACAGGACACTGGTAAACCAAGGGCACACTTATACAATTACTAATCACTGGGAATAGGGGCCAGGTGTGCGTAATGAAAGTTCCGGAGGGATCCGTGACACTGGAACCAAAAAGGTTCTATCTGGAATCAAGCAGTGTTCTCCCATGGACAGCCAAATAACCCTTTTGCAACCCTTTTCTCTAAGAGTGTACAGTGTAACAGACGCTAGGCCTCAGCAGCCCCCCAGGCTGCCAAGCGCTCTGAGCCGATAAGATAAAGGGAACAGGAGCAGCTCTCAGTGGAGAGGTAGTGCAGTGTGCACACCAGACCAAGCGAGAGCAAGGGAACAAGTTAGTTAGTGGCCAGACCACATACTAACTTGCATTTCTTAATTAGATATACAGTTATACGCCAATCTCAAATGCCATCCTATCAGAAATGCAAAGCAGAACTCGCACCTGATTGGGTGCGAATGATGTCAAGAAGGAAGAGAGACAGTGATCAGAAATCTCAGGCTAAAATTGAATCCAGCTGGAAGGAAGACACTTTTACAGTGATGACAGGAATAATCACATCTTCACCGAAAATGAATCCATGTGCATTTCTGGATATGCATTTAGGGATGACTTAAGATTGCGTGATTCCACCATAATAGTTTTTCTGAGCTGTTGGTATTCCACTTGTATTTATCAAAATGAGTTGAAGCTGGTAATGATGATAGATTAATCTTACTGATTATTTAAATTCACTCCTCTGTATGCATAACCATGTGTTTGATTTGATTTCTGTCCATCTACCCATTTATAGCTTTTTTTTCTGTAGAAGAAGATGAAGGCAGACTGTTGTGTTGGACTAATCTATCTGCCCAATCAATTCCCTCTGATCTGATGAGCACTGCTCCTTCTTATTCATTATATACCCTACAAAATAGTCATAGGGGAGAATGGGGTAAGTTGAGCCAAAGGGGTAAGTTGAGCCGCCCTTGTTTTTAGGAAACCATGCAAAAAATGTATAATTTTACAAAATACTACGGAAAAGGTCATATAACATTTAAAAAAAGGAAGAAACCACATGGGAAAAGTTGTAAAAATGTGATTTTCACAGAGTCAAATTAATTAATTGTTATAAGACCTTTGCAGACTGTACAATTTTAGCCGTCTTATGCCACGATTTTGCCACATCGTGGGCAAGTTATTTGGTCGTAAACGATTGTCGGATGTCTTGGCTTGTTCAGTGTAACAGGGTCTAGGTCTGCCGATTTAGTACCCCTACAGTATGTGCGGTCGTAGGTTCGAACGAAGTTCTAGAAGTGTCCGATTTGTTTGCCTTTATTGTGTAGTGTATCTGGTGTTACAAGCTGATCCCGGTGAATGACCAGAAGGAACACAGCCACCACAGAGTATGCACACAATAGTATGATTATTGTGAATTGACAGATTACTTCAATTTAAACAGTTAGCCTACATGCTACTGTATGCAAGAAGAATGGTTTATCTAAAATCTTGTTTACATGACACATCTGAAATCAGGATTTTGATAAATGCATAAAAACGGCAATAAAAAGAAACGTTCTGCTACAGAGACCATGAGTCCTTGCTTTTGAAAGAAAAGCACATTTTTTGTCCATTAAAATAACATCAAATTGATCAGAAATACAGTGTAGACATTGTTATTGTTGTAAATGACTATTGTAGCTGGAAACGGCAGATCTTTTATGGAATATCTACATAGGCATACAGAGGCCCATTATCAGCAACCATCACTCCTGTGTTCCAATGGGACGTTGTGTTAACTAATCCAAGTTTATCGTTTTAAAAGGCTAATTGATCATTAGAAAACCCTTTTGCAATTGTGTTAGCACAGCTGAAAACTGTTCTGATTAAAGAAGCAATTAAAACTGGCCTTCTTTAGACTAGTTGAGTATCTGGAGGATCAGCATTTGTGGGTTTGAATAACAGGCTCAAAATGGCCAGAAATACATTTCTTTCTTTCTTCTGAAACTTGTCAGTCTTTTTTTGTTCTGAGAAATGAAGGCTATTCCATGAAATTGGCAAGAAACTGAAGATCTCGTACAACGATGTGTACTACTCCGTTTACAGAACAGCGCAAACTGGCTCTAACCAGAATAGAAAGAGGAGTGGGAGGCCCCAGTGCACAACTGAGCAAGAGGACAAATACATTAGTGTCTAGTTTGAGAAACAGACGCCTCACAAGTCGTCAACTGGCAGCTTCATTAAATGGTAACCGCAAAACACCAGTCTCAACGTCAACAGTGAAGAGGCGACTCCGGGATGCTGGCCTTCTAGGAAGAGCTGCAAAGAAAAAGCTATATCTCAGACTGGTCAATAAAAAGAAAAGATTAAGATGGGCAAAATAACAGACACTGGACAGAGGAACTCTGCCTAGAAGGTGTGTGGACTAATATAGTCAAAATGTTTACCGTGGGGTAAGTTGAGCTAATGGCAATGGGATAAGTTGAGTGATTGTTGAGCCAATGGCAAGTGTTTTCTTCCCAGGCGTAGAGCATTAGTGAGGTCGGCACTGATGTTGGGTGATTAGGCCTGGTTCGCAGTCGGCGTTCCAATTCATCCCAAAGGTGTTTGATGGGGTTGAGGTCAGGGCTCTGTGCAGGCCAGTCAAGTTATTTTACACCGATCTCGACAAACCATTTCTGTAAAGAATTTGCTTTGTGTACGTGGGTATTGTTATGCTGAAACAGGAAAGGGCCTTCCCCAAACTGTTGCCACAAAGTTGGAAGCACAGAATCATCTAGAATGTCATTGTAAGCTATAGCGTTAAGACTTCCGTTTAGTAGAACTGAGGGGCCCAGCTCGAACCATGAAAAACAGCCCCAGACCATTATTCCTCCTTCACCAAACTTGGCACTAGAGTTGGCGCTATGCATTGGGGCAGATAATGTTCTCCTGGCATCCGCCAAACCCAGATTCGTCCGTCAGACTGCCAGATGGTGAAGCGTGATTTATCACTCCAGAGAATGCGTTTCCACTGCTCCAGTGTCCAATGACGGTGAACTTTACACCACTCCAACCGATGCTTGGCATTGCACATGGTGATCTTAGGCTTGTGTGCGGCTCCTTGGCCATGGAAACCCATTTCATGAAGCTCCAGACGAGCATGTCTTGTGCTGACGTTGCTTCCAGAGGCAGTTTGGAACTCAGTAATGAGTGTTGCAACCGAAGACAGACAATTTGTACGTGCTATGCACTTCAGCACTCGCTGTTCTGTGAGCTTGTGTGGCCTACTACTTCGCAGCTGAGCCGTTGTTGCTCCTAGACGTTTCCACTTCACAATAACAGCACTTACAGTTGACCGTGGCAGCTCCAGCAGGGCAGAAATTTGACATCCTATGACGTTGCCACATTGAAAGTAAGGCCATTCTAATGCTAATGTTTGTCTATGAAGATTACATGGCTGTGTGCTCAATTTTATACACTTGTCAGCAACTGGTGTGGCTGAAATAGCCAAATCCATTAATTTGAAAGGGTGTCCACATACTTTTGTATATATAGTGTATCTTTGTTAGAAAGATATATTTCCCTTGACGGAGTGCTGCTGAATGTAAAAAAAATGGCTCAACTTACCCCATTCCCGCCTACAGTGTAGTCAGCTCAGCTATCCCCATTGAAACCGTGTCTGTGCTTCGACATAGGTTGGGCAAAACTAAACATGGTTGCGTTCGCCTTCTCACTGGAATAAAGACATCCTCCATTCCTGCTGTCATGACGTTGGCCTGGGGGTAGGTTTATGACAGTCCTAAATACCTCTTCCCCCCTTTTTCCTCTCTCTACCCTACTGATGTTACATTTGCAAACCCCTTTGGTTAACATAGAGATTCTGGGAACATCAGAAAGTGGGGGGAAATTAACTATATTCTGGTAATCCGACCAATTGAACATATGCGGTGGTACTTAATGAATATGATGTCAGTTCGGTTGTCATCTGGGACATTCTCATCAATGATAAGATGACATAAACTCTACAGTGGAAAGTCTACACATCAGAGTTATCGGATTCACATAGAATTGTTGTTCAATTTAAATGTTTGAATATGAAATTCTTTGTGATGGGATAAAATGTGATTTTATCTTCTTAAATGTGAGATTTGGGTTTTCATAAGGTTAGGGCTATGCTCAATCAGTGGCCGGCCCCTGTGAAGGGACATGGGCTATAAAACTGTTCAAACACGCCCTCCTCTCCCTTCCTATATAAAGCCTTGACGACAATGTAACCTCCTGTTCCGAGGACGTGAGGACGACGGTCCGATGTCAGAATGGTTCAGATAATAACTACAGAACGAAGCCAACATGAGCGTGTGCTTTGGTTGCGAATGGTTTGAACTTTGAACTCTTATTCACTACAGAAGTGATACCTCCTAGCCGTTGAGTTAGCAACAGCAGCTGCAAACGCAGGTTAGGAAGGAACAGACAGAGTATCCCGTCTATCACACAATGACGTTACTACAACGTAACCAATTTACCAGCAGAGGCATTCTTCAAAGGACAAAGGACTCGGTTGGACAACACGGCCTTCCATCTACCACCAACCTACCGAAGCACAGCTCAGAGTAAATATTTATTGCATTTCCCTTTTCCAAATGGGCAGTAATTTAGAATGCATAAGATACTGTATTTACGATAGCACAGATTCACCCTTTGTTCCTGAGTCTTCCCACTTATTCAGTCAAACCCAGCCCTTTTCTTTTGTGTAACAAGCTGCCATATCTATTCCGCCCGCTAGGGACGTTTTCCTTTATGACGTAATTTGTAATCAAGTTATGATTTAATTATGTGTATGTGTAATTCTGTGTGATTAGTTAGGTATTTAGTAAATAAATAATTAAACCCAATTTTGTATTGCTAATTCAACTTGTTAGCCAGGGTTCGTGAAGAATTTACAACTTTCAGATGAGACTGAATTAAGGTGACGATAAATATTGACTGCTATTGATGTAAAATATTACTAGGTCTTTAAGAGTTTATTTGGAAGATAACACCTCTATAAATATTATTTTGTGGTGCCCCGACTCTCTAGTTAATTACATTTACATGATTAGCTCAATCAGGTAATATTATTTACAGAGATTTTTTTTTATAGAATAGCATGTCATATCTCTTAATCTGCCATAGCCAAAGACACGACACTGCCATTATTGAAAGACATTGTGATAACTCACATCTCAATATAGGGCTACTTAATGTTAGATCCCTCACTTCCAAGGCAGTTATAGTCAATGAACTAATCACTGATCATAATCTTGATGTGATTGGACTGACTGAAACATGTCTTAAGCCTGATGAATTTACTGTGTTAAATGAGGCCTCACCTCCTGGTTACACTAGTGACCATATCCCTCGCTCATTCTGCAAAGGCGGAGGTGTTGATAACATTTATGATAGCAAATTTCAATTTACAAAAAACCCCAGAGGTTTTTGTCTTCGGAGCTTCTAGTCATGAAATATATGCAGCCTACTCAATTACCTTTTATAGCTACAGTTTACAGGCCTCCTGGACCATATACAGCATTCCTCACTGAGTTCCCTGAATTCCTATCAGACCTTGTAGTTAATATTCTAATCTTTGGTGACTTTAATATTCACATGGAAAAGTCCACAGACCCACTCCAAAAGGCTTTCGGAGCCATCATCGACTCCGTGGGTTTTGTCCAACGTGTCTCTGGATCTACTTACTGACACAGTCATACTCTGGACCTAGTTTTGTCCCGTGGAATAAATGTTGTGGATCATAATGTTTTTCTTCATTTTCCTGGACTATTGGACCACCATTTTATTATGTTTGCAATCTCAACAAATAATCTGCTCAAACCCCAACCAAGGATCATCAAAGTCATGCTATCAACTCTCGAACAACCCAAAGATTCCTAGATGCCCTTCCAGACTCCCTCCACCTACTCAAGGACATCAGAGTACAAAAATAGGTTAAACACCTAACTGAGGAACTCAATTTAACCTTGTGCAATACCCTAGATGCAGTCGCACCCATAAAAACAAAAAACATTTGTCATAAGAAACTAGCTCCCTGGCATACAGAAAATACCCGAGCTCTGAAGCAAGCTTCCAGAAAATTGGAAAGGAAATGGCGCCACACCAAACTGGAAGTCTTCCGACTAGCTTGGAAAGACAGTACCGTGTAGTATCGAAGAGCCCTCACTGCTGCTCGATCATCCTATTTTTCCAACTTAATTGTTAAACTTCAGTGAGTGCTAAACACAGCTGCTAGAATCTTAACAAGAACCAAAAAAATGTATCATATTACTCCAGTGCTAGCCTCTCTAAACTGGCTTCCCGATAAGGCAAGGGCTGATTTCAAGGTTTTACTGCTACAAAGCATTACATGTCCGGGTTGATGGCCCCCCTTAGGTTGTGCCGTGGTGGAGAGCTATACTCGGCCTTGTCTCAGGATGGTAAGTTGGTGGTTGAAGATATCCATCTAGTTGTGTTGGGGCTGTGCTTTGGCAAAGTGGGTGGGGTTATATCCTCCCTGTTTGGCCCTGTCCGGGGGTATCTTCGGATGGGGCCACAGTGTCTCCCGACCCCTCCTGTCTCAGCCTCCAGTATTTATGCTGTTGTAGCTTGTGTCGGCGGGCTAGGGTCAGTTTGTTATATCTGGAGTATTTCTCCTGTCTTATCCGGTGTCCTGTGTGAATTTAAGTACGCTCTCTCTAATTCTCTCTCTCTCTCTCTCTCTCTCTCTCTCTCTCTCTCTGTCTGTCTGTCTGTCTGTCTGTCTGTCTGTCTGTCTGTCTGTCTGTCTGTCTGTCTGTCTGTCTGTCTGTCTGTCTGTCTGTCTCTGTCTCTGTCTCTGTCTCTGTCTCTCTCTCTGTCTCTCTCTCTCTCTGTCTCTCTCTCTGTCTCTCTCTCTATGTCTCTCTGTCTCTGGAGGAGGAGGGGGAGGACTTGAGCCCTAGGACCATGCCTCAGGACTACCTGGCCTGATGACTCCTTGCTGTCCCCAGTCCACCTGGCCGTGCTGCTGCTCCAGTTTCAACTGTTCTGCCTGTGGCTATGGAACACTGACCTGTTCACCGGACGTGCGACCTGTCCCAGACCTGCTGTTTTCAACTCTCTAGAGACAGCAGGAGCGGTAGAGATACTCTGAATGATCGGCTATGAAAAACCAACTGACATTTACTTCTGAGGTGCTGACCTGTTGCACCCTCGACAACCACTGTGATTATTATTATTTGACCCTGCTGGTCATCTATGAACATTTGAACATCTTGGCCATGTACTGTTATAATCTCCACCCGGCACAGCCATAAGAGGACTGGCCACCCCTCATAGCCTGGTTCCTCTCTAGGTTTCTTCCTAGGTTCTGGCCTTTCCAGGGATTATTTTCCTAGCCACTGTGCTTCTACATCTACATTGCTTGCTGTTTGGGGTTTTAGGCTGGGTTTCTGTACAGCACTTTGTGACATCAGCTGATGTAGGAAGGGCTTTATAAATATATTTGATTGATTGATTGATACAGCACTTACTTGGCTCAGACCAAATCTACCTGTCACACCCTGATCTGTTTCACCTGTCTTGTGATTGTCTCCACCCCCTCCAGGTGTCACTTATTATCCCTGTGTTTCCTGTCTCTCTGTGCCAGTTTGTCTTATATGTTTTTCAAGTCAACCTGCATTTTTCCCGTACTCCTGCTTCAATTCTCTTTTGCTAGTCCTCCTGGTTTTTGACCCTTGCCTGTTTTCTGGACTCCGTACCCGCCTTCCTGACCATTCTTACTGCCCTGACCTCGAGCCTGCCTGCCACTCTGTACCTCCTGGACTCTGAACTGGTTTTGACCTTTTGCCTGTCCATGACCATCTGCCTCCTGTGTCTGCATCTGGGTCTTGCCTTGTGCCCTTATACTACCTGGAATCATGCCTAGGCCATCAATGGAATGGAAAACAAAAACCAAGTAAACGATAACAAAAATTAAGCATTGTTCAAATGACCAGTAAAAGACACAGCATATTTTACAAGCTTGCATTCTTTTTTGGACCACTTGTTTTTCAATGGAGATGGGAAAATGGACTCGAGCAGCACGCCATGTCCCGTAGCATTACATCCACCTATGGTCGAGATGGACCAGTTAATTTTTCATGGAGATGTCAAAACAGATCCGAGCATCGGCGCCACGTCTCGAAACACACCAACCTTCTTGGGTTGTATAAAGGTTTTTATCACCCTTGCTGAGAAACAGATGAAGATGGAAATGTTAAGTATTCCCTGTCGGAATGTCAGCCGAAAGATATTGTGGATTTATCACTCCGGCCTGAGAGCTAACTCTGCCTCTGAGTCCCGTGAAGAGGTAGAACCTTGTGCCCAAACACGACCTGCAGGACAAGCCAAACTGCTCCGCTGGCATGCCTCCCCATTAACAAGTCTGCTAGGAGCAACAAAATTTAGGCATCAACGATGCTCTTTAACAAGAGAGCACAGAAGAGGCTGACCTCGCTTTAGTCAATTATCCTTTATGAAAAGGAGGACTGGTGGATTAAAAATAAATACCAAAAACAAATGGTGTTTTATCCTTTGGCTTAGACTAAAGTGGGAAGGGAATGCATGAGCAGGAGTGGAAAGAATTTCAGGACTACAGACACGAGTAAGCTCCCATGTGTCTGCTGAAAAGTCACCTGCCCCCTACAACTCAAACAGTCTCTCCTTTCAGTTGCTGGCCCGGTGGTTGGCCTATCGTGCCAATGGCACTTTGTGTGCTGGACTGTGTGATGTGAGCAGAGAATGGGACAAAATGAAAATGTTTTGTGGACCAGCAATCAGTCAGCTAGAACCTTAGATATATGGCATAATTACTTTTGGACAACGGTCCAAATTTGTGCATATCAAATTATTATTATTATTTTTTTTTTCAGATTATTTCCATTGAGCAATAAACCCCTGACAAGTCTGTCTCTCTTCCAGTCCCCACGTAACAGCCCTCTCTTTACTTCCATATCCCCAAATGATTTTTTTTTCTGTCCATGCTTACATAAAAACAATGGCTTTCCTTGAGTTGTTTTGGCCACAGTTACATACCATTGAGCTCACACTGCTTTACCATTTATCTTAATGAAGCTTCCTTAGAATACGAGAGTGGACCTAGCCACTGTGTGGTCACATTTTACATTCACCATAATTAGAAAAACATGGCGAGCAGCGAGCAGATGTTTTCTCGATTCCTAGGCCCATAAGCGGAGGTGCGAAAGTCTTCATCAACACTATTACAGACATTCCTTGAAGTGCAGACGTCTACAGGTAATTGTTGTGGGATGTTTTCCTTGGAGGGAAGAGCAGATGTTTTGTGTCACAATGTGACTTCATGAACTATTGTGATGACTTTACACCAATAACACTAAGGTCCTCCCTCCTTCAAATTCTCACCTGTTGAACCAGAATGGAAGGGTGATGTAAGGATAGAGCATCATGCTTTCCAAGACAGCATCATGGAAAAGGATTCTAAGAACCCTGCCAAGAGAATGTCTTCATATGGTTTAATACGGTCCTTGAAGAATCTAAGGTATTTTGTTTCTCTCAGAAGTGAGTGATGAAATTGCTGACTTCTATGATGAGGGCAAAGACATTGGCAGAGACATAAATATGTTGCATTTTGATTTGAGTGATTATGTTGTCAGTCAACTGAAAGAGACTGAATTTCCCAAAGCTCCCAGAACAGTTGATGATGTTAATGAGAAGACATTCTCCCTCCACCTGTTGTGTATACAGCCCTTATTCAGGAAACATGACAACGGGCACTTTGGGGGATTTGGCACAGTGAAAAGAGAAGGGATCACAAAGTTTGAAAATGAAAACCATTAAGGGCTGGCACATCCTAGACACCAGCTTCGGTTCAAATTTTCCCCTTCTCATTCCTTCCCAAGTGAGCACAGCTGCTGCAACAGGAGGTGCTCCAGGAGGATTTGGGCGACAGAGTAAGAGAGAGGGAGAGTGTTTTTGTTTCCCCGTGCACCCACTCTTTCTTTGTGAGTGTCCATGGCTGGCAGTGGTTAGATTCATTAGCTCTCACACCAAAAATAATGGCAAGCCCTTGCCTAGCAGGTTCACTGGACATATTACAGACATTACGCAGTGGATTCGCACCATAAAATAACCCCACAGCTTCACGCCAAGAACCACAGCCAGCAATTAACAATCTCTTGATCCACAAAAACAAAAAAAAGTCCCGTCTTATATCTATCCATATGTAGGCTTGCTCTGCAGTGAGGTCACTCCTCAGCAATGTGCCGAAGGGATCCTCAGGGAGCAGGCCGCTGAGTACCATATCTGTTTCGCACTGAAGTGTTCAGTCTAAAACCCCTTGTTTCCTGTTTTATTTGAGGTGAAGCTCTGAAGAACAGAACCCAAGCTTTGAAGGATGTAGGGGTGCCGGCCCACAAAGGTGTGTCTGAAAAAAAACATCTTTAGGATGTCATAAGTTGATGAAATCAAGGAATGACTAATTATATTAATAATCAGGAACCATTTAAGATATTTTCAGCATGTATCTGGAATTCACATAAATGTGTAATAAGATAAAGTGATTATTGGATAAAGATGATTCCAATCTCATCTGATACTGTAATTGCCAGGTTTGACTGTGGAGTCCCTTAGGCTGGTAGCAAGAGCAAGACTAAAAACTTAAAGACTTCATGTAAAAGTTCCTCAGATTACTGTGTCCCTTAGCACTGTTCTACCTGTTATCAGTTTACCGTTAATACTTTTGATATACAATATTTTATTGGGAATTTCATACAGTAGACTTATTTTCCACTTGCTTGTGCACAAGTGCTGTACAGTGCACAAGTGTTTTTCCCCCCACTTTGCTGCAACCCCAACATTTACGAAGAGGAATTGCGTGTGGCTGGGACTGTAGGTGAAAACAAGGTAAAAATATTGTGGGAGTATTAATTTGGCTTCAGAAACTAGCGAGACACTGGTGTTCTGGTGAAGGAGTACAGAGCTCACACTTGCATCATAACACCATGCATCAGGGAAGTGCTCCCTGCAGAAACATAGAGTAACCCTGTCAGATGTTGTAATTAAGATCTGATTGGTCTAATGTTTAAAATGCCCTCCTCAGTGGGTTCAAGTTGTAAAAGATGAATCTGGCCTCCCACAGATGGTAGTTGTTAGAGCCAGTGTTAATCCAGACACACTGAGCAGCACAGTAGATGATGCACAGTGCACCACTTGTTCTTCATGAACATGGTGTAAATCAGTCTCAGCTCCTTTTGGGGACGTGTAGGAACAGGGGTAGTAATTAACACCAGGGCTGGAATACAGGAGTTACATATATCTCAATGTTGAGTTGTGCAAACTGGAGTTAATACAAGAAATAATACAGAAAGGCAGAAATTAAATTTCTGACTCCTTTGAGACTTAATGATGTTGATGAAACATACACTTTTGTAAGAACCGACGCTGGAGATGCGAAGCAGATACGGAGAGTGAACATTTAATTTACACAGACATGGAACAGGACAGGAACAGCATCAGAACTGGGTAAAACAAAGACATGAAAATCAATGCTGAAGTGGGGAACAACGCTAACAGACAGATATAGGGGAGGAAATTACACCGGTGATTGAGTCCAGGTGAGTGCAATGAATCGCTGATGCACGTGACAAGGGGAGCAGGTGTGCGTTATGATGGTGGCAGGAGTGCGTAATGCAGAGCAGCCTGGCACCCTCGAGTGACAGGGAGGGAGAGCAGGAGCAGGCGTGACAGTTTTAGGCTGATTTGACCATTCTCCATGACTCACTCCATAACTTGGAAGAACAAGTTTTTGGAATTGTAATGGGTCTAATCCCTAAGTTTTTTCCCTCTGACCTTTTGCTTGCTGATTAAAATTGAGCTGCATAACTGGGCATCTATTAACTCTGGCTTTGGATATTTTTTTTATTATGGCATTGGTCTTCTCACAACAGAAACTCTTAATTGTGTTAATAAAAGCACCAGACCTCTGCTTGGAAAATGGATCAACACATACTGCATCTGAAATGCCTGGATGTTGGACTTTTAAACTCTAAAGACTGACTAGAATGCTGAAAACCATTGAGACATTGAATGCTTTGGGCCATGGAAACATTGTATACTGTGTGCTACAGGTGTTTTCACTGCTTTGCTAAGAAATAATCAAACAAATTTCATGCAGGTTAAAATATTTTTTTTTACTGGAATATTGTTATGCCAGTGTACCTACCCTAGGTTCTCCATGACTAAATCTGATAATTACAAAATAATTACATGTTTGTTATGGGATTGCAATGAGCACAGATAGTGGCTGCCGTATTGTTGGTGTCACATTGTACTCGGGTGTCACAACTTCCGCCGAAATTGGTGCCTCTCCTTGTTCGGGCAGCGTTGGCGGTCGACCCCCCTGGCTTTCTAGCCACCACCGATCTACATTTCTTTTTCCATTTGTTTTGTCTTGATTGTACACACCTAGTTTCCATTACGTTATAATCGCTATTAACCCTCTGGTTCCCACATGGTTTTGTGCGTGTTTGTTCTTTGTTAATAAGTAGTCGCTCTGTTGTGTCGAGCTGTAATATTTTCCCTGTATGGAATTTGTTTATGATTTTCCGAGTAAAGTACGTTGTTACTCAGTTCTGTGTCCTGCGCCTGACTCCGTCCTACCTGCTGCACACTGACACTTGACATCGGGCCGTCATTTTGCGTCTTCCCCATTCCTTACTGACTGACTTATTTAATTTGCTAGAAAACTGATCCCCCAAAATTAAGTAATACCTACATGTAACTGAATGCTCAGATGGGAATAATCCAACTGAGTTCTCAGGACCAAGAAGCAGAAATATACTTAACTTTCTCTAAGGCTGTAGTACATGCATGTCAGTTCGTCAAATTTCTGCCCTGCTAGAGCTGCACCGGTTAACTGTAAGGGCTGTTATTGTGGGTATGTCTAGGAGCAACAATGGCTCAGCCGCGAAGTGGTAGGCCACACAAGCTCACAGAACAGCGAGTGCTGAAGTGCATAGCACATAAAAACTGAGTCCCGAACTGCCTCTGGAAGCAATGTCAGCACAAGAACTGTTCGTCGGGGAGCTTCATGAAATGGGCTTCCATAGCCGAGCTGCGGCACACAAGCCTAAGATCACCATGTGCAATGCCAAGCATCGGCTGGAGTGGTGTAAAGCTCGCCGCCATTGGACTCTGGCGCAGTGGAAATGCGTTCTCTGGAGTGACGAATCTGGGTTTGGCAGATGCCAGGAGTACGCTACCTGCCCCAATGCATACTGTAGTGCCAACTGTAAAGTTTGGTGGAGGAGGAATAATGGTCTGGGGCTGTTTTTAATAGTTCGGGCTAGGCCCTTTAGTTCCAGTGAAGGGAAATTTTAATGCTACAGCTTACAATGACATTCTAGACTATTTTGTGATTCCAACTTTGTGGCAACAGTTTGTGGAAGGCCCTTTCCTGTTTCAGCAGGACAATGCCCCTGTGGACAAAGCAAGGTCCAAACAGAAATGGTTTGTCAAGATCGGTGTGGAAGTACTTGACTGGCCTGCACAGAGCCCTGACCTCAACCCCATCCAACACCTTTGGGATGAATTTGTATTTATATTTGTATTTATTAGGGAACCCCATTAGCTGCTGCCAAGGCAGCGGCTGCTCTTCCAGGGGTCAAAACATATTTAAGCACTTACATTACATATAAAACAAAATATAAAACAGTACATCATATAACATTATTACACCACTACATATCTACAATACAAAATGTTTAATACCACCATACAACAATATCACAATGTGTGCGTATGCATTTGCGTGTATCTTTTCACAGTCCGCGTTGTTCCATAAGATGTATATTTACCCGTTGTTTAAATCTGATTCTACTTCTTGCACCAGTTACCTGATGTGGAATAGAGTTCCATGTAGTCATGACTCTATGTAGTACTGTGCGCCTCCCATAGTCTGTTCTGGACTTGGGGACTGTGAAGAGACCTCTGGTGGCATGTCTTGTGGGGTATGCATGGGTGTTCGAGCTGTGTGCTCGTATTTTAAACAGACAGCTTGGTACATGTAGTTTGTCAACACCTCTTACAAAAACAAGTAGTGATGAAGTCAATCTCTCTTCCACTTTGAACCATGAGAGATTGACATGCATGTCATTAATGTTAGTTATCTGTGTACTTTTAAGGGCCAGCTGTGCTGCCCTGTTCTGAGCCAACTGCAATTTTCCCAAGTCCCTCTTTGTGGCACCTGACCATATTACCGAACAGTAGTCTAGGTGCGACAAAACTAGGGCCTGTAGGACCTGCCTTGTTGATAGCGTTTTTAAGAAGGCAGAGCAGAGCTATATTATGGACAGTGCTTTACTTCTCCCTATCTTAACTACTGTTGTATCAATATGTTTTGATCATGACAGTTTACAATCCAGGGTTACTCAAAGCAGTTTAGTCACCTCAACTTGCTCAATTTCCAAATTATTAATTATGAGATGTAATAAGGTTTAGGGTTTAGTGAATGATTGGTCCCAAATACAATACTTTAAGTTTTGGAAATATTTAGGACTAACTTATTGAAAAAAGTAACGGGCCTAAACAACTACCCTGGGGAATTCCTGATTCTTCCTAGATTGTTTGAGAGGCTTCCATTAAAGAAGACCCTCTGTGTTCTGTTAGAGAAGTAACTCTTCATCCACATTATAGCAGGAGGGGCAAAGCCATAACACATATGTTTTTCCAGCAGCACACTATGATTGATAATGTTAAAAGCTGCACTGAAATCTAACAAGACAGC
Organism: Oncorhynchus clarkii lewisi; assembly: GCF_045791955.1. NCBI lineage: Eukaryota > Metazoa > Chordata > Actinopteri > Salmoniformes > Salmonidae > Oncorhynchus > Oncorhynchus clarkii. Next base: position 18,852,424 of record NC_092173.1, on the reverse strand, counting down.
CCAATCAGCACAATCATTTTGTCATCAATTTCTTTCAGCCAATCATTAGTAATTTCTGTAAATGCTGTGCTTGTTGAGTGTCCTTCCCTATAAGCATGCTGACAGTCTGTTGTCAATTTGTTTACTGTGAAATAACATGTTTTCTGGTCAAACCCCTATTTTTCCAGAAGTTTCTTCAGGGTTGGTAACAGGCTGATTGGTCGGCTATTTGAGCCAGTGAAGGGGTTTTTACTATTCTTGGGTAGCTGAATGACTTTGCTTCCCTTCAGGCCTGAGGGCACACAATTTCTAGTAGGCTTAAACTGAAGAAGATGAAAATAGTAGTGGCAGTATCATCTGCTATTATCCTCAGTAATTTTCCTTGCAGATTGTCAGACACCGGTGGCTTGTCATTGTCTGTTGTTCTGCCCCTGAACAGGCAGTTAACCCACTGTTCCTAGGCCGTCATTGAAAATAAGATTTTTTTTCTTAACCTACTTGCCTAGTTAAATAAATTTCAAATAATTTTTAAATGATGGAGCCGAGTTTGCCTTTTTTCTCTAAATGTAATTTACTATCATTCTTTATATCGCTTGTTTTTGTTTCATATTTACTTTAGTCACATGATTTCTTAATTTGCCAATTAGTTTGGCTGCCAGACTTATTTGCCATACCTTTTTCCGATTCCTTCTCAACCATACAATTTTTCAATTCCTCATCAATCCAAGGGGAGGTAACAGTTTTTACAGTAATTGTCTTAATGGGTGCATGCTTATTAGTAACTGGAATAAGAAATTCCATAACTGAATGATGGGGCCGGGTTGGCTTTTTTCCCCAAAATGTCATTTAAGGTGCCATAAAGCTCTTTTCTATAATTCTTTATATAATTTATCTTTGTTTCATAGTATAGTTTATTTGTATTTTTATTTATTTAAGTCAAATGATTTATGAATTTGCAGTACGTTTGCCAATCAGCTAGGCTGCCAGACTTATTTGCCATACCTTTTGCCTAAACCCTCTCAACCATACCATTTTTCAATTCCTCGTCATGATTTTCTTAATGTGTGCGTGCTTATTAGTAACTGGAATAAGCAATTTCATAAATGTGTAAAGTGCAGCGTCTGCTTGCTCCTCATTACACACCACAGACCAGCAAATATTTTTTACATCATCAACATATGAATCACTACTGTCACGTTCTGACCTTAGTTCCTTTGTTTTGTCTTTTGTCTTTTGTTTTAGTATGGTCAGGGCGTGGGTTGGGTGGGTTGTCTATGTTAGTTTTCTATGATTTTCTATTTCTGTGTTTGGCCTGGTATGGTTCTCAATCAGAGGCAGCTGTCAATCGTTGTCCCTGATTGAGAACCATATTTAGGTAGCCTGTTTTCGATTGTGTTTTGTGGGTGGTTGTTTTCAGTCTTTGTGTGTCTACACCAGACAGAACTGTTCTGGTTGTTTCTTTGTTGTTTTGTTATTCAGTGTTCAGTTTACTTTATTAAAAAGATGAACACGTACCACGCTGTGCATTGGTCCTCACCTTCTTCCACCACAGACGATCGTTACAACTACAAAACGTATTGTATACACTACAGGACATTAGGCTCAGGCTCTTTAACTTTGATTTTCCTAGATATGGCTACTATATTGTGATCACTACATCCGATGGATTTGGATGCTGCTTTAAAGCAAAGTTCTGCAGCACTAGTAAAGATGTGATTAATACATGTTGATGATTTCACTCCTTTGCTTTTTAAAATTAAATACCCTGATAGGTTGACTAACAAACTGAACCAGGTTGCAGGCACTGGTTACAGTTTGAAGTTTTTTCTTGAATGGGCTGCTAGATGAGAGCCAGTCAATATTTAAATCACCCAGAAAATAAACTTCTCTGTTGATATCACATACATTATCAAGCATTTCACACATATCATCCAGATACTGACATTTAGCACCTGGTGGTCTATAGCAGCTTCCCACAAGAATGGGCTTTAGGTGAGGCAGATGAACCTGTAGCCATATTACTTCAACAGTATTTAACATAAGATCGTCTCCAAACTTTACAGGAATGTGGTTCTGACTATAGACCGCAACACCGCCGCCGTTGGCATTTCTGTCTTTTCGTAGATGTTACAACCACGTAATGCTACCACTGTATCATCAAAGGTATTATCTAAGTGAGTTTCAGAGATCAGTCAGAATATGAATATGATCTGTTACAAGTGGACCTTGTTTCTCAGGCTGCATATGTTAATATGGGCTATTTTTAGCACTTTTCTGGGTTGCTTGATTATGTTTAATGCTTTACTTGGAAGCTTATCATAAGTAGACTTGCTCATGTTATTTATATTGGAGCTGATAGTGCAGGGTGAGCTGCACACATTGGTCTTCCAACTAGGGCACACCGCCTCAGTCCTAACAGTGTAATTCTAGTTCACAGACTCTTGATTACTACATACAATAGCTTTATTATCAACAGAGGTAATCAGGGAGACATATATTAATTTACTTGACATTGTGTCTGCCAACGCCCCTAGGATAATGCGCATTTGATGCAGCGTTATGACGACTCATTGTCACAATGGTAGTGATTAAATGAGCTGGTCTTGGGTCATTGATATGTCATTGTCATTGTGTAAGAGGTGCGTAACTGGTGGCAGGGAAGTCAGACGCAGGAGAGCAGAACTAGGTAATAACCGGAGCAGTTTAATTGCAAAACCAACGGCATAAAGAAATAACCAACATGGGTACAAAACCTGACGCGCACCAGTAAACATGTGCACAAGCACTTACAACAAACAATTCCACACAAAGACATGGGGGGAACAGAGGGTTAAATACACAGCAATTCAGAGGGAAATGGAAACCAGGTGTGTAGGAAAACAAGACAAAACAAATGGAAAATGAAAAGTGGATCGGAGATGGCTAGAAGACCGGTGACGCCGACCGCTGAACGCCGCCCAAACAAGGAGAGGAACCGACTTCGGTGGAAGTCGTGACACATTGTTTCAACGCAGCCTTGAAATGTGTGGACAGAGTTCAGAAACCAAGATGATTTGGATGGTTGCTGACTGTGAGCCAGACCTAATCTCCCAACATCAGTGCCCGAACCTCACTAATGCTCTTGTGGATGAATGGAAGCAAGTCCCCTCAGAAATGTTCCAACATCTAGTGGAAAGCCTTCCCAGAATGTCGAAGGCTTTTATAGCAGCAAAAGGGGGACCAACTCCATATTAATGCCCAGGATTTTGGAATGAGGTGGTCGACGAGCAGGTGTCCACATACTTTTGGTCATGTAGTGTATTTACGTCAATAAACACTGTTAATTTAGGACTATTGTCAAATTATTTTCCGGTATTTGATATGTTGCATAGAGCATGGCCTTAAACTTGGACTTTCATGCTACAATATGATGACTGAAATTAAAGTATACCATGTAGAATTAGACAATGGTTCCTGCTGCTTTGTAGGCCATCTTTCTCACATGATTTGAGATCTTTTATTTCAGACTTTTTATCTGGTTCTGGAAATGAATGCACAAGAACACTTTTGCAGAGAACCGTGAGAATGTTAAATTTATATTCAGTGAGAAGCAGCCAAGGAGCTAATGCATCGCTCTATATTCTGACGAAATAGAAACTCCTGGTGGTGCTGGCAGGCCGGTCCTCCTGTGTTAATATGTGATCTGCATAACTAATCTCAATACCTGTTGGATAAGCTACAGTATTACCTACACGGATAGTGGCTGTTGTCAATTAGCTCATTTACAAATATGATGTGGGTGTGTGATACTATATGAGAGGTGATTAATTTAGCACTGCAGGTGTTGGCCAACTCAGTCATCATCTCCACTGCAACAGCTGTTCATGGCAACCTACAGTCACCAACTCAATATACCCAGGAGTGTGAGGAGGTTTTATCACGGGATTGAAGCAATTATATCAGGAGGGTTTTGGATTTGAGGTGTAAGCCAAAATTAATGCTGGCACATAAAACTCCTTCCCGGACTGTTGGAGTTGTTCAGCTGCTGATAAACAAAATGCACCTTTAATGCATCCCAGTCTGTGTCAAGTAAATTTAGCATTCACAGTTACTGTTGTAGATAAGACAAGCTCATAGCTTAAGGTCTGTAATACCACTTAAAGGGTTGGGAGGACACCCTCTGGTTTTCTGACAGTGTTGTTTTTTATTCATATTGAGTTACACTATGTTCAGGCGGCCAGAACAACAAGTCTAGGGAGAAGGATGAGTGCCAACTGTAGTAACAAGTGTCTGGATACGCCATTAGAACTCAACACCTACTGTACGAATGCAACATTGGTTTTGGTTTTTACCTCATAAGTGTTCGACCATTGCAGAGGAAGTGTGATTCAACTAAATCTTTTCAGTTAGGGAATCGGTTACCTTGACCGGTAAAAAAATACCTATACATACCGTAGCCAGCAGTGCATTATTTCTGTGATGTGTGTTTGCAAAGTTTGTCTTGTTTGTTTGTTTTGTCTGCAGTCTGGAAAATGACACAGGGGAAGGTTATATGGAGAGAGCTGATGTTGTCTGGAATGCACATCAGCAGCACTAGAGAAAAGTTCTACTTTATGGAGGATCAGTGTTCAATTCCAACTCAACGTGCCTGTTATCTGTAGCCCTGCACTGAATTTGTATCCATTAAATGGACTGACAAGGCAAAGCCCATCCAAACTTCTTGTTTTTGTTCAGTTCAATCTCTTGGCAAGCAAAGGTTGCATTTCTTTTGGACAAAAGTTTCAGCTATAGGCTTAACACATCGTTACCAATTTTAATAGTTATTCATTCGTCCAAGACCAGAGAACACACAGACAGAGACCACAGTCGATCGCAAGAACAGGAGGAAAATACCTCTGTTGTTATGGTTGAACCAGAACATAAAGATAGATTAACACGGAAATGCATAGCATGGCATCCCACCAGCCAGCTCCAGTATTCCCTGGAGTGGTGGGTCTGCTGAAGGAAAGCTGTGGGAATCTGGATCTGACACAAACCAGGGGCTCATCGGCGTCGATCGGGGCCTGTGGAATTTTTATTGGAGTCGGACCCATATGTTAATACGCAACCAGGGGGGAAATCTCAATTCAAAAGGCCTATCACTGTGTATCCTCAAAGTACGGCGGATGGCCGACCTGTGCTGTGTGAGCCTGTGATACCCGAGAGCGCCGCAAAGGGAGTGCCAGTGTTTTATCTGATATGATCTCAGACTCTAGGCAAACATCCGACCTGGCGTGTGACTTTTAGCAGCTGCCCAGGGAATGTTCTGCTGCCCCGCAGAGCCGAGGGAGGGAAGACAGATACACAATGGGCACTGAACTGGGCCAGGTTTGGGTTCACCATCAGAGACACTTCTGACTTCTTAAATGGACAAAATACAGGAGATGGAGATGAAATAGTGGGGAAGGGGGAAGATGGGAAAGCAGGAAAAGTAAAGAAAGAAACTCCAAGGTTATTTCTGAAGCATATTTCCACTTCTGAATTTGACTTGACACTAATGCACTTCTAATGCACTTCCTCCTAGTGCACTAACCCTAATTTTACCAGCCTTTCCTTCAATCGTGTAGTGTCCCGTTTTGGTCAGCAGTTACTCAAGACACTTTTCTCCCTCACATTGCCGTTGAATACTCAGAGAAGCTCAGGGGGCTCTGCTTTACATGTTTGTGGTTCTGCCACCGGTATATGCAGGGAATAGCCTATAATTCAGAGTGATAAGTCAAACAAGCTATCAGATCACTTCCCCTGGAATTAGTTTTTTTTTCTTTTATGTTTTCACATTGTTTTCCCAGAACGTGAAAAAAGTGAATGATTGTCAAATTTTCTCTGATATGAGACGTGTAGTTTGTGAATGCTAACAGGATGTTAATGATAAACAGTCCGGCACACTTAACAGTTTAAGTCCACCTGTGCGGTCCAGAACTTGCAGAGCACAACAGCTGCTCCCATTCTTCCATCATGTCCTCTGCATATTTGTTGTTTTATGGTCAGTGGTGTTTTAGTTTCCTGACTTATTCATCTTTCCTGCAAGAAATGTTTCCTATGTTTCTTATTTACAGTTTGCCTTCATTACTCTCTGACATTAAACTGACCAACAACTGACTTTAAAGTTTCTGGCCAAAGAATGCAATAAGTGGTCCAAACAGACAATGGCTCCAGTGTTACTGGAAATAGCTAGCAGACTGTTAAAAGGACATGTGATATAGTACATTTTATCGTAATCGTGTTTTGAACAAAGCTTTATAGCTGCTTTGTTTCAACCTATTAACAACAATTTGCGATCTCCTTATGCACTGCTGAGTGAGTAAAGCCACGTTCTATGATAAGGACCTTGTTGTCGGACTAGGGCCTTAAATCAATACTTTATTTCACAAATTTACAATTGTGTGTCTATCATTTAGTTTATCACTGAAACTTCCCTATGAAATGAAGACCTCTGAAACTCAACTCTAGCATAGATCTAACCAAAAGTACAGCACGATTCGTTCCCAGTAGAGGATAAAATAAGGAAATAAGGGGCTTGCCAAGCATCTGCTATGCTTTCTCCCTCTGGTCTATGAAGAAAGTAGCATGATATGTAGTAAACATCTTGAGGCCAGAAAAGCCTTTTCTAATATATTCAGCAGGTCTTTTGTGGAGGTTATGCTAACACTGGAGCAGAGATTTCTGTGACATGTAGACAGTGATGTAGAGATACTGTAAGCACCCTCTCACCACCTCCTGATTATACCAAAATAGACTGACGAAAATGGTACTGTTACAATAATACTGACCAATCAGGTAACAACTTGCTGCCCTCGATTTGTCATGTCAACCAGTAATTACAACTACAGTTTTGGTGAAAATATCAAAACCTACTTACTTTGACATCAGTGGTGGTCAGTGAGGGAGATTTTCTTTCATGAGCATGGCCTTATTTCTATTACAGCATGTTGGATGGCTCAATCATATTCCATTCACCAAGTTCAATGTAACAGCGATGGGTTTAGGCTACGACATGATACTCAAATTGTCCCTATACCCCTCATGAGGTTGCTACAACCTAGCCTATGAATGAAAGTTTACAACATAGGTGCACACAGGTCGAGAGACAAATTTGGCAATGACATTCAATACCGCCTTGCACACACTTGCCTGCATCTAGCTGATATAGAGTGTAATTAGTAGTCCAACAGTTGCAAACAGTCTATTGGACAAATTCAGGTATGTTTATCCCCGTTTTGTTCCGTTTGTTACCGTTTAAGAAACATTTTTCAACAGAATCGGCGGAATGAATACACGCCTGATAACACGTAAACAGAGTTATTGTCACGTCCTGACCTTAGTTCCTTTTTTATGTCTCTATTTTAGTTTGGTCTGGGCGTGAGTTGGGGTGGGCATTCTATGTGTTGTTCTATGTTTTTGTATTTCTGTGTTTGGCCTGGTATGGTTCCCAATGAGAGGCAGCTGTTTATCATTGTCTCTGCCAGAGCCACCCGTCAGTCAGGAGCTGCCAGAGCCGCCCTTCAGTGAGGAGCTGCCAGAGCCGCTTGTCAGTCAGGAGCTGCCAGAGCCGCCCGTCAGTAAGGAGCTGCCGGAGCCGCCCGTCATTCCGGGGCTGCCGGAGCCGCCCTTCAGTCCGGCGCTGCCGGCGTCTCCCGTCTATTCGGGGCCCGTTACAAGGGTCCCTTGTCCGAGGTCGGCCGCGAGGGTCGCCGCTCCAAAGGCGCTACTTAAGTGGGCCAAGACTATGGTGGAGTGGGGTCCACGTCCCGCGCCAGAGCCGCCACCGCGGACAGATGCCCACCTGGGCTCAAGCTCAGGTTGGGGATGAACTCCCTCTCTCGGGAGTGATGCAGCAGCAAGCTGTTAGTCCCTCTACTGGGCCCAGTCCCCCTCCCATCTGCTGCCAGTCCTGGACGGGGGCATGAGTCGGACCGCTGGGACCACCTTGAATGCCCTGAGTCAGGAGGTTGATAGCTTTGATTGTGACGACAGCTGTTCTCTGTTGGCTAGTGATAGGCTGTTCCTGGGGGACGATGCTTGCACTGTTCACCACCGTGAGCAGGGCTACCAGGCTGACAGGCCATCAGAAGACGCCAGCAGTGCTTCATCGCCCCCAGCCTTACCAAAGCGGCCATGCTGCTGCAGGCCTACCTGTAGACTCTGCTTTCCAGGCTGCAGGAGGGCACATAGGAGCTCCTCCAGGAAGTGATGGAGGTGCTCGTCTGCTTTCCCTGCTCCAGAGGGATGTGACCCCCGCCAATGGATGGGCCATGTTACAGGTGGTAACCTCCCGATGCCATCTCTGGTTGGCCCAATCCCGTCTAACACCTGCTCTCCAGAGCATATTTTCCACTCACCCCCTCACCCCAGGGCTGACATTTGGCCCAGGGGTTGATGACATTCTAGAGCAGACTGATAAGGTTTGTAGGGACCGGGAGACCCTGAGACGGTTCATGCCGCGTCCTCAGGCCCCGGGTCCAATGCCACCCACCTGCATCCGAATAACGGTGGGGTTCCTCTCCTGCCACATTGCCTCATGTTAACGGACAACAGCGGGGAGGGGCACAGCGTGAAGTGAAGCAACAGCCTGTTTTTCTCACACGGATCTTCCCTGGTTTTTGCAGAGGTACTGGGCAATTGATCCCTCACTGGGTTCCTATTCCTCCAAGGAGGTCACAACATAAAATCTCCCAGGGCGTTGGACCCCTGCTCCATGGCCTTGTTTGCTTGGTTGAGCTTATGGCTTCCCTTTGTGACAGGTGTGATGGTGTCAACCGTCACCGGCATAGGGACGTGCCTGGGAGACCCAGGCGCTCGGGGAGCCAGAGGAGAGTCAGGCCCCGGCAGGACCCCTGTCACACTTTTCCCCGGCCTTGGCCGCTTCTCCCGGTCGCAAAGGGCAAAGCGGGAGGAGGGTGTGGAGTCCCCCTGGCTCTTGTCCACAATGCCCGAGGGGTACCGACTCCAATTCCTCCGTCCTTCAGGGGCCTTCGTGTTAACACGGTGGCCGACCCCCCCCCCCCCTGAAGAAAACCCTGCGGCTGGAGATGTCCTCACTCCTCGACAAAATGCCATCTGCAGCATCGAGACATCAGAATGGCTAGGTGGGTTCTACTCCACTTATATTGTGGTCCTATAAATAGACAGAGGGTTTCGACCGATTCTGGACCTTTGCAACCTCAATGGGTACTTGAAGGTACGGAAGTTTCACATGTTCTCCCCAGCCGCGTGTTGCAGGCCGTGTCCATGGACCAGTAGTTTGTGACGCTGGACCTGAGGGATGCGTATTTCCATGTTCCTGTTCACCCAGCTCATTGGCAGTACCTCCAATTCACTTTCAAAGGGACGGTTTACGAATTCATGGTTCTTCCTTCGGCCTCTCCTTGGCACCCCGCACTTTCACAAAGTGCATGGATGCTGTCCTGGCACTTCTCACATCCCGAGGATTGTTGATCTTCAATTACCTGGACGATTGGCTGATTTGTGCCCCGACCAGGACCCAGGTCCTGTCAGACAGAGACATGCTCCTGACCCACATCGGTGGGCTGGACATTACTGTAAATGACAAGAAGAGTCATCTGACGCCCACCCAGAGGGTGGCATTCATTGGCATGGAACTGGACTCAGTCCTCATGCGAGCATGCCTGCCCACCAGAAGGGTTCAGGCGATCTTATCTTGCCTCGACCACTTTCAGCAGGGGCGGGTGGTATTCGCCCTGACCTGCCAACGCCTGTTGGGCTTGCTGACGGCGGCCTCATTGAAGATTCCTCTAGGCCTGCTCCATCTCTGGCCTCTTCAAGGTTGTTCAACTCCCACCGGCTACACCCGAAGCACCACCGTCACTGCCAGCTGCAGGTGACCACACAGGGCCTCAGGGCATTGTTGAGGTGGAGCTTTCACTCCTTTCTATCAGGTGGGGTGGAGATGCTGAGGATGTGCTACCAGGAGCTGGTCAGCACGGACGCCTCCCAGATCGTCTGGGGGGGGGTGTGTGACCAAGGGCAGGTTGGCCAGCGGCTGTTGGCTACCCTCTAGGAGCCGCAGGCACATCAATACACTAGAGCACTGAGCTGTACTGCTGGCCCTGCTGTCTTTCCTTCCACATCTGAAACGAAGACATGTCCTGGTGAGAATGAACAACACCACAGTGGTGGCTTACATCAATCATCAGGGTGGACTAAGGTCCCACCGCCTCAATCTTATAGCACGGGAGCTCCTTCTCTGGGCTCAAGGGATGTCTAGCGTCTCTATGCACAGCGCACGTACCTGACATTCTGAGTGTGGCAACGGATATGCTCTCGAGGGAGGGCCTGCCACCTTAGGACTGGAACCTACATCCCCAGGTGTAGGACAAGTTTGGGAGGGTGCAGGTGGACCTGTTTGCCTCCCTGGACAATGCACACTGCCCCCTGTGGTACTCCATGTCGGAGCCACCCCGGCCTCTGGGCTTGGCTGTTCTGACTCATGATTGGCCAGGGCTGGAGCTTTACGCATTCCCTATTTTCCCTTGATCCATGCTGTGCTGGACAAGACCAGGATGGCAAAGCATCGTCTGCTTCTGATGGCCCCATACTGGCCCAGATGACACTGATTCAGCCTTCTCCTGTACCTGTTGTCTGGGACACCACCTTGGCAACTTCCCCTGAGACCGGACTTGCTGTCTCAGGCTGGGGTAACTCTGTGGCATCTGAGGCCGCATGACCTCAGTCTGTGGGATTGGCCACTGAAGGAAACCAATGGTCCATATTAGGACTACAGGAGGGTGTAATGAACACCATGCAGAGCGCAAGGGCGCCAGCTACAACAGCGACATACCAGTTGCGCTGGCGGTTGACCTGCTCTTGGTGCACTGGTATTGAGGTTGTGCCCGAGTCATGCAGGGTGCAGTATGTCCTCCAACACCTGTAGTCTCACTTGGATGAGGGCTTGGCAGCCTCTACACAGAGGGTAATTGGCCGCAATATCGGCCTGCCATGTGGGGTGGATAAATAGGCCAGTGGGGCGCCATCCCTTGATCTCCAGGTTTATGAAGGGGGTTTGTCGCCTGTGTCCAGCTAGGACCCGCTCAATGGTGAGCTGGGATCTGGATGTGGTCTTGGCAGCTTTGGCAAAGACACTTTTCGAACCGTTGGAGGCTGCCTCCCCGAAACACCTCTCTATGAAGGTGGGTTTCTTGGTAGCGATTACTTCCATGAAGAGGGTGGGTGAGGTCCATGCTTTTTCGGTAAGTTCTGAGTGCTACCGGATTGACCCCGGGGGGAGGAGTATATTTCTCCGCCCCAACCCTTCATGCCTCCCGAAGGTTCTGTCAGACAGGCATGTGAACATCCCTTTTATCCTGTCTGCTTATGACCCCCCGGCAGTGGCAGGGGAGTCTGGGCCTCCCTCCGACATGCTGTGCCCTGTGAGGGCACTGGCTGCCTATGTGGAGCGGACATGGTCAGTGAGAACAACAGACCAGCTCTTTGTCTGCTATGGTGAGAGAGTCCTGGGGGCTGGACTATCAAAGCAGAGGCTATCTCACTGGATCGTCGACATGATTACGACAGCATACCGCCTGGCTGGCATGCCAGTCCTGGGATCTGTGGTGGCACATTCAACACGAGGTGTGGCTGCATCCTGGGCTCTACTGAGAGGAGTGCCCCTCACTGATATCTGTGCTGCAGCCAGTTGGGCTTCCTATTGCAACTTTGATAGGTACTATCGGGTAATGTGGCACCTCCCTCTGCGGTTGGTTCAGCGGTCCTGGGCGTCGCCTCCCCTTCCGAGGACTGTCCGGGACCCCCCTTCCATATTGACGGTCCCTGCATCTCGGTCCCGCGCTGGGACTTCGCCGCTAGCTGGCCAGGTCCCTCTAGCACCGACTAATCTGGTACGGGTTTACCAATATATTGGAGTGATCCTATATAGTGAAACATATTGAAGGTTACTTATGTAACCATAGTTATGTGAGCTATATGGATCACTCCAATTCCACGGGGTAAATCTGTAAATCCTCACCTCTGATGTATTCCTCCGCTGTGGAGTGATACCAATATATTGGAGTGATCCAATATAGCTCACATAACCGTGGTTACATACGTAACCTTCGTTCACTTTCATAACAGTCACGTTGTATTCCTTCTCTTCCCTTTGCTTGTGGAGTTCAATGCACAACAAATCAGCTGTATGTGAACAGGCGAAAAAACCTTTCCAAACTAAACCTCTACAAACAGCCTACATCGTTGTCACCATATTAGCTAAAGTAACGTCATAGTCAGCATCGCTAATAGAACTAAGTCGTTAGTAAACCCGCTAAAATCATGCAGTAATGTTAGTCTCCAGTCAGTAAGCATTTACACCGTTGGGCCCTTGTGGCAATAAATTAGAGTTCCAAGAGTTCCAGTGTTGTGTTGGAAAGTCATAGCATCCTGTCTGTTTGAGCGAGGTGATTCAGTAGGCTAAACTAGCTAGCTGCATTCGCTAGCTAAGTAAGTGAAACTGAAAGTGAAAAGAATGACAATGTCTTTCTCTCTCTATTTCTCTATTTGCTTCTCCTTCATTTTGGAAGACATGAATTTGTTCAAAACTGTTAAACTATTGTTTTTCTTTGAGTCAACTACTCACCACATTTCATGCATTGCAGTGCTAGCTAGCTGTAGCTTATGCTTTCAGTACTAGATTAATTATCTGATCCTTTGATTGGGTGGACCACATGTCAGTTCATGCTGCAAAAGCTTTGATAGGCTGGAGGACTAATAAAGGCACAAGGCGAGACCCAAATGCAGACACAGGAGGCAGATGGTTGAGCTCCGATATTTATTATAACAAAAGCGGTAGGCAAAAGGCAGGTCGGGGACAGGCGAGAGTTCATAAACCAGGTCAGAGTCCAAACAATACCAGGCGATAGGGAGGCTCAAGGTCAGAACAGGCAGGGGTTCAGTGATTAGGTCTGAGTCCAAACGGTACGAGGAAATAGGCAGGCTCGAGATCAGAACAGGCAGAGTGGTCAGGCAGGCGGATTCGGCGTCAGGATAGGCAAGGGTCAAAACCAGGAGGGCTAGGAAAAAACAGAGACTGGCAAAAATAGGAGCTAGGAAAAACGCTGGTTGACTTGGCAAAACAAGACGAACTGGCACAGAGAGACAGGAAACAGGGATAAATACACCGGGGACTAATGGGGAAAGCAGGTGACACCTGAAGGTGGGTTGAAACAATCACAAAGAGGTGAAACAGATCAGGGTGTGACAGGATGTCCTCCGGAAGTTGTCATAATTACTGTGTAAGTCTATGGAAGGGGGTGAGAACCATGAGCCTCCTAGGTTATAGATTGAAGTCAATGTACCCAGAAGAGGACAGAAGCTAGCTGTCCTCCGGCTACACCATGGTGCTACCCTACAGAGTGCTGTTGAGGCTACCTTAGAACTCCTTTGCAAAATAATGTGTTTTAATCAGTTATTTGGTGACGATATTATATTTAGTTTAGTTTGATCTAAAAAGGATAACTTTAAGTGTTTTACATTTTGAATTATGAAATTCACTGAGGAGGATGGTCCTCCCCTTCTTCCTCTGAGGAGCCTCCACTGCTTGACATAACATTTCATAATTTATGTTTATCTTTGGCCTGGCTAGTCAGTTGGTTTTAGCTTGTATCACGTTTTAAGGAAAGACCCAGATGTGTCGAAGTAACAAAAGTTTATTACTAGAACAGGGGGCAGGCAAAACGACAGGTCAAAGGCAGGCAGAGGTCAGTAATCAAGATCAGAGTCCAAAAGGTACAGAACGGCAGGCAGTCTCAGGGTCAGGACAGGGAGAGGTCAATAATCCAGTTGTGGTGGGACAAGGTACAGAACGGCAGGCAGACTCAGGGCAGGCAGAATGGTCAAAACTGGGAAAAGTAGAAAACAGGAAGTTTAGAAAAGACAGGAGCAAGGGGGAAAACGCTGGTAGGCTTGACGAACAAAACAAATTGGCAAAAGACAAACAGAGAACACAGATATAAATACACAGGGGATAATGAGGTGAGATGGGAGTCACCTGGTGGGGGGTGGAGACAAGCACAAAGACAGGTGAAACAGATCAGGGTGTGACAGTTTGTATAACATTTTAGTATAAATCCACCTCCAACTACAATCTTTGAGGACAGTCTCAGTTTCTAAAAGCCAAATGCACTGAACAAAACATTGTTTTGTTAGTTGGCTTAATTAGTTGGGTTAATTGTTAATTAGTTCTTAGTTGGCTTAATTGTCCATAATGACAAGATAGATATACAACCCTAAGGATTTGTACAGATGTTTTCCCACTGTAACTTTATTTCTTTCATCACATTCCCAGTGGGTCAGAAGTTTACATACACTCAATTAGTATTTGGTAGTATTGCCTTTAAATTGTTTTACTTTGGTCAAACATTTCGGGTAGCCTTCCACAAGCTTCCCAGTGGAATAAGTTGGGTGAATTTTGGCCCATTCCTCGTGACAGAGCTGGTGTAACTGAGTCAGGTTTGTAGGCCTCCTTGCTCGCACACGCTTTTTCAGTTCTGCCCACAAGTTTTCTATAGGATTGAGATCAGGGCTTTGTGATGGCCACTCCCATACCTTGACTTTGTTGTCCTTAAGCCATTTTGAGTATGCTTGGGGTCATTGTCCATTTGGAGGACCCATTTGCGACCAAGCTTTAACTGGTGTCTTGAGATGTTGCTTCAATATATCCACATAATTTTTCTTCCTCACGATGCCATCTATTTTATGAAGTGCACCAGTCCCTCCTGCAGCAAAGCACCTCCACAACATGATGCTGCCACCCCCGTGATTCACAGTTGGGATGATGTTCTTCGGTTTGTAAGCCTCCCCCTTTTTCCTCCAAACATAACGATGGTCATTATGGCCAAACAGTTCTATTTTTGTTTCATCAGACCAGAGGACATTTTTCCAAAAAGTAAGATCTTTGTCCCCATTTGTCCAAGATGGCGTAGCAGTGAAGACGTATTTTGTTCGTGTCTCGTGTACTTTTGTATTTTTTGTATTTTTTGTATATATATTTCAATTTTATTTTCAATCTCTTTTCGATTTTTAATTTGATTATACCTTCCGGTAACCTGCCTCACCCAATATGATACGGTATCGCTATTATTTTTAATTTTAGAACACATTCAAGAACCTCCAGAAGCTAACCAGCTAATTAGCTATTCAGCCACCTCCCGGCCTACTCAGCTGTTCACCCGAACCCCACTCATACACGGCTAGAGCCCGATACTCCACCGGATCCTTGCTGTAAACTCTGGACCTTGGCACCGGATCACCGCTGCTACCAATTGGCTATAGTGGCTAACGCCACTGCCACGAAGCTAGCACCTGTTAGCCGTGTGCCAGGCGCATCTCCCGGCCAGCAAACTAAATTCTGCAATACCTCTTTCGCCATCTGGTTTGGATTCTCTGTCGACACGGCACCCCGCCGCACCACCACGACTGGTCTGCCGACGAATACTCCATCCGCTGTGCCTCCAACTGGCCTCTGTCGTAGGGCTACTAACTTTAAACGCCTTGTCGCCTGCTAACATAGTGGCGGGTTCCCTGTTCCATCTACTGCTGCCACCTGGACACTATGATCACTTGGCTATATACAGTAGCTGATGCCTGCTGGACTGTCCATTAATCAAGGTACTCCATTCTGTTTATTTTTTTATCTGTCGGCCCCAGCCGCGAACTCAGGCTCTGTGTGTAGTTAATCCGACCCTCTCTGCCTAGTCATCGCCATTTTACCTGCAGTTGTTGTGTTAGCTGATTAGCTGCTGTTGTCTCACCTGTTGTTTTAGCTAGCTCTCCCAATCAACACCTGCGATTACTTTATGCCTCGCTGTATGTCTCTCTCAAATGTCAATATGCCTTGTATACTGGCCTTGTATACTGTTGTTCAGGTTAGTTATCATTGTTTTAGTTTACAATGGAGCCCCTAGTTACACTCTTCATACCTCTGATACCTTCTTTGTCCCACCTCCCACACATGTGGTGACCTCACCCATTACAACCAGCATGTCCAGAGATACAACCTCTCTTATCATCACCCAGTGCCTGGGCTTACCTCCGCTGTACCCGCACCCCACCATACCCCTGTCTGCGCATTATGTGTGTTCTACCATGCCCAGAAATCTGCTCCTTTTATTCTTTGTCCCCAACGCTCTAGGCGACCAGTTTTGATTGCCTTTAGCCGCACCCCCATACTACTCCTCCTCTGTTCCGCGGGTGATGTGGAGGTAAACCCAGGTCCTGCATGTGCCCAGGCACCCTCATTTGTTGACTTCTGTGATCAAAAAATCCTTGGTTTCATGCATGTCAACATCAGAAGCCTCCTCCCTAAGTTTGTTTTACTCACTGCTTTAGCACACTCTGCCAACCCTGATGTCCATGCCGTGTCTGAATCCTGGCTTAGGAAGGCCACCAAAAATTCTGAGATTTCCATACCCAACTATAACATTTTCCGTCAAGATAGAACTGCCAAAGGGGGAGGAGTTGCAGTCTACTGCAGCGATAGCCTGCAAAGTAATGTCATACTTTCCAGGTCCATACCCAAACAGTTCGAACTACTAATTTTAAAAATTACTCTCTTCAGAAATAAGTCTCTCACTGTTGCCGCCTGCTACCGACCCCCCTCAGCTCCCAGCTGTGCCCTGGACACCATGTGTGAATTGATCGCCCCCCATCTTGCTTCAGAGTTTGTTCTGTTAGGTGACCTAAACTGGGATATGCTTTTAACACCCCGGCAGTCCTACAATCTAAGCTAGATGCCCTCAATCTCACACAAATCATCAAGGAACCCACCAGGTACAACCCTAAATCTGTAAACAAGGGCACCCTCATAGACGTTATCCTGACCAACTCGCCCTCCAAATACACCTCCGCTGTCTTCAACCAGGATCTCAGCGATCACTGCCTCATGGCCTGTATCCGCTACTGGTCCGCAGTCAAACGACCACCCCTCATCACTGTCAAACGCTCCCTAAAACACTTCTGCGAGCAGGCCTTTCTAATCGACCTGGCCCGGGTATCCTGGAAGGATATTGACCTCATCCCGTCAGTTGAGGATGCCTGGTCATTCTTTTAAAGTAACTTCCTCACCATCGTAGATAAGCATGCTCTGTTCAAAAAATGCAGAACTAAGAACAGATATAGCCCTTGGTTCACTCCAGACCTGACTGTCCTCGACCAGTACAAAAACATCCTGTGGCAGACTGCAATAGCATCGAATAGTCCCCGCGATATGCAACTGTTCAGGGAAGTCAGGAACCAATACACACAGTCAGTCAGGAACGCAAAGGCCAGCTTTTTCAAGCAGAAATTTGCATGTAGCTCTGTAGCTCTAACTCCAAAAAGTTCTGGGACACTGTAAAGTCAATGGAGAACAAGAGCACCTCCTCCCAGCTGCCCACTGCACTGAGGCTAGGTAACACGGTCACCACCGATAAATCCATGATAATCGAAACCTTCAATAAGCAATTCTCAACGGCTGGCCATGCCTTCCTCCTGGCTACTCCAACCTCGGCCAACAGCTCCCCCCCCCCCCCCCCCCGCAGCTACTCGCCCAAGCCTCCCCAGCTTCTCCTTTACCCAAATCCAGATTGCAGATGTTCTGAAAGAGCTGCAAAACCTGGACCCGTACAAATCAGCTGGGCTTGACAATCTGGACCCTCTATTTCTGAAACTATCCGCCGCCATTGTTGCAGCCCCTATTGCCAGCCTGTTCAACCTTTCTTTCATATCGTGTAAGATCCCCAAGGATTGGAAAGCTGCCGCAGTCATCCCCATCCCCGCCATCGATAAAAGACAGTACTGTGCAGCCGTCTTCATCGACCTGGCCAAGGCTTTCGACTCTGTCAATCACCATATTCTTATCGGCAGAATCAGTAGCCTCGGTTTTTCTAATGACTGCCTTGCCTGGTTCACCAATTACTTTGCAGACAGAGTTCAGTGTGTCAAATTGGAGGGCATGTTGTCCGGTCCTCTGCCAGTCTCTATGGGGGTGCCACAGGGTTAAATTCTCAGGCTGACTCTTTACTCTTTTCTCTGTATATATCAATGATGTTGCTCTTGCTGCGGGCGAGTCCCTGATCCACCTCTACGCAGACGACACCATTCTGTATACTTCTGGCCCTTCCTTGGACACTGTGCTATCTAACCTCCAAACGAGTTTCAATGCCATACAACACTCCTTCCGTGGCCTTCAACTGCTCTTAAACGCTAGTAAAACCAAATGCATGCTTTTCAACCGTTCGCTGCCTGCACCCGCACGCCCGACTAGCATCACCACCCTGGATGGTTCCGACCTAGAATATGTGGACATCTATGAGTACCTAGGTGTCTGGCTAGCTGTAAACTCTTCTTCCAGACTCATATCAAACATCTCCAATCTAAAATAAAATCTAGAGTCTTTCAATTCCGCAACAAAGCCTCCTTCACTCACGCCGCCAAACTTCCCCTAGTAAAACTGAGTATCCTACCGATCCTCGACTTCGGCGATGTCATCTACAAAATAGCTTCCAATACTCTACTCAGCAAACTAGATGCAGTTTATCACAGTGCCATCCGTTTTGTTACTAAAGCACCTTATACCACCCACCACTGCGACTGTATTCTCTAGTCGGCTGGCCCTTGCTACATATTCGTCGCCAGACCCACTGGCTCCAGGTCATCTACAAGTCCATGCTAGGTAAAGCTCCGCCTTATCTCAGTTCACTGGTCACGATGGCAACACCCACCCGTAGCACGCGCTCCAGCAGGTGTATCTCACTGATCATCCCTAAAGCCAACACCTCATTTGGTCGCCTTTCCTTCCAGTTCTCTGATGCCTGTGACTGGAACGAATTGCAAAAATCGCTGAAGTTGGAGACTTATTTCCCTCACCAATTTTAAACATCTGCTATCTGAGCAGCTAACCGATCGCTGCAGCTGTACATAGTCCATCGGTAAATAGTCCACCCAATTTACCTACCTCATCCCCATACTGTTTTTATTTATTTTATTTTCTGCTCTTTTGCACACCAGTATCTCTACCTGCACATGACCATCTGATCATTTATCACTCCAGTGTTAATCTGCAAAATTGTAATTATTCGCCTACCTCCTCATGCCTTTTGCACACAATGTACATAGACTTTTATTTTTCTACTGTGTTATTGACTTGTTTATTATGTACTCCATGTGTAACTCTGTGTTGTTGTCTGTTCACACTGCTATGCTTTGTCTTGGCTAGGTCGCAGTTGTAAATGAGAACTTGTTCTCAACTAGCCTACCTGGTTAAATAAAGGTGAAATAAAAAAATAAAAATGTGCAGTTGCAAACCGTAGTCTGGCTTTTTTATAGCGGTTTTGAAGCAGTGGCTTCTTCCTTGCTGAGCGGCCTTTCAGGTTATATCGATAAAGGACTTGTTTTACTATGGATATAGATACTTCTGTACTGGTTTCCTCCAGCATCTACACAAGGTCCTTTGCTCTTGTTCTGGGATTGATTTTCACTTTTCGCACCAAAGTACGCTCATCTCTAGGGGACAGAGCGCGTCTCCTTCCTGAGCGGTATGATGGCTGCGTGGTCCCATGGTGTTTAGACTTGCATACTATTGTTTGTATAGATGAACGTGGTATCTTCAGGAGTTTGGAAATTGCTTCCAGACTTCTGAGGTCTACCATTTATTTTCTGAGGTCTTGCCTGATTTCTTTCGACTTTCCCATGACGTCAAGCAATGAGGCACTGAGTTTGAAGGAAGGCCTTAAAAATACATCCACAGGTACACCTCCAATTTACTCAAATTATGTCAATTAGCCCATCAGAAGCTTCGAAAGCCATTACATAATTTTCTGGAATTTTCCAAGCTGTTTAAAGGCACAGTCAACTTCCGACCCACTGGAATTGTGATACAGTGAATTATAAGTCAAATCAATTTTATTTATATAGCCCTTCGTACATCAGCTGATATCTCAAAGTGCTGTACAGAAACCCAGTCTAAAACCCCCAAACAGCAAGCAATGCAGGTGTAGAAGCACGGTGGCTAGGAAAAACTCCCTAGAAAGGCCAAAACCTAGGAAGAAACCTAGAGAGGAACCAGGCTATGTGCGGTGGCCAGTCCTCTTCTGGCTGTGCCGGGTGGAGATTATAACAGAACATGGCCAAGATGTTCAAATGTTCATAAAAATAATAATAATCACAGGCAAAACAGTTGAAACTGAAGCAGCAGCACGGCCAGGTGGACTGGGGACAGCAAGGAGTCATCATGTCATGTAGTCCTGAGGCATGGTCCTAGGGCCCAGGTCCTCCGAGAGAGAGAAAGAAAGAGAGAAAGAGAGAATTAGAGAGAGCATACTTAAATTCACACAGGACACCGGATAGGACAGGAGAAGTACTCCAGATATAACAAACCGACCCTAGCCCTCGACACAAACTACTGCAGCATAAATACTGGAGGCTGAGACAGAAGGGGTCAGGAGACACTGTGGCCCCATCCGATGACACCCCGGACAGGGCCAAACAGGAAGGATATAACCCCACCCACTTTGCCAAAGCACAGCCCACACACCACTAGAGGGATATCTTCAACCACCAACTTACCATCCTGAGACAAGGCCGAGTATAGCCCACAAAGTTCTCCGCCACGGCACAACCCAAGGGGGGGCACCAACCCAGACAGGAAGATCACATCAGTGACTCAACCCACTCATGTGACGCAGCCCTTGCCTTGACAGGAAGCCAGTGTAGGGAGGCTAGCACTGGAGTAATATGATCAATTGTTTTGGTTCTAGTCAGGATTCTAGCAGCCGTATTTAGCACTATCTGAAGTTTATTTAGTGCTTTATCCGGGTTGCCGGAAAGTAGAGCATTGCAGTAGTCTAACCTAGAAGTGACAAAAGCATGGATTAATTTTTCTGCATCATTTTTGGACAGAAAGTTTCTGATTTTTGCAATGTTACGTAGATGGAAAAAAGCTGTCCTTGAAACAGTCTTGATATGTTCTTCAAAAGAGAGATCAGGGTCCAGAGTAACGCCGAGGTCCTTCGCAGTTTTATTTGAGACGACTGTACAACCATTAAGATTAATTGTCAGATTCAACAGAAGATCTCTTTGTTTCTTGGGACCTAGAACAAGCATCTCTGTTTTGTCCGAGTTTAAAAGTAGAAAGTTTGCAGCCATCCACTTCTTAATGTCTGAAACACATGCTTCTAGCGAGGGCAATTTTGGGGCTTCACCATGTTTCATTGAAATGTACAGCTGTGTGTCATCCGCGTAGCAGTGAAAGTTAACATTATGTTTTCGAATGACATCACCAAGAGGTAAAATATATAGTGAAAACAATAGTGGTCCTAAAACGAAACCTTGAGGAACACCGAAATGTACAGTTGAATTGTCAGAGGACAAACCATTCACAGAGACAAACTGATATCTTTCCGACAGATAAGATCTAAACCAGGCCAGAACTTGTCCGTGTAGACCAATTTGGGTTTCCAATCTCTCCAAAAGAATGTGGTGATCGATGGTATCAAAAGCAGCACAAAGGTCTAGGAGCACGAGGACAGATGCAGAGCCTCGGTCTGATGCCATTAAAAGGTAATTTACCACCGTCACAAGTGCAGTCTCAGTGCTATGATGGGTCTAAAACCAGACTGAAGCATTTCGTATACATTGTTTGTCTTCAGGAAGGCAGTGAGTTGCTGCGCAACAGCCTTTTCTAACATTTTTGAGAGGAATGGAAGATTCGATATAGGCCCATAGTTTTTTATATTTTCTGGGTCAAGGTTTGGCTTTATTACTGCCACTTTTAGTGAGTTTGGTACACATCCAGTGGATAGAGAGCCGTTTATTATGTTCAACATAGGAGGGCCAAGCACAGGAAGCAGCTCTTTCAGTAGTTTAGTTGGAATAGGGTCCAGTATGCAGCTTGAAGGTTTAGAGGCCATGATTATTTTCATCATTGTGTCAAGAGATATAGTACTAAAACACTTGAGTGTCTCTCTTGATCCTAGGTCCTGGCAGGGTTGTGCAGACTCAGGACAACTGAGCTTTGAAGGAATACGCAGATTTAAAGAGGAGTCCGTAATTTGCTTTCTAATAATCATGATCTTTTCCTCAAAGAAGTTCATGAACTTATTACTGCTGAAGTGAAAGCCATCCTCTCTTTGGGAATGCTGCTTTTATTTAGCTTTGCGACAGTATCAAAAATAAATTTTGGATTGTTTTTATTTTCCTCAATTAAGTTGGAAAATAGGATGATCGAGCAGCAGTAAGGGCTCTTCGATACTGCACGGTACGGTCTTTCCAAGCTAGTCGGAAAACTTCCAGTTTGGTGTGGCACCATTTCCGTTCCAATTTTCTGGAAGCTTGCTTCAGAGCTTGGGTATTTTCTGTATACCAGGGAGCTAGTTTCTTATGAGAAATGTTTTTAGTTTTTAGGGGTGCAACTGCATCTAGGGTATTGCGCAAGGTTAAATTGAGTTCCTCAGTTAGGTGGTTAACTGATTTTTGTCCTCTGGCGTCCTTGGGTAGACAGAGGTGGTCTGGAAGGACATCAAGGAATCTTTGTGTGTTCTGTGAATTTATAGCACGACTTTTGATGTTCCTTGGTTGGGGTCTGAGCAGATTATTTGTTGAAATTGCAAACGTAATAAAATGGTGGTCCGATAGTCCAGGATTATGAGGAAAAACATTAAGATCCACAACATTTATTCCATGGGACAAAACTAGGTCCAGAGTATGACTGTGACAGTGAGTAGGTCCAGAGACATGTTGGACAAAACCCACTGAGTCGATGATGGCTCCGAAAGCCTTTTGGAGTGGGTCTGTGGACTTTTCCATGTGAATATTAAAGTCACCAAAGATTAGAATATTTTCTGATATGACTACAAGGTCCGATAGGAATTCAGGGAACTCAATGAGGAACGCTGTATATGGCCCAGGAGGCCTGTAAACAGTAGCTATACAAAATGATTGAGTAGTTTTTTTTTTGTAAATTGAAATGTAACATCGTAAATGTTAGCAACACCTCCGCCTTTGCGGGATGCACAGGGGATATGGTCACTAGTGTAGCCAGGAGGTGAGGCCTCATATAACACAGTAAATTCATCAGGCTTAAGACATGTTTCAGTCAGGCCAATCACATCAAGATTATGATCAGTGATTAGTTCATTGACTATAATTGCCTTTGAAGTAAGGGATCTAACATTAAGTAGCCCTATTTTGAGATGTGAGGTATCATGTTCTCTTTCAATAATGACAGGAATGGAGGAGGTCTTTATCCTAGTGAGATTGCTAAGGCGAACACCGCCATGTTTAGTTTTGCCCAACCTAGGTCGAGGCACAGACACGGTCTCAATGGGGATAGCTGAGCTGACTACACTGACTGTGCTAGTGGCAGACTCCACTATGCTGGCAGGCTGGCTCCACTATGCTGGCACCCTATTTCATTGTGGAGCTAGAGGAGTTAGAGCCCTGTCTATGTTGGAAGATAAGATGAGAGCACCCCTCCAGCTAGGCTGGAGTCCGTCACTCCTCAGCAGGTCAGGCTTGGTCCTGTTTGTGGGTGAGTCCCAGAAAGAGGGCCAATTATCTACAAATTCTATCTTTTGGGAGGGGCAGAAAACAGTTTTCAACCAGCGATTGAGTTGTGAGACTCTGCTGTAGAGCTCATCACTCCCCCTAACTGGGAGGGGGCCAGAAGCAATTACTCGATGCCGACACATCTTTCTAGCTGATTTACACGCTGAAGATATGTTGCGCTTGGTGATCTCTGACTGTTTCATCCTTACATCGTTGGTGCCGACGTGGATAACAATATCTCTATACTCTATACTATATAAAGTCGGTAGCCCTGCCCCCTGGTAAACAGTGCATGATCGCTGGATGATTTGTTTTAAGTCTAATACTGCGGGTAATGGAGCTGCCACTGACTAGAGTTTTATATTTGTCAGAGCTAATGGTGGGAAGCTTCGGCGTCTCAGACCCCGTAACGGGAGGAGTAGAGACAAGGCCTCTGACTCCGACTCGTTGCTTATTGGGGAAAACCGGTTGAAAGTTTCTGTCGGCTGAATGAGCACACCGGTTGAGCATTCCTACAGCATTTCCCTCCAGAAACCATGAGAAAGTTGTCCGGCTGCGTGGACCGTGCGAGGGGATTTATACTAACCTGGTGGCACAGACGCTGTTTCATCCTTTCCTACACTGAAATTACCCTTGCCTAACGATTGCATCTGAAGCTGGGCTTGTAGCACAGCTATCCTCGTAGTAAGGCAATCGTTCTCCTGTATATTATGAGTACAGCGACTGCAATTAGAAGGCATCATGTTAATGTTACTACTTAGCTTCGGCTGTTGGAGGTCCTGAAGAACCATGTCCAGATAAAGCGCCCGGAGTGAAAAAGTTAAATGAATTTTTTTGAGGGGGGGGGGGGCAAAACCAAAAATATAAACTGTAATTAAAAAGTAAAAAATCGTAAAGTTGTCAGGTAGCAAAGTAAGGTTGGCAACAAAACGCACAGCAACACGTAAACAAGTCTGCAAGTTGTCACCGGAAGTGAAATAATCTGTCTGTAAACTATTGTTGGAAAAATTACTTGTGTCATGCACAAAGTAGATGTCCTAACCGACTTGCCAAAACTATAGTTTGTTAACAAGAAATTTGTGGAGTGGTTGAAAAACGAGTTTTAATGACTCCAACCCAAGTGTATGTTAACTTCAACTGTATATTTATGCGAATAGATTACACTATGATTAATGAATCTTATTGCAATAAGATTCCACTATTGCAATAAGATTCATCTTATATTTATGTTGTATATTTTTTTTATGTTCATTCAATTCTGTAAGGGGTTGTTAAGCTTGGCTCACATGGAGTTCAACAAAGTTGAAATCAAATGGTATTGAAATGTGGCCTATTAATTTTGACAGTTGGATGACTGCATTGGTATGTAACACATGCCGTCTATGGCCCCTTGAGTTTACGTAAAAATAAAAGTTGGCAGAAACATGAAAAATGTTATGTGAATGTGTATGTCTTTAATTAAATTACCCGAAAAATAAAAGTGACTCAATCACCTGTTGTCACGGTTTTCTTCCGTCGTCGAAAGAGAGGACCAAAATGCAGCGTGGTTATTTATAAACATCTTCAATAAAGATGAAAATACAAACAGTATACAAAAACGTGACAAACCGAACCAGCCCTATCTGGTGCAAACAAACACAGAGACAGGAACAATCACCCACAAAACCCAACACTAAATAGGCTACCTAAATATGGTTCCCAATCAGAGACAATGACTAACACCTGCCTCTGATTGAGAACCGTATCAGGCCAAACACAGAAACAGACAAACTAGACACACAACATGCCCACTCAGATCACACCCTGACCAACCAAAACATAGAAACATACAAAGCAAACTATGGTCAGGGTGTGACACCTGTCAATATGACGTTTGTCCCTTCCACCTTCCCCTTTATACCCACTATTTCCAATCCTTGGCACGAGTATACGAAGGGAGATGTTTCTGTTGGGTTATTTTTTTAAATAACGATTGGTTATTGGGGCAGTTATTTTAGTCACCATGGGGCTTCCTGACAGCTTAAATGGGCCTAACATAATAGTTGGCTTTTGGACAGTATTCCTGCTGTTTTGGGGGTTGGACTGTTCAAGCCAAGATAAAGCCTGAAGACATGCTTCCCAACCAGACCTGCTCCCTCCTGACATGTTTATAGCGGTTTGCAAGGATTGGGAAGGGGTCAAATGGTCATGTCCGTCTCATAAGTCTGTCACCGACAGCCAACCACACAATCATTATTGTAGTTTACCTTTCCATTGCTGTAGCATGCCAAACATCACCCCAGACACTGTAAACTCTCCAGTCTAACCTCACTTCTGACTGGGTTGTGGTGTGAAATTCTGAAATCATGAATTTTACAACTGTTGGATAAAACATCAGGGCTTGTTAGAGAGATGTTTTATGTGGAACAGGACCTGTAGTTCGTGATTCGTGAAGCAAAAGAAACACAAATTCTTGACTCCCTTTCTCTGTAGTCCACGGGGGCGAAAACAGCCTAACTGGTCCACGGCCTATAGCCAGCCTTCACTCTAATCCAAGGTCTCGGGAGGAAAAGGTTTTTCAAGGTGTCTGCACAGCTGGATAAACCAGTCAGGAAATCTTGGCCTCCGATGGCCAAAAAACTGCATTGTGTGATCATTGGGCTAATCATGTTTTTGCAACTTACGTAAACAGAGTTCATGTGAGAATGCCTTCGTCTATTGTCAGAGTCCGAATCAAAAGATTTAAAGGCTCTAAATATATCCAGATGAGACACTGGCCTCCCACAATTCATCTGTTAAGCATCCATCTTATTAGTCAAGGTTTGATTACCATTTCATCATACTATCCAACACCAGACTTCCAGCACTGTGGGATAAACTGATTGACAGAAATGGATGCATCATGGTAAAAGGGCTGCCAAACCAGGCTATATTTCATAATATTGGAAACACTACTCTGAAGGAAAAATACCTGTAATATGCAACATATTATTTTCACACTACATCAACTATTGTTTGTAAATTGGCGGCGGCCAACATGTCCCAATGTAATAAGAGCACTGGATTATAGCGAGTAATTTCTGTCACAACAGAGATTACCTACCCTTTTTGTCCATCACTGTCTCTTTAAGAAACTGTGATTTATAACCATCATTAGCTTTGTGTTGATACTCCAATCTATTTGGCAATATTAGGAGTCCTGTTATCTTTTGTTTATGTTACCTTTTCCTCTCAGCGTCAGGGATCAAATGTCTTTTTGATGAGCCTTTGAAAGGCCATCAGACATCAACATGTCCTACAGCATAACCAAGAGTGGTTTCAGTACATCACAGTGGTGGGTTTGTGTCACCATGAAACATGTGGCTCAATACTGTGGGCAGTATTATTAAACTAATACAGTTTACAATGCCACAAAATTGGTCACTTAACTTGGCTTGAGTTTAATGGCAGTCTCTGGTGAGATCACTCAATCGAGCCTGGGAATTCTCTTAAAGCCAGCCATTCCCAACTTATTTTCTGCACCATAGGTTGAATTTCAAAGTCTGTTTTTATGTTCGTTTGCCAAATACAACAATGCCTTGATTAGGTTGTCATATTTCTAGGAATCATTGTTGTGCCAGTCCAGAGAAAAGCTCAGACGAAGGCCAAGAAGCCTATACATAAAGCTTAATAAAGAACAGTGATAGTAACACAAGCAGTGTGCGGGTTTCTCGTTTCTTTCATGTGCTAGTCCAGATAACAAATATTGAGGTACATAC
This sequence comes from Oncorhynchus clarkii lewisi, assembly GCF_045791955.1. Lineage (NCBI taxonomy): Eukaryota > Metazoa > Chordata > Actinopteri > Salmoniformes > Salmonidae > Oncorhynchus > Oncorhynchus clarkii. Next base: position 18,825,158 of record NC_092173.1, on the reverse strand, counting down.
AGTATAAATCAAATCAAATCAAATAAAATGTTATTTGTCACATACACATGGTTAGCAGATGTTAATGCGAGTGTAGCGAAATGCTTGTGCTTCTAGTTCCGACAATGCAGTAATAACAAGTAATCTAACTAACAATTCCAAAACTACTGTCTTGTACACAGTGTAAGGGGATAAAGAATATGTACATAAGGATATATGAATGAGTGATGGTACAGAGCAGCATAGGCAAGATACAGTAGATGGTATCGAGTACAGTATGTACAAATGAGATGAGTATGTAAACAAAGTGGCATAGTTTAAAGTGGCTAGTGATACATGTATTACATAAGGATACAGTCGATGATATAGAGTACAGTATATACGTATGCATATGAGATGAATAATGTAGGGTAAGTAACATTATATAAGGTAGCATTGTTTAAAGTGGCTAGTGATATATTTACATCATTTCCCATCAATTCCCATTATTAAAGTGGCTGGAGTTGAGTCAGTGTCAGTGTGTTGGCAGCAGCCACTCAGTGTTAGTGGTGGCTGTTTAACAGTCTGATGGCCTTGAGATAGAAGCTGTTTTTCAGTCTCTCGGTCCCAGCTTTGATGCACCTGTACTGACCTCGCCTTCTGGATGATAGCGGGGTGAACAGGCAGTGGCTCGGGTGGTTGATGTCCTTGATGATCTTTATGGCCTTCCTGTGACATCGGGTGGTGTAGGTGTCCTGGAGGGCAGGTAGTTTGCCCCCGGTGATGCGTTGTGCAGACCTCACTACCCTCTGGAGAGCCTTACGGTTGAGGGCGGTGCAGTTGCCATACCAGGCGGTGATACAGCCCGCCAGGATGCTCTCGATTGTGCATCTGTAGAAGTTTGTGAGTGCTTTTGGTGACAAGCCGAATTTCTTCAGCCTCCTGAGGTTGAAGAGGCGCTGCTGCGCCTTCTTCACGATGCTGTCTGTGTGAGTGGACCAATTCAGTTTGTCTGTGATGTGTATGCCGAGGAACTTAAAACTTGCTACCCTCTCCACTACTGTTCCATCGATGTGGATAGGGGGGTGTTCCCTCTGCTGTTTCCTGAAGTCCACAATCATCTCCTTAGTTTTGTTGACGTTGAGTGTGAGGTTATTTTCCTGACACCACACTCCGAGGGCCCTCACCTCCTCCCTGTAGGCCGTCTCGTCGTTGTTGGTAATCAAGCCTACCACTGTTGTGTCGTCCGCAAACTTGATGATTGAGTTGGAGGCGTGCGTGGCCACGCAGTCGTGGGTGAACAGGGAGTACAGGAGAGGGCTCAGAACGCACCCTTGTGGGGCCCCAGTGTTGAGGATCAGCGGGGAGGAGATGTTGTTGCCTACCCTCACCACCTGGGGGCGGCCCGTCAGGAAGTCCAGTACCCAGTTGCACAGGGCGGGGTCGAGACCCAGGGTCTCGAGCTTGATGACGAGCTTGGAGGGTACTATGGTGTTGAATGCCGAGCTGTAGTCGATGAACAGCATTCTCACATAGGTATTCCTCTTGTCCAGATGGGTTAGGGCAGTGTGCAGTGTGGTTGAGATTGCATCGTCTGTGGACCTATTTGGGCGGTAAGCAAATTGGAGTGGGTCTAGGGTGTCAGGTAGGGTGGAGGTGATATGGTCCTTGACTAGTCTCTCAAAGCACTTCATGATGACGGATGTGAGTGCTACGGGGCGGTAGTCGTTTAGCTCAGTTACCTTAGCTTTCTTGGGAACAGGAACAATGGTGGCCCTCTTGAAGCATGTGGGAACAGCAGACTGGTATAGGGATTGATTGAATATGTCCGTAAACACACCGGCCAGCTGGTCTGCGCATGCTCTGAGGGCGCGGCTGGGGATGCCGTCTGGGCCTGCAGCCTTGCGAGGGTTAACACGTTTAAATGTCTTACTCACCTCGGCTGCAGTGAAGGAGAGACCGAAGGAGAGACCGCATGTTTTCGTTGCAGGCCGTGTCAGTGGCACTGTATTGTCCTCAAAGCGGGCAAAAAAGTTATTTAGTCTGCCTGGGAGCAAGACATCCTGGTCCGTGACTGGGCTGGATTTCTTCCTGTAGTCCGTGATTGACTGTAGACCCTGCCACATGCCTCTTGTGTCTGAGCCGTTGAATTGAGATTCTACTTTGTCTCTGTACTGGCGCTTAGCTTGTTTGATAGCCTTGCGGAGGGAATAGCTGCACTGTTTGTATTCGGTCATGTTACCAGACACCTTGCCCTGATTAAAAGCAGTGGTTCGCGCTTTCAGTTTCACACGAATGCTGCCATCAATCCACGGTTTCTGGTTAGGGAATGTTTTAATCGTTGCTATGGGAACGACATCTTCAACGCACGTTCTAATGAACTCGCACACCAAATCAGCGTATTCGTCAATGCTGTTATCTGACGCAATACGAAACATCTCCCAGTCCACGTGATGGAAGCAGTCTTGGAGTGTGGAGTAACGGAATACTGCCATGGGTTCTTTCACTTGGTCTGTATGGTCTGGTGCTGGCATGGCATGAGACTGTGTTGTCAATGTTTTGACCTTCATTTGATATTTTCTCTGGAGAGAATAGAAAGATGAAGTCAATGCCAGAAGGAAATAGATTTGCCTATTTAAAATGATAATAGGGTGTTTTTCGCTGGTTAAAATATACCTAGAGCTCAATCCCCTGCAGTTAAATCTATTTCTCATGACAGAATAAAAAGCCTCACAAAATTGGACCATTAACGAAGGTGCACAGGGAATTCGGGAAATCAATGGCCTATTGCTGCAATAGTCATCCAATGGACAACTAACTTCACAAAGATTGATGCCCTTTAAAACGATGGGTTGTAATAACATTGATAGTATCCCTTAAGTTCTCAGATAAAGGGGCTGTTCTGAAGCTTTAGTCAGAACTTATAAAATCCTAAAACATTTGACATGCAGATCTCAAATGGGTCAAAACGGACTGTTGCAATTTTTTCATCCTCCAATAATTTTCCTCTTCTGCTAACTATAAGTGGAGAGAGAGAAGGAAACAACTTCCCCCATTGTTTTTTATTTTTTGGAAGGACTATTGTACTGTAAGTTTCCTCCGAAGTAGAGGAAAAGCAGGGTCATCTACAGTGGCCTACTATAGCAGTCACCCACCCCCAGCATTCCGGAGGGTAAAGAGAGAGAAAGAGATGGGGGAGAGAGGGAAAGAAAGAGAGAGAAGGATTGTGGTTGGTGTGGCCTTAATTGGTTCCCAAGGTGGATGTGGCAGTTCCTTCGTGATTGTTTCTGTGAGGCAGATTGTTGGCAAGTATCTCCTCTTGGAGTGGGTCTAGTGTGAGAATATGCCAGTTTATCCGGTGATTGGGTATGTTTTTCAAATTCCTGTTCCACATTGGTGTTAATGAAAGTCAGCCATCGTCATCCATTCATTGCGCTGTATCTCTCTCTGGGGGCAGACTGTAAAGGGGGACAAAAGGAAGTAGTAACAATGTCCAGGAAGTGTGTATGTATCAGAAATGAAAGGCTATGAGACGAGGTCCACTTAAGCATATGGATGGCGGTACAGTATAATGGGTCAGGAGGTACTTTATACAGCAGTGATTCCCTCTCCCTCTCTCTCTCCCTCGCTCCCTCTTTCTCTCCTGGCCTCTCTCTGGTGGCACCCTGCCGGACCAGCATGCCTGCGTGTCTTCTAGAAGCCCTAAGAAATCTGCTGATAAGTCCCAGCTCAAACATTCCCCAAACATTCTAATATTATCATTATTAGTATTATGAATCTGATATCATCGCTTCGCTTCAGTTTGCCAATTATGTTATTTTTGTTGGGAAGGGATGGGATGGAGGAATAGGCTAGACGGAGAGAGAGAGATGTGTGGCAGGGCAGTGTGAAGTAGGCGGAATACCATGAAAATATTGTGGGTTTTGTAGACGGGAAATGTCAAAGGTCAAGTGGAATTATGTATATTATGAGGTCAGAGGTGAGCAGATTAGTTGTACTGTAATACCATGACATATAATGCACTTATCTACTTCTCTTGTCTGGCAGCTTCTTTCTTGAGCTAAAACAATGTGAAAGACTGGTCGGCTCATAGAGACTGTTTCAAAGGGAACTAGTGTGTTAAATCATAGGGCAGAAATGTCTGCCATGCTGAAATCTGAAGTTGATAAGCTCGTTATTTAGTTCCCATAGCCCTGGGAAACGGATGAGGTTTGAATACCCTGAATGTGACCCAGAGTAGGATTTCCTGTAGAGGAAAACAGGGTCATCAACTACAGTGACCTACTATAGCAGTCACCGACCCCCCAAAGTTTAGAAAAGTCTTGTACTGTGGTTACTATCCAAAGATTAATCTAAACCTAAGGTTGGACTGCAGAAATACTCAGATATTCTTCAGAAAACCTTTTCATTAATAAATTAGCCTACAGGCCTTCAGGTTATGTTTTTGAGGGCCAACACCTGCCATTGGTTTATGAGAACATGATCCCTAAGAGGCTTAGACCTGAATGTTCATGTCATTTAAAGTATGACCAAAATGTAACCACAAAGGCTGAAGTAGAAGAGGGAAAAAACTCCAACAAGAGCATGAGCTGCTAAATGCACTTTGAATTGGATAAGATGGATGAAATTGACTTAAACCTAAAATTCTTGTACAATTTCCATTCAAACATGACTCGCCCATTCTGTTGCCTAGTCCAGGTTCTACTCTGACCAGTATTCATCGCCCTCTTCATGGTGCCCACCTGGGCTTGGATGCTTGATGAAACACTTCGGACCCTACATTGTGGAGGCAGTAATGTCATTGCAGAGGAACAACATCTGGAGTGTGGTCTGGGCGTCTCCAGAGAGTTCTGGAGGCTTGCCAGTGGGCCCTGTTCTGTTCAGCCCTGGTCTGCTCTGTTCTGCTGTGTTTGTCCAACGGTGACAGTGGGGTTCTATGTTGACATTCTAACTGGAAGGAACAACCATCTGCACCATGGCCATGGGCTCTGGAACTTGCTGGAGCTCTGGAACTCTTTGCACATGTGTAGGCAGGGTTCTACCCAAAGAATGTAAGAGTGGCGCTGCGCCATCTTGTGGACTTCCCACGCCACTATGTAAAAAATCTATAAAAATGTTTTATTTGTTATCATGTAAGGTTCTAGATTGAGGGAAATGGTGGTTGCAGGTGTTCAAAAACACAGTACTCAACAGTACCACCTTGTTAAAAAATCCTGGGGAGAACCCCGGTGGGGTTCTGACTTACTCTCCAGTCTTACTTATTGACAGGACAGTCCAGGAGACAGGACAGGGATCATGGAGGTGGATTCTTGAAAGCTTGAAATGGAAAGTCTTTAACACATTTCAGATGAACCTTGTGAGAAACTATAAGCATCAGGTTGTGATCAACCTCCTTCAATCCCAAATAGAATAGAAGACATTGATCCTGCCAGTTTTGTTGGTCAATTGTGACTCATACATGTGTTTTAAGTCTGTCTGGACAATGTCATCACCACTGAATCAAATGAAGATAAACTGCTTGCAACTAGGGTGTGCATTTGCAACGTCTGGAGAACCTGAAAGGATCGGCCAAGCCCAATCTGTGATTATTGGACCGATAACTATCTCAGTACAGAGCCAGTGCTGCAGAACCCCACAGAAGAGACGTAAACACTTCTCCATCAATCAACTGGAACAAAGGATCATTGTATCACTTTGCAAACAGTGTATTCAGCCGTAAATTTCGCCTTCATGCTTCAAGAAATACGCAGGAAAACAACACCATCTGTGTCAGTACTTTATCTCTTTGAAACTCAATCCTTCTTCAAGGCAGCTGAGCCACTTCACTCTACATGCTACTGATAAAGCCTAAATGTTTCTGATAGGAGAACGGATACTGAGACTCTGGCTGCCCAATTGTATGATCTGTGTGAGTGGGGGGAGGGGGTGGGGGGGCCTTAGGTGTCAGATGATTACTGAACTTCTTTAAATTGATTCAGTCAGTTAGGGCCGGGCCAAAGAAAACCCATCCAACAGAAACCACTAGCTCCATTGTTCAGTAGGACCAAGACCTTAGGAATTCCTCCCTAAAGTAATCATAAGATGATCATGTAAAATATGTGGCTTGGAATAGAATATTCAAGGGTTGTACATAGCTTAAATATTTAAGTAGACTTTAACTTGAGAAATGTATCTAATATTGTTTAAGTCTCTGTCGACCCCAGAGGCCATAGGATGCCCAATTGTTTCACATAATATTTTATGGGTTAAACATACATCAAATAGACATTTATGACCTCTACCTTTTGTGTACAATAATACTAAGCTTTCAACTGGTCTGTCCGTTTTTATGATTATGTCTGGGACTGAGAAGTGTTAGTAATTTTATTGCGATGACCAGTACATTTATTAATTAACACTGAATGTATTCAAAGTGTTTAACTCTATTCTTAGAGTACAATATTAAAATGTATCAAATAACTAAAGTAATATCTACAGTAACATTGTTATTCCTCTCGAAGCTACATACACACCCTGTTGGATGTCTTGTGTAGGTCAAGATCTGTAATGGATTGTTCGCAGGTTGGAGTGCATCTACATTCCACTGCAATTACTAATTTGTTAGTCTAATTAATCACATTGCTATCCTGATTGTGCTAGCATGGACATCAGCAGCCAACACAGGAAGATATGCCAGATACGGGTCATTTTAAGGTGCAGTCATGACCTACGCTGTAACTCCGTTGGCCTCGAAAATGCATCATACCGGTTTTATTTCGGTATTTTGAAAGTTATATATCTTGAATACTTTTTTACTGACATGGGAAACATTTTGGGACTATATCAACAACGGACTAATGAAACTGTCACGTCCTGACCATAGAAAGCCTGTGTTTTCTATGGTAGAGTAGGTCAGGGCGTGACTAGGGGTTTTAGTCTAGTTTATATTTTCTATGTGGGGTTCTAGGTTTTATTTTCTATGTTGGGGTTTGTGTATGATTCCCAATTAGAGGCAGCTGGTAATCGTTGTCTCTAATTGGGGATCATACTTAAGTTGTATTTTTCCACCTGTGGGTTATGGGATATTGTTTATGTTTAGTTGCCTGTTAGCACTGCATTGTCGTCACGGTTCGTTTATTCTTTATTGTTTTGTCTTTGCTAAAGTTTCACTTCTTTAATAAATTATGTGGAACTCAAAGTACGCTGTGCCTTGGTCCGACATTCATTAGAACGAACGTGACAGAAACAAATAACAAAATATACTTTTTGGGTGGAGTTTTTCTTTAATATATGGTGTGTTGTTATTGTCTCAATGTCTTGAACTACTGTATATTGTGTACATCTAGCTAGATAATCGTATTTTGTAATTTACAGTGGTGGAAAAAGTACATGTATATCAAGCTCTATTGGAGAGTTTGCAGGTTTTCAGGCAATTCAAGCAAAGTAATAACTTTCTCTGAATGCTTGGTTTGGACAAGTCTAGTCTAATACAGGCATCATTATACTAAATACACTTAATCATGCTGTCATTTTCTCATCCAAGTGAGTGAGAGTACAGTATGCTGTTGCAGTCATTCTGATTGTGTTAAATGTTCAAAATAACATTGCTTTACTGTATAGTGCTCCATGCCTATTCATTATAGATCATCTACTGGACTTTCATTGTATTAGCACAAGGACAGTGCCACCATATTATTTATCCTCAATTCCACTCTTTGTTCTCTGTTGGAGATACAGCATCTAGCTATTAAGAAAAAGCTTGTAACATTGAAATACGAGTTTATCCAGACTTCAGAGGAATTGAACTATGGGAATCTGGGGCTATACTCGTTCTGTCTGACCTAACACCCAGTCTGCTGTGCAGTGTAATGGTGCAGAAGCACAGACTAGATCAAGGCCTACTTCATCTGCATATCATCCTGGGATGCCAAAACATGTATCTTGGAGTTGGGAGGGGGGTGGAGAAAATGTGTATGGGTGAAGGGGAGTCGATGTGAACAATCGATCACCATGTATCCACACGTTAACTCAGATCCATTTCAAGCATTTTAATACGCATTTAAAAGGTTAAAATCCTTCTGGTTTTGGGGCCCTCACAAAACTATCATGTTCATATAAAGACATGACTTAATCATATTTTTAGATACACCGACAAATGAACGCCAAAGAAAACAGATGACAGCCCAAGCTAATTATTATTATTTTGAGCCTGGGCAAATGGAGCAGTTGTAAAATAAATAAATATAAATATAAAATATAAATGTATTAATTTTTAAAAAGTCAGCTATGCTTGCTTATAAAGCTGATTAAGCTTAACTAAGCTAATTTTCAAATGATAGATTTAATTACCTGTTAAACTTCTCTGTATTGTTTTTCTGCCTATGATGATGCAAAGAGGTCTGAAATGGTTAGCTAAGATGTGAATGCACTGCTGTTCCCTGAATAAGATTGTCATTACTACACTACATTACCTTTTGAAAATCATAGTTTAAAATCAAATACATATCTCTCTGTACTTCCAAAATGAAAATCTTATGACTAATACTGTATGTCACTCATTCATTTATTTGACGTTCAGGTCTACGTGGCCCCCAGTTGTCCTCCCCCAAGGAGGACTTGTTAACAAACAACTTCCGTCTTTCTGGCAAAATCGCCAAGCAACCAAGCCCAAAGGTGGAGCACCACACATGAGCTAAAATAGAGATTTAGACATGTACATTTTGGGGGGAATTATTTATTTTCCTTGCAGAATAGACTCTTTACCTCCCAAACAGACTCGTCAGTTGGGGTTATTAGTCTTGAATTAAACATTGGAAGAATAGTGTCGTTCATGATACAGCATGAGGTCAGATGTCCTCGTAATGCTTAGGGTGGTAACTAAGGATTTACTGTAATGAGAGAGAAGGGAACTGTACAACTGTTTTTCTGTAACACAGGGTTTTACATTATTTATTCAGTATGACCGAGTCCATTGAGGCAACAAAGAAAACAGATTATTATTATTTTAGTCACAAAGGCTTTGAGAAATACCATTCTGCCCACAAAAAAAGATTATTACGCGGATAAGAACTTGTTTATAAGCAAATAAATGTCTTATCTGATATAGGTTTTGTTCAAGTTATTCCCACTGGCTGACCTGAAGGAACCCCCTGGATTTTTACACTTCTTTATTTGTTGACCTTATGTTCTCTAATTTGTTGACCTTATGTTCTCTATTGTGAAGCCTCTATACAGTACAAGCCAAGATGATTCTGCACCCAAAGAAATCTGAAAAAAACGAACAATTAAATCCACTGAGGTTGATAAGTTTGTTTGTGAATGGCCAAAGGCCCCTTGCAACTGGAAAACAGTAGGTAACCTGAGGCAAGCCTGACTTGGAGGGGATCAACATCAGCGAATCTTGACGCTAATGGAATATGTCGCCACCTTAAAGAATACTGTTTGTCTTGGGCAACAGGCCCTATTTGCATGTGTGCTACAGCTTGTGTCAAGTCTATTTCTGAAAGAATAATGAGTGTTGGCCCCGACTCCTGCCAGAGAAAGAGACCCCGTTCAACCCCCCCTTCCCACCTCAAAATCCAAATATGTGTCCCAAGACACAAGTGAAGGATGGACAATGGCAGCCTTGTCAGCGGTGAGTTGTTTGTAAAGTAATCGGCTGCACTTGCTGTGTTGAAGTGAAGCTGTTCACAGGTGTTTGGAGAGGAAGTGACCTGTGAGTCACCTGCCAGTGATCTACTGTACCTCCAACACAAACTCCAACCGACACAACAAGTCTGAAACCGACGACTTGAGTTGTGGTAATCTCCCCCTTGTAGGAAGAATATGTTGACCCCACAGTGAACCCTAGAAATGAGACCCTATTTGGTAATCATTGACATTAGGGGCCTCTTTGGTGCAGTGCTGAGCTAGCCAAAGTCATGGTTTAGTAGCACTGGTTTAGTGAGATGGCACAGAGCTCTAACCTGAGAGTCATGGCCGACTGAAAAGTGAGAAATTTCAACCCAAGTTTTGGATGGAAGGTCCAAGCAAACAGGAGGTTCGGTTCCGCTTTTACTTTATGAGCTGGCTAGCTAAATACATTTTTCCATAGCCGAAGAAGCATTTCGTATTGCGGGTGACACTAAAGCCATAGCACTTGAACGCAAATGTTTACCATTAAGTACTTAAAGGGATGGAGAGGGCTCCCCCACACTCCATTAAAATAAACCTGTTTGCAATGGAGATAGGAGATACACTGAGATTGTGTTACAGCAATCCATATATTACCTGTAAGAGAAAGGGGGGCAGCTCAGTTAATTATTTCTCTCCTAATGCCTGTACAATATGCTGACTTTGGAAACTCTCATAAAAGAGGAATTTTGGCCATGAGCAGAATGCTTTCTGAGATCCAGGGGCAGCAACAGGCGATATCTACCCAGCAGTTTCTCTGCTTCCAGGAGACCCCATAGGGTAGGGTCTGTCGTCAAAACGTTATCGGAATGCCTCTCAAGCTGATTAATAGCTTAGAGGTCTGTCCTTATCCTGGCAGGGTAACTCAGGACAGTAGATTGTCAAACTATGTCAAGGTTGTGAATCGGAATGGGCTGCTTCAAGCTTCGTTTCTCCATAGGGGTTCACAGTTGGAGATGTAATTGTATGTGTATGTTTAAACATTTACGCTGTTGACCCGGCCGGCCTAGCTGTTAGGCTATTCAGAACAACAGTCTGATGTTTGTTAGAAGGCATTTCTCCGACTGCCATGTCTCTATCTGTGACGCTGATAGTGTTGTCACTGCCCTTCTAGAACCGCTCTTCACACTTGGCCCGGCGGGCAGGCTGCATTGCTATTTCTAGCCTCTGCAGACTGCCTACTGTCTCTGTTAAGTTTCTGCCTTGATATTTGGTGCAAGTTTGTTATTGAAAAGAGGTCTAAACTCTTTGATAGTTGTTCCCTCTGTCTGAATGGATCATCGGTACACCACTGAACCTGCAGAGAAAAAAAAACTCAAGAAGCAATGTTGTGTTGCTGAAAACTCACTGCTCTTTTACTGAAAGAAACAGTCATGGAAAACAGGTAATTTCCCAAGATTTGTTCACTGGTTTACTCTCACTCTCTTTCTCTTCCTTAGTCTCTCTTTTTCTCTTTCTCCCTGTCTCTCTCTCTTTCTGTCTCTCTCACTGTGTACTTTAAAAGATAAGTCTTCCCTGAATCAATGCAAATGTCTGGCAGACATGAGGGGGTCTCTCCTTCTGTCTCTCCCTCTCGCTCTCCTTCCCTCTCTCTTTCTCTTCTCTCCCTCTTCTCTTCTCTCTCTCTCTGGCAGCAGAGCTTTCTCTGTTGGCAGGAGTCACTAGAATAAAAACAGGAACACCAGACATAGGGGAGGGGAAAAAACGAAGTGATCCATTGAACCGAAAGTCTTTGCCCTCTCTTAATTACGTAGTGTCCCATATCTTTTCTCTTTTTTTCACTTGTTTTTTCTTCTGTACGTAAAGGCCTCTGGTTATTGGTAATTAGCTTGAGGAGAATAAAAACAGCCGATCAGGAGAGGGGTGGTGCATTGTGGAGCGAGATGGCTAACAGAAAGGTTCTATCACTCCTTCTTGGATTCTTCTACCTAGCTCTGATTCAGCCCTCACTTCAAGGAGGTAGGTGTGTGCCTAAGTGAACTCAGCCATGACCTCTGCTACCTAGATAGCAGGCTTAGGGTGCAGGTATTTTAGAACAGGTGCAGGTCTGTCTCTGTGTTTCTCTTTACGCTTCTCAGTTGTTACACAGACACTTTAATCACTCCAACCTATTTGTTGTGTGTGCAGTTCTGCCTATTTCATAAAGTGTATGGTATATTTGTCATGCATGCATTGATATATACTGACCCTGTCCTGTCTGTTTATTTTGTCTACAATCCCTGCTGAAGAAGACCTGTCTAGGAAGCAATTCAGATAACTCATTTCTGGGCATAATTCTCACAAATCCTATGCAAAACCTTTTCTCCATATAAAAGCAAAAATGTTTCTCTCTCAAATACCCTTAAAATGTTTGCATCTAAAATATATAGCATAATTCTAACTGAATATTACTTTTGAAAGCTGCGCTTACAGTATGACGATTCAGTAGTCTTTATTCTATCTGACTGTCTGTACAAGTGTCAAAGGTTAGCAACAAGATTTTAAAAACCACAACTTTCCATTGCACTTAAAGTTCAAGATAACAACTTTCTGTTCCATTGCATTGCAGATGCACCGCTCACGGTCTCGGTTATAATTAAAAACACAATGGTAATATGCTCCATATTAGCATGTGCTTTGTATTCTTGTAGTTGTGGCTAATATTGTCCAGGTTTTGGACCAGATACAGTATTTATGCCTGCAGGCTTAGAGTGGTTGTTGTGGCATTTTTAGAGAGCATTGTCAATGTCAGCAGATTCAGTGTCTAAATACAGATATCATGACTGTGCTTTATGCAGTCTGGCTCGTTTCTATCCAAGGTACGTATTTCTCTTTTAAGAATTGTAAAGTATTTATATTGAGGATATATAAAAGCTAGTCATTCCGAAAATGTGTGTCACACATGGTAATATTGATCCAATAATTGGATCTCCAGCAATATTTTCAACTTGATTTTATTTGATGACTTAAACAACAACATAATAGCTTAAATTTAAAAGTGAAATGAAAGGATTGTGGAGGTTATAAAACAAACATAAATTTTAGTTAATTTATACGATATCAGATAAAGCAGGAGGAACTGGCCAAAAACGGGCTTGTGTTGGAAGTGCTCTTCAGGAAGATTGAACTATAAAAGATGTAGTCATCATCCTACACTTATAAATACAGAAATCTAAGCGACCTGGCTTAGTACAAAGTGACGTATGTTTGGTTTCTAGACAGAACAGTTTCCAACAGGTTTCAGTGTTTTTGAGTGTGAGTGAAATCAGGGGCATATTCATTACGCCGATTCTGTAGCAAAACGGAAGCAAACGGAACGAAACAGGGAGGGACCTAACTGAATTTGTCCAATAGAAACTCTAATTTTGCTCTGTTTGCTTCCGTTTAGTTCTAAAAACGGTAAACGGTTTCCGTCAGGCCCCGGAGGGGAGTTGTCTGTGTAGCTAGCCAGTGTAATGTAAAGCCCAGTCCCTTGCAGTACTACAGCATGTCAGTGTGCATGAGAGGGTCCCTCTTCTCCGTCAGCTACAGTACATCATGTAGAATTGACCAATAATGAATTCCCAATAATGAATTCCCATGTGAATTCCCATTCTTCTGTTCCATAGCACTTTTAAAGATGTATTTTTTTCCCTCAAAATAATGAAATCATCTTCTGTTCCCCAGCTGTTAGTGTCTGAGTCCAAGCTATTATTCTCTCTAAACTGTGTCAGATGGAGTTATAGATGGTGGAGCTGATACAGTCCATATTAAAACCCATGACTGGAATATTTTGCCCTTATATAGTCTTATATTTAACTGTATCTTAATCGGTGGCTGGATGTGCAATGTTAATGAGTGTGATGGAAGTATATGGTCAAACTTAATTGAGGTGATGCATCATAAACTCTACATACAGTAATGCATCAGTAATGTGACATGTCAGACACCTGTTATAACCACCTTATGACAAATTCATCTCATTTTGACACGACATAAGCATTTATGATGCTTGATACATAGGTTGGAAAAACCACAAAGTAACGTGAAAACCTATCTCCTTTTTATTAGACTTTATTGGATAGCAAGTTAACTTGCATGTCAATAGAAACCCCATTCTCCTGTTAAGCACCTCTGATATTTGAAAGCGGATCTCTTAGATAAGATATTTACTCATCTAATATTGTGTTTTCCCTTTTTGCCCTCACAGCAGTTTTCTTCAAACTCTTCTTTGCACTGACCTAAACCGGTGAGCCAATTGCCTCGTCCGAAACAAACAGAGCTCAGTTCAGCTTTCGAGAGCAGCTCAGCTCAGGCAGAAGGTACAGCGTACAGATGGAGGAGCCAGCGAATATCAATATTGGCTTAGGAGCCAAACTTTGATCTTCAGTGAATATAAAACCCATCCCTATCAAAGTTGTTTTGAGGTGCTGAAACCAGCTCCATCTGTCTCCGTCTGTGAGTGGAAGGTTAAGAAACCACCCTCTATCTCGTTCCAAATAACTGTCAATTATCTGAAAGTAATGCAAACCCCATTAACACCCAATCTCCTTTTTAAGAGGGTTCGGCACCGAAAAAACCCTCTGCTTGCTCATACTTTGGACAGTTATCATGAGAATGGGATTGGAGACTGTTTTCTTGTGAGTGTAAATGAGTTATGATGCATGAGGGAAAGTCAGGAAAGGAGTTGGTTAATAAATATGCAGCTTGTCAGTATAACTCTGTCTGGTATCCCTGAGCAGGTACTGTACTGTGGAAGACTGCTGCTCTGTCTTACTTCAAGTTTTTTTTTAACATTCCCACAAACAAACACCATCTGTCAGACGAATAGATTGAGGATGGGATGTTATTCTGATCAAAATAAATCTGAGGAGGACAGCTGGGGTTAAGTGGCCTCTTCCTCAAAGACACAGTCCCAAATGGCACCCTAGTTCCTACATAGTGCATTACTTTTGGGCCCTTGTCAAAAGTAGTGAACTATAAAGGGCATAGGGTTCCATTTGGGATGCACCCTAGTCTGACTAAATTGAATGCAGAGACTACAGTTGAATAAAGATCTCTCTGTATGACTGCCTGCTCTGAGCACATTCTGTTTGATGTAAATTAGCTAATTATCTTTTCATTAATGGCGTTTCCTGTGGTATCCACTTCCATCATATGTTTACCTTGAAGTGTCTGGATAGTATGAGGCTTGTGAAGGAAAGACCAAACATTCTGTCAGCTTCCAATCCTACTGCCAATCCCCTCTGAGAATAATAACTATCCTGGCCTTCGACAAACTCTTCTCTCACCCATACTTTTCTGTACTTAGTCACACAAAGTAATGTAATCAGAGTTTGTTCACTCTTCTGCATGTTAAATTGCCAAGAAGGGTATCAGATGTCAGTGTTTCATTTCACACCTCAGTGTACTATGTTACTTTAGTCCAGGCAACTCCATTCAATGACGGATTTCAAAAACCGTGCCAGAGTCATTAGTTTCTGTTTTATGACAAACACTGTTAATGACATAACCCTGACAAGCATGCAGAGGCCTGCAGAGGATTAAAAATAACAAAAGTTCCACCGACTCTGTTCATTTCCTTCCAGCCAGTCTCAATAGAATTAAAAGCCTGAGTCGGTTAGATTTGTCCTGCATGCAGTGCTGCCTGGATGCCCTGGAAGCCAGTTTGCCTCTTTTGGCGTTGACGCTCAGGTCTTCAGGACTTCAGAGGATTCTAATCCATTAGTTCTCTCCGTCAATGACACTCTCCTGGCCGCAGTTGAAGGTGAAGGAAATCATGGCAGATCGAATGGCACACCTCGCCTGTCAGTCGGGCAGACTGGTGATGAATTGCCCTGGCTTGCTGTGTTGTGTCGCCCCTGCTTTACCACTGGTTGGGTTGGTAGATTCCCAATCTGATTATCTCAACTCTGCTCTACTTTGTTGAGCTTTGCAGCAGCTCTCTGGTTCTTTATTGGAGACGTGTGTTTGTGAGCGAACCACCTTTCTGAGCTTAATCCCTTTGTATGAGGTGGGTTGCCAGGAAGGGATAACAGGATTAAATTGACACCCTGGTGTCTCGTGGCGCCGTTGGCAGAGGGGCTACTGCTCAGTGCCATGGGGCACCTACTTAGGGGAAGACTTAAAAGTAATATGATCGGATCACATCTTCTTCAAAACTGAAACGACTGAATCCACTTAAAACTATTAACAGGAAAAAAATTACGTTTTAGACTCTTTAGAGGAATGGATACACCATCTGCATTATACCTTGATTGGGACTTGAGTAGTGTTCAAAGGGAGGGTATATTACTGCTAACTTTCTAAGTCTACCAGTAAATTACCAGACATTTTGTATCTTTCAAGGATTTTATGTAATTGGTCGCAAGACATCTAGTGGCCCTTTTGGGTACTTCAGATTATCACAGGTGTCTGTAATTATCTCTAGCCCTCTGTGTTGCCTTTTCACACATCAAATATATACAATTATAAAATAAGACATATGTATTTTTTTATAGAATAACAAAGCTGTAAAACATTTTCCTAAATATCAACTTAGTGAATACCATTGGTGTTTAATATGAGTTCAGCATGAAATATAATTTATATATTTTATTTACTTTTTTACTATGTCAATATGTCTTTGTTGTTAATGTTTTGGCCCCAAACTGGTGGCAGTTGTGAAAAAAGTCAATTGTTGATTAGATGATTTTTTATTTATTCATTAGGCTAAGTGTTAACACTCATGTACAATATGGGAAAAAATGCAAAAATGTTCAAGTATAAATTACCAAAGTTACAATAGATTGCCATACATTATTTGTTAATAACCAAAATTACTGAATGTTCCGGTACCTTTGGTAAATTACCGGTACCTTTGCGCAACCCTGGTCCTTGAGTTACACTCTGAGAACCAGGCCGTGTGTACATTGTTGCTCCATGACCCCTTTCAGCGCTGGAGTGAGCAGGGGCTCCTGGAGATAAGACTCTCATTCTGCTGTGTTTATTCATTACTCTCACACACTCACTGGCAGGACTGTTAACTGCTCTGACATTCTCTCCATCTTTGGCAGTTTTATATTAAAACATGCTCTCTCACTACTGCACTCTCTCTCCCGAAGCCATTTTAGAACAGGATATTGCGGCTGGGAAATCACTTATCCAAACATCTGAAGCGCTTACAGAACATGTAGCATGGAGTGATTACTTACACACTGGTTATAGATTCTGAGCATCACAATTTTTTGTAACTATGAGTGTTGTAGAAACCAAACCAGATTTGGGATGGATGAGTGGTTTTAATAGACGCATATTTCAAAAGGAGAGCACTGGAAATGTCCAGGCTGTACCAAAGCTCCCTGACTGTTCTGTACGCAACACACACTTTTATTATGTGTGTCTACAGTATGTAACACAGATGGGATGTTTAATGCAACCCACTTACAAATGTATGTCTGACGTTATACTATTTATGTTTTAACATGCTCACTACTGTAATGTCACAGGTTGATCGTAAAGACTTGACATGAAATCTTCGGGAAAAAATACTACAACATTACACGGCACTGCCATAATCACTGCCCATAAGTCCTTACCGTGGTGAGGGAACAAGCATTGTTACATGGTTTGTTTATGACCATGGTTTCGGTTGTGGGTAAATGTCAACCACACAAGAATCTCCCTGGAGATGTTTGGTCTGCTGGCAACTGGTGCTAAATGCACAACAATAAAGCATACTTAATTAACCCAGATGATTCATTCCGACCAGACTGAACAGTACAGTGAGTAGCAGGCCCGGCCCCAAAACCTGTGTTCAAATAGTGTTCCAAACAATTTACAATACCTTAGCTGGGCTTGATTGAGCATGCCTTTTGCAATGGAATCAATAGCATTTAGTATTTTATTGGGATCCCCAATTAACGGCTGCTAAGGCAACGGCTACTCTTCCTGGGCTCCAAACAGGAAACAAAACAACAAATAAAATACATAATATGCATAACACTAAATAATACTACATCATACTACATAATACTCAGATGTCTCCTGCCTTATGATCCATTCTGGCTAACAGAAACAAAGGCTTGTGCAAGGCCACCCGCCTACATAAGACAATATATAATGCAGTGCAAATTACAATTCAAAATATATCAAAATGTCTGTGTCTCTTCACAGTTACCATTTTGCCGTAACGGTGTACTTTTATCTGATTTTTAATCTGTTTTTTTTGCTAGCTTGAGTTACCTGGGCTGGCAGAGAGTTTTATGTAGTCATCGCTCTATTTAATACTATGCGTTTCTCTGTTCTGGACCTGGGGACTATGATTGCATGTCTTGTGTGGTACCGATGAGTGTCCGAACTGTGTGCCAACTACTTGAGCAGACATTCCGGTACCTTCAACACATCAACACCTCACACAAAGACCAAAAGTGATGCAGTCAATCTCTCCTCAACTATGAGCCAGGAGAGATCACCTACATTTTACTGACATTTGCCCTCGGTGTACATCTAAGTGCTGCTCTGTTCTGGACCAACTGCAATTTACCTACACTACCGTTCAAAGGTTTGGGGTCACTTAGAAATGTCCTTGTTTTTGAAAGAAAAGCACATTTTTGAAAGAAAAGCAAATGGATTAAAAATACAGTGTAGATATTGTTAATGTTGTAAATGACTATTGTAGCTGGAAACAGCTGATTTTTTATGGAATATCTACATAAGCGTACAGAGGCCCATTGTCAGAAGCCATCACTCCTGTGTTCCAATGGCACGTTGTGTTAGCTAATCCAAGTTTATCGTTTTAAAAGGCTAATTGATCATTAGAAAACCCTTTTGCAATTATGTAGGCAGGTAGGTAGGTAGGTTCTGTCTCAGCCAAGAGACACTGGAAGGCTGAAAATTAGTGGCGATTATGAGATCAGAATTCTGCCTCAATTTAAAACAGTGCCGTCTGTATGTCGTTTGTTTATTTGACTTTGCATACTTTACATTTATGCTCTGCTCCACAGATGTGTGTGTCAGATAGGCTGGTGCCTTGAGTTCTGTAGGAGGGAGGGGAGGGGAGGGGAGGGGAGGGGAGGGGAGGGGAGGAAGAGAGGCAGGGATGTCATCAAAATTTACTCTTTTCACACTTTCCTTTCTTTGACCCACCTCCCCCCTCCCTTTTCTCGCTAAATGTTTTGGAAAATATAATGCTAAAATGTGACAAAATGTAGGCCAGACGCAACATGTCCGATAGCTGTTGATGCTTAGTACCAGGAAGGAGGGAGTCTGCTCCAATCTGCTCTGCTGCACTGCTCTGTAGATCTTGGTCTCAGGATGTCAGCCTCCTTTAAGACTGATGTCAGCCTCCTTTTTCACTGCAGTCAGAATAGGAAGGCTGATATTAAGAGAACCTTCTGGGAAGGAGGGTGACCTGGGCCTGCTGCTGGCCGCACAAGCTTTAACAGACACAGACACACTTTCATTTACAGGAGGGATGGATGGTGTGATGAATAAACAGATGGAAGGTGTTAATTCCATAAATGGCAGGTTTCTGGAACACTCAAACATATTTAGACACAGTTTATTTAAGCCTGAACCAGTATCTGGGCAGAGAAAGAGATGATGAATATGACAAGTTTCCTCTCTAGCCCACACTCTTAGTAAAAATGGTCCCAAAAGGGTTCTCAGCTGTCCCCATAGGATAACTCTTTTTGGTTCCAGCTAGAAACCCTTTTGGTTGCAGGGAGAAATATTTTGAGTTCCATGTAGAATCCTATGTGTAAAGGGTTCTACATAGTACACAAAAGTGTTGTACCTGGAACCAGTTTCTCTGCCCAGATACTGGTTCTCCTATGGGGACAGCCGAAGAACCCTTTTAGGTTTTTAGATAACTATCGTCATTTACCACTGTTATGTACCGCCAAAAAAAGTTCTAAATAAAAATTGACAAGCAACTGAAAAAATGATTTGTCTGGAAAGAATATGTATTGTTTTTGACCGAGTGTGCATGCGCCAAATCCACCTCATCGGCGCCGCCGATAAAATCAGTCATTACTTCCATGTACAGGTTGGCTGATCCAGCAGCAGTACAGTATCCCGAAAGATCATTCATTTTATCACTTACAGCAGTGGATGAATGTCATATCAACCTGTCGTTTCATGCGCTACACGTAATGCAATCATATTTCATGTAATTACAATGCCTTCAGAAAGTATTCATACATTCTTACGGTTGTTAGTGTTTTTTGCAGAGGCACGTAATTCCAGTCCGATAGGGTTTTCCATGGAGGTTATGGGAAGTCTTCCCAGATGAATGACTCTGACATTGTCATGGAATTCTGCTCTGACGGCATGTGGCAAAACGCTGTCTCCACATGAGAGTAATTTGGCACTCATGTGCAAAGTCAACAACAACACAAAATGGCCCCCAAAAACATATTGAACCCAATTATTTGTTTTGTTTTGTGTATTTAACACCGACAGAGAAATATCTAATTATATCTCCGTTTTGAAGTGTTCTTCACATTAAACTGGGAAAGTGATGTTAAAATGTGATTCTAAGACAGTTCTCCAAGGTCATTAGAAAGCATTTTACTGTTAAACATCAGTGCATAAAATGATGACAGACATGAATGATTTTAGATAAATACACTAATTGAAGTGTGGAAACCTGAGCAGTAGATCACACTTTTGGGAATAGCTCATAGCATTGTATTGAGGAATCTGAAAGAAATGTGTAACTGCTTAGTTTAAAAAATGCTTTATGGCGTGCTTATTTTATTTCTCATTGTTAAGCCCTGACTAATCAACAAAATGTGATATGGAGACATGTCCATCTGATTTGTAGAGGTGTGTATTTTATGTATGGTCTGGGAAGAAATTAAATGTGCCTCAGTGAAGGCCCAAGGTTACGCTAATCATAGCCTGCAGTAAAAATATGGCCCAATAATTTTTGTTTATTTTTTCAATTCCAGTTGGTTTAAATAGCTCGGCATCATTTGTCTTACGTTCAAGGAAAAGGGAATAGAAGAAAACACGCCAGTCTGATCATTGCTGTGAAATACTCATAGGATTCATTTTTTATTACACATTGACTAAATCAACGGGAGTTAAGGTACATCATTCATTGTATAATTAATTTAATTCACAAACAAACTGTTTTTTTTTTGGTGATGTACTGTACCTTCAGAAAGTATTCATACCCCTTGACTTTATCCATATTTGTTGTGTTACAGCCTGAATTCAAAATGGATTAAATATATTTTTTGGGTCACCCATCTACACTCAATACCCCATAATGATGTATTCGAAATTAAGTACAGAAATATCTAATTTACATAAGTATTCTCACCCCTGAGTCAATACATATTAGAATCACATTTGGCAGCGGTTACAGCTGTGAGTCTTTCTGGGTAAGTTTCTAAGAGCTTTGCACAATTGATTGCATAATATTTGCATATTATATTTTGTGTAATTCTTCAACCTCTGTCAAATTGGTTGTTGATCATTGCTAGACAGCCATTTTCAAATCTTGCCATAGATTTTCAAGTTAATTTCAGTCAAAACTGTAACTAGGTAGATTAGGAACATTCAATGTCGTCTTGGTAAACAACTCCAGTCTATATTTGGCCTTGTGTTTTAGGTTATTGCCCTGCTGAAAGGTGAATTTGTCTCCCAGTGTCTGTTGGAAAGCAGACTGAACCAGGTTTTCCTCTTTTTCCTGTACTTAGCTTTATTCTGGTTCCTTTTATCCCAAAAATACTCCCCAGTCCTTGCCAATGACAAGCATACCCATAACATGATGCAGCCACTAGCATGCTTTAAAATATGAAGAGCGGTACTCGGTGATGTCTTGTGTTGGATTTGCCCCAAACATAATGCTTTGTATTCATTTCTGCAGTTTTACTTTAGTGCCTTATTGCAAACAGGATGCATGTTTTGGAATATTTTCATTCATTTAGGTTACTATTGTGGAGTAACTACAATGTTGTTGATCCATCCTCAGTTTTTCTCTCATCTCAGGCATTAAACTCTGTAACTGTTTTAAAGTCACCATTGTCCTCATGGTGAAATCCCTGAGTGGTTTCATTCCTCTCAGGCAACTGAATTAAGAAGGATGCCTGTGTATTTCTGACAGCACTGTAGATTAAGTAGACAATATAGGGTACAATTTTACAGTGATCTTTCCGAAGAGGTGAATTTGGCATGCACGCACTTGGTCAAAACAATATATTATTTCCAGACAAGACATTTTTCCGGTTGCTTGTACATTTAGAACTTTTTGGGAAGTTCATACCGGGCATGATGGCAGTGAATTACGTTATTTGTTAATTAACAAACTTATTTTGCCATTATAACGCTTGCAGAGGTGTCTAATGGGAAAATTAATGGTAGCTAACTGGACTGGAGAGGAGACTCGTCATATTCATTGTCTACTCCTCTCCCCAGATACTTGTTCAGGCTTAGCCTAAAGATCTCTGAAAGCTCTCAGAGCCAGAGGTTGGAGACGGGAGAGGAGTCGTAATGGTTCACTAAGGTTTTAACAAGGGGTGGGGAGTACTAGCAATTAGCTAAGTGTTTCCGTGCGACTTTGGATTGGAGAACAAGTTCTGCTCTATTAAATCACTAATTGTTTGCCATCCAGTCATTACAGTTCATTTTTTTGCTTTACAACTTTGCAATAAACTCGGGCCTAATAGGCCTGCATAGGTTTTCAATGAACAGAACATCAGACATACAGGCTTGTAAAATAGGTTTTCAGTTGTATTCGGCTCTCGAGTTATGGATTTGTTTGGTCTGGTTTTATTAAAATTCATGGCCAGCTAATGGTTGGTAAACATGTCAGTGCTTATTCCTCTGGCTGATACTCAAACTGTAAACTAAGCAGAGCAAAAACGCCCTATAGAGTTAAATCTGTTCGCTTGAGTCTCGTGGACAAAACGAGCCCATTCAACTTGAACTCAAAACAATCGGAGCAATGTTATTGACTAACGGAGGATGCCAAAACATGGTTCAACATTGTAGACTAAATAAAATGTTTTTTTCCAGTGCCTCAGAGGTAAGGCAGATCCGTTTCATGGGAAACCATGAAATCGTGTGCTTTTGTTTCTCCCATGTTTGGCTTATAAACTATATAGATTGCTAATGCAGAAGATTGCATGTTATGTTCACAGTGAAGACCAGATAGAAACTACTTTACCACCCATATGGGATTTAAATCAGGTTACTGGTAACTTTATGGTTACTTATACTGAAAAAAAATATAAACGCAACATGTAAAGTGTTAAAGATCCCAGAAATGTTCCATAGACACTAAAAGCTTATTTCTCTCAAATTTTGTGCACAAATGAGAGTTTGTTTACATCCCTTAAATTGAGCATTTCTCCTTTGCCAAGATAATCCATCCACCTGACAGGTGTGGCATATCAAGAAGCAGATTAAACAGCATGATCATTACACAGGTGGACCTTGTGCTGGGGGCAATAAAAGGCCACTCTAAAATGTGCAGTTTTGTCACACAACACCGATGTCTCAAGTTTTTAGGAAGCGTGCAATTATCATGCTGACTGCACGGATGTCCACCAGAGCTGTTGCCAGGGAATTGAATGTTCATTTCTGTACCATAAGTCGCCTCAAACATAGTTTTAGAGAATTTGGCAGTACGTCCAACCGCCCTTACAACCGCAGACCACGTGTAACCACGCCAGCCCAGGACCTCCACATCCGCCTTCTTCACCTGCGGGATTGTTTGAGACCAGTCACCCAGAGAGCTGATTGAAACCGAGGAGTATTTCTGTCTGTAATAAAGCCCTTTTGTGGGGAAAAACTCATTCTGATTGGCTGTGCCTGGCTCCCCAGTGGATGGGCCTGGCTGCCAAGTGGCTGGGGCTATGCCCTCCAAGGCCCACCCATGTCTGCACCCCTTCCCAGTGCCTAATTGATTTATTTCTATTGACTGATTTATATAAACTGTAACTCAGTAAAATCGTTGAAATTGTTGCATGTTGCATTCTAATTCTGCAAGTCTCCTTTGCCTCTGGTATGACCTACAAACACATGCATTCCAAAAGACTCCCATGATCAAAAAATTCTTAGAGAACACTTTGAGTTTGAGCTCGACAGTGATAAGAAATCAATGACTTGATACTGTAAGTCAGCATAGTTCACATTTCTTAGCTCAGGTCAATGAATACCTAATTGGGTTGGTTCTTGTGAACCCAGTGCCCCTTACTGGGTTCCGCCCTGCCCAGTAGTATGGTGGGGTAGCTACAGTACAGTAGTTACGATATGATGGGCTTCTGACCAGGGGAAAATTGGAGCAGGCACTACATTCACTCCATCTGTCCTCCCTCTCAACCCTGGGACAGGAAATCCTCCCTTTGATTGTGAAATGAGAGTCTGGCAGGTTGGGTTGAAGTGGAGAACAATCATTCCACCCTGCTGGCAATGTACAGGACACTACCTGGGGGCTCTGTCAGGGAGCTGGCATGGCATCCACTGAGCTGAGGAAGGAGGGTGGAACACAAACACACACTCATATAGCCAAATAGACTGGAGTCTGGAGTGGACAGACACAAGTAAGCATACACATATTTAAGAACACACACACACACACAAATCAATCCATTGACTTGCACACTCACACATACAGTATGAGTCACAGGTTTGGACACACCTACTCATTCAAGGGTTTTTCTTAATTTTTTACATTGTATAATAACAGTAAAGACATCCAAACTGTGAAATAACACATAAGGAATCATGTAGTAACCCAAAAAGTGTTCAATCAAAATATTTTAGATTCTTCAAAGTAGCCACCCTTTGCCTTGGTGACAGTTTTGCACACTCTTGGTATTCTCTCAACCATCTCCACCTGGAAGGCTTTTCCAACAGTCCTGAAGGATTTCCCACATATGCTGAGTACTTGTTGGCTGCTTTTCCTTCAATCTGCGGTCCAACTCATCCCAAACCATCTCAATTGGGCTGAGTTCGGGAGGTTGTGGAGGCCAGGTCATCTGATGCAGCACTCAGTCACTCTCCTTCTTGAACAAATAGCCCTTACACAGCCTGGAGGTGTGTTGGGTCATTGTCCAGTTGAAAAACAAAGGCTAGTCACGCTAAGCGCAAACCAGATGATATAGTGTATTGCTGCAAAATGCTGTGGTAGCCATGCTGGTTAAGTGTGCCTTGAAGTCTAAATAAATCACAGAAAGTGTCACCAGCAAAGCACCCCCCCCACACCATCATACCTCCTCCTCCATGCTTCACGGTGGAAACCACACATGCGGATAGCATCCATTCACCTACTCTGTGTCTCACAAAGACATGACGGTTGGAACCAAACATCTCAAATTTGGACTCATCAGACCAAAGGACAGATTTCCACCGGTCTAATGTCCATTGCTCGTGTTTCTTGGGCCAAGCAAGTCTTCTTCTTATTGGTGTTCTTTAGTAGTGGTTTCTATGAAGGCCTGATTCATGCAGTCTCCTCTGAACAGTTGATGTTGAGATGTGTCTGTTACTTGAAATCTGTGAAGAATTTATTTGGGCTACAATCTGAGGTACAGTTAACTCTAATGAACTTATCCTCTGCAGCAGAGGTAGCTCTGGGTCTTCCTTTCCTGTGGCGGTCCTCATGAGAGCCAATTTCATCATAGCGCTTGATGGTTTTAGCGACTGCACTTGAAGAAACTTTCAAAGTTCTTGAAATTTTCCGCATTGACTGACCTTCATGTCTAAAAGTAATGATGGGCTGTCGTTTCTCTTTGCTTATTTGAGCTGGTCTTGCCATAATATGGACTTTGTCTTTTACCAAATAGGGCCATCTTCTGTACACCACCCCTAACTTGTCACAACACAACTGATTGTCTCAAATGCATTAAATGTGTTATTTCATAGTTTTGATGTCTTCACTATTATTCTACACTATTATTCTACAAAGTAGAAAATAGTAAAAAATTAAGAAAAACCCTTGAATGAGTAGGTGTATCCAACCTTTTGACTGGTAATGTACATCATCCTCAGAGTATGCAGTCATTTTGCGAAACTTTGTACACTCAGAAAAAAGGGTTCCAAATAGGTTCTTTGACTGTTCCCACTTTTTAGTTCCAGGTAGAACCCTTTTTTGGTTCCAGGTAAAACTCTTTTGAGTTCCATGTAGAACCCTCTGTGTAAAAGGTTCTAGATTGCAGCTTTTTTTCTAAGAGTGTAATGCTGTGCCCTGGAAAGCCCTCTCTGACCATTCAGCCATGTGCACATTTTCCTCTTCTTTCCCTTAGGACCTTGAGCCTTGTCTGTTTAGCAAGTTCTTACTACTCAGCCAGCCATTAAGACCACAAGGCCAAACTGTAAGGAAACCCGATCGCCTCTTCTTCCCATCATCCAACTCCCTCACCGTCTCAATTAAGAGCAGTTGGGCTAGAGAGCATCCTCTCTCTGATCTGTCTCAGACCGCTTCAACTGTGAGCTCATTTGTTTTCCAAGGACACGACCGCCAAACTCTTTCAAATAAACCATCACTCAAACCGACCCCTATTTACACTCCTAAGCATTGTGTTTTTAAAACAACATGCACCGTCATAAAAACCATGTTAAGAATTCTAGCTTCGTAGCATAACCATACAAATCCCTGATGGCATGTACTAAGTTTGATTGAGAATAGATGTTCTCTGTTAAACAAAAACAGACCAGATAGACTAAATATTTTCCCTTTCTGCTAATCAGATTTTGGTATGCGATTTGGGGGATTTATGTGAATATGACTGACTCTGTTGTCCTCGCTAACCTCTCTGTCCAGATGAGTGACTCAGTGTGGTCTTCGGCAGGCACAGTGTCATGCTTCAGTGCAGATTTTCACAGTTTATGTTAACTTTCCACCAGAAACACGACTACATGAGCTGAATTATTAATGTGCTTTGTTCCATTTCTTCATAGCTTTCTTTGGCTGGGGGATGCCACAAGTCTCCCCTTTTGTATTTCTCTCTCTCTCTCTCTCTCTCTCTCTCTGTCTCTCTCGCTCTCTCTCACTCTCTTTCTCTCTCTGTCTCTCTCTGTCTCTCTCTCTCTGTCTGTCTGTCTGTCTGTCTGTCTGTCTCTCTCTCTTTCTCTCTCTCACTCTCGCTCTGTCTCTCTCTTTCTCCCTCTCGGTCTCTCTCTTTCTCTCTCTCGGTCTCTCTCTGTCTGTCTGTCTCTCTCTCTCTGTCTCTCTCTCTCTGTCTCTCTCTCTCTCTGTCTCTCTCTCTCTCTGTCTCTCTCTCTCTGTCTCTCTCTCTCTCTGTCTCTCTCTCTCTCTGTCTCTCTCTCTCTTTCCTTTTCTCTCTTTCTCTATTATAATTCACTCTCCTTTCTAACACACACTCCCCGTCTCTTTTTCTCTCTCTCCCTTATTCTTTCCTTACAGTTAGAGGGTTCTTACAGTATATTTCCGAATCCTGTAGCCTGTAGGAGACAAACATTCTTGCTGATTCCCTTGTTGAGTAGCACTGACGTATCACTTGCTAAAGTTCTCCTAGGGGCTGAGAGAGAGAGAACATTGATGTGGCAATGGTGGCAGTAAACGTTTTACAATGTCACAGCATGTTACGTAAAACCATGGCCAAACCTCCCTCTATGCACTAAAATGTTCCTTGTTCCTCCAACTGCAGTACCTCATCTCAATGCTTGATTAAAACAATGCATTTTTTGATAATCCGACTTTGCCTTGACCTCTTACTGTTCCGTAGTTTCGTCATGGGTTTGAGTATTGGTCATGACTGAGGTTTGGAATATAGTCATTTAAAAACTACGGATTACAGTCTAAATGTTGGACCATTAGATTAGTGTCATGAAGTCATACAGAGCTGTCACTGACCAGGTATGTTACCGCTCTGTCTCTCCAGGTGTGTACGTGCCGGCTGGTGCTGGAGTTGGAGCAGGAGGTGCTGGACCAGGTGCTGGTCTCTACCCAGGTAATATATCAGCTACCTACGACTGCACAGCGCAACTCATTACACAACATGTCTCTTTAGATAGAAGTACAGTGACACACACACACACTCATAAAGCAGATTTTTGTGACTATGTTCATCTGTATGACACGATCTCAAAGATAATCATCAAACATCCACAACCCATCTAAAAACAGCACTTTCAAAAATACACTCATTCACAGCGCTACACTGTGACTACACAAAATGTAGTCAGCGTTACTGATTGGGATGTAGCTAGCTATATCCCAATCCTTTCCCTTCGGAAAGTATTCAGACCCCTTGACTTTTCCCACATTTTTCAGCAATCTACACACAATACCCCATAATGAAAAAGCAAAAACAGGTTTTCGAAATGTCTGCAAATTGATATATATTTTTTAACAGATATACGGTATTTACATAACTATTCAGACCCTTTGCTATGAGACTTGAAATGTAGATGTTTCTACAACTTGATTGGAGTCCACCTGTGGTAAATTCAATTGATTGGACATGATTTGGAAAGGGACACACCCGTCTATATAAGGTCCCACAGTTGACAGTGCATGTCAGAGCAAAAACCAAGCCATGAGGTCGAAGGAATTGTCCGTAGTGCTCCGAGACAGGATCGTGTCGAGGCACAGATCTGGGGAAGGGTACCAAAAATTGAAGGTCCCCAAGAACACAGTGGCCTCCATCATTCTTAAATGGATGAAGTTTGGAACCACCAAGACTCTTCCCAGAGCTGGCCGCCCGGCCAAACTGAGCAATCGGGGGAGAAGGGCCTTGGTCAGGGAGGTGACCAAGAACCAGATGGTCTTTCTGACAGAACTCTAGAGTTCCTCTGTGGCAATGAGGGAACTTTCCAGAAAGACAACCATCTCTGCAGCACTCCACCAATCAGGCCTTCATGGTAGAGTAGCCAGACACTATAATTTAATAATAGTAGACGGCGCTACTGTACATTTAGGCCTACTTGTAAACAAAGCCCAACCGCCTGGTGTCTATCCTTCTGGTTGAAGACATCAGTGACTGAACTGTAAAACTCCTCCCTGTTGGCCCTCAGTTTTAAAAGTCTATCGGTCTCGATGATGGCAAGGGATGAGAGTTGTTCTTGATCAGTATCCCTTTCAGCGCAGAAAATGTCCTCTCAACAGATGTTGTCCACAGAGCCAGTCTTTCCATTGACACCACTCAGATTTAAATGATCTTGGTATTATTCTGTCCCTTCCTTTGATGTAAGTCCTTAAGCTCAAGTGTTGGTCTTCCATCCCGTATCACCCCTTGTTTCGCTAGAAAATCAGATGTTTCAGATGCAATGTGTTAGCCATCCTGATCAGCGTACTTTTAGCTAGCAGTAAAATGAACGTAAGCACCAAAAGGCAGCAGATGATGTGTGTCATCCATAGACAGAATAGTGCTCTGCCTTTTGCGCTAATACGCATGCGCATTTATTATTAAATGGGACATATTGGGAATGGGATACATGTACAGTACCAGTCAAAAGTTTGGACAGACCTAGTCAAGGGTTTTTCTTTATTTTTACTATTTTCTACATTGTAGAATAATAGTGAAGACATCATATGTGTATATTCTTTATTATTCATTTATCATTCATTTTCAAAGGGTAGGACGCCTACCCTGACCACACCCTGACCACACATCACTGATAAAGTAGTACATAATCAATTAAACGGCAGCATGTCTCAATTTCAAAACCAGGTATACAACACACACATAAATATGTATACAACACACACAACATAGATCATATAATGTACCAAACACACCTTTCCTGTTTCCCAGCATACAACACAAAACCCATACAACTAAATTACTGCAGCATTACGTACTGAAGAAAAAAAAGCACATGTTGGGTCAGTCTATTGCAACCCACAGTTTAACCATTAGCAATGAGCCTGTAGTGTACAGTATTCCATGTCTCCATATCAACCACAAACCAACCAACGATCACCACTGCACTCCCTCTCCAAACCCACTAAGAGCCCCCTGTGGCTGTTGGCTTTCACTAGTGTTCAGCACGTAAAACATTAACAATCACCAGGACAGTTGAACCACACACCTCCAGCCTTAAAACCAGCCTTAAACAACAGGCAGGCAACTTGAAATGGTCCTAAACGGCTGACTCATATGTGGCTCTCTTGATCATTACTGCCATATACAGAAACCCAATATCCCTTGTATTTTCTCTCGCTCTCGCTCCATACTATTTCCCATTGTACTCTGGATAAGCATAGCTGTACCGTAGGATTTCACTGTAACAGCATTGAGGCCATAAATTACAGTGAAATACAGTGTGAGGAAGCGTGAGTTGCCACACCGACCCTGTGCATTCCTCTCTTCACTCTGAGAGGTTAAAAGGTGTCTCTGGGATACTGTTGGAGATTTAGTGTGTCCCAAATGGCACCCTATTCCACACATGGTGCACTGCTTTTGACCAGGGCCCTGGTCGAAAGTAGTACAACTATATAGGGAATATGGTGCCAATTGGGACACCGTTTTGAAGATTTTGAGATGTAGAGATTTAGAGCCTCCTACCCACCACAGTGGTCTAGTCTCTGTGTGGAGAAACTGTATCTGGTCAGGTCAGAGACCGGAGGACCCAGAGCTAGCAGATGATCTAAGGCCCAAACAGCAGGACGGATGGATTAATGGAGGAAAGGAGGGAGAGATTGATGGAGGTATAGAGGAGCCAGGGGGAGAACTAAAACAAATGTCAACCTATCCATTGTATCACAACTCTCTTTCTGCTTCTCTTTCTGTTTCTTTTTCTTTTCTTGTTTTACCAACAGGTGCTGGTGGGATACCCGCAGGAGCAGGCTACAAACCAGCTAAAACTGGGGGTGAGTAGAAAATACTTACTTTAGTATCCTCCTCTAATAGTTGTCACTTAGCTGGACTAAGAGAGACTATCAGAACTCAGGATAAGACCCAGATGCAGTCAGCTAGAGTCACAGATGTTTATTGACCCAAACAGGGCGCAGGCAAAATGCAGGTCAAAGGCAGGCAGAGGTCCGTAATCCAGGGCAGAGTCAATAAGGTAAAGAACAGCAGGCAGGCTTGGGATCAGGACTGGCAGAGGTTCGTAAACGGGTCAGACTCGGCCAGGTACAGAAAGGCTTTCAGGCTCGGGGTCAGGGCAGGCAGAATGTTCAGAACCGGGGAAACTAGGAAACAGAATTTGAGAAAGCACGGAGACAGGAAAACACGCTGGTAAGACCTGACAAGACAAACTGGAAACAGACAAGCAGAGAACACAGGTATAAATACACTGGGGATAATGAAGAAGATGGGCAACAACCGGGACGGGGGTGGAGACAAGCACAAAGACAGGTGAAACAGAACAGGGTGTGCTGCTGCTGAGACCTACAGTAATTAGGGTTTTCACAACCACAACATTGTCACAGAGCTTTAGCTCCCTGTCTTGCGTGCAGGTAAGGGGACTAAACTGGGTTACATGCACCAGGGCCACTCTCATCACAGCCACTCACATAGAGAGATATGGAGAGTGGCTACTATATCTGGTCTTATTACTTTGTCAGAGCAGAGACAGCAGCATGCGTTGTAGTGAGGTGCGTACTGGCGGCAGAGAAGTCAGGCGCAGGAGAGGGAAAACCGATTTACAACGGTCAACGGTCAAAAGAACAATACAATAAATGGGTCAAACAAAACCCGGTAAATACCTGCATACCGTGCATAAGCACTACAAGAAACAATTACCGACAAGGACATGGGGGGGAACAAGAGGGTTAAATACACAACATGTAATTGATGGAATTGGAACCAGGTGTGATGGAAGACAAGACAAAACCAATAGAAAATGAAAAGTGGATCAGCGATGGCTAGAAGGTCGGTGACTTCGAACGCAGAACACCGCCTGAACAAGGAGAGGGACCAACTTCGGCAGAAGTTGTGACATGCATACTGAACACCCTGACCACTACAGTACACCACATTAACTACCAGAACCTCACACTTTTTAAGTCAGTGTGTAGCTATGTCACAAAACTGCTGGAATAGAATAGGCATAGTTTTGCATGGTTTAGCCTACATCTGCGAAATGACTCTCGTTCCATCTCGGAAAGCCTACAGTGTGAGTTCTCCTCCACTCCACCACATGGCCAGAAGCTAAGCTAATAGTTTAGTTATTGTGTTGGTTCTAATGACACTCTTGTTGTTGGGTAAACACAGTGCTCAGAAACAACCACTGTCATTAAGTCTGGTTTAACAAGGTGTTCAGGGAGTTAGACTGTTCTCCTCACACCTATAAAACCACAGTGTGCTGTCCTGGTCCCCATCTGGGTGTGTTCTGTGTTGCTGTCAGGAAATGGCTATGGAGTGAGGGAAGTGTTGAGTTATAAGCTTACATACTGTAAGTGTTATTGATGATGATGATGATGATAGTGATGACAAAGGTGACAAAGATGATAGTGATTACAAAAACCTGTTGCCTAACCAGGCCTTATGTTTCCCCTAGCTGGTGGATATGGAGGACGGGGTGGTGTTGGTGCTGGAGGTCTGGTCCCTGGTGGCTGGGCTGGAGGCATAGGAGCGTTAGGCCTTGGAGGAGGAGGTGTGTACTCATCTACAGAACATTGAAAGTTGAGACTTATTTACATTTATTTTAAAGCCCTTGCACTGACAACTATAGCACTATGTTTGACTGTGCAGTGTCAATTATGAAATTAAATATGTTTATTCAACGTTAGTGTATTTTTATTTTAGTGGATCATTTGTAGATTAATTATTTGGTGCTTTGTTCAACAGGAGCCGGTGGAAAAGGCCCCAAACCTGGTAAGCTATCTGCTCCAACTCACTCTTTCGCACTCTATACCATTTTGTACAGTTCTGTAGAAGTCACAAGGCAGGTACCAGTACTGTACCAGACTATTCTGGTAGTTTCAAGTCAGAGTATCCTGTTATGCTTTTAACTAGGAAAATTCCTCTAGTACATTGTTGTCTAAGAAATCTTACTGAAGTGTTTTAAAAAGGAAGGGAATTTGAGTTATTACTGATAGGAGGAAGTGGGTGGTGTAGTTATTTGCTAATACTGTATGTATAGAATGCATTAGAGTGCATGTCAATGACGGGCGAAACCTGAAGTGTAGCGTATTGCATACTGTTGTTCAATGAAGGGCTACCTCTCTTGACGGACTGTCAGCCACATCTCCCTTATCACCCCTATGTTTTAATCGTGGCTGAGTCTCCCTGGTTTGGCAGCTGTTTGGGAAGTCCTGTCTAGGGTGTGACCCGGAGCGTTCCACGTCTCCTCCATCCCTCAACCGCTGCTCCACACTTCCATCCCTCCAACACTATATCACATCACCCTTTCCTCAACCCCTAGATGTCCCAGACGGAGTGATGATTGGTAGTGTGAACTCCCATCATCGCCGCCCCAACACAATGGTGCCAACGCGTTGATGAATATTTTTGTAACGTTAGGCCGACACAATATCTGGAAACCTCCTTGTTGAAGTTT
Source organism: Oncorhynchus clarkii lewisi (assembly GCF_045791955.1). Taxonomy (NCBI): domain Eukaryota; kingdom Metazoa; phylum Chordata; class Actinopteri; order Salmoniformes; family Salmonidae; genus Oncorhynchus; species Oncorhynchus clarkii. The sequence continues at coordinate 18,792,185 of NC_092173.1, read as the reverse complement.
TGCCACTGCCCTCTCTACTGATAGTGTACTGTAAATATTGTTTTCCAGTGTGGAGCACAGTATTAGGGAATTAGTCATGTTAAGCCATTATTTAATTTCCTAAACCAGAGGTGATTACATCTAGGCCACTACCGCGGCTGTGTGCTTAGAGAGATAAGGAATAGAATAATATTCTTAAAGTCTGATAAGATTTAGAACAGATTGCTGTAGGCTCCTTGAAGACTGAGTTTTTTCCTCCGTCTCTCGAACAAGTCATTGAGTTTCAGAAATCTGTTTTGTGAAAGCATCCTAATATTGGATATTAGGTAGAAGTTGACTTTGGCTGGGGTCGCCAGCGCTGCAGAGCTCGGCTTGGGAAGTATAATGCTTTGGCTTTTGTAAGAGTTAGAGTTCTCTCTCGCTCTTTCTCGCTTCTCTCTCTCTCTCTCTCTGTCTCTCTCTCTTCCTCCCTCCCTCCCTCTCTCTCAGGGCATCTAAGGCCGAAATTAGATTATTGCTCCCAGTCCCTTCAAACAGGCAATGTGGGAAAATATATGGGGCAGGTCGAACAGGAACTGTCCATTTGACCGAGAACAAGAGACAACCTTACAGCTGTAATTTGTTAAATATTTTCCTCAGCAAGGGCTTTTCATGCAAGGTGACTTTTTTACATTTGAGATGTATCCATTCCAACAGCTGAGGTGTTGACTGAAGCAATCCAGATTTGGTGTTTCACTCGAGGGCACATGGGCTGGAACCAGCTAACTTTCTACACAAAGAAATCAAGTTTCCATTACAAACACAGAGCAACGTTTCCCTAAGTTGAGGTCTCACAAAACCAGGGCGGTTTGGATCCATACAGATCATTTAGCCTTTGTTTAGATGGTAATGTGTTCTGATAGTTAGCTGAGGTACTGTAGCTACACACTAACAGGGACAACGTTTAAGGAAACCGAACGCAGAAAGGCATGCAGGCAAGGGGAGGGTTACCCTGTCCATTGACCTGTTGAAAGATGATTCTATCCTGAGCTAAAACAATTTGGCTTTTAAACCAGACACCTGTTGCTTTCTAGTATTCTCATGTGGATTCTTTCCCCTGCCGAGACCCATTTCTCATCATAACCTCTCTGGTGATTGAAGCTTGAAGTGGAGCATCAGCTGCACATATCAGACACACACCTTGGCCCTGGCACACACTCAGGCACATACTCAGGCACACACACACACACACACACACACACACACACACCTTGGCCCTGACAGAGAACAGCAGCTGGTGATCAAAGTGGCGTGACAGCTGAATCATTGTCAGACGCGTGCCAAGCCTTGTAAAACGCTAGACTACTAAATGAATTGTGAATCCTGTCAGCATTAACATTTGACGAGTGTGTGTGCATTGGACGAGTCGGACCAGAGAAAAGAGAGCAGCTGGGCCCTGGACCTGGGCTCATCATTCCCCCCTAAAGCTAAGGTGAATTCCTCCTACATACCGTGTTGCTTTGCCAAACCTGGACAAAACTTCTTACACGTTTTGAGACTGCATAACAAGAAAGATGGACAACATCGGTGTTTTTACAGTAGTACTGTAATTTCACTACGGGAAAAATATAGAATGTTTATCAAACGTTAACTCTCGGTGGACTGAAGGATTAAGGGTGACACTCGAAGGAAGCGATGTGCTGCAGGCTCTCTGTATATTCTCTCCTTATACTGTAGGTCAGGACTGCAAGTCACTCTTCATAGGGCAAGGCTGCAGATCACACCTCATAGGTCAGGGCTGCAGGTCCCTCCTAATAGGGCAAGGCTGTAGATCACTCCTCATAGGTCAGGGCTGCAGGTCCCTCCTAATAGGGCAAGGCTGCAGATCACTCCTCATAGGTCAGGGCTGCAGGTCCCTCCTAATAGGGCAAGACTGCAGATCACTCCTCATAGGTCAGGGCTGCAGGTCACTCTTAATAGATCAGGGCTGCAGGTCCCTCCTAATAGATCAGGGCTGCAGGCACTCCTCATAGGTCCGCAGAAACACTCCTAATAGATCAGGGCTGCAGGTCACTCTTTATAGGTCAGGGCTGCAGGTCACTCTTTATAGGTCAGGGCTGCAGGTCAGACTGTACTGTACACAGCTGGGCTGACCTACTGTCTCTATTAGTCTGGAAGGAACTTCTGACTCAAAAGACTACACATTATGATATTGCAAAATGAAGCAGTGAAACATTGGAGGGTGTTTCCCTGCTTGTGAGCTTCCTGGGTTTTGAAAAACAAAGACCGGCCTTAAGCTCTATCTTTATCCTTTGAAGAAGGGATGTTTGTAGAAGCAGGGATGAGTGTCCTAACATGACTTCAGCTCCATGTGAAACTAAGTTTAATGGTGGAAGAGAAAAGGAGAGGCTCAGAGAGATGAGGATGGGTTTGAGAAAAATATTTTTTATTATTTTTTATTTAACCAGGTAGGCCAGTTAAGAACAAGTTCTCATTTACAACTGCGACCTGGCCAAGATAGTTCAAAGCAGTGCGACACAAACAACACATGAGTTACACATGAGATAAACACACGTACAGTCAATAAATAGAAAAGTATGTTTACAGTTTGTGAAAATGTAGTAAGGTTAGGGAGATAAAGCAATAAATAGGCCATAGTGGGTGAAATAATTACAATTCAGCAATTAAACAGAAAATGAATGTGCAAGTAGAGTTACTGGGAAGCAAAAGAGCAAAAAAATAAATAACAATATGGGGATGAGGTAGTTGGGTGGGCTATTTACAGATGAGCTATGTACAGGTGCAATGATCAGTAAGCTGCTCTGATCGCTGATGCTTAAAGTTAGTGAGGGAGATATAAGTCTCCAGCTTCAGTGATTTTTGCACTTCGGTCCCGTCATTGGCAGCAGAGAACTGGAAGGAAAGGCGGCCAAAAGAGGAGTTGACTTTGGGGGTGACCAGTGAAATATACCTGCTGGAGTGCGTGCTACAGGTGGGTGCTGCTATGGTGACCAGTGAGCTGAGATAAGGCAGGGCTTTACCTAGCAAAGACGTATAGATGACCTGGAGCCAGTGGGTTTGGCGACGAATATGTAGCAAGGGTAAGCCAACAAGAGCATACATGTAACGATTTTCGTTTGTGGAATAAGGTGAAGAAACCCAAAGTGCAGCATGGTACGTATCCATAATACTTTTAATAAAAAATCAATACACGAACAAAAACGATAAACGAACAATTCTGACAGGTGCAACAAACACTAACCAGAAAATAACTACCCACAACCATAGTGGGAAAACAGGCTGCCTAAGTTGCCAGCTGCCTCTGATTGGGAACCATACCAGGCCAAACACATAGAGATAGAAACACAAAACATAGAATGCCCACCCCAACTCACGCCCTGACCAAACTAAAATAGAGACATAATAAAGGAACTAAGGTCAGGATGTGACAGTACCCCCCCCCCCCCCCAAAGGTGCGGACTTCGGCCGCAAAACCTAAACCCATAGGGGAGGGTCTGGGTGGGCATCTGTCCGCGGTGGCGCGGGACGTGGACCCCACTCCACCATAGTCTTGGCCCACTTAAGTGGCGCCTTTGGAGCGGCGACCCTCACCGCCCTTGCAGCGGGCCCCGAATAGACGGGCGACTCTGGCAGCGCCGGAGAGAAGGGCGACTCTGGCAGCGCCGGAGAGAAGGGCGACAGACTCTGGCAGCTCCTGACTGACGGGCGGGAGACTCTGGCAGCTCCTGACTGACGGGCGGGAGACTCTGGCAGCTCCTGACTGACGGGCGGGAGACTCTGGCAGCTCCTGACTGACGGGCGGGAGACTCTGGCAGCTCCTGACTGACGGGCGGGAGACTCTGGCAGCTCCTGACTGACGGGCGGGAGACTCTGGCAGCTCCTGACTGACGGGCGGGAGACTCTGGCAGCTCCTGACTGACGGGCGGGAGACTCTGGCAGCTCCTGACTGACGGGCGGGAGACTCTGGCAGCTCCTGACTGACGGGAGGGAGACTCTGGCAGCTCCGGACAGGAGGGAGACTCTGGCAGCTCCGGACAGGAGGGAGACTCTGGCAGCTCCGGACAGGAGGGAGACTCTGGCAGCTCCGGACAGGAGGGAGACTCTGGCAGCTCCGGACAGGAGGGAGACTCTGGCAGCTCCAGACAGGAGGGAGACTCTGGCAGCTCCAGACAGGAGGGAGACTCTGGCAGCTCCGGACAGGAGGGAGACTCTGGCAGCTCCGGACAGGAGGGAGAACCTGGAGGGAGGAGACGGAGAGACAGCCTGGTCCTTGGAGGAGGCACAGGATAGACCGGGCCGTGAAGGCGCACTGGAGGTCTCGAACTAAGGGCCTGCACAACCTGTCCTGGCTGGATGGTGATTTTACCCCGGCACGTGCGGGGCGCAGGCACAGGACGCACTGGGCTGTGCAGACACACGGGAGACACAGTGCGCAGAGCCGACGCAAGATATCCTGGCCCGAGGAGACGCACTGGCTGTCTGGAGAGCAGGGCTGGCACCATCCGCCCTGGCTGGATCCTCACCCTAGCCCGGTAGATACGGGGAGCTGGGATGTAGCGCACTGGGCTAAGAATGCGTACTGGGGGCACCGTGCGCTCCACCGCATAACACGGTGCCTGACCAGTACGACGCCCACCACGGTAAGCACAGGGAGTTGGCACAGGTCTCCAACCTGACTCTGCCACACTCCCCATGTGGCCCCCCCCCCCCCCCCAATACATTTTTGGGGCTGCCTATCGGGCTCCCCGCTCAGCCTTAGCTGCCTCCAGTTCCTCCTGTGGACGGCGATACTCCCCAGCCCGTGCCCAGGGTCCCTTGCCTTCCAGTATCTCCTCTCATGTCCATTTCTCCAGATAGCGCTGCTCACCTGTCCAGGAGTCCCTTCCACGCTGCTTGGTCCTTTTGTGGTGGGTAGTTCTGTAACAATTTTCGTTGGTGGAAGAAGATGAAGAGGACCAGAGTGCAGCGTGGTACGTATCCATAATACTTTTAATCAAAAATGAATACACAAACAAAAACAACAAAACGATAAACAAACAGTTCTGACAGGTGCAACAAACACTAACCAGAAAATAACTACCCACAACCATAGTGGGAAAACAGGCTGCCTAAGTATGGTTCTCAATCAGAGACAATGATTGCCAGCTGCCTCTGATTGGGAACCATACCAGGCCAAACACATAGAGATAGAAAACATAGAACACAAAACATAGAATGCCCACCCCAACTCACACCCTGACCAAACTAAAATAGAGACATAATAAAGGAACTAAGGTCAGGACGTGACAATACAGGTTGCAGTGGTGGGTAGTATTTGGGGCTTTGGTGACAAAACGGATGGCACTGTGACAGACTACATCCAATTTGCTGAGTAGAGTGTTGGAGGCTATTTTGTAAACTACATCGCCAAAGTTGAGGATCGGTAGGATAGTCAGTTTTACAAGGGTATGTTTTGCAGCATGAGTGAAGAATGATTTGTTGCGAAATAGGAAGCAGATTCTAGATTTAATTTTGGATTGGAGATGCTTAACTTGAGTCTGGAAGGAGAGTTTACAGTCTAGCTAGACACTTAGGTATTTGTAGTTGTCCACATAAGTCAGAACCGTCCAGAGTAGTGATGCTAGACGGGCTGGCGGGTGCGGGCAGTGATCGGTTGAAGAGCATGCATTTAGTTTTGCTAGCATTTAAGAGCAGTTGGAGGCCACTGAAGGAGTGCTGTATGGCATTGACACTCGTCTGGAGGTTTGTTAAGACAGTGTCCAAAGAAGGGCCAGAAGTATACAGAAAGGTTCAGACAACAGGCCCTCCAATTTGACACACTGAACTCTATCTGAGAAGCAGTTGGTGAACCAGGCTAGGCAGTCATTTGAGAAACCAAGGCTGTTGAGTCTGCCAATAAGAATGCTGTGATTGAGTCGAAAGCCTTGGCCAGGTCGATGAATACGGCTGGACAGTATTGTCTTTTATTGATGGCGGCTATTATATCATTTAGGACCTTGAACGTGGCTTAGGTGCACCCATGACTAGCTCGGAAACCAGATTGCATAGCGGAGAAGGTACGGTGGGATTCGAAACAGTTAACTTGACTTTAGAAAGTCAGGGTAGGATAGACACAGTTTTGGTCTAGAGTGTCACCCTCTTTGAAGAAGGGGATGACCACGGCAGCTTTCCAATCTTTAGGGATCTCAGACACTACGAAAGAGAGGTTGAACAGGCTAGGGGTTGCAGCAATTGCGGCAGATAATTTTAGAAAGAGAGGGTCCAGATTGTCTAGCCCAGCTGATTTGTAGGGATTTTGCAGCTCTTTCAGAACATCAGCTATCTGGATTTAGGTGAAGGAGAAACGAGGCTTGGGCAAGTTGCTGCGGGGGGTGCAGAGCTGTTGACCGGGGTAGGGGTAGCCAGGTGGAAAGCATGGCCAGCCGTAGAAAAAGGCATGTTGAAATTCTCGATTATCGTAGATTTATCGGTGGTGACAGTGTTTCCTAGCCTCAATGCAGTGGGCCACAGGGAGGAGGTGCTCTTATTCTCCATGGACTACAGTGTCCGAGAGCTTTTTAGAGTTTGTGCTACAGGATGCACATTTCTGTTTGAAAAAGCTAGCCTTTGCTTTCCTAACTGCCTGTGTATATCATGGGGGCTTTTCCCTGAAAAGTTGCATATCATGGGGGCTATTTGATGCTTATGCAGTACCCCACAGGATGTTTTTGTGCTGGTCAAGGCAGTCAGGTCTGGAGTGAATCAATGGCTATATCTGTTCTTAGTTCATTTTTTGAATGGGGCATGCTTATTTAAGATGGTGAGAAACGCACTTTTAAAGAATAACCAGGCATCCTCTACTGACGGAATGAGGTCAATAACCTTCCAGGATACCCGGGCCAGGTCGATTAGAAAGGCCTGCTCGCTGAAGTGTTTTAGGGAGATTTTGACAGTGATGAGGGGTGATCGTTTGACCGCGGACCCATTACGCACGCAGGCAATGAGGCAGTGATTGCTGAGATCCTGGTTGAAGACAGCAGAGGTGTATTTAGAGAGCAGGTTGGTCAGGATGATATCTATGGTGCCTGTGTTTACTGATTTAGGGTTGTACCTGGTAGGTTCCATGATAATTTGTGTGAGATTGAGGATATCTAGCTTAGATTGTAGGACGGCCGGGGTGTTAAGCTTATCCCAGTTTAGGTCACCTAACAGTACAAACTCTGAAGATAAATGTGGGGCAAATAATTCACATATGGTGTCTAGGGCACAGCTGGGGGCTGAGGGGGGTCTATAACAAGCGGCAACATTGAGAGACTTATTTCTGGAAAGGTGGGCACAGACCTGGATAGCATGACAGAACTCTGCAGACTATCTCTGCAGTAGATTGCAACTCCTTCCCCTTTGGCAGTTCTAACTTGGCGGAAAATGTTATAGTTAGGAATGGAAATGTTTGAATTTTTGGTGACCTTCCTAAGCCAGGATTCAGACAAGGCTAGGACATCAGGGTTGGCGGAGTGTGCTAAAGCAGTGATTCAATAAAACTTAGGCTTCTGATGTTAACATGCATGAAACCAAGGCTTTTACGGTTACTGAAGTCAACAAATGATTGCGCCTGGGGAATAGGAGTGGAACTAGTGCCTACACGGCCTGGGTTAACCTCTACATCACCAGAGGAACAGAGGGGGTATAGGATAAGGGTACGGCTAAAGGCTATAAGAACTGGTCGTCTAGTGCATTGGGGACAGTGAATAAAAGTAGCAGATTTCTGGACATGGTAGAATAGATTCAAGGCATAATGTACAGACAAGGGTATGGTAGGATGTGAGTACAGTGGAGGTAAATCTAGGCGTTGAGTGACGATGAGAGAGGTTTTGTCTCTAGAGGGACAAGTTAAGCCAGGTGAGGTCTCTGCATGTGTGTGGGGTGGGACAAAAGAGCTATCCAAGACATTTTGAGCGGGACTGAAGGCTCTACAGTGAAATAAAACAGTAAAAACTAGCCAAGACAGCAGTAGACAAGGCATATTAACATTAGAGAGAAGCATGAGGCAATCACAGGTGTTGATCAGGAGAGCTAAATTAACAACTTGGTAAATGGCGTTGAACGGGCAGAGCGGGTCAGTTAGGTACATACAGGACCTGAGTTCGAGGCTGGGGCCGACAGGTAAACACAATGAGGTACAGTGTTATTGAAACAGTCCAGGGGGCATAAGCTGTGTAGTAGCCGAGTGATCATATGGTCAAAAGAGCAGAAATAGGTGAGTCAGGGGGCTGTTCCATAGATAGAGGGATGATTGAGAGAGAGGAATGAGAGAATAACGGAATAATGAAAATAACATAGGGAGTAAGAAAGAAATTAAAGAAATTAGTCAAACCAAGAAAAAGAAAGTGAGTGAGAGAAATAGAGTTGAGGATGAGAGTGCTTAGCCAACAGAAAACGAGCTGGGAGATGCTAGGCTTTGTTTAATTCCCAAATGGCACACTATTCCCCATATAGTGCACTACTTTTGACCAGAGCCCTATGGGCACTTTTGACTAGAGCCCTATGTGCACTGGTCAAAAGTGTGCACTATAATAGGAATTGGGATGTATCCTTTGTCTCCTGGTGCACATGTTTCTCATTAGCAGAGCTCAGACCTGTCCTCTGAGCTGTCATAGGGAATGTGCGTGTTTGGGAACACATTGATGGCCCTTGGCCCCTGAGGGTGTGTAATGAGCCCATCTTGTCAGAGACACCCTGGCCACACTGTCACAGACCACATCCTCCTGAAGGCCGTACCTCACCCTATCTCCCATCATTCCCCTCCTCACCCCTTTGTACTTACTTACTCTCCACCAACCCTTCCCACCCCTCCTTCCCCTCCCCTCCTCACCCCATCCCCTCTCCGTCCCCTCCTTAAAGGAGCCCTTTCCTCACCCCCTGCTTCTCCTTCCCCTCTCATCACCTCCCTATCCTCTCCCACCGCTCCCCTCCCCTCATCCCCCATTCCCTATTTATCTTTTCCTGGAATGGCCTTCCACCGGCCAGAACTTGAACCAGGCCTCCAGCCCTGAGACACTGAGGCCAATACTAGAGACCACAAGATTTTCATATCAGTAGGCTTAAAAGGGAACATAGCCCCAATATTTTTCATCCCTCAAGTTGTGTTTGTTGTTAGTTGGAGAGTTAGAAAGTTGGCTGTCAGAAGTTTCAAGGCATGGCATATGAGGGTGCGGAGAGACACAATGGGCTGGACCCTGGAGATGGAGGCGGTGGGATCATGTGGGTCTGTGCAGGGGTGATGTCGTTGAACATTTTAATAAATTAGTAAAAAAAATATTTAAAAAGTTGTTTGTTATCCTTGTGAATGAGTCCACTGTGTCCAGCCCCAGTAAGATGGACTTTTAATTCAGAGGACTATCGATTCTGATGAGGTTTCTCACTGAATTTTATCTGTTGCTTTAATGTATCTTAAAGATGAAACTGAATGCTGGATTATGACAAAAGTTGACTTCCTTGTGCTACAAGTTACTATATTCAGTACCAGCTGTGTTCTCATGATGGTCTCTTTGTAGTTGTGTTCCTGTGGTCTTGTTCGTTCTGCTGACCATGTTCTCACAGTTATTAGCAGTTTGCGGTCAGTGGAAGATGACTCTCCCCATGTGTCTCCTGGCCAAGTCTCCTCAACCTCTCTCCCATGCACAGTCTGCCAGGGGTTCTGGACTGAAGCCTCCACCTCTCCCCAGTCTTTACGGTTTGCTGCCAGTGGGTCTGGAGCGAGCAGCCCTCTCCCCTGCCTTTACTGTTTCCCTCCCCTCCCCTCCCTCCCTCCCCTCCCCCTCTCCTACCCCTGCCAGTGTGTCTGTCTGTGCAGCCCCAACCTATCCCCTGCACATTGTCTGCCAGTGGCTCTGGTCTGAAGCGAGCAGCACTCTCCACATCCATCTGGCCGAGCAGCGTAAGTGTTGTTTATGCAGAGATGGAGAAATCTCTCTGCTCCCATTTCCCCAGACGTTCATTAAGCTAAATTGTCACTGGAACGACCTCAGTAACAGTCACTGTCAGACTAGGGGCTCTATTCAATCCGTATCGCTGAAGTTCAACGTTACAGCGTATATGTCAGCTCAATCAGAAATAACCTTTGCATTTCTATCGCACAATCTTTAATGCTTCAGCGATCCAGATTAAATAGAGCCCTAAACCACAGGCCTGAGTCTTCTGTTAGCTCAGCAACAAAGTGCAAGACAATGGAGCCTGGAATAAGCATGTTATGAATCAATCATAGTTAAACTAGATAATTTAACTTGATGTTATCACCTAATAGCTACAATATCACCCTATTATTTGGGAAAGCTAGTTGCATTATGCAGCTCCCAACTCTACATACTGTTACAAGCTTTAACACATAGACCTAATGGGTTTGTATGAAATGTGGGTAGGTTTATTATCTTATACTCATTGTAAAGGATGCTTTGTGTGTGTCTTAGCTGGTACCTGCTGTGTATATCTGTTATCACTTAATTTGTTGTGTTATTGTGTAGTGTGTTGTTCATCACTGGCAGGTGAGCTCTCTCAGTGTGATCCAGATTGTGGCCACGGCCACAGTGACCTGTTTAATGCTTGTATAATTTCTCAACCCTGACTTGTCAGAAAAATATTCAGCAGGCAGGCAGTGAAATGAATATGTGGACCATCTGGGGATGTTACCATGGTCACTGGTGTCTTCTGCATTTAAGCCTTGTCAGCTCTGGGATTTGATCCAGCAACCTTTCAGTTACTGGCCCAACATTCCTACCCGCCAGGCTACCTGCCGCCCCTAGATCGTGGCAGTGGGATTTGAACCCACGCCTCCGTAGAGACTGGAGCGTTAATCCAGTGCCTTAGACTGGTCGGCCACACTACCCAGTATGAGAGATGGGTCATAATAATATCTCAGGAGTATACTACTGTATATCCCTAGACCCATCTCTCATACTGGCCAACACGTCTACCTGTTTATTATGATATTATTGCAGTGCTCAGCCTTGGCACAGCAACTATGGCATTCCTGGCATTTCTGTACAGCACTTTGAGATTTCAGCTGATGTACGAAGGGCTATATAAATAAATTTGATTTGATATGATTATTTTGGACCAGGATGAAAAAGTACCAGGATAGCGGCACGTCAGAACCTCTTACTCTCTCCTGTTCAGAGCATAAAGAAAGTCTGAGGAGAGCTAAAAAAAAAAAAGGGGGAGAGCAGGAGGCTGTGTGGTCTGTTTGAATGGGAAAAGAGCAACGGGGTGACATACTATATGAATTGTGGCATAAACAATGATGTCATTCATCGCAAACTCAATGAGTGGATATGTCATGACTCATGACTCACGCAGCTCTGTGTGAATGAGCGAAACGGTAATCAAGTGTAATAACTTCTTTACATGAAGGCATGTGATTAGACAGATGTTGTCATGGTGAAATGGAGGATGGAGGTTTGGTGGGAAGGTAAGTTAAAAGCAGGCGTGAAAGTTTATATGTAAGTGTGTGTGTTTGTGTGTGAGTGAGTGAGTGAATGTCACTAGGCAGGGCTAGGCTTGGCCCGGTGGCTTCTCTGTAATCCAGTACAACGGTTCGTTTTACAACAGCCTGTAAATTGGAGCCATTCGAAAGAGCTGCTCGCCCCCTCAGAGTGTGTGTGTAAATGTGTGTCTTGGTGTATTTGGGTGGGTATTAGCTAGTTTATGCAAACACGTGCGTCACTGCCAGGCTCGGCACAGAGTATACATCAACCGCAGGACAAACTAATCCGAACCTGGACCAATTCTTATAACGACCAAATGTAAATAACCAGAAAATAGGCTCGGGGTTCCAAAAAAATGCCTCCAATTCCTCCAGCTTTTATTCCATTCATTTGGGCCTAAACACTGGCTTAAGGCATAGACATAAACTGAATGAGAGATGCCCAGAGCCCTGGGTCTGTAACCACCACCACCCTGGCCTGTTTGTAGATGCCAAAACTCCCTGACAGTTCAGTACTTGGGGTCCTCTGGCAGGGACATGGGTTTAGGACATATCTCTGACAACTCCATGGAAAGGAAGGAGAAAACAAAGGGCTCACCGCCAACTAAGAGCCTGGCTTGTTGTCACCGACCAGGGTAGTGTGTGTGTGTGCGTGTGTGTTTAATCAGTCCAGCATGCCTCTTAGATCCGCTCCACATAGCTTCTTCATGACTGACAGCTTGGAGAACCTGGAAGTGACAAGGAGCAGGGGAGTTCACCAGAGGGAGAGAAAGGTGGATTAAGGAGGAGAGAAGGGGGGTGGGAAGAGAGATGATGGGGGGGCTACGGGGTGTCCCACTCACACCATCTGGAATCACCGCTTGTACCTAACGTCACTCTTCCTTGTCCTTCATCGTGCGCTACTAACACAAGAATGCACCATACCCACTACATCATCCTACATCATGATCATTTGATTACTGATACCATCGGCTGTAATGACAGCGCAAGACATCTATTATGATGTGTAATGTGCCTATAAAGTGGAATTTTACATCAGTCCACACCTGAGGCTGGGGGCTGGAGTCCACCTGTCAGTCACAGCTAACCACAGATTCTCCAAGGACATGAGAGCAGATTGTAGCTTTAATGTAATAGACATCCAAAGGATTTCAGACTCACGTCTTATCAGAACATCAGAGGACAATCTCAGACTGTGTCATTACTAGTGTTGGTTTTAGATCATGGCTGACTGTAAGCCTGGTTATCCTACCATATCATCTATCCACATCCTTCCACATTCTCTAGCTATTCTATAGCGACCGGGCTGCTCAACATGCTCATACAGAGCCAGGGCTGGAAAAGTAGAAGCCTATAGCTCTGTTTGGCTCTACATTTATAATCTCTGGCCTCGATAATCTACCGTGACTCCAGTCTCACACTCTTGTCATGTTTGTGAGGTCATTCTACTCCGCTGGAGACAGAGACAGCGAGGAAGAGGTCCCAGAGATCTCCTGGGCATTCTGGAGTTCTGAAGCTCCTATCCCAGGTCTCGCTCTTCGCTCTCACCGCCCTGCCTGCCGCCAGTTACCGAGGAACGCTGCCATGGAATTCTCCACTCTCTTAAATTAAACTCTTCACCAGCTCCAGCTGGTTCCGGGAGAGGGGGGATATCACAGGCTAGAAGTGAGAGAATGGATCCATCTTTCTTTCCCTTCTCATGTTTGGCTCCCTCTGCCTGCCCCTTTTAACACAACAGGCCTGATGTGCAGAGCTGCTGTGACCCGATCACCAGACTAGACTAGATGAGAGAGACAGAGACAGAGACAGACAGACAGACGAGAACTCTTGATTGTTGGATTGCCTTGCCTAAACTATGTGGTAACAGATAGGAGAGAATAGGACAGCGTTTTAGAAACACTATTGAAATCAGACCCACTGTTCTCCGTTACATGACCCATACTGTAGCAACAGAATCGATGACCTGAAAGCACTCATTTGTTTCGCCAGTTTGTCTGGCCAGCTACAGTGATAATAATGCAGTTTAATGCATCATACTTTCGCTCTGTTTGAATGACAAATTGGTCCAATGTACCTATCACATACTACATAGACATTGGACCAATTTGTCATTCAAACAGAGCGAAAGTATGATGCATTAAACTGCATTATTATCACTTTATAATTTTCTGGCTCTGCCACTCTCTCTCTCTCCTGTGCTGTGCAGGATTGTTTTTCTGTCCCATCTGTCTTGTATTTAATGTCTTTGACCTTTTCACGGCTTCTCTCGCTCTCGGGTCCACTGCCGGTTTGGTTTCCATTAGCCCTATGGCTCTGCATGTCTCACCTAGACAGACAGCCATTTTGTCTCACGTACACTATAGTGACCTGTCAGTAATCTGCTAATTGAATGTCTTCACACCTTTCACAGCTAGTCAAGGTCAGGTCAACGGAGTTTCCATGTGTGCGGTTCATTACAGCAAACAAACTTGGGTCTTGCAGTACACTTGCTTCCAACAAGTTCATGTGTGAGCCAAGACAGGCATATTTGTGTGAACTGACATGCTGTAATATTATGCCTCAGACAAAGGCCTGCCTGTTGGAGCTGACAGCTTTGGGTAAATATGACTAAAACAACTTTTGTACTGAGCTCGTATGTGTCTCGATGATACATTCTGTAGAGGGTTGCCAATGAGCAATGGTCCGGACAGAGCATGTTGCTGTGTTCTCTTAAAGAGAAAAATACATGACTTTGAGGGCATTACAGTTACTGTAGAGTAGCTTCCCTTTCAGCTGTTTTATACAAGTGAGATCCAGTGATGTTGGAGCCAGAAAAAATGGAGTCCTGTGGTGACTGGGAAGGCCTTGTGGTCTCTACTGTCTTTGAACCTGGTGTGAGAGTCTGCCCACTCTTTCTTTCTTTCTTCTCTTTCTCCTTTCCTTCCCCCCTCTCTCTCGTGCTCTCTCTCTCTCAATTTCAATTTCAATTTAAGGGGCTTTATTGGCATGAGAAACATATGTTTACATCGCCAAAGCAAGTGAAATAGATAATAAACAAAAGTGAAATAAACAATACAAAATGAATAGTAAACATTACACTCACAAAAGTTCCAAAAGAAAATGCATTTCAAATGTCATATATACAGTGTTGTAATGATGCTCTCTTTCTCACACTCACTCTCTCTCTCTTTCTCACTCACTCACACACACACTCACACACACACTCTCACACACACTCTCACACACACTCTCACACACACTCACACACACACACACACACACACACACACACACACACACACACACACACACACACACACACACACACACACACACACACACACACACACACACACACACACACGTGTTCCCTCTCAGGAAGGGTTGGTGGTGTCTGCCTTTCGTCTCCTGGTCTGTGATCAGAGGGTTCAGAGCAGCGTAGCAGGTGGCGGTCAACCCTGAGCGCTAAGCGAGTCTCACACAGCCAAAGAGAGAGAATGTGTGTGTGTCTCTCTCTCACACACACATACACACACCTCAGACTGGCCCGTGCTCCTCTCCTAAACAGAGAGCTGCCAGTGAGACATTCCAACCCTCTGTGCTGGTCTTTTGTCTCATCTGAGAGCTATGAAAAACCAACAGCTTTGAGATAGACTGGCTGTCCAACCCCAGGCCAAGGGAGTGTACTGTACCATTTAGACTAATGAACAACCTGGTTTTGCCTCTTCAACAGCCCTGTGCTGCCTCCTCCTCATCACCTCCTTGTTTCTAAGAATGTCGTTGGTTGAGCAATGGAATGAAAAGGTTTAAAGGAGGTGGATTAGTACGAGGCTGTTTAGCTTAGCGTCTGTCTCGCCTCTTCCTCCTCTTTCTCTACTCTCCTCATCACCACGTGTCAGCTGTTGGTTGAGCAACGGGAGGTGGAGCACGGATAGGAGGAGATCTGGAGGACCTAGCTTAGTGTGGTGGGGATGTCAAGGCCTTGGCAGGACGTTGCCCACAATTGTTTTGACTAGAGGATGAAACCCTGTCTTGTTCTATCGCTACCCCTTTGCATTCCTCCTCGCCTCTCTTCCCTCTCTCCACTGCTGTCTGCGGACAGCTGGGCCATGTCTGGAATCATCTGCCTCCTCTCTACCCTCCTTTTCCCCTCTTCTCTCCCGCCTCCCCCTCCCGCTGTTCTTGTCAACAATAAGAAACCCAAGCTGGAATATGACTTAATTTATGTATGATTACCATGTGGGAAGAATACATTTTTATCCCCATAGAGACTGTTGCAGCATGCCAAAAACCTGTTGCTGCAGCAGCCACTAGAGATTAGCTGTTCCTCTCTCAGCCTCTGACTCCCTCTAGTAGGCACAATCTGACATTACCACCACCAGCACTCCTTGAGACCTACTATATACAACCAAGTCAAACCTCTATTTTCTGTGCACAACCTACGCACTTCATGTGGATCTGAAATTATGTTCACTAATACTGCCTCATACTCTCACTCTCTCTCTCTCTCTCTGAGGCTATGGAAACCTTGGTGCTGGTGGTGTTGGGGTTGGTGGTCTTGGTGGTGGAGGATATGGAGCTGGTCTTGGAGCAGGCAGTCTAGGAGCAGGAGCCCTTGGAGGAGGATACGCTAAGCCTGGAGGTACAGTAGCAGTGTCACTTCAGGTTCAGGTTCTTGGACCACCAATTGTACTGACCCTGACCCTCTTAGTGCTGTTCAAGCTAATACTATGCTAAAAGACCACTTAGGCTACCGATCATTCCTGGCCACCAATAAAGCGCTTCACAATATGACACAATGAGACACAGAGTGTTAAAGGGTTGGATTAATAACCACACATGGCTTCTCTCCCGTCTCCTCAGCTGGTTATGGAGGAGGCTCGCCGTATGGAGGTGGTGGTGCTGGGGGCTACTTCCCTGGAGGTGGGCTGGAACAGAAGGCAGGACCCAAGCCAGGCTATGGGGCAGGAGGTGGACTACAACCAGGTACTGTACAGACAGAATACATTTTCAAAGCCATGCTTCTCTATCAATCAATCAATCAAATGTATTTATAAAGCCCTTTTACATCAGCAGATGTCACAAAGTGCTATACAGCAACCCAGCCTAAGACCCCAAACAGCAAGCAATGCAGATGTAGAAGACTGGGTGGCTAGAAAAAGCTCCCTAGAAAGGCAGGAACCTAGGAAGAAATCTGGAGAGGAACCAGGCTCTGAAGGGTGGCCAGTCCTCTTCTGGCTCTGCCGGGTGGAGATTATAACAGTACATGGCCAAGTTGTTCAAACGTTCATAGATGACCAGCAGGGTCAAATAATAATAATCACAGTGGTTGTAGAGGGTGAAACATGTCAGCACCTCAGGAGTAAATGTCAGTTGGCTTTTCATAGCAGAGCATTCAGAGTTAGAGACAGCAGGTGCGGTAGAGAGAGCGAATTGGAAAAACAGCCGGTCCGGGACAAGGTAGCAAGTCAGGTGATCAGGTCAGTGTTCCATAGTCACAGGCAGAACAGTTGAAACTGGCGCAGCATCACGACCAGGTGGACTGGGGACAGCAACCAGTCATCAGGCCAGGTAGTCCTGAGGCATTATCCTCCGGGAGGGATGGACCAGCATTTGTCTACGTGATAGTATTGCAATTTACATTTTAGTCATTTAGCAGACGCTCTTATCCAGAGCGACTTACAATTAGTGCTTTCATCTTTAGATAGCTAGGTAAGATGTTTTGTATAAAAAACAAACATTTTATTGCCATTCAATAATGTTGCTATGGATTTATCTGTGTTGTGTAAAGCTATAAAACAACCAAACACACATAAATCACAACAAACTATAAACCAACCTACATTTTGTTTCTGTGTTTCTCTACAGGCTATGGCGGTGGTGGATTACAGCCAGGTCTTGGTGAGTGGCATGGGCACCATGTTAGCACCCAGGGTTAACTGAAATTGAAATCCTAGTCGCAGCAGCCATTTTAGAACTAGTGATCTAACACTCTCTAACTGTACAGCTTTCAATAACTTATATAGGTTTGTGTGCTCACATGCTGTGAGAAAAAATGTCACATCAATTGCATCCAAACTTTTGACATGATTTATAGATTGGTGTAGATTGTTATTATTAAACAATATTGCCTGAACTACGTTGTTTTACATGGAACCCAAACCGGCTGCACGCATGCGCCATCGTGCATTCATTTATTTTGTTCCCCCACACCAAAACGTGATCAGGACACGCAGGTTAAAATATCAAAACAAACTCTGAACCAATTATATTAATTTGGGGACAGGTCGAAAAGCATTAAACATTTATGGCAATTTAGCTAGTTAGCTTGCACTTGCTAGCTAATTTGTCCTATTTAGCTAGTTTGCTGTTGCTAGCTAATTTGTTCTGGGATATAAACATTGAGTTGTTATTTTACCTGAAATGCACAAGGTCCTCTACTCCGACAATTAATCCACACATAAAACGGTCAACCAAATCGTTTCTAGTCATCTCTCCTCCTTCCAGGCTTTTTCATCTTTGAACTTATATGGTGATTGGCATCTAAACTTTCATAGTATTACTACACCAACTGGCAACACAGTTAGTCTTTCAATCACCCACGTGGGTATAACCAATGAGGAGATGGCACGTAGGTACCTGATTCAATAAACCAATGAGGAGATGGGAGAGGCAGGACTTGCAGTGCGATCTGCATCAGAAATATAAAGGAATTCTAGCCCTTGGCAACGCAGACGCTCGTTGACGTGCGCAAGCAGTGTGGGTGCAATAATTGAATGACATAGATTTCAAAATGTATTTTGCAACGCTCGTGCACGCGACGTGAGCGGTGTGGTCAGCCTATTAGAGTATGTTCAATGAAGGGTATCATGGCCTAGCATTATGGCAAAGAGCCTGTGTTTAAATATTGGTTGGCAGTTGACAAGGCCCTCAGTCACAGGCCGATACAGCTCTTGTGCAATGCTCCTCAACCCTATCTTGACTCTTTTCATGGCATTCCAACAAAACAATCCCATTCCATCCAAACCCCTTTCAGTGAGAACAGCAGCATTCCTCTCCATTCTCTCTGTTGCTAGTCTTCCCTTGTTTCTCTGAATCCCTTCGTTCGTTCACCACATACAAAAGGCACTGCGTAATGTCTGTTCCTTGGAGAGAAGGATTGGTGGATTTTAATATAGAAAGAGAAGGTTAAACAAATAAATTAAAACTTTTATCCCGACTGCCAAGCCCTCAAGAGCCAGAGCTGACAGCTAATTTCCTGCGTAGGGGATAACCAAAGAGGCAAAGAAATGAAGCATTTGATGAGGCAAGACAAATACCATGCATTATTGTGGTCTGTGTCCCAAATGGCACCCTATTCCCTACATGGTGTACTACTTTTGACCAGAGCCCTATGGGCCCTGGTCAAACGTTGTGCACTTTACACGGAATAGAGTGCCATAGAGCCTCTCTGCCTCTCAGAACAACTCTGGATAAACATTTGCATTGTCCACATTCTTTGATCACTGTGATGATGATGGTGATGATGATGATGATGATGACAAACTCAAGGGGACCTGAAGGTGCAGGAACAGGAGCTGCAGTGCCCATAGGAAATAAGAGACACACACAAAGCTGAAATCATGCCATCCAGTCCTACCTTTTCTCTTGACAATGTTCAATGTTTTATCATTATCCTCTAGAAGTGTAATGTACACTAGCTATGCTGATTCACAATATTGACGCGGGACTCACTTGTATATGATTAGTTGTTACTATAGTATGTAATGTCTCTACTATGTGTCTCTTTCAGCCCCTGTTATTCCTCAGACTGGCCTACCTGGAGGTGGGCTGGGACCAGGTGCCGGAAAAGGAAAGGCTCCAAAAGGAGGAGTACCAGGTGAGTGAGTGTTTATATAACTATGCACGTGTACAAAATATGATGAATGCTATTGGATGCAGTATAAAATCATTGATTGCATTGGTCTTTGCAGGTGTGGGGGTGCCTGGACTTTACCAAGGTGGCCAGGTGCCAGGACAAGGTGTGCCTATTCTCTTTCTCTGAAAGTCAAACCCACATAAATCACATTATATCAAAGAATGTTTAACCATATCCTCCCTTCATGGATTTAATACAGGTTGATGTAACTCAGGGATTTGCATGCTGTGATATCCATTCATTTGCTAATTATCTGATCCCCTTTTCATATCTGCAGGGTTTGGTGGTCGTGGAGTGTTGCCCGGTGTGGCCACTGGGAACGGACTCAATCCCAAATCATGTAAATCAATCATGCTTTTAATAAAACATGCAACATATTTGATGACATGACATTTAATTGGGATACCTGTAACATGCATGCATCTACAGATCACATTGTTTTCATGTCTTGTCTGTCTGTCTGTCTTTCTGCCTGCCTGTCTGTCGCCTGTCTGTCACCTGTCTGTCACCTGTCTGTCTGATATGATTTGTCCTCTACAGTGCCAGGTGGAGGACAACAGGGACCAGGAGGCTCGGGTCGTGTTGGTTATGGAGGACCAATGCAGCCAGGAGTATTCCATGGATACCCACTCAAAACACCCAAAACACAAGGTTTGTCGTCAGACAATTTAATGACTACTACTTTATTTTCTACTATCAATTCACAGCTAAAATGTTGATAATGAAGCTACATTTTTGAGTCTTTGCATTGCCATCATGGAATCTATAGAGATGGACACATAGCTAGTGTTAAAACAAGTGTATTATCATTTGGCGTGTGCAGGTAAACTGGAGGTGGCAATCCTCCATTAGTTACTTAAAAACAACTATAACACTTCTGGTGGCCTTTTGGCAGAGATGCACTTATAGTTCTGAGTACCGTCTCAAAAGTCAAAAATTCGTAATAAACTCCTGACAACTGGCCTCTGAACCATCAAAATGCTTAATAACATGGACCTACGCGGCTGAGGACACTCAACTAAGGTATAGGGAAGCCTCCCAAACAAAGGAAGACACCGAGACAACTAATACCAGTGAGGATAGAAAGGAAGAAATTCTCAATCCAATACATTTTTATAGAAATTTAGCAAAAATAGATAAGATCTTGCTACCATGGAAAGGAAAATACCTGTCTATTTGTGGAAAAATCACCCTGATTAACTCTTTAGTCATATCAGTTTACCTATTTGCTTATGGTTTTGCCAACACCTGCTTTTTAAATGATATGAACAAAAAATATTCAATTTTATTTGGAATGGCAAGCCAGACAAAATTAAAAGGGCCTACTTATGCAACAAATATGAATTCGGAGGGAATAGATGATTAAATATTAAAGCATTAGACCTCTCACTAAAGGCATCAGTCATACAAAAAGTATACTTAAATCCGAAATGGTTCTCTAGTAAATTAGTAGGAATGTCTTACCCCATGTTCAAGAATTGCCTTTTCCCTTTATTCAGATTACAACTGCTCACTTTTGGTTGTTCGAAAAAAATATATAATCTCCAAAATATCATTATTTGTTAAACAAGCCTTAGAAAGTTGGTTGCAATTTCAGTTTTAATCCACCTCAAAAAGACAGAACAAATAATACAACAAATATTGTGGTTAAACTCAAATATACTAATTGATAGAAAAAACATATTTTTAGATAAAATGTTTAAAAAAGGTAACATTTTTGTAAATGATATCATACATAGAGTTGTCACACATGCAGCTAACGCAGACATATGGAAATGTGTATTCTACCCAAAATTACAACTAACTAATTGCAGCATTACCACAAAAAATGGAAGAGGCAAGTAGAAGGGGGAAGAAGTAAGGACCTTGTCTGTCGGCCCTGCTTTAAAGACCATAAATGGTTGAAGAAAATTGTGATAAATAAAAACATATACCAATTTAATTTATGGACCCAAAAAATTGACAGCTGTGCCATATAAATTGCAAAATAGTTGGGAAGAGACTTTCGAGAGACAACGCAGAGACAACGGCAAATTCAAAAAACGTTTTTCTATTTAAAACGATTATTCTAAATTCTTGCAATCAATAGAATGTTATATACAGTGGGGCAAAAAAGTATTTACTCAGCCACCAATTGTGCAAGTTCTCCCACAGACAAAATGAGAAAAAGAAATCCAGAAAATCACATTGTAGGATTTTTAATGAATGTATTTGCAAATTATGGAGGAAAATACGCATTTGGTCACCTACAAACAAGCATGATTTCTGGCTCTCACAGACCTGTAACTTCTTCTTTAGAGGCTCTTCTGTCCTCCACTCGTTACCTGTATTAATGGCACCTGTTTTAACTTGTTATCAGTATAAAAGACACTTGTCCACAACCTCAAATTTGTAAATGATATCATATTTGTAAATGATATCATACATAGAGTTGTCAGTATAAAAGACACCTGTCCACAACCTCAAATTTGTAAATGATATCATATAACAGTCACTCTCCAAACTCCACTATGGCCAAGACCAAAGAGCTGTCAAAGGACACCAGAAACAAAATTGTAGACCTGCACCAGGCTGGGAAGACTGAATCTGCAATAGGTAAGCAGTTTGGTTTGAAGAAATACACTGTGGGAGCAATTATTAGGAAATGGAAGACATACAAGACCACTGATAATCTCTCTCGGTCTGGAGCTCCACGCAAGATCTCACCCTGTGGGGTCAAAATGATCACAAGAACGGTGAGCAAAAATCCCAGAACCACACGGGGGACCTAGTGAATGACTTGCAGAGAGCTGGGACCAAGGTAACAAAGCCTACCATCAGCAAGGGCATTGAAGATGAAACGTGGCTGGGTCTTTCAGCATGACAATGATCCCAAACACACCGCCCGGGCAACAAAGGAGTGGCTTCGTAAGAAGCATTTCAAGGTCCTGGAGTGGCCTAGCCAGGCTCCAGATCTCAACCCCATAGAAAATCTTTGGAGGGAGTTGAAAGTCCGTGTTGCCCAGCAACAGCCCCAAAACGTCACTGCTCTAGAGGAGATCTGCATGGAGGAATGGGCCAAAATACCAGCAACAGTGTGTGAAAACCTTGTGAAGACTTACAGAAAATGTTTGACCTCTGTCATTGCCAACAAAGGGTATATACCAAAGTATTGAGATAAACTTTTGTTATTGACCAAATACTTATTTTCCACCATAATTTGCAAATAAATTCATTAAAAATCGTACAATGTGATTTTCTGGATTTTTTTTCTAATTTTGTCTGTGATAGTTGAAGTGTACCTTTGATGAAAATTACAGGCCTCATCTTTTTAAGTGGGAGAACTTGCACAATTGTTGGCTGACTAAATACTTTTTTGCCCCACTGTATATACACTACTGGCAGAGTTCCTCTGTCCAGTGTCTGTTCTTTTGCCCATCTTAACCTTTTCTTTTTATTGGCCAGTCTGAAATATGGCTTTTTCTTTGCAACTCTGCCTTAAAGGCCAGCATCCTGGAGTCGCCTCTTCACTGTTGACATTGAGACTGGTGTTTTGCAGTTACCATTTAATGAAGCTGCCAGTTGAGGACTTGCGAGGTGTCTGTTTCTCAAACTAGACACTAATGTACTTGTCCTCTTGCTCAGTTGGGCACCGGGGGCCTCCCACTCCTTTTTCTATTCTGGTTAGAGACCGTTTGTGCTGTTCTGTGAAGGGAGTAGTACACAGCATTGTACGAGATCTTCAGTTTCTTGCCAATTTCTCTCATGGAATAGCCTTCATTTCTCAGAACAAGAATAGACTGATGAGTTTCAGAAGAAAGGTCTTTGTTTCTGGCCATTTTGAGTCTGTAATCGAACTGACAAATGCTGATGCTCCAGATACTCAACTAGTCTAAAGAAGGCCAGTTTTATTGCTTCTTTAATCAGATCAACAGTTTTCAGCTGTGCTAACAATTTTTCTAATGATCAATTAGCCTTTTAAAATGATAAAATTGGATTAGCAAACACAACGTGCCATTGGAACACAGGAGTGATGATTGCTGATAATGGGCCTCTGTATGCCTATGTAGACATTCCATAAATAATCTGCCGTTTCCAGCTACAATAGTAATTTACAACATTAACAATGTCTACACTGTATTTCTGATCAATTTGATGCAATTTTAATGGACAAAAAAATGCTTTTCTTTAAAAAACAAGGACATTTCTAAGTGACCCCAAACTTTTGAATGGTAGTGTATATATTTACCAAAATAATATAATGGGGGATTGGAAATGTTGCAGACAATTACATTGATGGAAGCAACAATCTATCCACAATATTAAAGCTGATCCACAGAGAAAAATAAATAGAAAATAAAAATACCAGTGAGGATACATCCAACGCCGCCATATTGAATGTTCTGAATCAACAACAAACTTTGATGCAGACAATGGTCAAACAAGCAGTTAAGGAATCCCTGGAGGAACTGCTTTCAGGATAAATTAAATCACTCAAGGATATGGTGGAAGCCTCCAACACATCTATCTTAAAACTCTCAAACGACATTGCCAGCCAATCTGTCACATGCAAATCTCTGGAGCGGCGTTGTGATGAGATGCAGGTTAGCGCCAGGGCTACTACAGACGACATAGCCACCTGCCGAGATGCAGTGAAGCAACTGCGGGATAAAATTACGTCGCTTGAAGACAGAGAGAAGAGCAGGCGAGAGACCTCCATCTCTTCCCGGAGGAGCTCCTATGTGCCCTCCTGCAGCCGGGAAAACAGAGTCTGTAGGTAGGCCTGCAGCAGCATGGCTATGTTGGTAAGGTGGCCAAGAGAGCAGAGGGACCCATATGTAGCTTTCAAGTCCGCAAAATTGCGGGTTCCGCCCTGGCAGAGGCCCAGCTCTCCTGCAAGGCCTCGCGGAACTCAGCAGAGATAGGAACAGATGGAGAGTCATCACTCTCCACCAGTTGATGTCCAGTGCAGTGGCTACCCAAGTGAGTAGGCTCCTCATAGCCTCTCGAGCCGCTGGGGCGATGAAGCCCTGCTGGCGGCTTCTGATGGCCTGTCAGCCTGGTAGCCCCGCTCACGGTGGTGAACAGTGCCAGCATCGTCCCCCAGGAACAGCCTATCACTGGCCAACAGGGAACAGCTGTCGTCGCTGTCGAAGCTATCAACCTCCTGAAGCAGGGCATGCACCCTCCATTCAAGGTGGTCCCAGCGGTCCGAGTCATGCCCCCATCCAGGACTGGCAGCAGATGGGCTCTGCCCGTGATGGCTCCGGCCACTCTTCCTGCGAGGGGTACTGGGCCCAGTAGAGGGACTAACAGCTCGCTGCTGCACCTCTCCTGAAGGAGTAAGCTCGTCCCCAGCCTGAGTCCGTGCCTGGCCGACCCACTCGCGCATGGCCTCCAATCGTAACAGGTGCAGGAGAGCTCTCGACCACCCTCTCCGCATGGCTCAAACCCAGGCCGTGCATAGACAAGGTATGTGGATCCCCAGGGGGATGCCACCATCACACCTGTCACAAAGGGAAGCCATGAGCTCAGCCAAGCCAACAAGACCATGAAGCAGGGGTCCGACGCCCTGGGAGAGCTATGTTTTGACCCGCTTGGAGGAATTCAACCGGGTAATGGATAAATAACCCAGTACCTCTGCAACACAGAAACCAGGTAATGGATTTGATTTATATGCTTTTGTTTTACGCCAACTGCAATATTACCTAGCCGGTTTAATATCCAAGCAGTAAAACAGCGCCTTATGGCGTGTATTGCGGCCATGTTGTCTATATATAGGGGCGGACCCCAGCCGTGACACAGGTGTACACGGGAGTGAATCTGTAAATCCACACCTCGGATGTATCCCTCCGCCGCGGAGTGATACCAAAATATTGGAGTGATCCAATATAGTGAATCATAATACTTATAAGCACACCCTATCACCTCGTCCCTCAAATTAAGTGAACACTTCTGATGAAGTATCATGACGTCTGACGAGTATACACTTGCAGGGCAAGGGGCGAGGGTGGAAGGAATGATTTTTATGGACACCCTTGGCTGGAAATTCGTCACTCGTTCATGCAGCGATGATTGTGTTTTCAGCCATTGGTGTCTTGAGGGTGCTTTATATCAATTGAGTGCATGTCTACTTATATTAAATATAGAATTATTAATATATGCCTACTGTATGATAGCTAGCAAATTCATTAGCTAACTAACGTTTGCCTGCCTAGCTGGAACTTCTGAAGAAGGGAAATATTTTATTTCTACCATTTCCAAAAGATAACCAAACAAAAACATATTTACTTTTTACACAGTTGCAAAATTACAACTTATTTGCATTCCTTTTTACTTACATGTATGTTGACTTCTCCATTGATGTTGTTTTTAAGTTTTGGCAGACTTTTCTTAGTGGATGTACAATTGTCGCGAATTGAATTATGGGTATTTTCTGGCCCGGAGTGAACATAATTGTTCAATTGGAAAGCAGACTAAAAGCGAGGGCTGAGGGTCGTTGCAAATTTCCTTTGCTTGGCTAATCATTTGGACCATCCTCCAAGATGGCGACGGCTATTCACCCAAGGGCATAAAGCGAGGGTAGTTGGACGAGGGTGTGTCTTTTCAGTGTTTGGACCGCAACCAGGGACTGGATTTGGGACGTGCGCCGCTGTTTGGGAGCCTCCTGATGTTAGCGAATTTGAGTTCCTACCAGCCAAAGAGAGCGGTTGAAGCTATAGACTTCCGCTCTTGCGGGTGGTTACTGTATTTGTTTCTATTATTGTTCAAACCCAGCTGTCAGAGTTTGTTCACAAATATGTATAAAGGGGCGTCATTTTTTCTCCCTGTTTATATTGAAGTAGGAGTTCATTAAATGTATTGTTCATTTTGTACTATACATTCTATATGACAAATGTTTTTAATGAACCGTGAGCTCATTGAGATGTCGCTAAATTCCTGTGGTTTGAATTCCGTTATCAAGCTTACCAAATGCTAGAATACATCAGACGCAAAAAGGTTGATATCGCCCTAATACATGAAACCCACCTCAAACATTCTGATGTCAATAGATTCCGAAACAGATACTACAAAAACTACAAATGTGTTGCTCACTCCTCAGCCACTAACAAAACGAAAGGTGTTTTAATATTATTTGATAGAAAACTACGCGTTCTGGTTGACAGTTCTGATAATGACGATGTAGGACATTTCGTATTTGTAACTACAGTTATAAATCACACGCTGTGTGATGTGTTTTGCCTCAATATATTGCCCCTGATTCCATATTGCCTTAGTTCTATCTCGAAAAGATTATTAGATCTATCAGAATACCAATTTGTTGTGGGAGGAGATTTTAATCAGGTATGTAATTCTCAGTTAGATTGCTCTCATGTTTCATCGCAAGCTCAAATTGATCAGGCTTCTGGTGATCTCGGAGCTGCAGAGTTTGATATTTTAGACGCCTGGCGTCTAAGGAATTTGACTGTCAAAGATTATACTTTCTTTTCTTCAATACATAATACATTTTCACAGATAGACTACATATTTGTATCTCCCTATATAAACAGGTGTATTCAGACAACCGAGCTGCTCCGCATAGTTATTTCTGTTCATGGAGCTGTCGTGTATAGTATCCTACTTGACAGCTACAAACATAAAGGTGCTAGAAGATGGCGCTTCAAAGCAACATTACTGCAGAATATGGCATTTTTGACACAGCTGTCAGCAAAGTTGAAATAATTGTTATTGTTTAACCTGTTGCGACGACCAAACCCGGATCCGGGATTCTATTTATAGACCTAAGCTCATTACCATAACGCAACGTTAACTATTCATGAAAATCGCAAATGAAATGAAATAAATATGCTAGCTCTCAAGCTTAGCCTTTTGTTAACAACACTGTCATCTCAGATTTTCAAAATATGCTTTTCAACCATAGGAAAACAATCATTTGTGTAACAGTAGCTAGCTAGCGTAGCATTTAGCGTTAGCATTAGCGTTAGCATTAGCGTTAGCATTTAGCAGGCAACTATCACAAAAACAAGTAAAGCCTTCAAATAAAATAACTTACCTTTGAAGAACTTCTGATGTTTTCAATGAGGAGACTCTCAGTTAGATAGCAGATGCTCCGTTTTTCCAAAAAGATTCTTTGTGTATTAGAAATAGCTCCGTTTTGTACATCACATTTGGCTACCAAAAAAAAAAAAAAAAAAAAAAAAAAAACGAAAATTCAGCCCTCAAAACGCGAACTTTTTTCCAAATTAACTCCATAATATCGACTGAAACATGGCAAACGTGGTTTAGAATCAATCCTCAAGGTGTTTTTCCACATATCTCTTCAATGATATATCCTTCGTGGAAGCCTGGTTTCTCCTTGCTCTCAAATGGAAAAATAATTGCACCTGGCTTTACGCTCCAATTTCGACGCAGGGACACCAGGCGGACACTTGGAAAATGTAGTCTCTTATGGTCAATCTTCCAATGATATGCCTACAAATACGTCACAATGCTGCTAACACTTTGGGGGAACGACAGAAAGTGTAGGCTCATTCCTTGCGCAATCACAGCCATATAAGGAGACAATGGAAAACAGAGCTTCAGAAATTCTGCTCATTTCCTGGTTGAGGCATCATCTTGGTTTCGCCTGTAGAATGAGTTCTGGGGCACTTACAGACAATATCTTTGCAGATTCTGAAACTTCAGAGTGTTTTCTTTCAAAAACTGTCAAGAATATGCATAGTCGAGCATCTTTTCGTGACAAAATATCGCGCTTAAAACGGGAACGTTTTTTATCCAAAAATGAAATAGCGCCCCTAGAGATCAAAGAGGTTAATACAGATACAGCCACATCCCCTCGGTCACTTTGAGAGGTGGCAAATTGTTTTTTGAGGGGAAACTACCTCGTTTGTCTCACATTTTAACTCAACTCGCAGTAAAAAAAAAATAAAAAGTAGTAGATCTGGAAATACAGATTGCTCTGGTTGAAAACGAGCAGAAACAAACATTAACATAGCAAAAGGGGAAGATTTGAACAACATTAAAAAACACCATCTGGTAAGATATCACATGACCCGTCAGAAATGTATGATACATTTAGGCAGTTTTATTCCCAATTATATACATCAGAGGCGGACCCTGATCATAGTAAGATGACACACTTCTTATCATCATTGGACCTTCCCAAACTCGACAGAGAACAATCTGGATTCCTTGACTCCCCACTTAATCTTGAAGAACTCAGGAATGCATTAACGTCTATGAAAAGAGGCAAATCACCAGGACTTGATGGTTTCCCTCCTGAGCTGTTTCTTGAAGTATGGGATATTGTTGGGCCACTAATTCTTGGTTATATCAATCATGCATTAAAACATGGAGAATTCCATAGAGACCAAAACACCTCACTGATTATAGTTTTGTTTTAAAAAAGGGCAAATCTCCCCTAGACTGTAAAAGTTATAGGCCCTTAAGCCTTAATTACAACACAGCTCAAGCTGTTTGCAAAGTTACTTGCCATCAGATTAGAACTGCTTGTAGGACATCTCATTAGCAATGATCAAACTGGGTTTATAAAGGGTCGTTTAGCCTCAGACAATATTAGACGTGTATTCCATATCATAAATGAGTCCGAAAACGACCCAGTCCCTTCTGCACTTTTTAGTTTGGATGCAGAAAAAGCCTTTGATAGGCTAGAATGGAACTATTTATGGTGTGTTTTGGAGGCCTTTGGTTTTGGTAAAGGATTTATCTTCATGTTAAAAACGTTGTATTCTGCATCCCAAGCAGTTGTGCAGATGGGAAACATTCTATCCAAGACTTTCTGTATACAACGTTCCACATAACAAGGATGTCCATTATCACCTACACTCTTTGCACTGTCTTTGGAGCCCCTTGCTCCAGCAATTAGATTGGACCCACATATTTCACCCATCACTATTAAAGGTACCCAGAATAAAGTGTCACTCTATGCCGATGACACCTTATTGTATTTCTCAGACATCTCAATTTCCCTTCCACAGATTCTGACATTATTTACTATTTTTGGTTCATTCTCTGAATATAAAATAAACTGGAAAAATCTATACGGGTTCCCCTTAACAACCCTGTGAAATTGCTTACTTTGCCTGCTGCATCTCCAGTGCATTGGCGCGAGGCAGACTTTAGTTATTTGGGCATATGCATACCCACCAAATCTTCCCAAGTTTGCAGAAGAAACTATGTCAAATTAAAATAGGAGATTTGCAGAGATGGTCCTCCCTTTAAATCTCATTACAAGGTAGTATTGCAATAGTAAAAAATGAACGTACTCGGTCGACTAAATGTTAGGTGCCTATACCACCTCCACCAAAATACTTTGAGGAATTAAAGTCAATGACCTCAAAGTTTATTTGGAATGACGAAAAGCCACGCATTAGATATGATACTCCTACACGGTTAATGGGAACAGGAGGTTTGTCTCTTCCAGATTACAAATTATATTACTCATCTTTCCAAATAAAATCCTTGAGTGTATGGTCTGATGATTCTATTGCAGCATCTTGGAGAGGCATGGACAAAGCACCTGTTGCACCACATAGACTTACAGATCTATTTTTGGGGGGCATCAAGATAAAAATGTCATATAAATGTTTTTGTTAAATTATTTCCAACTCACTACAAGTATGTTACTATGCTGAGAAACACATAGGCAACACTAAGACGTTCTGTGATTCTTCTCCTATATGGCATAACTATAAGCTGCTGACAAACAACAAGTCTTTTCTGTACCCATTGTGGGCGGATAAGGGTGTGCATACCTTGCGAGACATGTATAATGATAAGGGGCTAATTCCTTTCCAGGACCTCAAACAAATGTATCCACTTCCAGGCTTTCATGGTTCCTTTTCCTACAGTTAAGATTTTTGTTAAAAACTTATGGTGTAGCATGGGATGCCCCATTAACATCCCACATAATGCTTACATGGATAGACCCTTCATTAACTTCTAAAATAGTCTCTGCCACTTCTGATTGCCTGCTGTCTGTTAAATGCGCTACATTGGGTGTCACTCTAGTATAGAACCGCGAAATGCAGGGATTGGGGCACGACCTGAACTGGGATGCCATTTGGGAAAATGTATTTTTTCCTCTAAAAACCCAGTACACCAGCTTATACATTATAAGGCTATACATAGAAGTTATGCAACCCCATTTAGACGTTTTAAGATTAAGCTGATTCCAACTCCAATCTGTGATAGATGCCGTATGAATGCTGTTGGAGTACTAATGCACATGTTTTGGGAATGTCCTGTGGGGTCCCAGTTCTGGTCACATGTTTTGGGAATGTCCTGTGGGGTCCCAGTTCTGGTCACATGTTTTTGGGAATGTCCTGTGGGGTCCCAGTTCTGGTCACTTTTCAGATTTCCTTACAACAATTATGGGTTTCCCTGTGGTCAAAGATTCACCTTTATTTTTGTTGAATGATGACTCTTCAATTGTATTGCAACTGGTTCAGAAAATAATCATATATATGGGGTTAACAGCAGTAAAAAGGGTTATCCTTAGTGCTTTGATTACCCCTACAATCCTCTCGCCTCAAACATGGTTATCATATTTTCAAGATAGTGTTCATATAGAGCGATCAGTGGCTGTGATAAACAAAGCTCTGGCAAATATAGTTGAGGCATGGGATGTATTATGCAAAAATTAGATCAGATATTAACAACTCTTGACCAAGCAATGGTCCTACGTGGTAGGGGAGTGGAGGGACAACATTTTATTTTCTGAGAATAATATAGAATATGTTTTATTGTAAACTCTACTTCCTTTCTGTAGATGTCATATTGTGCACTCAAATAATTGACTCCTGAGAGTATGTAATAGTTGTATTGAATGTTAATGTTGTCATGTTGGCTAGTATTTGTAAAGTGATCCGGCCTTGTGTGTTGTATATTGCGAAATAAAAATTAAATGTTGATCACAAAAACAAAACAAATCACTATCTTATTGTCCCTAAACGTCATTTATCCCAGTGTTTAATGGATGTTAAACGTCAGATGTTTGCGGTCTGTAAGTTGACACAATGTTGACAGTTCGTTACAGTTCCTTTCCCTCCAGTGCACAGTGTCTTATCCCCATCACCCCCATTATGGCCACATGCATAGCCCCATATACGGTCACGGTCACATGAGCAGCCATGGTCACGGGCAGTTCTATGGCTACCCCCCTCCTAGGCCTCAGGTTATGTATGGTGGGTTTATCAATGTGAATTGGCTGCTGAGAATCGAAATGTTCTCTTTTTGAGGCCCAGGTCCTGACTTTGGAACAAGGGTGTTTTCTTTCCTCTTCAAAACTGAGTTGTTGCCCTTTTCACCATGTGTTGTTGCAGTCACATCATCACGTTCTAGGAAGACCTCAAAATCAGAACGATGCTTCTACCACCTTCCCTTCTAAGACACTTTAAAAATCTGAAAAGTGCAAAAGCTCCGAACCTTAACCCACTAAAACTGTGACTGCTTCTGTCATGTATTGTATGTAAGTTAGCTGCTTCACACCCACTCCCGGTAAGGGACCACCACTTCAATCAATGTCAGTTAATGTTATATGTGTTAAGACAACATGGTCTTAGTTAGCTATTTACCGTATGTGGTCCCTCACAGGAAAGAGTGTCATGCAGCCAAAAGCATACAGTAAGTTAGAGCTTTCCTTTGGCCTCCTCTCAGATCTGTAGTCACTCAGGGGCAATAGTAAGATCTGAGTGGACTGACCAATCCTCCCTGTCTGTTCCGTAGGTTAGTTTTAAGAATGTTTCTCGATGTTTGGCGCAGGCTAGGTTATACTGCTGAATCAAATCAACACCTGTTTGATGAGAAACAAATGTAGCTGTGTTTACACATGATAAAAACCCAAACTGCTTCAGCTATGACCTACTGGGCTCAAACCTTACTGATGTAGAACTACTAACCCATCTACAGTAGATGTATTAATGTTTACTGCTGAACA
Organism: Oncorhynchus clarkii lewisi; assembly: GCF_045791955.1. Taxonomy (NCBI): domain Eukaryota; kingdom Metazoa; phylum Chordata; class Actinopteri; order Salmoniformes; family Salmonidae; genus Oncorhynchus; species Oncorhynchus clarkii. The sequence goes on along the minus strand of NC_092173.1, from coordinate 18,759,914 downwards.
GAATAGATTCAAATTGTGTGGTTTTATGTCTTGGGTGGATCTGGAATGAAATTGAATAAATCAGTAATAAGTCAATAATTTTAAACAAAGGTCCGTTCACAAACAATTAAGTAGTAATGGATTTTCTGACTGTGTGTCAGTTCAAAACCTTTACTCTATACAAGACTGATACCGTTTGTTTGTCGCCATGGTTTCTATAGGTGGCTATGGAGCGAAAGTTGGAGGAGCTGGAGGCAAACTTCCATTTGGTACAGAACGTTTTTAATATGTAAATGTTTTAAGTAGTGTGTCTTCATGTATGTGTGATTGTACATGTGTGTGTAGTACAAGCAGTACGGTACAGTAGATGGTTCTCTCCACTTGGTTCAGGATATGGGGGCTTTGGTGGTGGTGGTGGAGCAGGCCTTCCTGGTGGCAAAGGTGGTCCTGGATCCAAGCCTGGATACCCCATTGGAACTGGTAGGGAATTGGAGAACACTTACACAAATATATGGGAAAATATGTTTAAGAGCGCTCTATTACATAAATTAATTTGATTTGAGAACTGTAACTCTAATGTTTGCGTTCCCCCACTCTCTGCAGGTGTTGGGACAGGAGGTCTTAACCCGGCCCAGGCTCAGGCTAAAGCTGCTAAATATGGTAGTGATCGCTATCACAGGGCTAATTAAACTGGACTTTTTGACACAGTGTTAACTTCAAGTACTAACTCTTGAAGTGTTTACCCTCAGGTGCTGGTGCTGGTTTGGGTGGTGTGCCCGGTGCAGGTGGAGCTTACCCTGGAGCGGGAGGAGCTTACCCTGGAGCAGGAGGAGCTTACCCTGGAGGTGAGGGGAGAAAGAGAGTGTGTGATAAAGACACCTCTGACCTTCTACTGGACAGTACCTGACAGTGTACAGTACCACCAAACAAATCTACTAGACAGGACAGCCACAGTTGACATCACTACTATTCAGAGAATACAAGTGAAAGAGAATACGAGAGAATATGAGAATACAAGTGAAACATTTAGCTTTTTGTGAGAGAGTATATCTAAAGATTTTCAGAGTAAGGCCAAGGGTCAGGTAGATTTTTTTTAAATTAGATTTATTTGACATTTTTTACATTTCAGGATATAATCCTGCTGCAGCCAAAGCTGCTAAATATGGTAAGAAATATCACTCAGAACACCAATATCAGAGTTTTAGCTAATAAGACTAATTTGAGTCGTTTTCTTGTGACCCTCCACCGTAGGAGTCCCAGGAGGTGCGGGTGGCGTCCCAGGTTTTGGATCAGTAGCAGGAGGAGCAGGAGGAGTACCTGGAGGGTTATCCGGAGGAGCTGGAGGTACATATGAAAGTAACTGTACAACATCAAAATCTGATAGGCCTCTTACAGTGAGTTTAGTTAGTTCAAAATTCTGCTTTTTTGTGATTGCAGTTTGACTATAAAAATCTGGGTTTCTAATCTATAAACTTTTGCATTTCAGGGTATAACCCTGCTGCCGCCAAAGCTGCTAAATATGGTATGAAAGATCTCTCAAAACAGCAATATCAGAGGTGGTACATACAGTTGAAGTCGGAAGTTTACATACACTTAGGTTGGAGTCATTAAAACTAGTTTTTCAACCACTCCACAAATTTCTTGTTAACAAACTATAGTTTTTGGCAAGTCGGTTAGGATATCTGTTTTGTGCATGACACAAGTCATTTTCCCAACAATTATTTCACTTATTATTCACTGTATCACAATTCCAGTGGGTCAGAAGTTTACATACACCAAGTTGACTGTGCCTTTAAACAGCTTGAAAAAGTCTAGAAAATGATGTCTGGAAAACGATGACCTCAATCCTTTAGAAGTTTCTGATAGGCTAATTTATATAATTTGAGTCAATTGGAGGTGTATCTGTGGATGTATTTCAAGGCCTACCTTCAAACCCAGTGCCTCTTTGCTTGACATCATGGGAAAATCAAAAGAAATCAGCCAAGACCTCAGAAAAACAATTGGAGACCTCCACAAGTCTGGTTCATCCTTGGGAGCAGTTCCCAAATGCCTGAAGGTACCACGTTCATCTGTACAAACAATAGTACCCAAGTATAAACACCATGGGACAGCCGTCATACCGCTCAGGAAGGAGACGCGTTCTGTCTCCTAGAGATGAACGTACTTTGGTGCAAAAAGTGCAAATCAACCCCAGAACCACGGCAAATTACCTTGTGAAGATGCTGGAGGAAACATGTACAAAAGTATCTATATCCACAGTAAAACAAGTCCTATATTGACATAACCTCAAAGGCTGCTCAGCAAGGAAGAAGCCACTGCTCCAAAACCGCCATAAAAAAAGCCAGATTACAGTTTGCAACTGCACATGGGGACAAAGATCATACTTTTTGGAGAAATGTCCTTTGGTCTGATGAAACAAAAATTGAACTGTTTGGCCATAATGACCATCGTTATGTTTGGAGGAAAAAGGGGGAGGCTTGCAAGCCGAAGAACACCATCCCAACCGTGAAGCACGGGGGTGGCTGCATCATGTTATGGGAGTGCTTTGCTGCAGGAGGGACTGGTGCACTTCACAAAATAGATGGCATCATAGGCAGGAAATTATTTGGCTATATTGAAGCAACATCTCAAGACATCAGTCAAGAAGTTAAAGCTTGACAATGACCCCAAGTATGCATCCAATGTTGTGGCAAAATGGCTTAAGGACAACAAAGTCAAGGTATTGGAGTGGCCATCACAAAGCCCTGACCTCAATCCTATAGAAAATGTGTGGGCAGAACTGAAAAAGCGTGTGCAAGCAAGGAGGCCTACAAAACCTGACTCAGTTACACCAGCTCTGTCAGGAGGAATGGGCCAAAATTCACCCAACTTATTGTGGGAGGTTGTGGAAGGCTACCCGAAACGTTTGACAAAAGTTAAACAATTTAAAGGCAATGCTACCAAATACTAATTGAGTGTATGTAAACTTCTGACCCACTGGGAATGTAATCTAATAATTAAAAGCTGAAGTAGATAATTTTCTCTACTATTCGGGAATTGTTACTAGGATTAAATGTCAGGAATTGTTAAAAATTGAGTTTAAATGTATTTGGCTAGGGTGTATGTAAACGTTCGACTTCAACTGTAGATTTTTTATTTATGTTAACCTTCAAAGGGGCAAACAGCAGTTGCTACATTCATGTTTAGACTTTTAAATTAATGAAATATACCCATTGATTCTTGAAGAATAGAACTTATTCTTATGCTTAGCTTAGTTGAACTGTCGTACCATCAGAATCCCAAATATAAACTTGTTTTACTCTTTTGTTTGTGAACCTTGTAACTGCAAACAAATACTGCATAGCCTCAGAACAGAGTTAAAACTATTATGTTGATATCATGGATGGTCAGTCTGTATCGCTGTCTATAAATTTGAGATGAGAGTGCAAACATTTCTCCAACCCCAATCCTCAGCTTTTTACCAAAAAAGTGTTAGGGTTGATGCTTTGTTATTGTTTGAACTGCAGATCATCCCTTTAACTAACTGTTCTTATCTTGTCTTGCCACACAGGAGTTCCAGGGGGTGCAGGAGCAAGCCTAGGAGCAGGAGGATTTGGTGGAGTACCAGGAGGAGGAGGAGGTGTACCTGGGGCTGGAGGATTTGGTGGAGTACCAGGAGGAGGAGGAGGTGTACCTGGGGCTGGAGGATTTGGTGGAGTACCAGGAGGAGGAGGAGGTGTACCTGGGGCTGGAGGTGAGCCTAAAAGTGTACTACACAGTGAACACTACTCTCATCTCAGTAGTGTTGCTCTTTACTGTGTGTATATATTAAGGACGTTATTCAGATATGATATTGTGAACTAGATGGTTATATTTGGCAAATCTATAATCATTTTTAGACTATAAAAATCACAAGTGATTCATGTTTTGCATTTCAGGATATAATCCTGCGGCAGCCAAAGCAGCTAAATATGGTAAATCATCACTCAAACAACAACATCAGAATTGGTTCATTGATTGAATTCATGCTGAAATGTACTTCCACTATTATCTCATTTAGTTCCACTGTTAACTAACTGAAGTTAGTTAGACATGCCTCAGAAATCCAATGGTTTCCTCGTGTCCCTCTACACAGGACTCCCAGGAGGAGGTGCAGGCAGGCTCCCAGGTGCTGGCTCAGTCGCAGGAGGAGCAGGAGGAGTACCAGTAGCTGGGGCTGGGGTTGGTGCTGGAGGTACAGAAAGGAGCACCATTGGGGTGCAGGATGTAATGTAGTTTGACTTTACTGTATGTGTACCCTAATGGCTTGGCGGAATTTCCTTTTTAATGTATTCATGTTTTACATTTCAGGATATAATCCTGCTGCGGCCAAAGCCGCTAAATATGGTAAGAAACGTCACTCGTAACAGCAACATCAGAGTTGCAACATTGGTTGTGTTGAAGTGTCTGTCCACTTTTAACTAAGCATTGTTTTCATGTCAACCTCCACCACAGGAGTTCCAGGTGGAGCAGGTGCAGGGTTAGGAGGAGCTGGAGGTAGGCTATAGTAACCAAACACCTATAGATTTAACTAAGGTATAGTCAGGCCCAAAATGATTGGCACCCTTGATAAAGATGAGCAAAAAGACTGTATGAAATAAATAATATAAATATTGAGTTACAGTTGAAGTCGGAAGTCATTCAAACTCGTTTGTTAAACATATAATAATTCTCAAAACAATGATATTGTTTTATGTTAATAGAATTGCTCAGAGAAAGAGATTTTGTTTAAAAAGATAGTGATCAAAGGTATTGGCACCCCTGTTTTCAATGCTTCAGCACCCTACCCTTGCAAGGATAACGACATTGAGCCTTTTCAAAAATATTTTCTAAGAATGGACATTGGGAGGGATCTTAAACCATTCCTCCGTGCAGAATCTTTCCAGATCCATGATATCCTTCATCTGCGTTTATGGACTGCCCTCTTCTATTCAAACGATAGGTTTTCAATGGGGTTCAAGTCAAAATGTTGATTTGGTGGTCAATTTAGCATTTCTTTGTGGATTTTTATGTCTGCTTGGGATTATTATCTTGCTGGAAGAACCACTTACGGCCAAGCGTCAGCCTCCTGGCAGAGGCAACCGGATTTTTGGCTAAAATGTCCTGGTACGTGATTAAGTTCACGATGCTGTTGACCTTAACAAGAGCCACAGGACTAGTATATCATAAACAATTTGGTGAGGTGCTTTTCTGCATATGCTTCTGTTTTTTGATGCCAAACCCACCAGTGGTGTGCATGGCCAAAGTGCTCTATTTTCATGTCAAATGACTATAGCACCACCTGGAGTTTGATAAACAGCATTGGCACTTGGATTGGAATTGGTGCTATGGTCAAATGACATGATAATAGAGCTCTTTGGCCATGCACATCAGTGGAGGGTGTAGTGTTGAAAACAGAAGCAAATGCAAAAAAGTACCTCATACCTACAGTAAAATATGGTGGTGGATCTTTGCTATCTTTGGCTAGACAATAATCTGAAGCACTAATCAAAATCCACAAGGAAATGTGTAATTGACCACAAAATCAGCATTTTGCAATGGCCATCTGTCTCAGCATTCGAACCCCATTGAAGACCTGTGGTTTAAATTGAAGAGCACCGTCTATAAGCGCAGACAAAGGATATTAAGGATCTAGAAAGATTCCGTATGGAGGAAAGGTCTAAGATCCCTCCCAACATGTTCTCCAAGCTCATAAAACTCTGTGTCGTTATAAAACTCTGTGCCAGAGTATTGAAAACAGAGGTTCCAATCTTTTTATTTGATTTGATTACTTGTTAAACAAAATCTAATTCTCTGAGCAATTGTCAATTGTATTAATATAAAATAGTATAATCCCCACCATTTTTTGAAGCATACATCATAGCTGAGTATTTGTATGATTTATTTAATAGTCTTTTTTGCTCATAATGATGCAATAATGATGTACCCCACTGTATATTATGCCAACCACTGGGCTCTCCAGGAAGCTGTTATGAAGGTGATGTGCCTTGCTCAAACACACCCCAATCTGAGAGTTAGTAACCAGTGCAAACATGCATTATAATACTGTATTGTCTTGACTCCTATCAAGTGTACTAACCTGGATTAGCAGTGCAGCTTTAAACTCAATGTAACAGATATCTTTAACACATCACCATTTTCATCATCTCTGTACAGGCTATGGAGCGGGAGCCAGGCCTCCCTATTACGGTGAGGATAACTAACCAAAACATCCCAAAGCTGCCCAGGCCACAGCCTTTACAATGCTGTTAAGACACCTTCACTCACTGAAGGGCTTCGTTCATTGGCTTAGTCAGCTCCAACTCACATTGGCCTTATTTTAATAATAGAAATGATCATATAATATACTGTATGGATGTCACCCTCCCTGTAGGTGTTCCAGGGGGTGCTGGATTTGGGGGAGCAGGAGCTTTTCCAGGGTCTGGAGGTAGCTTATCTAAGCATTGCACTATAGTATCTGTAGCAATTTCATTAATTCATTCATAGCATTAACTACTGCTTGAGGAGACAAAAATTCATGGTAAGACAAATGTTCATTTGAAACATAAAGATGTACAGTAATTTCTACCTTCCAGTCACTGTGCTGTCTACTGCTACTTTATGGGGCTAGAAACGCAGTTATCAGGAGGTAGGCTGTAAATTAATTGAATTATTTTCTATTTTAGGATACAATCCTGCCGCCGCCGCCGCCAAAGCTGCTAAATATGGTTAGAAAAATCACTCGATGTTAGGCCAGTCTCGTTCAGTGTTTGTACAATTGTTGGATTTGAAATTCAATGTTTTTTCTTTTTTCCTTGACCATAGGGGTCCCAGGGGGTGCAGGGGCAGGCCTAGGAGCTGGGGGTCTTGGAGGAACAGGAGGGGTACCAGCTGGAGGAGCTGGGGCTGGAGGTAAGTCATGATGCTTGACTTCTCCAATGCTTTCACACTGTTTTGTATGCCAAAATCACGTTTTGAATCTAGGACCCCTATTTCATTGTAGGATATAATCCCGCCGCTGCCAAAGCCGCTAAATATGGTGCAAAGAAATGTGACAACTATATCTTTTCAGTTGTTAAGTTAGCCATGACTTAATGGCAAAATCCTAACATTTTCTGCCATAGGAGTCCCCGGAGGTGCAGCAGCAGGCCTAGGAGCAAGAGGATTACCAGGAGGAGGAGCAGGGGGTGTACCTGGGGCTGGAGGATATAATCCTGCTGCAGCCAAAGCAGCTAAATATGGTAAGATCATTCAAAACAGCAACATCAGAATTGGTACATTGGTTGAATTCATGCTGACATTTTTGGTTTTGAAATCATATAAACCATGTGAACACACAGGAGTTCCAGGAGGTCTAGGAACAGGCTTAGGAACAGGAGGACTGGGAGGAGTACAGGGAGGATTACCAGGAGGAGGAGCAGGGGGTGTACCTGGGGCTGGAGGATATAATCCTGCTGCAGCCAAAGCAGCTAAATATGGTAAGATCATTCAAAACAGCAACATCAGAATTGGTACATTGGTTGAATTCATGCTGACATTTCTGGTTTTGAAATCATATAAACCATGTGAACACACAGGAGTTCCAGGAGGTCTAGGAACAGGCTTAGGAACAGGAGGACTTGGAGGAGTACAGGGAGGAGTACCAGGGGGAGGAGCAGGGGGGGTACCTGGGGCTGGAGGACATAATCCTGCTGCAGCCAAAGCAGCTAAATATGGTAAGAAAAATGTACATTGGTTGAATTCATGGTGAAATTTCTGTACATATTGGTACATTATCAAATTTCTGTAAATGTCTTTACATTACCATGTGTCAACTCATGACATGCCCTCTACTGTGTTATAGGTCAGGGGGCTGCTGGTGGGCCACGGGGTGGATATGGTGGCGTGCCTGCTGGAGGATATCCCAGGCCTGGGGGTACGTACACCAAAGGGGATGCCCATGTGGGATGGAAGGGTCTGGGGGAGGGGTGGAAGTAAGGGCAGTGTTCACACACACAATATGTAGTTGGCAAACTTTGCATAGGGGTAGAGTTGGTTTTATATATCGGTTTAAGCAGTGGAGTTAGATAGTTGGGTTGAGCAGAGGGTTGGTTTTAAGGTAAAGTGGGGTACATTGCCTTATAGTGCTACTAGGTTGATGATGTTCCATGATTTGATTGACAGGCTATGGAGGGGCAGGAGCTGGAGGTACGTTTCCAATGACGCCAATTTGATATAATATCATGAACTGATAAACATAAGCATAAACCAGTGTTAGTAATACTACTGTATTATGAGGCTTGGGGAGCAGGAGTGATGTTTTTAATTTATTCAATTTTTCAATTTCAGGGTATAATCCTGCTGCGGCCAAAGCTGCTAAATATGGTAAGAAGAAGAGATATGTCTACTGTATCTTAAGCAGTTCTGAATGGAGACATTATTTCAAAATAATAACTTAATTTAATTAATAATTTTCTTCTTGTGGAGTCCCAGGAGCTGGAGGAGCAGGCCTAGGAGCTGGAGGAGCAGGCTTAGGAGGAGCAGGAGGAGTACCAGGGATTGGGGCTGGACCAGGATATGGAGGTTTGCACCAGAAGTTGAAATCTAATGTCATCTGGAAGAGTTAATACTGTTGGTTTACGATTGGGAGCCTTTGGTCTGTCTTATCAAACTATTTATGAGGTCATTTATAAACATTGCTATCTGTTTTGTATTGCAGGCTATGGAGGATATGGAGGGGTACCAGCAGGAGGGGCTGCTGCTGCGGCCAAAGCTGCTAAATATGGTACATTATCCTCTCCATGATTTAGAAAAATGTATTGCCTAACCTTTATATTAATATACTGTACTGGTCCTCCCGAGTGGTGCAGCTGTCTAAGGTACTACATCACAGTGCTTGAGGCGTCACTACAGACCCGGGTTCGATCCCAGGCTGTGTCACAGCAGGCCATCACTGAGAGACCCATGAGGCAGCACACAATTGGCCCAGCGTCGTCTGCGTTAGGGGAGGTTTTGGCAGGCCAGGATATTCTTGTCCCATCGTACTCTAGCAATTCCTTGTGGCTGACCGGGCGTGACTTCGGTCGCCAGGTGTACAGTGTTTTCTCCGACACATTGGTGCGTCTGGCTTCCGGGTTAAGCGAGCATTGTGTCAAGGAAGAGTGCGGCATGGCAGGGTTGTGTTTTGGAGGACGCATGGCTCTCGACCTTCGCCTCTCCCTAGCCCGTATGGGAATTGCAGCGATGGGACAAGACTGTAACTACCAATTGGATATCACGAAATTGGGGAGAAAAAGGGGTAAAAGTACAAATATACAGTACCAGTCAAAAGTTTGGAAACACCTACAAATTCAAGAGTTTTTCTTTATACATTGTAGAAAAAGAGTGAATAATCAAAACTATGAAATAACAAATATGGAATCATGTACAATAGTAACCAAAAAAGTGTTTAAAAAAAATCAACAACAAAACATTTAGATTCTTCAAAGTAGCCACCCTTTGCCTTGATGACAGCTTTGCACGCTCTTGGCATTCTCTCAACCAGCTTCATCAGGTAGTCAACTGGAATGCTTTTCCAACAGTTTTGAAGGGGTTCCCACATATACTGAGCACTTGTTGGCTGTTGTTCCTTAACTCTGCAGTCGAACTCATCCCAAACCATCTCAATTAGGTTGAGGTTGGGTGATTTTGGAGACCAGGTCAAATCAAATGTATTTATAAAGCCCTTTTTACATCAGCCGATATCACAAAGTGCTGTACAGAAACCCAGCCTAAAACCCCAAACAGCAAGCAATGCAGATGTAGAAGCACAGTGGCTAGGAAAAACTCCCTAGAAAGGCTGGAACATAGGAAGAAACCTAGAGAGGAACCGGGCTCTGAGGGGTGGCCAGTCCACGTCTGTCTGTGCCGGTGGAGATTATAACAGTACATGGCCAAGACGTTTATATGTTCATAGATGACCAGCAGGGTCGGATAAAAATAATCACAGTGGTTGTAGAGGGTGAAACATGTCAGCACCTCAGGTGTAAATGTCAGTTGGCTTTTCATAGCCGATCATTCAGAGTTAGAGACAGCAGGGGCGGGAGAGAGAGAATCCAATGCAGCAGGTCTGGGACAAGGTAGCACATCCGGTGAACAGGTCCGTGTTCCATAGCCGCACTTGAAGAAACTTTCAAAGTTCTTGAAATTTTCTGAATTGACTGACCTTCATGGCTTAAAGTAATGATAGACTGTCATTTCTCTTTGCTTATTTGAGCTGTAATGTGGACTTGGTCTTTTACCAAATAGGGCTATCTTCTGTATACCAATGCTACCTTGTCACAACACAACTGATTGGCTCAAACACATTAAGAAGGAAAGAAATTCCACAAATGAACTTTTAACAAGGCACACATGTTAATTGAAATGCATTCCAGGTGACTACCTCATGAAGCTGGTTGAGAGAATGCCAAGAGTGTCCAAAGCTGTCATCAAGGCTAAGGGTGGCTTTGAAGAATCTCAAATATAAAATATATTTTGATTTGTTTAACACTTTTTTGTTTACTAAATTATTCCATATGTGTTATTTCCTAGTTTTTAGGTCTTCACGATTACTCTACAATGTAGAATTTAGTAAAAATAAAGAAAAACCCTTGAATAAGTAGGTGTGTCCAAACCTTTGACTGATACAGTTGAAGTCGGAGGTTTACATACACCCTAGCCAAATATATTTAAACTCAGTTTTTCACAATTCCTGACATTTAATCCTTGTAAAAATTCCCTGTCTTAGGTCAGTTAGGATCACCACATTATTTTAAGAATGTGAAATGTCAGAATAATAGTAGAGAAAATGATCTACTTCAGCTTTTAATTATTTGACTACATTCCCAGTGGGTCAGAAGTTTACATACACTCAATTAGTATTTGGTAGCATTGCCTTTAAATTGTTTAACTTGGGTCAAATGTTTTGGGTAGCCTTCCACAAGCTTCCCACAATAAGTTGGGGGTAATTTTGGCCCATTCCTCCTGACAGAGCTGATGTAACTGAGTCAGATTTGCAGGCCTCCTTGCTCGCACATGCTTTTTCAGTTCTGCCCACAGATTTTCTATAGGATGGAGGTCAGGGCTTTGTGATGGCCACTCCAATACCTTGACTTTGTTGTCCTTAAGCCATTTTGTCATAACTTTGGAAGTTTGCTTGTGGTCATTGTCCATTTGGAAGACCCATTTGCGACCAAGCTTTAACTTCCTGACTGATGTCTTGATATGTTGCTTCAATATATCCACATAATTTTCCTGCCTCATGATGCCATCTATTTTGTGAAGTGCACCAGTCCCTCCTGCAGCAAAGCACCCCCACAACATGATGCTGCCACCCCCGTGCTTCACGGTTGGGATGGTGTTCTTCGGCTTGCAAGGCTCCCCCTTTTTCCTCCAAACATAACAATGGTCAATATGGCCAAATAGTTCAATTTTTGTTTCATCAGACCAGAGGACGTTTCTCCAAAAAGTAAGATCCTTGTCCCCATGTGCAGTTGCAAACCATAGTCTGGCTTTTTATGGCGGTTTTGGAGCAGTAGCTTTTTCCTTGCTGAGCGGCCTTTCAGGTTATGTCAATATAGGACTCGTTTTACTGTGGATATAGATACTTTTGTACCTGTGACCTCCAGCATCTTCACAAGGTCCTTTGCTATTGTTTTGGGATTGATTTGCACTTTTATCATCAAAGTACGTTCATCTCTAGGAGACAGAATGCGTCTTCTTCCTGAGTGGTATGACGGCTGTGTGGTCCCATGGTGTTTATACTTGCATACTATTGTTTGTACAGATGAACGTGGTACCTTCAGACGTTTTGAAATTGCTCCCAAGGATGAACCAGACTTGTGAGGTCCACAATTTTTTTCAGAGCTCTTGGCTGATTTATTTTTATTTTCCCATGATGTCAAGCAAAGAGGCACTTAGTTTGAAGGTAGGCCTTGAAATACATCAACAGCTACACCTCCAATTGACTCAAATTATGTCAATTAGCAGATCAGAAGCTTCTAAAGCCATGACATAATTTTCTGGAATTTTCCAAGCTGTTTAAAGGCACAGCTTTAATGAGTTTTAATGACTCCAGCCTAAGTGTATGTAAACTTTCGACTTCAACTGTATATACTGTACTGTACTGCCGGTGGTGCCAATCCCCCTAAATATATTAGATTTTTTTCACTGGGTTGCATAGAAGCAACTATTAGATATTACTGTTGTTTAAATCACCAAGGAATAACTGAATCCTGAGCCTGATCTGTAGGAGTTCCAGGAGGAGCTGGCGTGGCGGGGAGAGCAGGAGCAGTGCCAGGGGCTGGATATGGAGGGGTACCTGGGGCTGGATATGGAGGGGTACCTGGGGCTGGATATGGAGGGGTACCTGGGCCTGGATATGGAGGGGTACCTGGGGCTGGATATGGAGGGGTACCTGGGGCTGGATATGGAGGGGTACCTGGGGCTGGATATGGAGGGGTACCTGGGGCTGGATATGGAGGGGTACCTGGGGCTGGATATGGAGGGGTACCTGGGGCTGGATATGGAGGTGAGTCCGAAATGCTTTTGCCATGTAAATGTACTGTAATATACTGGACAAAATTATAAATGCAACATGCAACAATTTCAACAATTTTACTGAGTTACAGTTCATATAAGGAAATCACTCAATTGAAATACAGTTGAAGTCCGAAGTTAACATGCACTTAGGTTGGAGTCATTAAAACTCATTTTTCAATCACTCCACAAATTTCTTGTTAACAAACTATAGTTTGGGTAAGCCGGTTAGGACATCTACTTTGTGCATGACACAAGTACATTTTCCAACAATTGTTTACAGACAGATTATTTCATTTATAATTCACTGTATCACAATTGTGTCAGAAGTTTACATACACTAAGTTGACTGTGCCTTTAAACAGCTTGGAAAATTCCAGAAAATTATGCCATGGCTTTAGAAGCTTCTGATAGGCTAATTGACATAATTTTAATCAATTGGATGTGTACCTGTGGATGTATCACATTATATTGATCTCTGTAAAGGGTGGTTTCCTGGACACAGATTAAGTCTAATCCTGGAATAGAAAACCTTTTCATTGGACATTATCCATTGAGCTTGCTTTTTAGTAACCGCCCCCAATTGTTTTAGTTCATAAATCAGGGAGGATGTCTTTTAATTTATACACTTTTTGCATATCAGGATATAATCCCGCTGCGGCCAAAGCTGCTAAATATGGTGAGGAAAAACATTCAAAACAACAACATCGGAGTTAGTGGTTCAATTCATACTGAATGTCCACTTTTAACTAATTATCATGTTTTTATGACACTCCACTACAGGATTACCAGGAGGTGCAGGAGCAGGCCTAGGAGCGGGAGGAGCAGGAGGAGCAGGAGGACTTGGAGGAGCAGGAGGAGTACCAGTGGCTGGAGGATATAACCCTGCAGTGGCCAAAGCGGCTAAATATGGTAAAATCCCTCACAACAATCAATCTCATTCAGTGTTGGTACATTGGTTGAATTTACATCAATTTTGGGCTTTTTAAATTGTGGTGTAACAAGTCTACTGTCTTTGGCAGTTCTGAAGTTGGACAATTGTTTTCTTGTGGCCCTCTACCACAGGAGTCCCTGGAGGTGCAGGAGCAGGCATAGGAGCTGGAGGAGCAGGAGGATTACCAGGGGGAGGAGGAGGGGGTGTACCTGGGGCTGGAGGATATAATCCCGCTGCAGCCAAAGCTGCTAAATATGGTAAGATTACTCATCAGAGCTGGTATTATGGTTGAATTCATGCCCATTCATGTTGGTTTTGAAATCATATAATTTCCTTGTGAACCTCTTAACAGGAGTCCCAGGAGGTGTAGGAACAGGCCTAGGAGCAGGAGTACCTGGAGGAGTAGGAGCTGGAGGTACGTCAGAGGATGTGTATGAATTGTAAAGACATCAGAAAGAGCTCAAACAGCATCATGGTCTAGTCTGTCCTTCTATGCGATATCAACGTGATGCAACATGCAATAGGAATATGAATTATGTGATGCTTGTGATTGCAGGATATGATCCCGCAGCCAAAGCTGCTAAATATGGTAAGAGCCTCTCTCGTTGTATCATAACTTTTAGTCTATGTAATGCAGACCAGTGGAAGAACAATAATGTTTGTCTGTTCTGTGCAGTCTCTGTACAGTACCTATTCTCTCTTGTTAGCTGGATCAAGATTTTCACTATGGCTCAACATATTATACTATACCTTCACCTATGTTCTTACCTACCCGCAGGTATGCCAAGCGGGGCGGGCATCGGTGGAGAAGGTGTTCCAGCGCCTATAGCGACGCCAAGACCAGGTGTGGGCGTGGGTGGTGGTGTTGGAGGAACTGCCATTGAGCGCACTGATATACCAGAGGGCACAGGGATACCTATCGCAGGCAAACCAGGTAAATAGATACTAGTTTCACCTTTGATTCTTGCTTGGTTTATTTTACCTGGCCTAGATAGATCCTTCAGGATAATTGCTAGTACTACGCAAGTAGGTCCAAAATGAAGGGTTTAAAGAAAATCCACAAAGCTCCTAATGTGACACTATGACACCTTTACAGCAGAGAATTCATCTCTAGAACCCGGTGGAACTCCCATCCCAGGTAGAACCACATGTTTTGCACTCAACAAGACTTTGGATTTAATTAACCTGTTTTCTCATTGATCAGTACAAATTATGTATATCAAAAGCTACATAGTAAGACTTAGTTACTGCAGGGGTTCTCAAACTTTTTGGGGTCCGAGGACCCCTTATGTGATAGAAAATTAATCAGGGACCCCCTCATAATCAGAACACCGCTCGAGTGAGTTACAAATAGCATACAAGAAGTGTAGTAAACTATGACGTTGGCAGTGCATGGCCGTACAAACCAAGTCTCGGACACTGGGAAGGAACATTTTCCTGCAATTCTATACATTTTGTCATGGGGCAGAGAGCAAACTTTGCCGTTTTAAAGCTTAAATTACAGTCCATTTATGTTTTTTTTTTTTTAAAGGAATACAAGAAGTATAATGTTCAAAACTTGGTAATTGGTGGAACACTGTGGATACAAATATCCCTGTGAGCCTCCCAGGCCCATGTTGCCCAGGATTAAGAACATACATTGTAGATTAACAATATTACATTGTATTGTATTAGACCCTCTAAACTTATTCCACAGATCCCTTGGCCAAAATTAGTTTAAACTGTTGTTGTTAGTACTATTCATTTAAAAAAATTACTATCTGGTCGCGATCCCCCTACAGTACCTCAGACCCCATTTTGAGAACCCCTGAGTTACTGTACTTGAAATATGCACTGTATTTTACAGAGCTGTTAAAAAGGGGTAGTTACTGTACCATGGAATGCCATAGACATAGATTTTTTTTTTTTTTTTTTAATCAATGATAGAGACTGATTATAATGCAAGTTTATAGTTTTTTATTTTTCCTTTTCGTTTCATGAGCTGTATGTATATAACCTGTTTATAATCCGACAAAGCCCCATCAGACTTTTCCAGCAGGCCTCATCAGGACTTCAATGGCCTACAGACACAGCCTTAGCATCCAAGCTAACTCCCACATCTTCTACCACTACCACTGCTGTCTGGCTAACTGCGCTCCACTGCAGGTGTATCAAACAGCAATGGCAGTATCGCGCAAGCCAGTCCCCTGCCCTATCTCCTCCCAAACCCCAAACCTCTTTGCCCCCCTCTCTTCTCCCTAAACCCTCAAACAAGATACAGCTTAATGTCTGTTCTGCTAGTGCTGTCCCCTTTAGCATTGTTGTATAGTCCAATAGCTATTCACCACCTGGAGCTGGAGCTTATCCCCTTCCCTCCTGCCATGGCAGTGCCAAGGATCCCCATAATGTCTTCTGCCCTACGCTAGTTTCCCCTACCCTGTGTCCTTTTCAACTGCAATGGATGAAACTGGAACCTGTTGTCTTTTGGCAGATCCCACACCTATTGGCACACAGGCCACAGAGGCCCCAGAGCCAGAGCCCAGTAAGACTTGCTGCTGTCTGTGTTTGCATGATCAAACCCTTTCTGACAAAGAACATAGTTACACTTCATTTGAAGAGTGTAATATACACATACAGTACCAGTCAAAAGCTTGGACAAGCCTACTCATTCAAGGATTAATCTTTATTTGTATTATTTCCTACATTGTAGAATAATAGTGAAGACATCAAAACTATGAAATAACACACATGGAATCATGTAGTAACCATAAAAGTGCATATTTTAGATTCTTCAAAGTAGCCACCCTTTGCCTTGATGACAGCTTTGCACACTCTTGGCATTCTCTCAACCAGCTTCATGAGGTCACCTGGAGTCACCTGGAACACATTTCAATTAACAAGTGTGCCTTGTTAAAAGTACATTGGTGGAATGTATTTTCTCCCTAATGTGTTTGAGCCAATCAGTTGGTATACAGAAGACAGCCCTATTTGGTAAAATACCAAGTCCATATTATGGCAAGAACAGGTCAAATAAGCAAAGAGAAACTATAGTCCATGATTACTTCAACCTCACTAGGGTACAGAAATACTCATTATAAAAATTAATAACACATCCAAGTGTTATACATCGGTTTAAAGATGAACTTCTTGTTAATCCAACCACGGTGTCATATTTCAAAAAGGCTTCATGGCGAAAGCATACCATGCGATTATCTGAGAACAGCGACCAACAGACAAATTACAAACAGTTACCAGCCAAGTAGAGAAGTTACTCAAGTCAGAAATAGAGATAACATTAATCACTTACCTTTGATGATCTTCATATGGTTGCACTCACAAGACTCCCATTTACTAAATAAATGTTTGTTTTGTTTGATAAAGTCCCTGTTTATATCCAAAAACCTCAGTTTTGTTCGCGCGTTTTGTTCAGTATTCCACAGGCTCAAACTCAGTCACAACAGGCAGATGAAAAATCCAAATAGTATCAGTAGAGTTCGTAGAAACATTTCAAACAATGTTTATAATCAATCCTCATGTTGTTTTTAGCCTAAATAATCGATAATATTTCAACCGGACAATAACGTCATCAATATAAAAGGTAAACAAGAAAGGCGCGCTCTCGGTCGTGCACATGAACAATCTCTGGGACACTGCAGTGTCCACTCATTCAGAGTGGTCTTACTCTCTCATTTTTCAGAATACAAGCCTGAAAGACTGCTGACATCTCGTGGAAGCCATAGGAAGTGAAATTTGAGTCCTAAGTCAATGGATACTGTAATGGCATTCAATAGAAAACTACAAACATAAAGAAATCCCACTTCCTGGATGGATTTTTCTCAGGTTTTTGCCTGCCAAATCAGTTCTGTTATACTCACAGACATTATTCTAACAGTTTTGGAAACCATAGAGTGTTTTCTATCCATATCTACCAATTATATGCATATCCTAGCTTATGGGCCTGAGTAGCAGGCAGTTTACTTTGGGCATGCTTTTCATCCGGAAGTGAAAATAGTGCCCCAGTGAAATTAGACATGAAGGTCAGTAAATACAGAAAATATCAAGAGCATTAAAAGTTTTTTCAAGTGCAGTCGCAAAAAACATCAAGCGCTATGATGAAACTGGCTCTCATGAGGACCGCCACAGGAAAGGAAGACAGAGTTACCTATGCTGCAGAGGATAAGTTCATTAGAGTTGTCAGGCTCAGATTGCAGCCCAAATAAATGTTTCAACGAGTACATGTACAGTACATGTAGTACAGTACATGTACAGTAACAGACACATCCCAACATCAACTGTTCAGAGGAGACTGTGAATCAGGCCTTCATGGTTGAATCGCTGCAATGAAACCACTACTTAAGGAAATCAATAAGAAGAAAAAACTTGCTTGGGCTAAAAAAAACACCAGCAATAGACATAAGACTGGTGGAAACCTGTCCTTTGGTCTGATGAGTCCAAATTTGAGATTTTTGGTTCCAAACGCTTTGTCTTTGTGAGACGCAGAGTAGGTGAACTGATGATCTCTATGTGTGTGGTTCCCACCGTGAAGCATGGAGGAGGATGTGTGATGGTGTGGGGGTGCTTTTCTAGTGACACGGTCAGAGATTTATTTAGAATTCAAATCAAATCAAATCAGCGTTTATTTGTCACGTGCGCCGAATACAATAGTGCTATAAAAAGGTGTGTGTGTGGGTAAGTAAAGAAATAAAACAACAGTAAAAAGACATTTGAAAATAAGAGTAGCAAGGCTATATACAGACACCGGTTAGTCAGGCTTATTGAGGTATTATGTACATGTAGGTATGGTTAAAGTGACTATGCATTTATGATGAACAGAGAGTAGCAGTAGTGTAAAAAGAGGGGTTGGCGGGTGGTGGGACACAAAGCAGATAGCCCGGTTAGCCCGGTTAGCCAAAGTGACTATGCATATAAGATAAACAAAGAGTAGCAGCAGCATAAAAGAGGGGTTGGGGGGAGGGAACACTGCAAAAAGTCTGGGTACCTGTTCAGGAGTCTTATGGCTTGGTGGTAAAAACTGTTGAGAAGCCTTTTTGTCCTAGACTTGGCACTCCGGTACCGCTGGTGTAGAGGTCCTGGATGGCAGGCGGCTTTGCCACAGTGATGTACTGGGCCGTACGCACTACCCTCTGAAGTGCCTTGCGGTCGGAGGCCGAGCAATTGCCGTAGCAGGCAGTGATGAAACCGGTCAGGGTGCTCTCGATGGTGCAGCTGTAGAACCTTTTGAGGATCTCAGGACCCATGCCAAATATTTTTAGTTTCCTGATGGGGAATAGGCTTTGTTGTGCCCTCTTCACGACTGTCTTGGTGTGTTTGGACCATTTTAGTTTGTTGTTGATGTGGACACCAAGGAACTTGAAGCTCTCAACCTGCTCCACTACAGCCCCGTCGATGAGAATGGGGGCGTGCTCGGTGCTCCTTTTCTTGTAGTCCACAATCATCTCCTTAGTCTTGGTTACGTTGAGGGATAGGTTATTATTCTGGCACCACCCGGCCAGGTCTCTGACCTCCTCCGTATAGGCTGTCTTGTCGTTGTCGGTGATCAGGCCTACCACTGTTGTATCGTTTGCAAACTTAATGATGGTGTTGGAGTCGTGCCTGGCCATGCAGTCGTGGGTGAACATGGAGTACAGGAGGGGACTGAGCATGCACCCCTGGGGACGCACCCCTGGGGAGCTCCAGTGTTGAGGATCAGTGTGGCAGATGTGTTGCTACCTACCCTCGCCACCTGGGAGCTGCCCATCAGGAAGTCCAGGATCCAGTTGCAGAGGGCGGTGTTTAGTCCCAGGTTCCTTAGCTTAGTGATGAGCTTTAAGGGTACTATGGTGTTGAACGCTGATCTGTAGTCAATGAATAGCATTCTCACATAGGTGTTCCTTTTGTCCAGGTTGGAAAGGGCAGTGTGGAGTGCAATAGAGATTGCATCATCTGTGGATCTGTTTGGGCGGTAAGCAAATTGTAGTGGGTCTAGGGTTTCTGGGATAATGGTGTTGATGTGAGCCATGACCAGCCTTTCAAAGCACTTCATGGCTACGGACGTGAGTGATTCGGGTCTGTAGTCATTTAGGCAGGTTGCCTTTGTGTTCTTGTCCATAGGAACTATGGTGGTCTGCTTGAAACATGTTGGTATTACAGACTCAATCAGGGAGATGTTGAAAAGGTCAGTGAAGACACCTGCCAGTTGGTCAGCACATGCCCGGAGCACACGTCCTGGTAATCCGTCTGGCCCCGCAGCCTTGTGCATGTTGACCTGTTTAAAGGTCTTACTCACGTCGGCTATGGAGAGAGTGATCACACAGTCGTCCGGAACAGCTGATGCTCTCATGCATGCCTCAGTGTTGCTTGCCTCGAAATGAGCATAGAAGTGATTTAGCTCGTCTGGTAGGCTCGTGTCACTGGGCAGCTCCCGGCTGTGCTTCCCTTTGTAGTCTGTAATAGTTTGCCAGTCCTGCCACATCCGACAAGCGTCGGAGCCGGTGTAGTATGATTCAATCTTAGCCCTAGAGTGACGCTTTGCCTGTTTGATGGTTTGTCGCAGGGCACAGCGGGATTTCTTGTAAGCTTCCGGGTTAGAGTCCTGCACCTCGAAAGCGGCAGCTCTACCCTTTAGCGCAGTGCGAATGTTGCCTGTAATCCATGGCTTCTGGTTGGGGTATGTGCAAACAGTCACTGTGGGGATGACATCCTCAATTCACTTATTGATAAAGCCAGTGACGGATGTGGTGTATTCCTCAATGTCATCGGAAGAATCCCGGAACATGTTCCAGTCTGTGATAGCAAAACAGTCTTGTAGTTTAGCATCTGCTTCATCTGACCACTTTTTTATAGACCGAGTCACTGGTGCTTCCTGCTTTAATTTTTGCTTATAAGCAGGAATCAGGAGGATATAGTTGTGGTCGGATTTACCAAATGGAGGGCGAGGGAGAGCTTTGTACGCGTCTCTGTGTGTGGAGTACAGGTGATCTAGAATTTCTTTCCCCTCTGGTTGCACATTTAACATGTTGATGGAAATTTGAACTGATTTAAGTTTCCCTGCATTAAAGTCTCCGGCCACTGGGAGCGCCGCCTCTGGGTGAGCGGTTTCCATTTAGCTTATTTCCTTATACAGCTGACTGAGTGTGGTCTTAGTGCCCATATCTGTTTGTGGTGGTAAATAAACAGACACAAAAGTATAGCTGAGAACTCTCTAGGCAAGTAGTGTGGCCTGCAATTTATCACAATATACTCTGCATCAGGCAAGCAAAATCTAGAAACTTCCTTAGATTTCGTGCACCAGCTGTTGTTTACAAATCTGCACAGACTGCCCCCCTCGTCTTACCGGTGTGCTGTTCTATCCTGCCGGTGCAGTGTATATCCCACTAGCTGAATATTCATGTCGTCATTCAGCCACGATTCCGTGAAACATAGGATATTACAGTTTTTGATGTTCCGTTGGTAGGATATTTGTGATCGTACCTCGTCTAGTTTATTGTTCAATGATTGCACGTTGGCGAGTAATATTGACGGTAACGGCAGCTTTCCTACTCGCCTTCTGCGGGTCCGGACGAGGCATCCGGCTCTTCGTCCTCTGCGTCGCTTCCTTTTGCGAATAATTGGGATGTCTGCCCTGTGGGTTGTTTGGAGAATGTCGTGTGAGTCCTGCTTCTTGTTGAAAAAATCTTTGTCTAATCCGAGGTGAGTGATCGCTGTCCTGATATCCAGAAGCTTTTTTCTGCCATAAGATATGGTTGCAGAAACATTATGTACAAAATCATTTACAAATATCGCGAAAAAAAACACATAATCGCACAATTGGTTAGGAGACCGTAAAACGGCAGACATCTCCTCCGGTGCACACTTAACCACCATGGCTACCACAGCATTCTGCAGCGATACACCATCCCATCTGGTTTGCGCTTAGTGGTGACTATCATTTGTTTTTCAACAGGACAATGACTCAACACACCTCCAGGATGTTTAATGGCTATTTGACCAAGAAGGAGAGTGATGGAGTGCTGCATCAGGGGTGCGTCACTTGAGTGGGTTGAGTCACTGATGTGATCTTCCTGTCCAGGTTGCCTCAGATGACCTGGCCTCCACCATCACCTGACCTCAACCCAATTGAGATGGTTTGGGATGAGTTGAACCGCAGAGTGAAGAAACAGCAGCCTACAAGTGCTGAGCATATGTGGAACTCCTTCAAGACTGTTGGAAAAGCATTCCAGGTGAAGCTGGTTGAGAGAATGTCAAGAGGTTGCAAAGATGTCATCAAGACAAAGGGTGGCTACTTGGAAGAATCTAACATGTATTTTGATTTGTTTAACACTTTTTTGGTTACTGCATGATTCCATATGTGTCATTTCATAGTTTTGAGGTCTTCACTATTAACTTATAACAAGGCACACTTGTGAATTGAAATGTGATCCAGGTGACTACCTCATGAAGAGAGAATGCCAAGAGTGTGCAAAGCTGTCAAGGCGGCACCTTTGAAGAATCTCAAATATAAAATATATTTTGATTTGTTTAACACTCTTTTGGTTACTACATGATTCCATATGTGTTATTTCATAGTTTTGATGTCTTCACTATCATTCTACAATATAGAAAATAGTAAAAATCAAGAAAAACCCTGCAATGAGTAGGTGTGTCCAAACTTTTGACTCGTACTGTATGTTCTTTACAATTCCTTACATAAGCACTTCATAACATTTGACACGATTACTTATTGGCTTTTGATAAACAATTAATTTTAGTTGATTCGGTTAGATTCCTTTCTAAAAACATTGTAATTTTTTGGCCTTCTGCAACAACAAAAAAATGAAGGAATGTAATGTTCATGTGGGTGTTGACAAGATAATGTGTTGCCAGTGTCTCTCAGGTATTTTCTAGAAGTTGTTTGTCCTCTTAAACACTCTTCCTCTCTTTCCCTCAACTATCTTGCTGCTCTTGAAATATCTCCCATTTCTGCTCTCTCCTCCCTCCCTTCGCTTTTTAACCAATTAGATTCATCTGACACTTGTCAATACTTGATTGACTTACAGTATTCTGTAATATTACTAGTTACTGTTAATGTCCTCCACAATAAAGATTGCTCCTATGGAGATTGTGCCTGGAAGACCTGTAGATACTTACTGTATGCACTCATCCTTTCTCCTTGGTAGTTAAAGTCCTATCTCCCTTCAGGGGTGGGAAACTCTAGTCCTCAGGGGCCTGATTGGTGTCACTTTTTCTCCATCCCTAGCAAACACAGCTGATTAATCAAATTGCATTTTAAACATGTTTAGGTGATTGGAGTCAGGTGTGTTAGCTGGGGAAAAACTGTGACACCAATCAGGCCCTCGAGGACTGGAATTGTCCACCTCTGCGGCATCTTCTACAGCAGGGGATCATATCCTTGTTATTACCTGATGTTTACTTATGGTACTGTATTTGAAATCCCACATTGTTTGAAAATGTTTTTAATGATAAAATGGACACAAAAATACATATTACTGTGTCATTCTTCCAGCACATATTTTTTTGGAGCCCCTGCTTTAGATGTGTTCTTCAGTCTAGAAACTAAAATATTTATATATCTTTACGATATTTTATTTTGTGTGATTTTTCTCTGTCTTGTTGCATCTCGGATAGAGTACTTTGATACAGCACTTTCTTGTTCATTTTCATGTAAATGCATATTATTAATATATCACGTCATTGATTAACCTTCTTTTGGTTTGCTGCAGGTGCCACAGGAGTAACTGGAGGTATGTATTGGACCATATTTTTTATGAAACCAACATAAATTATTTATTCTCGATAGTTTTGCAACATTGTGTCATTAGAATCACTGAACATTTTATTATAGTTTTTTGAGTGGTAAGTTATTCTATTTTGGAGACTTTTTATAACTGTCCTAATTATGACGTAGCTGGTAATAGTTAGCATGATCGCCTTCACAGTTGGGGCTGGGGTTCTTCAACCTAGTGGTAAGTCATTTAAATAGATTCTCCTGAAAATGTAAAAATCCTTCTGCATGAAAATGGCGTCCTACTTGTACCTATCAACATTCCTGTACTTTACTATCTTTTCTTATCTTTGAAGAGCAATTTTAGATTCCATCTTCATTGTTGACCTGTGATTTTTTTTAATGTATTTACTGTACATCAAACATTAGGGTTTTCATTTATCATCAATTTGAACCAATATGCTCTGTAACTGTGTGTTAAAAACTTCTCTTTGTTTCCAGTTGGTACAGGCCCAGCTCAGCCTGGTGAGTGTTGTGTCCACCATAGCAGACCTGGGTTCAATTACTATTGGTTTACTTTCAAATACTTCTCATGTAGTTGCTACTGGAGTACAGCAGCCTTGAGGTAAAGTGTCTCGATAGTGGAGACTATAAGGAGCAGAGTATGTGACATTGTTTAGCCACATGATGGTGACAATTTCCTGCAGGCGATGCTGTTGAGTAGTTTGTTTTCCAGTTGTGTAAGTGACATGATTAATAATTAATAATATTAATTTAGTGGATGTTTAAATTTGTCCAATTTCACACGTACATTATACAAATGTCTGAATTGGAAATGTGTTTTTGCATATCCCAACTCCCCCTGAGACACCCTTGGAGAGTGGGGTCACTGCCATGGTCAGCCATTATCAACGGCGACCCTGGAGCAATTAGGGTTAAGTGCCTTGCTTAAGGGCACATCGGTAGATTTATCAAATTGTCGTCTTGGGGATTCAAACTAGTGACCGATTTTGTTTCTGGACCAACGCTCTAACCTCTGGGCTTTATATTATTTACAGGTGTGGGTGTCGGAGCAGGTGGCAAAGCTCCTAAACCCCCTGGTGCAGGTAAGGATTCTGAAACCCTGCTAATATCATATTATTGCAGTAGTATTACAGAACTGGTTGTTTACAACTTCAAATTGACACCATCAACTCAGATCCATAACCCATTCATTAATGTGATTGAACACTTTTACATGCCAATATAAATATAATTAATAAACCCCTATGCACATTCATATAACAGTGATGTTCCAACCCTTATGCACACACGATTAGGAATAATATGCTTTATTATTGATCAGATAAGGATGTTATTACTTTCTTCATGTGAGTCAATAGCAAGAGTTGTTTACACACAATGAACAGCAGCATCAGCTCTTTTCTCTGGTCTAATGCACCAAAACATACAATTAAGACTGATCATAATGCTAACCCAGGCCACAAATTTGTTGACGTACCTAAAACGTGTTAGCCATTGCAAGACAGTCATATTGATTAGAAATGTACAGAGATAAGGTCAAGTCAACAGTATATGATAGTAAAAGGTGCAGTTAGATTTGCTAGTAGTCTCAGGCCTTTGTAAGGTGCTGTTAGGACATGTAATATTAAAGAATTGACCGAATCTAGACACGTGGAAGCAGTCATCTATATACATTCAAATGCATGTTATATGCATTTTTTGAAATGCATCAGGATGATAGACAGTTCTGCACCATCAATCTCAAATTAATTTAACTGCCTGTGTGACAGGTTAAAGGAAATATTCATAACCTGTTATACATTAAAAAGTATTTGTAAGTTCATAGTATGTGAGGATCTTAAAACATCTAAGGTTAAAATGATCATGCATTCAGTATTAGTTGAAAGAGATTGATAACATTCATATAATTGTGTTAAAGTTCAAATCCATCAAGCGTACAAAGGGTACGAATTCTGAGAGTAATGTGTAAACGTTATATTGATTACTTTATTTTGTGGTGCCTAAAAGTGTTAATCTGTGATCTACTAAATGCTCTTAATCTATGAGCCTGAGATCGATTGCTCTGGTCTCCACCCATATTCCCGGGGAAATCGCGGTCTTTTCTCATTGCACTAAAAGTTTAATTGAGAAAACAACACAATATCACTCTCGTGATTATTTCTCCCCTTTTTCAGGGGCGTAACACCTGAAGTCCTGTGAATGTGTTGAATATGTTATCACTGTCTCAGCTGGCTGGGTAGTTCCTTCACTAGAGGCAAAAAGAAAACAATTCAGGCCTATATATTTTTGTGAAACATTTCTATTGAGCATTCAAATACATATTTTGATTAGAACATAAAATGAAGGCAGATGTATGGCTATTGGTCAACAAAGAATCTTAAACTAGATGAGAGCGCAAAATAAATGTATGAGGTCTTAAACCTGAAAGGCCCCTTGCATGACTGAATCTGCATTAGGATGTTCTGATTTATTGTCTTAACTAACATTTTTGACTGAGCCATTCATTTGGGTGCCCTGGTGATGAAGTCATAATTTCAGGAAATAAGCGGCTTTTTTTTTGTCATCATGATACAGGGGGATACCCGTATGGTGGTTATGGACAGGGTATGTATGAGAGAGGAGAAGAGCAGACCACAACCTTATCATCTCTACACTAGTAGCAGACACACACGCACAAACACACACACACACACACACACATATCTGTTTTTATTTCAAACTACTGCATGACTTCACTGAGATATGACCTTGGCTTGTGTCAGCCTCTTCTCTGTAAATGAATAAATCAGAGGTCTGATCAATTTAAAAAAAGGATTGTATGGCCAGGCCAGGGATAAGTGGTGTAATATGTTGATATGTTTTAAGGCATTTTAAAGTTTATTATATAAGCAGGAAGCAGCTAGCTTTATTGGAATTAGTATGTTAGCTACGTGACCTGACGGAGCCACTCACTGGTGCTCCCTTGTCAGGAATAAAGCTGCTTTTCTTTCCGTCATGATTCAGCAGGACAACTCCGGTATGGTCAAGGTTATGGACAGGGTATGTATGAGAGAGGGGAGAGAAGGAAATAGGAGGAGATGATAGGAGGCCATTCCACCACAGCCTCTTAAAACTAGTATTCTAGACAAAGAAAGAAAACAACCTAATTCAAATAATCTAGTTTGAATTATACCAGATGTACTGGATCATGAACTCTGACCTCTAGGCTGACCTTACAGTAAACCTCTTATGTCATCACTTTAAAAGCTTCACACTGTCTGTAGGTCTTCACTATCAAATTACAAGGTCATGTTGAAGAGAATATTGTTGATAGAGCTAGGACAAGCTAGGACAAGCTTGAGTGTGACATTCAGATCATCATTCAGATCAGTGACCATCATTCAGATCAGTGAACCATCCAACAGCCCCACACCCAACCATATGTTATGTCCATGGGGTTTTAATGGCATATATTGCTCCACAGGTGCTGGTGGATATCCCTATGGAGGAGGATATGGAAGTAAGCCAATTTCTCTGTCTGCATCCTTGTAATGGAGTCTCAAACTTAATTCACTATGGCCATGTGCGGCCTTGGGTTACTTTCTACTCAGACTAAATCCCCATCACTGTAATTGGTTTATTCAGGTATTTGTCCATTAATATAATCTCATGTCCGTATCCCTGGTGATATTGCATTACAGTCACTGTTGAGTAGAGAGTAAAAATAGGCTGTGCAAATTACGTTTATGTTCTCTGTATTTCCTCAGATCCATACGGAGCAGGAGCTGGACAACATCCTGGAGCCAAGCCCCTGAAACATCCAGGTGTGTGTCAGAGTGTGCCATAAGAAGTGTTTATTAAAGATGTAGCTACAGTACGGTGAGCTCCAAAAGTATTGGGACAGTGACACATTTGTTGTTGTTTTGGCTCTGTACTCCAGCACATTGGATAAGAATAAAATGTGTTTCTCAAAATTAATTAATTTGGATGCTACCATGATTACGGATAGTCCTGAATGAATCATAAATAATGAGAAGTGAGAAAGTTAGACGCACAAATATCATACTCCCAATACATGCTAACCTCTCGCCACTACAATAACAGGGGAGGTTAGCATTTTGGGGGGGGGGGGGGGGGGCAGGGTAGTATGATATTTATGCTTTCCCACTCATCATTATTCATGGTTTATTCAGGATTATCCATAATTATGGTTGCATCCACATGAATGTAGAAGTGTTTAGAAACATACTGTGTTCTTATTTACAATAAAAGTGACTCCAAAATGACACAATGCATTATTTACCATTTATTTCTATTGGACACAAAATAATCTGAAACACTACCAAAACAAACAGCTAATTCATCCAACACGTTTGTAGAGTCTCAAGTGTGATGTGATCATTGCATGCTAGGAATATGGAACCAAATACTAAATGTTTGACTACTTTAATACACATATAAGTGAATTTGTCCCAATACTTTTGGTCTCCTAAAATGGGAGAATTATGTACAAAAAGTGCTGCAATTTCGGAACATTTACCCGATATGGATGAAAATACCCTCAAATTAAAGCTGATAGTTTGCACTTTAACCTCATTAGTCATTGTATCATTTCAAATCCAAAGTTCTGGACTACAGAGCCAAAACAAACAAACAAATGTCAATGCCCCAATACTTTTGGAGCTCACTGTATATGATCTCACTCACTGTGTTTTGTATCTCTCCTGTAGTTGTGGGAGGAGCAGGCGGTGTGGCTGGAGGAGCAGGCGGTGTGGCTGGAGGAGCAGGTATTCCTCTTACTGGAGCAGGTGGTGGTGCAGGTATGGAATCACTTTCGTACCGGTCTTAGGAAATAAATAAGCTTTCTGTGTAACTGAACAATTAATATCCACAATGTCCCCAAAATGGTGCCGTACGAAGAGACATGTTGAGTTCAACCCCATCCCATAACTTCAATGGCTTATTGTAACTCCGTACTCTACCTCAGGTCAACTCTGTATAACATTGTGTAACATACATCTTGCTGAGACAATTTCTGGTGTTCCCTAGGCAATGAAGTCATCATGTCAGGAATAAAGCTGCTTTTCTTTCCATCATGATTCAGGGGGATACCCGTATGGTTATGGTCAAGGTGGTTATGGACAGGGACAGGGTATGTATGAGAGAGGGGAAGCAGGCCAGCTGGCCTCTCAGAGTGACCGTTGTCCAGGAAATGTAATTGACTTGCACTTCCTATGACCAATGAGGCGATTGGAGAGGTGACTGTGACAGACACCAGAGCCAGGAATGAGATGCCAATGGGACTGTGTCTGAAACCCCAATGCCAACTGAGCTAGAAACACCCTCTCCAAACCAAACCGTTGAAACTCTCATGCCACCTCAAACAACGACCTCTGGGACGTTCTGTGGTTGTAGCTTTGTAACAACACAAAGCTTGACCATAGCCAGGGAAATGTCTTGTCCTTGTTTTTAACTGCCAAGTCTAGCTAGATAGGTTCAACTGTCATCGACAGTAGCTGATCATATAAAGCTACAGATAATAACTATCTAGTGTGTGAAATGTCAGTCATGTTCTTAGTGGAGGACTAGTGTCACCCACTAGAGGCCTGGTACGAGGCTATAGGAGAACTAACCCAGTCTCATGTTTCAGGTGTGAGGTATCCCACTGGTGAAGGTCTGGGAGCAGGGGCAGGAGCAGGTCAAAAAGCACCCAAACCCCCAGGTAAAAACCCTGACACTTAAAGCCCAGCTTTGTACTAATACTCTTACATATTTTACTCTTACTTTTATGTACATATACTACCACATCTGAGCAACATATCATAGTGATGTTATCTTTATTTTGGAGTAGAGTTCTCGTAAAAGTAGTGAGAAATCTTGATTTTTAAGTCATATCAAAGCCAGAGAGAGCTGTAGGGCAAGAGAGAAGAATGAGGCAACAAACACTACCAGTGGAGACTGATTACCGTCACAGGCAGAGTGAAGGTTTAGAGATACTATAGCAGCATGGACCTCTGAAGAGTTGGCCTACTCTGCCTATAACGGTACAGCGTGTGCTCTGCAATTGGAAGTAGGACTCCGTCATTGTATACAAGATGTTCCTGCCTACAGCGTAGCCAATTTCAACAGCAAACATGGGTTCAAATAGTATTTGAAATTGTTCAACTATATCAACTCTTCAGTAATGCTCCACTCTCTCCTGTTCAATAGGTTATGGTAACCTAGGTGCGGGTGGTGCTGGTTATAGTCCAGGTGAGACTGACTGTCCTGCTGTAATTTCTGTAGTTTACTGAAGTTAACTGCGAGGTTTCATCCTCATGTTCATAAACTGGTAAAAATGCACACACATTCAGTGCATTCAGAAAGTATTCAGACCCCTTAACTTTTCCAGAAAATGTTACGTAATAGCCTTATTCTAAAATTTATTAAATTGTGGTTTTTCCTCATCAATCTACACACAATACCCCATAATGACAAAGACAAAACAGGTTATTGTAATTTTTGCAAATGTAATACAAATAACAAACTGATATCACATTTACATAAGTATTCAGACCCTCTACTTTGTTGAAGCACCTTTGGCAGCGATTACAGTCTCCTTGGGTATGACACTACAAGCTTGGCACACCTATATTTGTGGAGCTTCTCCCATTCTTCTCTGCAGATCCTCTCAAGCTCTGTCAGGTTGGATGGGGAGCATCAATGCACAGCTGTTTTCAGGTCTCTCCAGAGATGTTCGATCTGGTTCAAATCTGGGCTCTGGCTGGGCCACCCAAAGCCACTCCTGCGTTGTATTGGCTTTGTGCTTAGAGTCTTTGTCCTGTTGGAAGGTAAAACCTTTGCCCCAGTCTGATGTCCTAAGCGCTCTGGAGCAGGTTTTTATCAAGGATCTGTACTTTTCTCTGTTCATCTTTCCCTCGATCCTGACTAGTCTCCCAGTCCCTGCCACTGAAAAACATCCCCACAGCATTTTTCTGCCACCACCATACTTCACCGTAGAGATGGTGACCAAGGCCCTACTCCCCCAATTTCTCAGTTCTGCCGGACAGCCAGCTCTAGGAAAAGTCTTGGTGGTTTGAAACTTCTTCCATTTAAGAATGATGGAGGCCACTGTGTTTTTGAGGACCTTCAGTGCTGCAGACATTTTTTGGTACTCTTCCCCAGACCCGTGCCTCGACACAATCCTGTCTCCGAGCTCTACGGACAATTCCTTCAACCTCAAGGCTTGGTTTTTGCTCTGACATGCACTGTCAACTGTGGGATATAGACAGATGTGTACCTTTCCAAATCATGTTCAATCAATTGAATTTACCACAGGTGGGACTCCAATCAAGTTGTAGAAACATCTCAATGATTATCAATGGAAAC
Organism: Oncorhynchus clarkii lewisi; assembly: GCF_045791955.1. Classification (NCBI taxonomy): domain Eukaryota; kingdom Metazoa; phylum Chordata; class Actinopteri; order Salmoniformes; family Salmonidae; genus Oncorhynchus; species Oncorhynchus clarkii. The sequence goes on along the minus strand of NC_092173.1, from coordinate 18,729,396 downwards.
AGGATGCACCTGAGCTCAATTTCGAGTCTAATAGCAAATGGTCTGAATACTTATGTAAATAAGGTAGTTCTAAAAACCTGTTTTCACTTTGTCATTATGGGGTATTGTGTGTAGATTGATGAATTTTGAAATGTAATCCATTTTAGAATATGGCTGTAACGTAACAAAATGTGGGGGACATATCAAGGAGTCTGAATACTTTCCGAAGGTAGTAGGACAGTGTCACCCCACTAAGACCCACTGTCAAAACACTGTGAAGGAAAGTCTTCATTCTTAGAAAGCATGAGCTCTTGAGTTGGGAAAATCTTGTGCAATACACCGACGCATGTCTTGTATTCAAGATCCTTAATGGCCTGGCTCCCCCTCCACTCAATATTTTTGTTAAACAGAAAACCCAGACATATGGCAGCAGATCCACAAGGTCTGCCATGAGAGGTGACTGTATAGTTCCCCTAAGGAAAAGCACCTTAGTAAATCTGCATTCTCTGTGAGAGCTTCCCATGTCTGGAATACACTGCCATCAGACACACATAACTGCACCACATATCACACTTTCACAAAATGCTTGAAGACATGGCTAAAGGTCAATCAGATTTGTGAACATGGTCCCTAGCTGTGTGTTGCCGCTTTCCATGTTGTCTGTTGTCTGTAGCTTGTGAGGTGTGGAAACACTTTGTTGCTTTTATGAATTTTGTCTTGCTGCTTTTTGTTTTATGTTGCTCTGTCTGTATGCTACGTCTTGCTTGTCCTATGTTGCTCTGTATGCTATGTCTTGCTTGTCCTATGTTGCTATGTCTTGCTTGTTCTATGCTGCTATTGTCTATATTGTAATTGTTTTTAATAACCTGCCCAGGGACTGCGGTTGAAAATTAGCCGGCTGGCTAAAACCGGCACTTTTACTGAAACGTTGATTAATGTGCACTGTCCCTGTAAAAATAAACTCAAACTCAAACTCAAACTCAAACTCTATGACAAGTCAGGCATCGCAAGACAAGCATGGCACAATTCATGTCTTCATATGGGAAGGGAAAGGGGGGATACTTAGTCAGTTGTACAACTGAATGGATTCAACTGAAATATGCCTTCTGCATCTAACCCAATCCCTCTGAATCAGAGAGGTGCGGTGGGCTGCTTTAATCGACATCCTCGTCGTAGGTTTATGTTAACATATTGGCAGGGTTTTGACCTATGTTCAGGATTATACTTGGAAGTGTATTACCAAGGCTGTGGAGCTTTCAGCATCCCCTCCTCTCCCTTGATGTTTGGTTGGAGTGTTATCACGCTGGTCTAGCAGTGGAGAGATTCTGCTCTCTGCCCCAGGCCCCATGGATACAGACTAGCCAATGCCTGCAGGCTATTATCCACCTCCCATTGGTCAAATATTCACTGACACAGAGAGCAGAGCATCCCACAGTACAACATACTGCCTGTTTCACGTGCTATCACATATGGTACAACTTTGCTAATACTGTATGCAAATGTTGTTTCCCAAAGAGAATTCAGCACCATTAGCCTTTTGATAAATACTTTAGCTAGAATATTTGCAAAAACACACTGGCCTGGTAAATTTGCATACATAATGCATATGACCTCTCAGTTCATACTGCATGTTGACATTTGACTGGTTGTGTTCTGGGCTGATTGGTAAGAAAAAAGTAATGCATAAGTTGAGTCTGTGGCCAAAGCTACAGTAGGGTATGTAACCCTAGCTAAATGTAGACTAAATGTACAATGAAGCTACGTATGAATACTTTTAATGAATGCGTATAGTGTTGTTGTGTTTGTAGTTGTTGTTTTGTACATTTTTGCTGTGTTACCCTTGCAGGTGCTGGTGTGTTCCCAGGTTACGAAGGTGGCTACCCACAACAACGGGGTTACCCACAGCAAGGTGGCGGCTACCCACTGCAACCCTACCCAGGTAACGTGTAGAACCTCGATCTGTGAAAATCAGATGCAGTGTGTGTACGGTATGCTTTTATAGAAAATGGGATGTTGTGACCCAGGAACTATGAAGATAAAAGTAGAACAAAAAGAGCTTAGAGTAGAACCAAGTTGATAGTTGTTAATATCTGTTCATCTTTACTGTCCAGGGAGGACAGAGGAAGCAAGGGCATTCACTTCAGTAGTTTGAGTTCCCCTTTGTAAGCATGTGCCAATCATTCACTTACAGTAAATGTAGAAAAGTGTCGATTGGCCATAAGTTTAGACTTTTGGCAAACTTGACATCATTTTGCAAACTGAATTAAATACTGAGAAATAGTCGGCAACAGTTATATCAAGGTCAAATAAGCTAGCCACTCAACATAACCATCAAGATGTAAATTAACCTGATCCCTTATCCGGACCACATACTGTTTGCCCCCTGGTGACAGGGGTTTGAGCCTTGTCTCGGCTACCCTCTGTCTATGCCCCTACTATCTGTCTCCCTCTCTACATTTCCCGCTGCACTGACAAAACATCAACACAAAACAAAAATCGAAACAACAAAAATTCAACCTTACTCCACGCGCTGGTGGCTCTTTAACTGCCCATGTTCACCCCATTTCTGCCTGGATCAGGAGGTGGACTAAAGCTGAATTGTCAACAGACAGGTAACCCAGAATGACAGACAGACAAGCAGCCTCCGGCCTGTTGCTTTGGTATTAGAGCTAACCTCTGGGAGAGAAAGAGAGAGGGGAACAGATCTAGAAACAATTGAAAGGAACAGCCAACTTCCCCATACCTGGTTTAGTTTCCCCTCATTAAATGAATTGATGGGGAACATTGAGTGCTCTAAGCACTCAATGAAAATAAAATAATTGAGGTGATGCTGGGAATGTAAGTCTCTCTCTCTCTCTCTCTCTCACTCGCTCTCTCGGCATAGTCACTAGATGCTAGTTACTCTCACTTATACTGTAGCTTCTGTGAATCCAATAGCTACTCTGACCATGCTTTGACCATGAAAATCAGGTTTTAATGTTTTACAAGCATGGTGCAAAATATTGCACACATACAGTGGGGCAAAAAAGTATTTAGTCAGTCACCAATTGTGCAAGTTCTCCCACTTAAAAAGATGAGAGAGGCCTGTAATTTTCATCATAGGCACACTTCAACTATGACAGACAAAATGAGAAAAAAATCCAGAAAAATCACATTGTAGGACTTTTAATGTATTTATTTGCAAATTATGGTGGAAAATAAGTATTTGGTCAATAACAAAAGTTTATCTCAATACTTTGTTATATACCCTTTGTTGGCAATGACAGAGGTCAAACGTTTTCTGTAAGTCTTCACAAGGTTTTCACACACTGGTATTTTGGCCCATTCCTCCATGCAGATCTCCTCTAGAGCAGTGATGTTTTGGGGCTGTTGCTGGGCAACACGGACTTTCAACTCCCTCCAAAGATTTTCTATGGGGTTGAGATCTGGAGACTGGCTAGGCCACTCCAGGACCTTAAAATGCTTCTTACGAAGCCACTCCTTCGTTGCCCGGGCGGTGTGTTTGGGATCATTGTCATGCTGAAAGACCCAGCCACGTTTAATCTTCAATGCCCTTGCTGATGGAAGGAGGTTTTCACTCAAAATCTCACGATACATGGCCCCATTCATTCTTTCCTTTACACGGATCAGTCGTCCTGGTCCTTTTGCAGAAAAACAGTCCCAAAGCATGATGTTTCCACCCTCATGCTTCACAGTAGGTATGGTGTTCTTTGGATGCAACTCAGCATTCTTTGTCCTCCAAACACGACAAGTTACGTTTTTACCAAAAAGTTCTATTTTGGTTTCATCTGACCATATGACATTCTCTCAATCTTCTTCTTGAACATCCAAATGCTCTCTAGCAAACTTCAGACGGGCCTGGACATGTACTGGCTTAAGCAGGGGGACACGTCTGGCACTGCGGGATTTGAGTCCCTGGCGGCGTAGTGTGTTACTGATGGTAGGCTTTGTTACTTTGGTCCCAGCTCTCTGCAGGTCATTCACTAGGTCCCCCGTCTGGTTCTGGGATTTTTGCTCACCGTTCTTGTGTTCATTTTGACCCCACGGGGTGAGATCTTGCGTGGAACCCCAGATCGAGGGAGATTATCAGTGGACGTGTATGTCTTCCATTTCCTAATAATTGCGCCCACAGTTGATTTCTTCAAACCAAGATGCTTACCTATTGCAGATTCAGTCTTCCTAGCCTGGTGCAGGTCTACAATTTTGTTTCTGGTGTCCTTTGATAGCTCTTTGGTCTTGGCCATAGTGGAGTTTGGAGTGTGACTGTTTGAGGTTGTGGACAGGTGTCTTTTATACTGATAACAAGTTCAAACAGGTGCCATTAATACAGGTAACGAGTGGAGGACAGAGGAGCCTCTTAAAGAAGAAGTTACAGGTCTGTGAGAGCCAGAAATCTTGCTTGTTTGTAGGTGACCAAATACTTATTTTCCACCATAATTTGCAAATAAATTCATGAAAAATTTGATTTTTTTTCTTTTTTTTTCTCATTGTTTGTCATAGTTGAAGTGTACCTATGATGAAACTTACAGGCCTCTCTCATCTTTTTAAGTGGGAGAACTTGCACAATTGGTGTCTGACTAAATACTGTACACAGAAAACATCAAACACTCCTGGTAACCTCCTCAATTGATAGGTTAAAATGGAAAAGTCCCAATTCCTATTATTACTAATGATATAGAATTAATTTGAATTGTCATTGACTTTTGTCTGGCAACATGATGATGTCTAGCAATATATCTGAAATGAACCAAATCTCTATTAGAGGCTTTTTTCTTCTACAATTTCTTACACTTGACATGATTAAACGTCATAATTTAATTCAGGATGTCTCAATGGTGTGACCACCCTTTGGGAATAATTAAACGTTTTTTGGATGACTTAATGAGCTTTGCTGCATATTCCTGTCTAGTCTGAAATGCAGACTGTTCACTGACAAAACAGATACAGATGGCGAATGTTATTTCTGGCATCAGTGAACGCTTTACCCTTGCAGTGTGCTTGTTTACTCTTTGCTATATGTTTACTAGATATCTATTACTTGTTTACTATTGGTTTACACAGACAGTAATGAGACCAAAACATGGTCTTTTGCTACTGCAGTATTAGTAAAAGTATGTGGTTGATACTCTATCAGATAATGTTAAACCGTAATTGTACTTTCTTCAAAAGTCTTTAAGTTTTGTATTATGTAATTTCCAAAGCACCTCATCATTACATGAGAAAAATCCCCTTGTGATTATGCGATGTCTGCAGTTTTCTGATCAGATCGATAGTGTGCTTATGACTAAACTTGCTTTGAGAGAGTCCTGAGAATAGACCCATACTGATCATCCTAGTTCATGACGCACCAAAACACAGCCACTTTCCATTGGTTGTGTTCTATCTATCTGAACAAGTGTGTTTTGGTTGCTTTGTGTGTTCCAATGCACAATGAAGAAATGGTCTTCAGCTCTCTCACTCTATCCAAAAACTCTCTGATCAAAGTTTTTCAAGATTCTACTACATTATGTTATTTTAAACATGAAACACCCTTAGCAAAAATCATCTCATCCCTTCCAAACTCCAAATACTTTTTCTTAAACGTTTGTCTGTCTACTAGGAGCATATGGAGCAGGCCAGACGGCACCACTGACTCCTCAACAAGGTACTGGTGTCTTCCTTTTTCCCCCTGTTGTAAGGTATCTGTCGTCCTACTCAGTCAAACCTTACACCACACAGTCAATGCATGGGAGAGAAATTTGCTTGAAATAATCTGATTTTCTGTTACACCTAGTACATTTCCTATTTTATTATAATCAGTCTGTTCTTAGCGGAGGATGACATTCTAATCTCATCCAAATAATCTTACGTGATGAGAGGATGGGGTTTGATAGAACAGTGAGTACTTGTCGTCAGTGCAGATGGTGTACCAACCAGTGTCTATTAAAGTCCGATAATCTGAATTTTCCTGAGCACAGGGAAGATTACTGACAGTCGGATTATGTTTCATAAAGTAAGGCAGGTTTTTCAGAGCTAGTTTAATAAGACCTATGACATGTCAGGATTTAGAGAATTTGATGTCCTACTCCAGTGGTGCTGTGCTGATATTGTGTGGAAATCTTTGGGATATTAACCTAATGTAAATTCACAAGTCACTGTCCGTCTGTATTTGTAGTGCAGAGCCAGGGGAGGTTGGTGGGAGAAGCTATAGGAAGATGGGCTCATTGTAATGGCTGGAATGGAGTCCATAAGTTTGTGTTTGATACCGTTGCATTTATACCATTCTAGTCTTTACAATGAGCCCATTCTCCTATAGCTCCTCCCACCAGCCTCCTCTGTCAGTGCATATGTTTGCTAAGAGCACACCACTGTATATTAGCACTGCCAAGAGAGAAACTGCTCAGCATCCAGTGCTTTTTCTGAAAATATTAAGACCCCTTAACTTTTTCCACATTTTGTTACGTTTCAGCCTTATTCTAAAATTGATTAAATTGTTTTTTTCCCTCATCAATCTACACACAATACCCCATAATGACAAACAGTTTTTTATTTTGGGGGGCTAATTTATATAAAAAAAACAGAAATATTACATTTTACATAAGTATTCAGACCCTTTACTCAGTACTTTGTTGAAGCCCTTTTGGCAGCAATTACAGAATCGAGTCTTCTTGGATATGCCGATACAAGCTTGGCACACCTGTATTTGGGGAGTACAGCCCATTCTTCTCTGCAGATCCTCTCAAGCTCTGTCAGGTTGGATGGGGAGCGTTGCTGCACAGTTATTTTCAGGTCTCTCTAGAGATGTTCGATCGGGTTCAAGTCCAGGCTCTGGCTGGGCCACTCAAGAACATTCAGAGATTTGTCCCAAAGCCACTCCTGCGCTGTCTTGGCTGTGTGCTTAGGGTTGTTGTCCTGTTGGAAGGTGAGCCGTTGCCCCAGTCTCATGTCCTGAGCACTCTGGAGCTGTTTTTTATCAAGGATCTTTCTGTACTTTGCTCTGTTCATCTTACCCTTGATCCTGACTAGTCTCCCAGTCCCTACCACTGAAAAACATCCCCACAGTATGATGCTGCCACCACCATGTTTCACCATAGGAATGGTGTCAGGTTTCCTCCAGATGTGACGCTTGCCATTCAGGCCAAAGTGTTCAATCTTGGTTTCATCAGACCAGAGAATCTTGTTTCTCATGGTCAGAGTCCTTTAGGTGCCTTTTTGGCAAACTCCAAGCGGACTGCCATGTGCCTTTTACTGAGGAGTGGCATCCGTTTGGTCACTCTACCATAAAGGCCTGATTGGTGGAGTGCTGCAGAGATGGTTGTCCTTCTGGAAGGTTCTCATATATCCACAGAGGAACTCTAAAGCTCTGTCAGAGTAACCATCGGGTTCTTGGTGACCCCTAACCAACTCCCTTCTCCCCCAATTGATCAGCTCTAGGAAGAGTCTTGGTGGTTCCAAACTTCTTCCATTTAAGAATGATGAAGGGCACTGTGTTCTTGGGGACCATCAATGCTGCAGAAACCCTTCCCCAGATCTGTGCCTCGACACAATCCTTTTTTGGAGCTCTACAGACTATTCCTTTGACCTCCACTTAGTTTTTGCTCTGACATGCACTATCAACTGTGGGACCTTAAACAGACAGTTCTGTCCCTTTCCAAATCATGTCCAATCAATTGAATTTACAACAGGTGAACTCCAATCAAGTTGTAGAAACATCTCAAGGATGATCAATGGAAACAGGATGCACCTGAGCTCAATTTTGAGTCTCATAGCAAGTCAAATCAAATCAAATTTATTTATAAAGCCCTTCGTACATCAGCTGATATCTCAAAGTGCTGTACAGAAACCCAGCCTAAAACTCCAAACAGCAAGCAATGCAGGTGTAGAAGCACGGTGGCTAGGAAAAACTCCCTAGAAAGGCCAAAACCTAGGAAGAAACCTAGAGAGGAACCAGGCTATGTGGGGTGGCCAGTCCTCTTCTAGCTGTGCCGGGTGGAGATTATAACAGAACATGGCCAAGATGTTCAAATGTTCATAAATGACCAGCATGGTCAAATAATAATAATCACAGGCAGAACAGTTGAAACTGCAGCAGCAGCACAGCCAGGTGGACTGGGGACAGCAAGGAGTCATCATGTCAGGTAGTCCTGAGGCATGGTCCTAGGAATCAGGTCCTCCGAGAGAGAGAAAGAAAGAGAGAATTAGAGAGAGCATACTTAAATTCACACAGGACACCGGATAGGACAGGAGAAGTACTCCAGATATAACAAACTGAACCTAGCCCCCCGACACATAAACTACTGCAGTATAAATACTGGAGGCTGAGACAGGAGGGGTCAGGAGACACTGTGGCCCCATCCAAGGACACCCCCAGACAGGGCCAAACAGGAAGGATATAACCCCACCCACTTTGCCAAAGCACAGCCCCCACACCACTAGAGGGATATCTTCAACCACCAACTTACCATCCTGAGACAAGGCCGAGTATAGCCAACAAAGTTCTCCACCACGGCACAACCCAAGGGGGGGCACCAACCCAGACAGGAAGATCACATCAGTGACTCAACCCACTCAAGTGACGCACCCCTCCTAGGAACGGTATGAAAGAGCCCTAGTAAGCCAGTGACTCAGCCCCTGTAATAGGGTTTGAGGCATAGAATCCCAGTGGAAAGAGGGGAAGGCAGAGACAGCAAGGGCGGTTCATTGCTCCAGAGCCTTTCCGTTCGCCTTCACACTCCTGGGCCAGACTACACTCAATCATATGACCCACTGAAGAAATTAGTCTTCAGTAAAGACTTAAAGGTTGAGACCGAGTTTGCGTCTCTCACATGGGTAGGCAGACCATTCCATAAAAATGGAGCTCTATAGGAGAAAGCTTTGCCTCCAGCTGTTTGCTTAGAAATTCTAGGGACAATTAGGAGGCCTGCGTCTTGTGACCGTAGCGTACATGTAGGTATGTACGGCAGGACCAAATCAGAGAGATAGGTAGGAGCAAGCCCATGTAATGCTTTGTGGGTTAGCAGTAAAACCTTGAAATCAGCCTTTGCCTTGACAGGAAGCCAGTGTAGGGAGGCTAGCACTGGAGTAATATGATCACATTTTTTTGGTTCTAGTCAGGATTCTAGCAGCCCTATTTGGCACTAACTGAAGTTTATTTAGTGCTTTATCCGGGTAGCCGGAAAGTAGAGCATTGCAGTAGTCTAACCTAGAAGTGACAAAAGCATGGATTAATTTTTCTGCATCATTTTTGGACAGAAAGTTTCTGATTTTTGCAATGTTACGTAGATGGAAAAAAGCTGTCCTTGAAACAGTCTTGATATGTTCTTCGAAAGAGAGATCAGGGTCCAGAGTAACGCCGAGGTCCTTCACAGTTTTAGTTGAGACGACTGTACAACCATTAAGATTAATTGTCAGATTCAACAGAAGATCTCTTTGATTCTTGGGACCTAGAAAGAGCATCTCTGTTTTGTCCGAGTTTAAAAGTAGAAAGTTTGCAGCCATCCACTTCCTTATGTCTGAAACACATGCTTCTAGCGAGGGCAATTTTGGGGCTTCACCATGTTTCATTGAAATGTACAGCTGTGTGTCATCCGCATAGCAGTGAAAGTTAACATTATGTTTTCGAATGACATCCCCAAGAGGTAAAATATATAGTGAAAACAATAGTTGTCCTAAAACGGAACCTTATGGAACAGAACCTGCGCAACAGCCTTTTCTAAAATTTTTGAGAGGAATGGAAGATTCGATAGAGTTTGGTACACATCCGCTGGATAGAGAGCCGTTTATTATGTTCAACATAGGAGGGCCAAGCACAGGAAGCAGCTCTTTCGGTAGTTTAGTTGGAATAGGGTCCAGTATGCAGCTTGATGGTTTAGAGGCCATGATTATTTTCATCATTGTGTCAAGAGATATAGTACTAAAACACTTGAGCGTCTCTCTTGATCCTAGGTCCTGGCAGAGTTGTGCAGACTCAGGACAACTGAGCTTTGAAGGAATACGCAGATTTAAAGAGGAGTCCGTAATTTGCTTTCTAATAATCATGATCTTTTCCTCAAAGAAGTTCATGAATTTATCACTGCTAAAGTGAAAGCCATCCTCTCTTGGGGAATGCTGCTTTTTAGTTAGCTTTGCGACAGTATCAAAAAGGAATTTCGGATTGTTCTTATTTTCCTCAATTAAGTTGGAAAAATAGGATGATCGAGCAGCAGTAAGGGCTCTTCGATACTGCACGGTACTGTCTTTCCAAGCTAGTCGGAAGACTTCCAGTTTGGTGTGGCGCCATTTCCGTTCCAATTTTCTGGAAGCTTGCTTCAGAGCTCGGGTATTTTTTGTCTTTCCAAGCTAGTCGGAAGTCTTCCAGTTTGGTGTGGCGCCATTTCCGTTCCAATTTTCTGGAAGCTTGCTTCAGAGCTCGGGTATTTTCTGTGTACCAGGGAGCTAGTTTCTTATGAGAAATGTTTTTAGTTTTTAGGGGTGCAACTGCATCTAGGGTATTGTGCAAGGTTAAATTGAGTTCCTCAGTTAGGTGGTTAACTGATTTTTGTCCTCTGACGTCCTTGGGTAGACAGAGGGAATCTGGAAGGACATCAAGGTATCTTTGTGTTGTTTGTGAATTTATAGCACGACTTTTGATGTTCCTTGGTTGGGGTCTGAGCAGATTATTTGTTGCAATTGCAAACGTAATAAAATGGTGGTCCGATAGTCCAGGATTATGAGGAAAAACATTAAGATCCACAATATTTATTCCCTGGGACAAAACTAGGTCCAGAGTATGACTGTGACAGTGAGTGGGTCCAGAGACATGTTGGACAAAACCCACTGAGTCGATGATGGCTCCGAAAGCCTTTTGGAGTGGGTCTGTGGACTTTTCCATGTGAATATTAAAGTCACCAAAGATTAGAATATTATCTGCTATGACTACAAGGTCCGATAGGAATTCAGGGAACTCAATGAGGAACGCTGTACATGGCCCAGGAGGCCTGTAAACAGTAGCTATAAAAAGTGATTGAGTAGGCTGCATAGATTTCATGACTAGAAGCTCAAAAGACAAAAACTGCATTTTTTTTGGTAAATTGAAATTTGCTATCATACAGTGCCTTGCGAAAGTATTCGGCCCCCTTGAACTTTGCGACCTTTTGCCACATTTCAGGCTTCAAACATAAAGATATAAAACTGTATTTTTTTGTGAAGAATCAACAACAAGTGGGACACAATCATGAAGTGGAACGACATTTATTGGATATTTCAAACTTTTTTAACAAATCAAAAACTGAAAAATTTGGCGTGCAAAATGATTCATCCCCCTTAAGTTAATACTTTGTAGCGCCACCTTTTGCTGCGATTACAGCTGTAAGTCGCTTGGGGTATGTCTCTATCAGTTTTGCACATCGAGAGACTGAAATTTTTTCCCATTCCTCCTTGCAAAACAGCTCGAGCTCAGTGAGGTTGGATGGAGCGCATTTGTGAACAGCAGTTTTCAGTTCATTCCACAGATTCTCGATTGGATTCAGGTCTGGACTTTGACTTGGCCATTCTAACACCTGGATATGTTTATTTTTGAACCATTCCATTGTAGATTTTGCTTTATGTTTTGGATCATTGTCTTGTTGGAAGACAAATCTCCGTCCCAGTCTCAAGTCTTTTGCAGACTCCATCAGGTTTTCTTCCAGAATGGTCCTGTATTTGGCTCCATCCATCTTCCCAGCAATTTTAACCATCTTCCCTGTCCCTGCTGAAGAAAAGCAGGCCCAAACCATGATGCTGCCACCACCATGTTTGACAGTGGGGATGGTGCGTTCAGGGTGATAAGCTGTGTTGCTTTTACGCCAAACATAACGTTTTGCATTGTTGCCAAAAAGTTCAATTTTGGTTTCATCTGACCAGAGCACCTTCTTCCACATGTTTGGTGTGTCTCCCAGGTGGCTTGTGGCAAACTTTAAACAACACTTTTTATGGATATCTTTAAGAAATGGCTTTCTTCTTGCCACTCTTCCATAAAGGCCAGATTTGTGCAATATACGACTGATTGTTGTCCTATGGACAGAGTCTCCCACCTCAGCTGTAGATCTCTGCAGTTCATCCAGAGTGATCATGGGCCTCTTGGCTGCATCTCTGATCAGTTTTCTCCTTGTATGAGCTGAAAGTTTAGAGGGACGGCCAGGTCTTGGTAGATTTGCAGTGGTCTGATACTCCTTCCATTTCAATATTATCGCTTGCACAGTGCTCCTTGGGATGTTTAAAGCTTGGGAAATCTTTTTGTATCCAAATCCGGCTTTAAACTTCTTCACAACAGTATCTCGGACCTGCCTGGTGTGTTCCTTGTTCTTCATGATGCTCTCTGCGCATTTAACGGACCTCTGAGACTATCACAGTGCAGGTGCATTTATACGGAGACTTGATTACACACAGGTGGATTGTATTCATCATCATTAGTCATTTAGGTCAACATTGGATCATTCAGAGATCCTCACTGAACTTCTGGAGATAGTTTGCTGCCACGAAAGTAAAGGGGCTGAATAATTTTGCACGCCCAATTTTTCAGTTTTTGATTTGTTAAAAAAGTTTTAAATATCCAATAAATGTCGTTCCACTTCATGATTGTGTCCCACTTGTTGTTGATTCTTCACAAAAAAATACAGTTTTATATCTTTATGTTTGAAGCCTGAAATGTGGCAAAAGGTCGCAAAGTTCACAGGAGCCGAATACTTTCGCAAGGCACTGTAAATGTTAGCAACACCTCCGCCTTTGCGGGATATGGTCACTAGTGTAGCCAGGAGGTGAGGCCTCATTTAACACAGTAAATTCATCAGGCTTAAGCCATGTTTCAGTCAGTCCAATCACATCAAGATTATGATCAGTGATTAGTTAATTGACTATAATTGCCTTTGAAGTAAGGGATCTAACATGAAGTAGCCCTATTTTGAGATGTGAGGTATCATGATCTCTTTCAATAATGACAGGAATGGAGGAGGTCTTTATCCTAGTGAGATTGTTAAGGCGAACACCGCCATGTTTAGTTTTGCCCAACCTAGGTCGAGGCACAGACACGGTCTCAATGGGGATAGCTGAGCTGACTACACTGACTGTGCTAGTGGTAGACTCCACTATGCTGGCAGGCTGGCTAACAGCCTGCTGCCTGACCTGCACCCTATTTCATTGTGGAGCTAGAGCCCTGTCTATGTTGGTAGACAAGATGAGAGCACCCCTCCAGCTAGGATGGAGTCCGTCACTCCTCAGCAGGTCAGGCTTGGTCCTGTTTGTGGGTGAGTCCCAGAAAGAGGGCCAATTATCTACACATTCTATCTTTTGGGAGGGGCAGAAAACAGTTTTCAACCAGCGATTGAGTTGTGAGACTCTGCTGTAGAGCTCATCACTCCCCCTAACTGGGAGGGGGCCAAAGACAATTACTCGATGCCGACACATCTTTCTAGCTGATTTACACGCTGAAGCTATGTTGCGCTTGGTGATCTCTGACTGTTTCATCCTAACATCGTTGGTGCCGACGTGGATAACAATATCTCTATACCCTCTACACTCGCCAGTTTTAGCTTTAGCCAGCACCATCTTCAGATTAGCCTTAACGTCGGTAGCCCTGCCCCCTGGTAAACAGTGTATGATCGCTGGATGATTCGTTTTAAGTCTAATACTGCGGGTAATGGAGTCGCCAATGACTAGAGTTTTCAATTTGTCAGAGCTAATGGTGGGAAGTTTCGGTGCCTCAGACCCCGTAACGAGAGGAGTAGAGACCAGAGAAGGCTCGGCCTCTGACTCCGACTCGCTGCTTAATGGGGAAAACCGGTTGAAAGTTTCTGTCGGCTGAATGGGCGACACCGGTTGAGCATTCCTACAGCATTTCCCTCCAGAAACTGTGAGAAAGTTGTCCGGCTGCGGGGACCGTGCGAGGGGATTTATACTAACGTTACTATCTGTACTTACTGGTGGCACAGACGCTGTTTCATCCTTTTCTACACTGAAATTACCCTTGCCTAACGATTGCGTCTGAAGCTGGGCTTGTAGCACAGCTATCCTCGCCGTAAGGCGATCGTTCTCCTGTATATTATGAGTACAGCGACTGCAATTAGAAGGCATCATGTTAATGTTGCTACTTAGCTTCGGCTGTTGGAGGTCCTGACGAACCACGTCCAGGTAAAGCGTCCGGAGTGAAAAAGTTGAATAAAAATAAAAAGTTGAGGGAAAAAACAAAAATATAAACGGTAATTAAAAAGTAAAAACCGTAAAGTTGTCAAGTAGCAAAGTAAGGTTGGCAACAAAACGCACAGCAACGCGTAAACAAGTCTGCAAGTTGTGACCGGAAATGGCGTCACAATGGAAGTATGTGCAAGTGGTTTGAATACTTATGTAAATAAGGTATTACTATTTTTGTCTAATCAGAATCCACTTTTTCAGCTACAGTCCTACTCAAAAGTTTGGACACACTTACTCATTCCAGGGTTTTTCTTTATTTGTACTCTTTTCTACATCAAAACTATGAAATAACATATATGGAATCATGTAGTGACCAAAAGAGTGTTGAAAAAATATATATAATATATATATATATAATATATATATATATAAATATTTTACATTTGAAATTCTTCACAGTAGCCACACTTTGCATCGATGACAGCTTTGCACACTCTTGGCATTCTCTCAACCAGCTTCATGTGGTAGTCACTCGGAATGCATTTCAATAAACAGGTGTGCCTTGTTAAAAGTTACTTCGCGGAATTTCTGTCCTCAATGTGTTTGAGCCAATCAGTTGTTTTGTGACAAGGTAGGGGTGGTATACAGAAGATAGCCCTATTTGGTAAAAGACCAAGTCCATATTATGGCAAGAACAGCTGAAATCAGCAAAGAGAAATTACAGTCCATCATTACTTTAAGACATGGTCAGTCAATTCGGAACATTTCAACAACATTTTCTTTAAGTGCAGTCGCAAAAATCATCAAGCGCTATGATGAAACTGGCTCTCAAGAGGACCGCCACAGGAAAGGAAGACCCAGAGTTTCCTCTGCTGCAGAAGACAAGTTCATTAGAGTTAACTGCCCCTCAAATTGCAGCCCAAATAAATGGTTCACAGATTTCAAGTAACAGACACATCTCAACATCAACTGTTCAGAGGAGATTGTGTCAATCAGGCCTTTGTGGTTGAATTTCTGCAAAGAAACCACTATTAAAGGATACCAATAATAAGAAGAGACTTGCTTGGGCCAAAAAACACAATCAATGGACATTAGACCGGTGGAAATCTGTCCTTTGGTCTGATGAGTCCAAATTTGAGAATTTTGGTTCCAACCGCTGTGTCTTTGTGAGATGCAGAGTAGGTGAATGGATTATCTCTGCATGTGTGGTTTCCACCGTGAAGCATGGAGGAGGAGGTGTGATGGTGTGGGGTTGCTTTGCTGGTGACACTGTCTGTGATTTATTTAGAATTCAAGGCACACTTAACTAGCAGGGCTACCACAGCATTCTGCAGCGATACCCCATCCCAATTGGTTTGCGCATAGTGGGACTATCATTTGTTTTTCAACTGGACAATGACCCAAAACACACCTCCAGGCTGTGTAAGGGAATTTGACCAAGAAGGAGAATGATGGAGGGATGCATCAGATGACCTGGCCTCCATAATCACCCGACCTCAACCCAATTGAGATGTTTTTTTGATGAGTTGGACCGCAGAGTGAAAGAAAAGCAGCCAACAAGTGCTGAGCATATGTGGGAACTCCTTCAAGATTGTTGGAAAAGCATTTCAGGTAGGGATGCACAATATATCGGTGAACATATTGGAATTGGGCGATATTAGCTAAAAATGCCAACATCGGTATCGGCCGATGTCTACTTTAACACCGATGTGCAACACCAATGTCAAAGCTGATGTGCATACCTATATAACGTAGGTACGTGCCGTAATGACGCCACATAAAATGTTGCGCTACACGTGCAACACAGCATTCATAACCTAGCCCACAATGGCTGCTGTGTTGATCGAGCAGTCAACAAGTCGAGCAGTCATTTGAAAGAGTAAGAAAATTTCAGCGAGACGACTCAAAAGGCGAAATCCTTTAAGGCCAAGATAATGGAATTCATTGCCCTTGACACTCAACCGTTCTCTGTCGTGGGTGATGTTGGCTTTCGCCGACTAGTCGAGCACCGGTACACACTACCAAGTGCGCTATTTTTCCGATGTTGTTCTACCGGAGTTATACAATAATAGTGCCACTGCTATTATCTTCAAGACACACATACTATGGAATGCCGTTTGGGTCTTTGCATGTCAAAAAATATATAGTAGCACTGTCAAAGCTATACAAAAAAGTCTGCAAACAAGCAAATACCGGTCATGAACGATGTGTTTACAATACCACGTTGATAATTAAGCATAATTTGTTCGACCGCAACTTCTGGAGTAGGTAGCTTTAGCTTGGTACCTAGCTAGCACCAATACAACCAGCCTGAAAACAATGACCAGTAGAAACTGCAGTCATTTTCATTATTCTTCGCAATGATTTAGGAATCCTTGTGAGTAAGTATTAGCTAGATTGCCACTTGTTGTTCGCCTATTGAAATTGAACTTCAGTTCATGAAAATGAATAGCTAGCCAGCTACTTAACCCTGTTGCCCAAAGCTAATGTTATAAGCAACCAGCTAGTGTCATCTGGCTATTGAGGCTCGACCGGACTTAGTTATGTGTTGTGAAGCTAGCCACAATAAGGATTAGGCACAACAGTGGAATTTGCGGTTTGCCTTCAAGCTTCACATAGATGGGTCCGACCACCATTAAGATCAAATTCTTATTTACATTGACGGCCTACCCCAGCCAAACCCGGATGACGTTGGGTCAATTGTGCGCCGCCCAATGGGACTCCCAATCACGGCCGGATGTGATACAGCCTGGATTCGAACCAGGGACTGTAGTGATGCCTCTTGCACTGAGATGCAGTGCCGCCTTAGAGCGCTGGGTGTGTGTGTGTTAACTATTTAACTGTATTAGAATGCTTAAAAGGACGCTAAAATGTTAAATATTGGGTATTGGTATCGATTTCTTTGGCAAGGACAATATCGGATACCGGTATGGGCCAAAAATGTCATATAGGTGCATCACTAATTTCAGGTGAAGCTGGTTGAGAGATTGCCAAGAGTGTGCAAAGCTGTCATCAAGGCAAAGGGTGGCTACTAAAATATTTTGATTTGTTTAACACTTTTTTGGTTACTACAGGATTCCATATGTGTTATTTCCTAGTTTTGATGTCTTCACTATTATTGTATAATGTAGAAAATAGTCAAAAAAAAATGAAAAAACCCTTGAATGAGTAGGTATGTCCAAACCTTTGACTGGTACTTAGTAGATAGTCGTCAGCCTTTTGCTCACATAGGTGGGAGGTGTGTTTTTATATAACTATTTTAACCTTTCACGCATTTACAATGGCAAATCTACAAATGCCAAATGATGTGCTATTGCCAATAATCTGTGCTAATGCAGTATCATAAATTATTATGACTGGTTGTTATGACTTGTCATCATGCCCTCATGCCATCAAGTCATCAATGTAGGCCCCTTTATGGTGCATAGATCAAGTATTATTCACATTATATTACACACATACTGATCACACCTCTGAGTACACCCTGCACCCCTACTGTAGGAGACCTGCAGTTCAAATCATTACATTTGTAATAGCTTAGAATTATTCATTAACACTATCGATTTAGGGCATCCTATGCAGTCGCAGCACAAGTGAATATCAATAGCTCCTCTATATTTAGCATATGCGGCTAGCCAACCAATTATTGTGGGAAGCTGCTATAGACCACTAAGTGCTAACAGTGAGTGTCTGGATAATATGTGTGAAATGCTTGATAATGTATGTGATATCAACAGAGAAGTATATATTCTGGGTGATTTAAATATTGACTGGCTATCATCAAGCTGCCCACTCAGGAAAAAACTTCAAACTGTAACCAGTGCCTACAACCTGGATCAAGTTGTCAGTCAACCTACCGGGGTAGTTACAAACAGCACAGGAATTAAATCATCAACATGTATTGATCACATCTTTGCTAATGCTACAAATATTTGCTTTAAAGCAGTATCCAAATCCATAGGATGTAGTGATAACAATATAATAGCCATATCTAGGAAAACCAAAGTTCCAAAGGCTGGGCCTAATATAGTGTATATGAGGTCATACAATAAGTTTTGTAGTGATTCATATGTTGATCATGTAAACTAAATTTGCTGGTCTGTGGTTTTTAATGAGGAACAACCAGACGCTGCACTTGACGCATTTTTGAAACTACTTATACCAGTTACAAATAAGCACACATTAAGAAAATTACTGTAAAAACGGTTAAATCCCCTTGGATTGATGAGGAATTTAAAAATTGTATGGTTGAGAGGTATGAGGCAAAAGGTGGCAATTAAGTCTGGCAGCCCAACTGATTGGCAAACATACTGCAAATTAAGAAATCATGTGACTAAACTAAATAAAAATAAACTAAACTATGAAACAAAGATAAATTATATAAACAATTATAGTAAAAAGCTCTGGAGCACCTTAAAATAAATTTTTGGGAAAAAAGCCAACTCGGCTCATTCATTCATTGATCAGATGGCTCATTCATCACAAAGCCCACTGATAATACAAACTACTTTAATTACTTTTTCATTGGCAAGATAAGCAAACTTAGGGATGACATTCCAGCAACAAATGCTGATACTACACATCCAAGTATATCGGACCAAAATATGAAAGACAAGAATTGTACTTTTGAATTCCGTAAAGTCCGTGTGGAAGAGGTGAAAAAAATAGTGTCTATCAACAATGACAACCCACCGAGGTCTGACAATCTGGATGGAAAATTACTGAGGATAATAGCAGACGAAATTGCCACTCCTATTTGCCTCGTCTTCAATTTAAGCCTACTAGAGTGCGTGTGCCCTCAGGTCTGGAGGGAAGCTAAAGTTCTTCCGCTACCCAAGAATAGTAAAGCTCCCTTTATTGGCTCAAATAGCCGACCAATCAGCCTGTTACCAACCCTTAGTAAACTTCTGGAAAAAATTGTGTTTGACTAGATACAATGCTATTTCACTGTAAACAAATTGACAACAGTATTTCAGCATGCTTATAGGGAAGGACACTCAACAAGTGCAGAACTTACACAAATGACTGATGATTGGCTGAGAGAAATTGATGAGAAAATGATTGTGGGGGCTGTCTTGTTAGACTTCAGTGCAGCTTTTGACATTATTGATCATAGTCTGCTGCTGGAAAAACGTATGTGTTATGGCTTTACACCCCCTGCTATAATGTGGATATAGAGTTACTTGTCTAACAGAACACAGAGGGTGTTCTTTAATGGAAGCCTCTCAAATATAATCCAGTTAGAATCAGGAATTCCCCAGGGTAGCTGTTTAGGCCCCATGCTTTTTCCAATTTTTACTAATAACATTCCACTGACTTTGAGTAAAGCCAGAGTGTCTATGTATGAGGATGACTCAACACTATACACGTCAGTTACTACAGCGACTGAAATGACTGCAACACTCAACAAAGAGCTGCAGTTAGTTTCAGAGTGGGTGGCAAGGAATAAGTTAGCCCTACATATTTCTAAAACTAAAAGCATTGTATTTGGAACAAAACACTCACTAAACCCAAAACCTCAATTAAATATTGTAATAAATAATATAGAAATTGAGCAAGTTGAGATGACTAAACTGCTTGGAGTAACCCTAGTTTGTAAACTGTCATGGTCAAAACATATTGATGCAGTAGTAGTAACTAAAATGGGGAGAAGTCTGTCTATAATAAGTCTGTCTATAATAAAGTGATCCTACAGACCCTAGTTTTGTTGCACCTGGACTACTGTTCAGTCATTTGGTCAGGTGCCACAAAAAAGGACTTAGGAAAATTGCAATGGGCTCAGAACAGGGCAGCACGGCTGGCCCTTGGCCCTTGGATATACACAGAGAGCAAATATTAATAATATGCATGTCAATCTCTCCTGGCTGAAAGCTGAGGAGAAGTTGACTTCCTCACTACTTTTATTTTTGTTTATGACATGTTGAATGCACCGAGCTGTCTGTCTAAACTACTGGCACACAGCTCAGACACCCATGCTTACCCAACAAACAATGCCACAAGAGGTCTCTTCACAGTCCCCAAGTCCAGCACAGACTATGGGAGGCATACAGTTGTACATAGAGCCATGACTACATGGAACTCTATTCCACATCAAGTAACTGATGCAAGCAGCAAAATTAGATTTAAAAAACAGATCAAAAAACACATTATGGACCAGCGGGGACTGTGAAGCAACACAAACATTGGCAAAGACAAATGCACACACACACACACACAATAATATATGCACTATACATACACATGGATTTAGTACTGTAGATATGTGGTAGTGGTGGAGTATGGGCCTGAGGGCACATAGTGTGTTGTGAATGTATTGTAATGTTTTTAAAATTGTATAAACACCTTAATTTTGCTGGACCCCAGGAAGAGTAGCTGCTGCTTTGGCAGCAGCTAATGGGGATCCATAATAAATACAAATACAACCTGTTAGCATTTTTCTTGTTTGACAACCTGTTAGCATATGCTAACTCACTCACAAGGCTTCCTGGGGCTCTTGGCTGCTGTGGTCAAGCAACAGATTTCCAGAAAGTTTACTCATCTGTGCAGTGTGGTTAGAAAAACATATTAAAGCTGCTCAGGAAATGACTTGCCAACACTGTTTAAAAAATTATAATTAGTGATCACAAAAAAAACTGTGATTAACTAACTTTTTTCGCAGCCAAAGCAGCCAAGTATGGCCCACTCCAGGGCTTCTTTGGTGGGGCAGGAGGAGGAGGCTACAGACCAGGTACGATAAGACACACACTCTGGCATGTGACCAAAAAAAGACATAAATCTGATACCGAACCAAGTACAATTGCAAACCCTCTTACAAATGCATGCATTTAAAATATCCTCTCTTCCAATGTTGTTTCTCTACAGGAGGAGTTGCTGCTGGATGCCAAAGCAAATACTGTGGAAGGCAGAAGTAGAGGGTGTTCTTCAGAAGAAGTTGAACCTCAAGAAACAATGGTGCTACTGCATGATCTAGAATGTACATTTTATAGGCACAAAATCCCCCATTAGAGTATGTAAAGATATGTTGTACTTTATTTGACTCAATATATTTTTTATACAAACCCACCGACCCAGACTTTTGCACACATTTGATGTGACTTAGTGTTTTTGATTGTGCCTTTATCATTGTTCGTGGTGTTCATCAGCTCTTACTGACATGCCTGCGATGCTCCCCTTTTAGTAGTTACCAAGTGTTTGTGTGTGCATGCATGTGTGTGGGCGTTGATATGTGGCTGTGTGTCTCTCTATGTGCTTGTGAGCTTGCACATGCTGCCAGAGATGTTTGGGTATATAGGAGAATATGAAAGATTATCCAACTAGAGCCATTAAGCATGCTTTGAATGCAGAGAAGTGCTCCAAGTCAAAACCAGCACCATTCCTGTAACTGTACATCCCTCTCCATGTGCTTAGTGTCTGTGTGTACCAAAGTTGGAGCTCTTCGCATACTGACATGTCAAACCAAGGGTTGAGCTTCAAGGGGTGTGGTTAGTAAAGTGCTGATAAACTTTGGCCATGTATCTTCAGAACTGCCTCCTCTGGCTTTCTATCATCTCTGCTGCTATTTATATCCCTGGGTGAAATAGCAGTGGCATAGCATGTGTGTGTGTGGGCACAGGTTTCACAGTCAATCTGCCATCTTCAACTTTGACTATATTTTAAGGGCCATGGTGTAAGTAGCCTTCTTACCTTGATTTCTGACAAACTTGTGAAGTATGATGAGCAGGTGTTGCTCTGAATGTGGTAAAGCTGATGACAATCAATCCAAAGGTGTTCAAAAGATTTGTAGGTGATATCGTGAGTGATATTCATAGCATACATTGTGTTGGTTTGTACCCAAGACCTTTGAAACAGTGTTTTTTGTTTTTTAAGTGATTTGTATGTTTTTAGTTTTACAAAAATGTAAAAGTAAAACTGAAATTCTTTCGATACTGCTCTGGCATGTATTGTACATTATGTATGTATGAATTGAACATTTTGTTTTATTAATTACGTATACATTTTCTGGTGTGCTAGATTAAGTGCCTAGAATGTTATGCATATCTGAAATAATTCTAGTTTCACATTCAGTTATAGTTTCATTTATGTAAGTTGTTGCTCATTATTCAAGTTTCAAATGTTTCCGCTCATGAAAGTAGACTATCACCATATTTGTGTAATCTTGAATAAGGCAAAACATGTTTGTTAAAAAAATATATATATTTGGGTAATGCATTTAATCACTGATGAGAATTGTTATACTGTATATGTAAGGGCTTTTTTAATATGTGTCTGTGTGTAGGCTTCCCCTAGTCTGTGTAAATTGTGAGAGTGAGCTCCCATTTCACTCTTTACTTGAGTTAGTTACAGTTGAATAAGACTCACTAGACATTACTGACCAAATATGAATTCACTCTGTTATGAAGTTACACTACGATGAATCTTTAGGGATTGTGTGGACTGTATGTTGTAGTAATTGCCCTAGGTTATCATGACTCTCACTCGCTTTAGTTCTTGTAGCCTACCCGTAGGTCTTTTTCTGAACTGTGTGTGAGCCGCTCGGATCCGGGGCACGCCGCACCGTGTCTTCCATGCGGTGGGATAGTATTCATCTTATTTAAATGGCAAAAAAGGAGGAACGATGGGGTTTTGCACTTTTACATTTTCATGACGCACATGTGACTTGTTCCCGGTAATCCCTGCATTTTATTTGCTTAAGTAAAATAACGAAATAAAATGGTTAATAAATACACATTTGTGCCCAGGTATCCGCTTTTTTCCACCTGCACCCAAACTGCATCAACATATCAAAATGAATCAATGGCTCAAATGTTATTCAGGAACTTTAAAATGTCTGAATGTAGACTTTTACTGCAACTAGCCTATTCCAGTATGCTCTCATAGACTAGATGACTATTCTAATACAGCTATTCTGATACATCTCCTATTTCTGTGAAGGGTGCATTGCGCATCGCTTCGTCTCTCTGCCCTCAGTTGCTTTTGATTGTGCTACGCAGACCAAATTTCCAGGGATTGTTGTCGGTTGGCCAACCCATATTTTCCGGTCCCCCAGCCTGACTGTTTCAAATCGCCCATTCTCTCCTCATCGAATGAATCGAAGTAGTATCCAGCTGTGAGGATCTAGTCTATCCGGCTTCATAAACACACAACACGAATAGCGGGGCTTTGGTCGAAGTGAGACCGGTTATCTGTTCATCAGAGTCAGGCTCTCATAGAGCTCGGAATCGGAGAGTGAATGAGGTTGATGCTGCTCTGTTGTGACTGGAAGGACGAACGTATGGGAGAGGAGGAAGGTGAGTTTAAGTTTTCGATACGCAGTTTTTCTCTGGAACCATGATAGCGGGTGCCTTGAAGCATGTGTGAGGGCGGGAGATGCTATTAGCGCGAGCGCAGTGCATCCTTCCGCGCTCGAGAACAGAGATGCTCCATTGAATTCATAATAAACGACACCATGCACACCATACACAATAAACAATAGATACATTGTGTTATGGTGTTTTTGGAGGGTTAGCTTTATGAAAAGTATTCTGTGAGAATGATCAATAAAGAATGTCCGGTATGTCCTTGTTTTGCTGCAATAACCCAAGTAGGTAACCTTAGTCGTTCTATTTTATTTCCGAGTAACACAAGCCCGCTGCATAATGCTAACAAGGCTGGGATGGTGTTTAGAAGTATAATAATGTGTATATTTCAACTGCTAATGTTTTGGTTAGTTCAATCTAATTAAATCAAAATTAAATGGGGTGTTGAAACTGCAGCGCTGCTCTAACCTAGATCAACACAACTGATACAGTTACACTTTCTTTGAAACAATACCTTTCCTTGTCATTCCATTCCTGTGAATCCATTACCTCGTTTAACCTACTTTCAAATGTAACTACACTGAACAAAAATATAAACGCAAATGTAAATTGTTGGTCCCATGTTTCATGAGCTGTTTCAAAGCCAAAACCCCTGGATGGTTGAGCATAATATACAAGGAATTTATCAAAGCTATTAATGAGAACCTTGACGACCTTGTACCTAGTCGGTGGGGATTCCGGTGGGGTGCCCCAAACCCAGGCAGTGTCAGTGCTGGCAACACTAGCTGCAGTAACCCATGGGAAGAGGGTCACACTCGGACAATCAGAGGGGGCAAAATATTGTGGTCTTGGTGGCACAAAATAATCAGAGGTCTGACTGCACAGAGATGCTTGGGAAATGGTCACAACAGGGGACCAGCATGTGTGTGTTCCTACATGATTCCATGTGTTATTTAATAGTTTTGATGTCTTCTCTATTATTCTACAATGTAGAAAATAGTTAAAATAACGAAAAACCCTTGAATGAGGTGGTGCGTCCAAACTTTTGACTGGTACTGTATAATTTTTTTTATAACTGTATATAATACAATCAAGGTGAGGGCATTGGAAATGCTTTGGTTGGTTGATCTGTTTTTGTGGCTGGCACTGTGTGCTCTTTTTAAAGGATGTGTCCCAATCGCTCAAAGGCCCTAGGATCCAGGGGGACAAGGGTGGTCTGCCAGTCACTGGGATGACAACCTAACTTGGGATGGGGTAGGTTTTAGAGGGTGGAATAGCGGAGAACAATTGGAGGTTTAGGTTTAGCAGTGCAAATATCATGGTACAGCTATATGGACACTAAATCATTATGGTACTTTCTAATGGTGAGTTTACAAGCATATATTATGATAAATAGAATTGAAACTTGTATCGCATTATGGTAAATGGTGAAATAAGTATAGCCAGTTTATAATTGTAATGGCTTAGCAGATAAGAAAAGAGAAGGAATATAATACCTATTGTTTACAGGAAACTCATTCAAAAATGTTAGATGGGGGGGTATACTTCTCCCATGAGTAAAGAAACTCAAAAGGGGTGATGGTATTAATAAACAATCATTTTTGATTTGAATGTGCAAATTGTTTAAGCGGATCCGCAAGACAGATTATTGTAATTATGTTATTGGACCATAAACAGATTTGCCTCTTTAATCTATACGGTCCAAATAATGACTTCTTTGAAAATGTATATAATAATTGATCAAGCAGTACAAGACTCTATTATTATGGTGGGGGATTATAATACGGTTTTAAATACCTCAATGGAACATAAAGGAAATTACTCTACAAACTAGCACCCTTGTGCACTTAAGGAAATGACGAATATCATGGATATATTGGAACTAGTGGATATATGGGGGCTTAAATATCCTGACCTAGTGAGTTATACAAGACGGAGGCTTAATCAAGCTAGTCGTCTTGACTATTTTCTAATGTCATTCTTGCTGGCACCAAAAGTAAAAAAATACATTTAAAAAAGTGTTGATAGGGGACAGGTAGGTCTTCCTCATGTAGCTCGTCTCCTTGTCTCTTGCAAAAGTTATACAGAACTGTCACTGCAATAATGATTGTCAGGGTCGTGTCCATCTTTGTGCAGAACCCTTCCTGTAGGCACGGGAATATTTTTTTTCCACACTCCAAAAAGTCTATCCTCTTGTCAGGATGAGAGGTGTTGTATTTCCTCTTGTCTGGTGTCTGGGCGTTTTAAAAGGGATGTTATAAGGTGCCCACGACAAGTATATCCATTGTCACCTAGTAGGTGGCCTTCAAATTCCCCCCCTTTCCAGCATTGCACACAGACGACTATTGTCAAAGATTCTGCTGTCATGGGTGGATCCTGGCCATCTAGCTACGATGTTGGTGAGCTGACCTTTGTCATCACGTTGATGGAGCTGTTATGCACGTGAGTGAGGACCCAAAAGCGGTTTAACAAAAACAGAGTCCTTTAATGTCAAAACACAGGGAAGACATAGATCCTCTTCAAATGTATATAATGGCAAAATAGACAACCCGCAGAGAGGGCGACAAATGAATCATAAAGTCCTTCTGATATTCACAGAAGAGTCCCCCTTCTTAGCAGCAGAGGAGAATAGCTGGGTAGAGTCCCCTTCTTAGCAGCAGAGGAGAATAGCTGGGTTAGCGGCGACAGACTGCTGGTCTCTCTGGGTAGGCGCGGGTCGTAGAGGACAGAAGTACCTGATCACACGTAGCATCAGATGAACAGGCAGATTCCGACAGGACAGGACAAGGGTGAAGCAAACGAGACGATAGTTTGGTTCTGGCATGAGAAACTCAAACGAGAATCTGACAAAGACAGAAGCAGGAACAGAGAGAGAAATAGAGACCTAATCAGAGGGAAAAAGGGAACAGGTGGGAAAAGGGTGAACGAGGTAGTTAGAGAAGATGAGGAACAGCTGGGGAAAGGAGAGGAAGAGAAGGTAACCTAATACGACCAGCAGAGGGAGACAGAGTGAAGAGAAAGAACAGGAACAAGACATAATATGACAATACATGACAGGAGCAGTAACCTTTCCGATTATGGAATAGTTCTCCATTCTTGCCACCAGGGTTGGGAATAGGAATGTGTCCAGTCTATTGCCCCTAGTACACCTGGGAATCTAGCTCTCCTGTAAAATCCAACTGCTGATTCCTCTTTAGGATTGAACCTTATGTACAGATTATTCAGACCAGCAATAACACTAGACGCGGACTACAATCCTGCAGACGGTTGACTTGTGGAGTCCAAAAAGATCCCCATATACCATCTGGAAACATCCAGTTGCATAGAACCGTAGGGCCACTAAGAGCTGAAGTAGTGGGTACAGCCGCGCTCCTATCACTCCCATGCTTAATGGTTGGTGCAACCTTTCTTTCCAGTTGCATTACAGAGTCCTTGGAGAAGTGGTATCTCCTTGAAAACTCATCATTATCATAAAACTCAACAGGATTCAACCTGTCTCTAATTACTCTCTGAGGAACTCTGTCGTTTTGGTCTTTCCACATTTTATCAGGTAAACCACCTGGCAATGCGGTACAGAGCTCAATTTGGCCTCCGACCACATTTTCTAATCAAGCATAAATTGGCTTTAAGTCTAGGCCTCCGCAATGGATTAGTTCACTGATATGGGCACAAACATATACAGTACCAGTCAAAGGTTTTCCTTTATTTTTACTATTTTCTACATTGTAAAATAATAGTGAAGACATCAAAACTATGAAATATCAAATGGAATCATGTAGTATCCAAATAAGTGTTAAACAAATCAAAATTAGTAGCAACCTTTTGCCTTGATGACAGCTTTGCACACTCTTGGCATTCTATCAACCAGCTTCTGCTGGAATGCTTTTCCAACAGCCCTGAGGGAGTTCCCAAATATACTGAGCACTTGTTGACTGCTTTTCCTTCACTCTGCGGTCCAACTCATCCCAAACCATCTCATTTGGGTTGAGGTAGGGTGATTTTGGAGGCCATGCCACCTGATGCAGCACTCCATCACTCTCCTTCTTGTTCAAATATCCCTTACACACTAGGTGTGTTGGGTTATTGTCCTGTTGAAAAACAAATGATAGTCCCACTAAGCGCAAACCAGATGGGATGGCATATTGCCACAGAATGCTGTGGTAGCCATGCTGGTTAAGTGTGCCTTGAATTCTAAATAAATCACTGACAAGCACCCCCACACCATCACACCTCCTCCTCCAGACTTCACGGTGGGAACTACACATACGGAGATCAACTGTTCACCTATTTTGCATCTCACAAAGACACAGCGGTTGGAAACAAAAATAAAAAATTTAGACTCATCAGACCAAAGAACAGATTTCTACCGGTCCATTGCTTGTGTTTCTTGGCCCAAGCAAGTCTCTTCTTATTATTGGTGTCCTTTTGTAGTGATTTCTTTGCAGCAATTTGACCTTGAAGGCCTGATTCACACAGTCTCCTCTGAACAGTTGATATTGAGATGTGTCTGTTACTTGAACTCTGTGAAGCATTTATTTGGGCTGCAATTTCTGAGGCTGGTAACTCTAATGTACATATCCTCTGCAGCATAGGTAACTCTGGGACTTCCTTTCCTGTGGGGATGGTTTTTGTGACTGCACTTGAAGAAATGTTCAAACGTTTTCCGTATTGACAGACCTTCATGTCTTAAAGTAATGATAGACTGTCGTTTCTCTTTGTTTATTTGAGCTGTTCTTGCCATAATATGGTGTTTTACCTATCTTCTGTATACCACCCCTACCTTGTCACAACACAACAGATTGGCTCAAACGCATTAATAATAATAATAATAATATATATATATTTATATATATTTGACTAAAACAATCTTGGTTGACCAACAGCCTAACAACCAAATAATTGACCAGTCGACTTATTGGGGTCAGCCCTAATTTGTGTGTATACAGTGCATTCAGAAAGTATTCAGAACCCTTGACTTTTTCAGCATTTATTCCACAACCTTATTCTAAAATGGATTTATTTATTTCTTCCCCTAATCAGTCTACACACAATTCCTCATAATGACAAAGTGAAAACAGGTTTTGCAAATGTATTAAAAATTAAAAACATATTATTTACATAAGTATTCAGACCCTTTGCTATGAGACTCGAAATTGAGCTCCGGTGCATCCTGTTTTCATTGATCATCCTTGAGATGTTTCTACAACTTTATTTCAGTCCACCTGGGGTATATTCAATTGATTGGACATGATTTGAAAAGGCACACACCTGTCTATATAAGGTCCCACAGTTGACAGTGCATATCAGAGCAAAAACCAAGCCATGAGGTTGACGGAATTGTCCGTAGAGCTCAGAGACAGGATTGTGTCGAGACACAGACCTGGGGAAGGGTACCAAAACATTTCTGCAGCATTCTTAAACTGAATAAATTTAGAACCACCAAGACTCTTCCTGGAGCTGGCCGCCCGGCCAAATAGAGGGAGAAGGGCCTTGGTCAGAGGGGTGACCAAGAATCTGATGGCCACTCTGAGAGAGCTCCAGAGTTTCTCTGTGGAGTTGGGAGAACCTTCCAGAAGGACAGCCATCTCTGCAGCACTCCACCAATCAGGCCTTTATGGTAGAGTGGCCAGACGGAAGCCACTCCTCAGTAAAATGCACATGACAGCCCGCTTGGAGTTTGTCTAAAGGCACTTAAAGGACTCTCACACCATGAGAAACAAGATTCTCTGGTCTGATGAAACCAAGATCGAACTCTTTGGCCTGTATGCCAAGCGTCACGTCTGGCGGAAACTTGGCACCATCCCTACTGTGAAGCATGGTGGTGGCAGCAAAATGCTGTGGGGATGTTTTTCAGCAGCAGGCACTGAGATACTGGCCAGGATCGAGGGACAGATTAACAGAGCAAAGTACAGATCCTTGATGAAATCCCGCTTCAGAGCGTTCAGGACCTCAGACCAGGGCGAAGTCTCACCTTCCAACAGGACAACGACCCTAAGCACACAGCCAAGACAGTGCAGGAGTGGCTTCGAGACAAGCCTCTGAATGTCCTTGAGTGGCCCAGCCAGAGCCCGGACTTGAACATGATCGAACATCTCTGGAGACCTGTAAATCGCTGGGCAGTGACGCTTCCCATCCACCCTGACAGAGCTTGAAAGGATCTGCAGAGAAGAATGGAGAAACTCCCCAAATACAGGTGTGCCAAGCTTGTACCATCGTACTCAAGAAGACTCAAGGCTGTAATCGCTGCCAACGGTGCTTCAACAAAGTACTGAGTAAAGGGTCTGAATACTGAAGTAAATATGATGTTTCAGCCTCCCGTCATAGACTTTTCTTTTCTCTCTGCTACCGCATGGAAAGCGGTACCGATGCACCAAGTCTGGAACCTACAGGATAGTGAACAGCTTCTACCCCTAAGACATGACTGCTAGTCATCACATACGCTGCTGCTACTGTTTATTATCTATCCTGTTGACTAGTCACTTTATTCCTAGTCATATGTACATATCTAACTCAATTACCTCGTTACCTCTGCACATCAACTCAGTACTGGTACCCCGTGTATAGAACCAGGTTATCTTTACAGGTTATCTTTGTATTTATTATTACTTTTATTATTATGTGTTATTACTTATCTCTTATTTCTCAATTATCTTTCTCTCTGCATTGTTGGAATGGACCTGTAAATAAGAATTTCACTCTTAGTCTACACCTGTTGTTTACAAAGCATGTGACAAATGAAATGACCCCAAAGATGCTAACCTCTCACCATTACCATTAACAGTAACTGGGGTAATATCTTGGGGTTAAATAAAATCTCTTTCTCTGAGCAATTATATTAGTATAAAAGAATACAATTTCCTGAGTTATTTTAGTTTTTTACAATATAGCTCAGTATTTTAATAAATTATTTTATACAGTCACAATTGCTATCAATGATGTCAATAATTTTGGAACCAACTATCTTGGGACTGCGTCCCAAATGGCACCCTATTCCATTTATAGAGCACTCGTTTTGTCCATGGCCCATAGCGCTCTGGTCAAAGTAGTGCACTATATAGGGCAGTGTTTCCCAACCCAGCACAATAGTGACTGTCCAGGGTTACAATAAAAATGTGTACTGTTGGGTGTTCTCGAGGACCATGTTTAGGTAACACTGATATAGGGAGTAGTGCAGTTTTGACCACAGCCCTATGGGTCTATGCACTATATACTATAAATAATAGGGTGCTATTTGTGATGAAGCCATTGACTTGATAAGGGCTGCCAAGACCTCTGAAATAAGGTTGAATGGACTCACTGAACCCTAAAAGTCAGTGACAAGTGACATTGACAAATGTAAAACAAGGAAACCGATTTATAAAGATCCAAGCACTTTGTTGCAGCTTTCTGGCTCTTGCTCGCTGTTCTCTTGCTCTCTCTCTCTCGCTCTCGCTCTCTCGCTCTCTGTCAATCTTTCTCTCTCACTCTGTTGCTCGCTTGCTTTCTCACTCTCTTTCTCTCTCTGACGAAACTTTATTTTGCTCACATATGAAACAGAATCGTATATTGTGGTTCATCTATATACAAATTAATAGTATTTATTTTTCTGACACCATGTTCCTGTTTGCATACCACCCTTCTCCCATTCTGGATTTACATGGGGATAACAAATGCTCTTGTGATCCTTCTCAACACACACACACACACACACACACACACACACACACACACACACACACACACACACACACACACACACACACACACACACACACACACACACACCTAAATCCTCCTACAAGCAAAAGCAGTGTAGAATAGATGAATCTGGTTCTGTGTTAATGCACCGCTCCAAAGCTCTACTTCTAAGAACTAAAGTAAAAGAAAAAAAGCCACATTTGCATGCCCCGAAAATATCCCACACTTCTAATACTCAGTTGAACTAAGAATAGGTCAATTTCTCTCCATTTTGAAATTGGGGAGGTTGTATGCGTTTGAGCTAATGAGTGTCAGTTGATGAATTTGTTTTTGCTGTCTAACTGATGCTATGGTTTTAGTTTGTATAGAAACTATTTGTGTCATTTGGGGTCAACAGTGATCTTACATTATTACAATCCTACAGTATTAGAGTACTTTTCAGACTTACAGAATTTTCTACTGAAACAGAGATATCAACCCTTGATCAATAATCAATTGACATCCTCTACCACCAGTAGTGATAAGAGATTTGATGGGTGGCTGTCTGATACATCAATTTGCTCTTACTGGATTTCTGAAGCTAAGCTGATCAGTTAGTTAATTCCCACCTCCCTCTTTAAAAGTGGTTATCACATATCTCATGAAATAACACTGGTGGTGGTGGTGATGTATCATGAAGTATATGAGCCATGCAAATGGTGAAGCTAATGTACAGTTGAAGTCGGAAGTTTACATACACCTTGGCCAAATACATTTAAACTCAGTTTTTCACAATTCCTGACATTTAATCCTAGTAAAAATTCCCTGTCTTAGGTCAGTTAGGATCACAACTTTATTTAAAAAATGTGAAATTTCAGAATAATAGTAGAGTGATTTATTTCAGCTTTTATTTCTTTCATCACATTCCCAGTGGGTCAGAAGTTTACATACATTAAATTAGTATTTGGTAGCATTGCCTTTAAATTGTTTAACTTGGTTCAAACGTTTCGGGTAGAATTCCACAAGCTCCCACAATAAGTTGGGTGAATTTTGGCCCATTCCTCCTGACGGAGCTGGTGTAACTGAGTCAGGTTTGTAGGCCTCCTTGATCACACACTTTTTCAGTTCTGCCCACAAATGTTCTATTGGATTGAGGTCAGGGCTTTGTGATGGCCACTCCAATACCTTGACTTTGTTGTCCTTAAGCCATTTTGCCACAACTTTGGAAGTATGTTTGTGGTCATTGTCCATTTGGAGGACCCATTTGCGACCAAGCTTTAACTTCCTGACTGATGTCTTGAGATGTTGCTTCAATACATCCACATAATTTTCCTGTCTCATGATGCCATCTATTTTGTGAATTGCACCAGTCCCTCTTGCAGCAAAGCACTCCCACAACATGATGCTGCCACCCCCGTGCTTCACGGTTGGGATGGTGTTCTTCGGCTTGCAAGCCTCTCCCTTTGTCCTCCAAACATAACGATGGTCATTATGGCCAAACAGTTAAATTTTTGTTTCATCAGACCAGAGGACATTTTTCCAAAGGTACGATCTTTGTTCCCATGTGCAGTTGCAAACCATAGTCTGGCTTTTTTATGGCAGTTTTGGAGCAGTGGCTTCTTCCTTGCTGAGCTGATGTCGACATAGGACTCGTTTTACTGTGGATATAGATACTTTTGTACCTCTTTCACAAGTTCCTTTGCTATTGTTCTGGGATTGATTTGCACTTTTCGCACCAAAGTACGTTCATCTCTAGGAGACAGAACGCTTCTCCTTCCTGAGCGGTATGACGGCTGCGTAGTCCCATGGTGTTTATACTTGCATACTATTGTTTGTACAGATGAATGTGGTACCTTCAGGCATTTTGAAATTGCTCCCAAGGATGAACCAGACTGAGGTCTTTGCTGATTTATTTTGATTTTCCCATGATGTCAAGCAAAGAGGCACTGAGTTTGAAGGTAGGCCTCGGAATACATCCACAGGTACACCTCCAATTGATTCCAATGATGTCAATTAGCCAATCAGAAGCTTCTAAAGTCATGACATTTTCTGGAATTTTCCAAGCTGTTTAAAGGCACAGTCAACTTAGTGTATGTACATTTCTGACCCACTGGAATTGTGATACAGTGAATTATAAGTGAAATATCTGTTTGTAAACAATTGTTGGAAAAATGACTTGTGTCATGCACAAAGTAATGTCCTAACCGACTTGCCAAACTATAGTTTGTTAACAAGAAGTTTGTGGAGTGGTTGAAAAACTAGTTTTAATGACTCCAACCTAAGTGTTTGTAAACTTCCGACTTCAACTGTATGTGTCATCCTTTGATCTGTCCACTAACTGTATTACAGCTGGCAGAAGCTTGCCCGTGTGTGCTGGATGCAGACAGCGGATCTATGATGAACAGTATCTCCAGGCACTCAACACTGACTGGCACACAGTTTGCTTCAGGTGAGTGCTGCTTAAACAGTGTCCTCTCACTGATCAGTCAGTCTATTCTCCTGTCAATCTTCTAACAGACAACTGATATCCATGCTGCTTGTTTTATTCATAATGACCAGTTTTGGATTTGTCTTTGACAGACATGAGATCTCTGTTTTTTCAGGTGGCATTATTGCTCTACATACATCCTTCTTAACTTGCTCCTTTAGTAGGTAATGTGCATGATGCACTGCAATGGCACTTTCCAGCATTCCAGTACTAACCAAACACACACTCCTGATTCCTCCTCAGATATTTATCTAAACTTTACTGATTAACGGTGGATTACAGTTAACCACACCTGTTTGATGTCTCTCATTGGGGGCATGCTTGGAATGCTTATTGATCCAATCACAATATTGAACAAAGTCAGAACATGTGTCTTACCTGGAGACGGATGTTGTGACTAATATGTTCTGGCCTATGAGTCCAGTCTCTCCATCTGGTCCTACTTTAAATGAAACAACTTTATAAAGCGTTCACAAATAATTTAAAGGCTGTTTATAACATGATATTTGTTTCTCAATCAATCAATCAATCAAATAAATGTATTGCCTTTTTTACATCAGCATAAAGTACTTTAAAAATACCCAACCTAAAACCCCAAAGAACAAGCAATGCAGAGGCAGAAGCACAGTTGATAGGAAAAACTCATTCAATGGCAGGAACCTAGGAAGAAACCCAGAGAGGACCAGGCTCCAAGGGGTGGACAGTTCTCTTCTGGCTGTAGCGGGTTGATATTTAAGAGTACATATTTTAAGACGTTCAAAGATGACCAGCAGGAGCAGATAATGACCATGGTGGTTATAGACAAAGGGGGTGCAGTCGAAATAGCAGCACATGATCAGCAGCATTTCTCAATGATTTCTGAAGTAAACTCAGCAAAAAAAGAAACGTCCTCTCACTGCCAACTGTGTTTATTTTCAGCAAACTTAACATGTGTAAATATTTGTATGAACATAACAAGATGTAGGGGGCATCATTCTGAATTTTGGATGAAAAGCGTGCCCAAATTAAACTGCCTGCTACTCAGGCCCAGAAGCTAGGATATGCATATAATTAGTAGATTTGGATTGAAAACACTCTAAAGTTTCCAAAACTGTTAAAATAATGTCTGAGTATAACAGAACTTATATGGCAGGCGAAAACCTGAGGAAAATCCAACCAGGAAGAACTATTATTTTTCCATTGAAAGCCTATCCACCATACAAAGACTTAGGACCCAGTTCACAATATCTATGGCTTCCTCTACATGTGGCCAGTCTTTAGGCATTGTTTCAGGCTTTTACTCTGAAAAAATGAGGGAGATACAGCACTTTCAATGAGAGGCCAGTGGATCGGGAACGCGCGTGATCGGGAACACGCCTTTCTTGTATCTCCTTTTCTATTGACGAAGCTTTTGTCCGGTTGAAATATTATTGATTATTTATGACAAAAAACAACCTGAGGATTGATTTTAAACATCGTTTGACATGTTTCTGCTAACTTTTATTGTACTTTTTAAACATTTCGTCTTGATGTTGAGAGCGCGCATTGTGCCTTTGGATTTCTGAACTAAACGCACCAACAAAACTGAGGTTTTTGGACATAAAGAGGGACATTATCGAACAAAACAAACATTTATTGTCTAACATGGAGACCTGGGAGTGCCACCAGATGAAGATCATCAAAGGTAAGTGATTAATTGTAACGCTATTTCTGACTTTTGTGACACTTCTCCTTGGTTGGAAAATGGCTGTATGGTTTTGTGGCTAGGCGCTGACCTAACATATTCGCATAGTGTGCTTTCGTGGTAATGCCTTTTTGAAATCTGACACAGCGGTTGCATTAAGGAGAAGTTGATCTTTAAATGTATGTTAAACACTTGTATCTTTCATCAATGTTTATGATGAGTATTTCTGTAATTTGATGTGGCTCTCAGCCTCCCTCAGCTTATTGCGGACAGTCTGAGCACTGATGGATTGTGCGTTCCTGGTGTAACTCGGGCGGTTGTTGTTGCCATCCTGTACCTATCCCGCAGGTGTGATGTTCGGCTGTACCGATCCTGTGCAGGTGTTGTTACACGTGGTCTGCCACTGCGAGGACGATCAGCTGTCCGTCCTTTCTCCCTGTAGCGCTGTCTTAGGCGTCTCACAGTATGGACATTGCAATTTATTGCCCTGCAGGAACAAACACCAGCGCATTTGGGAAAGCATGGTGTGCAGGAAAGAGGTTGTGGTCAGTGTAAACCACAATAGGGACCACACCCGACCCCACATATACCTCAAAATGATGCAACGCCCAGATTAAGGCAAGGGCCTCCTCCCCCACTGAATAATTCAACTGATAGCTGTTAAACGTTCAGGAGAAATAGCTAACAGGATGTTCAACACCTCCACCTGCTTCAAGCAACACGGCACCTGCCCCCACATTACTGGCATTCACATATAGGCTAAAAGGCTGTACCAATCGTGGGACAGCCAACACAGGGTCAGAACTAAGAAGTAGTTTCACATTTTCAAAAGCACTCTGACAGCAGGAAGACCAAATGAAATCAGCCCTCTTCTTCAACAGATCAGTCAGAGGTGCTACAACTGTGGAGAAGTTGCAGCAAAACCCCCGATAATCCTCAACCATACCTAGGAAGCGTTGCAGCTCCTTCTTGGTGGTGGGCGGTGAAACAGGTCGATAGCGGCCACTTTAGCCCGCACCAGGACAACACGACCCTGCCCGACCACTCTGCCGAGGTAGGTCACTGTTGCCTGGGCAAACTCACATTTGGCTATGTTCACAGTGGTATCTAGAAGAAAAAGAAACGCACACCTATTAAGACGAGGTGCTGGCTAGCGGAGTGGAAACTTGAAAATAAAAGAGAGCCGCACACTCTTGGAGCTCAGATGCAAAAATGTAATACCAACGTTTCGACAGCCAAGCTGTCTTCATCAGGGTATAATCACAAACACTGCGGGATGACTCGTTTATATAGTGTCAAAAGACACAGGTGTCTGTAATCATGGCCAGGAGTGGCCTAATATCATTGGTTAATAATCAAATATTAAAATGTCATACAAAGAACAGCATACAAACAAATGGATAGCATACGATCATAGATTAATTTGACTATACAAGTTTACACACAATTACAATGGCAAAGTCACAATAATCACAAGAATGGCTTCAGATCAAAGTCTACGTTGAGACCGAAGGGCGCAAGGGTCTTTAAATGAAAGATCCAGGCAGCCTCTCGTTTTAACAATAAATTATCAAGGTCACCCCCTCTCCTAGGGAGGGTGACATGTTCGATGCCAATATAACGCAGAGACGAAATCGAGTGGCCTGCCTCCAAGAAGTGGGCCGCAACTGGATAAGTAAAGTTTTTACACCTAATGGTGCTACGATGCTCTGAAATACGTACTTTTAATTTGCGCTTTGTTTTA
Source organism: Oncorhynchus clarkii lewisi (assembly GCF_045791955.1). Taxonomy (NCBI): domain Eukaryota; kingdom Metazoa; phylum Chordata; class Actinopteri; order Salmoniformes; family Salmonidae; genus Oncorhynchus; species Oncorhynchus clarkii. The sequence goes on along the minus strand of NC_092173.1, from coordinate 18,692,449 downwards.
CCTACATAATTTTTACCACAAGGACAAGTTATAAGATAAATAACTGCCTTAGTGGAGCACGTAATAACACCTTTTATTGGGATCGATTTCCCTGTTTGTGGGTGTTTGAAGGATCTACATTTATAAGTGCCATTGCATTGAGCACAGCCATTACATTTGTAATTTCCATCCAGTAGGGGCGCAAATAGACGTTGTTCAGGAATATCTTGGGGTGGTAAATCAGAGTTTACCAATTGGTCTCTGAGATTTCTGCCCCGCGAGAATACGACCAAGGGAAGGTCCGAAAACACATTACCGAGACTATCATCGGATTTTAGGATGTGCCAATGTTTGTGAACAATTCCCTTAATTTGTTCAGAGCACTTTGAATAGCGGGTAGTTAGAACGCAAGAATGCGTCTTTTTGCGAGACTGACCTTGAAAAAGGTAATGTCTCGTTTTGTTTTGAATTTTCTCAATGGCAATATTAATCTGATCATTCTTGTAGCCCCTCTCCTTGAACTTTCTTTGCGTCTCAGCCATATTTCTGTCGAAATCGGACTGTTTTTTGAAAATTCTTTTGATTCGACAGAATTGGCTGTAGGGCAAACTATTTTTTAAAGAAATGGGTGATAACTATCAGCCCTCAACAAACTGTTACGATCAGTAGGTTTCCTGTAAAGATCAGTGTATAGAACATTATCTTCACACAAGATCAGAAGATCAAGAAAACTGATTTGACGTGTATCAGATTGCATAGTAAATCTCAGATGCTCAGAACAGGAGTTAAGAAAAGCATGGAACGCCTGGAGCTATGTTCACAGTGGGACAGGCATCAGCTAAACACTCAGAGTCCGTATCCGCACCAGATGTCACTCCCAAGTGTCACTTTAAACAACCACATCATCTAGATAAACAGCACAGCCTTCAAGGCCAGAGATCACCATATTCATAAGACTATGAAACGTAGCAGGAGCGTTGCGTAGGCCAAAACTCATGACCGTATAGGAGAAAAGACCTGAAGGAGTAATAAAAACATATTTCACAAGCTCTTGATGACAAAGGCACCTGCCAGTAACCCTTCCGCAAATCAAACTTGCTGACACACCGGGCAGAGCCAACCTGGTCAACACAATCTTCCATCCTTGAGAGTGGGTAACAGTCAGGTTGTTACACTTAACCTTCCGGTAGTCAGTGCAAAATCTAAGAGAACCATCTGACTTGTTCACCAAGAGACATGGGGAGGCCTAACTGGAGAATGATGGAACAGCGATATCATTAACTAGCATGTACTTAATCATACACTTAATGTACTTTAGCATGTACTTAAGTCCAAGGGACGTACAGTGAGGGAAAAAGTATTTGATCCCCTGCTGATTTTGTACATTTGCCCACTGACAAAGAAATGATCAGTCTAAAATTTAATGGTAGGTTTATTTGAACAGTGAGAGACAGAATAGCAACAACAACAAAATCCAGAAAAACGCATGTCAAAAAAATGTTATAAATTTATTTGCATTTTAATGAGGGAAATAAGTATTCAAAGAGCTCCATTTTGGTCTCACTAAATTGTCACGGCTCAGCTCGCCGGTCAAACAACCTTTTCATCCTCACCTGAGAGGATTCTAGTTTTTCTTAAGCCATTTCACAAGCTGCATACAACCTGTGTCAGAAACCACTAACATATAACACCTATTTGGGGGAGGCTCAACCACCTTCTAATCCTCCTTTAAGGAGTTATCCTTTAAGGGACCACTCAGAGTATGACCAAAAAACAAGGTCATTAGGACTGAATCCAGTGCTCTCTTGTGATACTTCTTTAAGGGTCCAACACAATCAATAATCAAATGCTCAAATGGCTGGCCTGTAACAGGAATAGGTTGTAGCGGGACTGGCCTTAACATCTGATTAGGCTTCCCAGTCAGCTGACAAACATGGCATGTTTTGATGTAAGCGGAAATGTCTTTCTTTGTGCAAGGGTACAGACAATGTATTCAAACCTATCCCTTGAATCAGGACACTGATTGCTGTATCTGTCTCCAGAGAAAAAGGCAGAACAGACTCCAAAACAAACGATTCAGAGACACCAGTGTCTCGCAGAATCTTTACTGGCACTTGCACATCACTTCCCAATAGTGAAACATAGCCCTCTGTGACAAACGGCGAATAATCAGTACTAAAAGGTTTGGACAATTCTTGAGCTTGCGCAACTGAATTAAGATGAGGAACAGGCCCAGCTAACGCAACAGGTTTTACATTTGTTCTGGTCAATCTGCTGACCGTTTTACCAAAGGACAGGACATTCGTTCTTCCAGTGGCCTTTACCTTGACAATAATTACAGATTTTACTTACATCATTCTGTCCACATGAACCACGTTCGGATCTAGATGTATATGTCATTACCAGAACCAAAGGAATTTGCTGACCGAAATCCACTTGAACTGTTCCTTTGCCCCCATCTCGCATACGGGATGCTCCAAAACTGCTTTTGTGGGTCAGTACGTACTCATTTGCCAAAACAGCAGCTTCAGATGCACTAATTTAAATAGGTAGCAAGACGATCAGGGACAGATTCTTTAAATTGTTCAAGGACAACCAAGTTGCACAAATCTTCCAAACAAGTGACGATGAATTGAGTTAACAAATCCCGCGAGAAACAGTCCCATGTTGAGTTTTCACCTTTCTTCAACATTCTGAAATACTGTCGATACACTTCAGGGACCAACTCGTAAGCATGCAGGACAGCAGTTTTAACCTTTAGGTAATCGTCACCATCTGTAGCGCTAAGATATGAGTTAGCCTCCTTAGCCTCCTTGGTCAAAACACACTGTAGCATCAAAGTATGGTCTGCATCAGGCCAAGCCCGAGAGTCTGCTACACATTCAAATAACATAAAAAATAGATTAGGAACTTTTTCTGTAAATATAGGCAACACCCGGAGATTACCAGCAACATCAAATTGTGGAGAACGACCAAGGGAAGAGCGTCCCATTGGGGAGGTTGAGAAGCCATTCTCAAAAGAAAATTCACCTGAAAGCTTGCCTTCTCTGACTGATGTTGCAACCACAGTTTAGCTTGTTCCGTATCCTGCTTCACCCTTTCCGGATCTTTGTCATGATTTAGCTACAATAAAAGTAACTAGCAATTGTGCACTAGACACAATTGGTACATCCAATACAGCTGGACTAGGTTCACTCAATTCTGCTTTCAAAATACCAGCTGAAAGCAAAATAGCTGACAGAATCGACTTCACTGTATCCTTGAGACATTTGTCACTAATCTCAACAAAATACTCACTCAACTTCAAAAGCTGTTCCTTGTAAACTGCATAAGCATCTCTTCAGAAGGAGCATGGACAAAATCCTCAATAGACGCCATAATGCTGCTATCAAATGAACAGATTAGTAGCCCAAACTTTGAACTGCCTTAATGAGCACATCGACTACAGAACAAGTACATAGCTGACTTAACAGTGCAAAAACAGATGAGTATGACTTGAGTTTCCCCAAATCCTATTGTTAAACTTAACCCTAGTCTTCGGTGGCTTTGCGGCGGGTATTGATGCACTAGAGCCTGCTGTCACGATGGAACCAGCTAGCTGATAACTAACCCCGAACCACAGATGCTTCCGAGACATCTGCTCTGACCGTAATCACCACACAAAAATAACAAACGATGCACAACGTGCCCCCAGTGGGAACACGCCGCTATACCTAACAGGGGGAAAGACCATAGCTCTGGGCAATGAGTTAAGTCTGCCTCAAAACTTCTCACTGTCAGACATTGCAAAGACAACTCACCTCCATAATCCGATGACCCAACAGGGAACAGACTAAAGTGTCTCTAGATAGTACAGGAAAAGAGACTTCGTGGTCTTCTCTCCACCGATGCACCAAATCAAAACTTGTAATAATTAAACAAACAAGTCATCAAATTGCTACTTAAATTAAAAAAATTGTACCATCATCTTTGAAATGCAAGATAAAGGACAATATATGACTTAGGAATCTAGGCGCAATTAAGATTTTGGCCACTGGATGACAGCAGTGTATGTGCAAAGTTTTAGACAGATTTTATGAGCCATTGTATTTCTGTTCAAAATGTTGTATCAAGACTACCCAAATGTGCCTAATTGGTTTATTAATACATTTTCAAGTTCATAACTGTGCACTCTCCTCAAACAATAGGATGGTATTCTTTCACTATAATAGCTACTGTAAATTGAACAGTGCAGTTAGATTAACAAGAAGTTAAAATTTCTGCCAATATCAGATATGTCTATGTCCTGGGAAATGTTCTTGTTACGTACAACCTCATGCTAATCACATTAGCTTACGTTAGCTCAACCCACCGATCTTGTAGAGGTTAAGAACAAATTATTTTTTACATTGACGGCCTACATCGACCAAACCCTAACCAGGACAATGCTGGGCCAATTGTGCGCCGCCCTATGGGACTCCCGATCACGGCCGGTTCACGGCCGGTTGTGATACAACCCAGGATCGAACCAGTAGCACTGTGATGCAGTGCCTTAGACCACTGCGCCACTCGGGAGGGCCTACATATTGGCAATGGCAAAATAAGTTACTTTTAGATTTTTCGTGGTATATCTTGTCTCATCGCTACAACTCACGTACGGGCTCGGGAGAGACAAAGGTTGAAAAGGTTGAAAGTCATGCGTCCTCTGATACACAACCCAACCAAGCCGCACTGCTTCTTAACACAGCGCGCATCCAACCCGGAAGCCAGCCGCACCAATGTGTCGGAGGCTACACCGTGCAACCTTGGTTAGCGCGCACTGCGCCCGGCCCACAACAGGAGTCGCTGGTGCGCGTTGAGACAAGGATATCCCTACCAGCCAAACCCTCCCTAACCCGGACAACGCTAGGCCAATTGTGTGTCGCCCCACGGACCTCCCGGTAGCAGCCTGGGCGCGAACCCAGAGTCTCTGGTGACACAGCTGGCGCTGCAATACAGCGCCCTTAACCACTGCGCCACCCGGGAGGCCTAATTTAGAATTTTGATTAACCACATTATATATATTTTGAGATATATAAGACTTTATTATAAATTAAATTAAGCTGTTCCATGTGCATATGAAAACTGTATAAATGGTACGATAACTTGGCTCTCCAAAATGGAAAAGGTTGCCGAACACAGGTTGCCGACCACTGACTATTACCAGCAACTTCAGGAGCATAACTGCAGAATCTGTGAAGGCCAGCAGCAGTGGGGGGAGGAAGGTCAGGAACAGGTTTTTTTCTTCTGGTTGGTCTCTTTAATCATTTGTGTGTCTTCATTTTTAATCGCAGTGCTTAAAGCATCGGACAAGCTCAGTAGCCTACATATAGTTAATTTTATTCAAACATAGGGTGTGTCTATATATAGAAAAATACAAATTTAAACATTTTGACCAATCGATTGTTTTAATGAGCAGACGACTCTCGGTCGACCAAGATTTTTTTTTTGTCGGGGACAGCACTAGTGTGTGCGTGTGTGTTTGTGTGTGCGTGTGTGTGAGTCAGAGAGCATACAGATGGGCCGGAGATGAGAGGGAGAGACACATCTGGCTACTCCACAGTGCTGCGTTTCAGTGGGGGGGGTAAGGGAGGGGGTAGGGTGTGTGTGTGTGTGTGTGTATCTTCATAATATGTGTGTTGCGAAGAGGCTAGGACAGAAAAGAGGTCACATTTCTCTCACACTTGGTAAAGCACCGAATGTAATTCACACCCGAGCCCAGTGTGGATGGAATGTAAGAAATCCTTCAGTCTCTACCGAATGTTATTTTGAGAAGATCTGACTGTCATTGACCTTTTTGGGACATACAAGTCAGATACAAGATTTACCACTACTTCAACTGTGTAACTTGTAACCTGACTTGCATTCCTCTTACCTTTCCTGTCTTCCCTTCACTGTCCTATCCGTTCAATACCACCACAACAAAAAAACAGTAATTGCTTCCTTCAGATAGAATAGCTAGGTTTTTTTTACCAATCTATAGCCAATTGTGCTTAGTGTTCTGGTACTTACTATGCGTGCTGTCACACATTCTAATTCTCCCTGTCTGTCTGGAATATGGAGGTAATAGATGTCTGACCCAGATCCTTCTCCTTAGTGAGGAAGGGATTGTCATGGAAAGGAAAAAGGGGGGGTGTTAAGACTGCTTTCCTGATTGGAGACGTCTATGGAAAGCCACCTGCGTCCTCACACCCTTCTACCCTCAAGCAACACAGCAGGAAAAATAGGTTTTCATAAGAAAATCATGAAAACACACTGTCCTGTCAGCTTGTTGAAATAGAATAGAACTGAATGCTCAGTGAGTGTTTTAATTTTAATACAATTTTGATTAAAAAAAAATAAAAAAGAGGAAGAAGAAAAAAGCAAAATGGGGGAAAATAGCTGGAATTGGTTATTTGGAGGCTGTTGGGATTCTCAGGTTTGGAAAAACTCCACGGTCCTCACAGAGCGCCAGCAGAGAGTGTTTGTGTGCCCTGTTCACGGCAGCTATAACAGCAGCTAGCGGCAGCCATAACAGCAGCTAGCGGCAGCTATAACAGCAGCTTCATGGGAAAATACTGTGGCGCTTACGGAGTGACCTGTTCCTATTGGTCAATCCTCCAACTCTCTCAGCATGGGGACATCCCAGCAGTCCCAAGGCTCACCATGAGAAACCAGAGACCGCAAAGCACCCTGGGAGGAGGGCAGCTAAAGCATTCCCCAAACACTGCCAGTGAAGGAGCCTACTGTTCAGAACCATGCTTTATTGAGTTTTCATTTATGTTTTTAAAAACCGGTAAGGAGATTTCGCTGTTGACCCCACTCCCAGAACTCAGAGAGAGGCGTTTAATGTTACAATCGATAATAGAGTCCAGTTTACAAGATTCCTCCTAGTAGTGTACTTGGTCTGTTAGGTCGCCATCCATGGCATTGACTGAAGCTTCAGTTCTCCCTTGTGAATTGGATCTCTACTATTTGACTCTTTGGATACCCCTCAGTGGAAGGACTTTAAGGTAAATTGGCTCTTGGGTGAATTGGATTTCTTTGTTGAATGGAGTTGAATGTAATGTAGATGGAGTGAGTTTTGTATTTGGCATTCGACACTTGAGAAGTTGGGAATGCACACCACAGGTATACTGTAAAAATAAATGACTCTGCAGGAACAACACCATGGTATGGTAATTTGTCTCTTTACATGGGTCAAATTATTTGGCTTTTAACCATCATACTGTATATGATTTTCATACACATGATGCTATCATCATTTACCTGTTTTTTTAAAATGTTTTCACTATTATTCTACAATGTAGAAAATAGTAAAAATAAAGAAAAACCCTTGAATCAGTAGGTGTGTCCAAACTTTTGACTGGTACTGTATGCACGTGCAGACACACACACACTCATGTACACAAACACACACTAACAAACACCTGTACACTCACACCTCGAGGCTGAAAGAAGTACATTTCTCAAGGATGTGCAACACAAAGCCCCCCAGAGCCTTTACACTATGCTGTCTCATGTTGGTAAGGGATTCTTAATAAGGCACATTCCTTTCTCTATCTCTTTCTCTCTCTGTGTGTCTCTCTCTCTTTCTCTCATCTGGCTACACCCTGACTCATATCTGCAGCAAGGACAACACAGCTAGAAGGACTGTTACAGTGTAACAGAGGACTCATCTTAAAAGACCTCTTATTAAGATGGCTCCAGGGGGGAGGCTGCCGTTTTATGGGCTCTTAACTAGTGATGCACCGATATGACATTTTAGGCCGATACCGATATCCAATATTTAAAATTTTAGCGGCCTTCTAAGCATTCTAGTTAAATTCGTTAACACACACACATGGACGCAGTGGTCTAAGGCACTGCATCTCAGTGCAAAAGGTGTCACTACAGTTCCTGGTTCGAATCCAGGCTGTATCACATCCAGCTGTGATTGGGAGTCCCATAGGGCGGCACACAATTCGCCCAGCGTCGTCCTGGTTTGGCCGTCATTGTAAATAAGAATTTGTTTTTAACTGACTTGCCTAAAGGTTACACACACACACACACACACACACACACAAACACACACACACACACACACACACACACCACACTAACCAATAAGTTATTTTGTTGGCATTTACATACAGTGCCTTGCGAAAGTATTCGGCGCCCTTGAACTTTGCGACCTTTTGCCACATTTCAGGCTTCAAACATAAAGATATAAAACTGTATTTTTTTGTGAAGAATCAACAACAAGTGGGACACAATCATGAAGTGGAACGACATTTATTGGATATTTCAAACCTTTTTAACAAATCAAAAACTGAAAAATTGGGCGTGCAAAATTATTCAGCCCCTTTACTTTCAGTGCAGCAAACTCTCTCCAGAAGTTCAGTGAGGATCTCTGAAGGATCCAATGTTGACCTAAATGACTAATGATGATAAATACAATCCACCTGTGTGTAATCAAGTCTCCGTATAAATGCACCTGCACTGTGATAGTCTCAGAGGTCCGTTAAAAGCGCAGAGAGCATCATGAAGAACAAGGAACACACCAGGCAGGTCCGAGATACTGTTGTGAAGAAGTTTAAAGCCGGATTTGGATACAAAAAGATTTCCCAAGCTTTAAACATCCCAAGGAGCACTGTGCAAGCGATAATATTGAAATGGAAGGAGTATCAGACCACTGCAAATCTACCAAGACCTGGCCGTCCCTCTAAACTTTCAGCTCATACAAGGAGAAGACTGATCAGAGATGCAGCCAAGAGGCCCATGATCACTCTGGATGAACTGCAGAGATCTACAGCTGAGGTGGGAGACTCTGTCCATAGGACAACAATCAGTCGTATATTGCACAAATCTGGCCTTTATGGAAGAGTGGCAAGAAGAAAGCCATTTCTTAAAGATATCCATAAAAAGTGTTGTTTAAAGTTTGCCACAAGCCACCTGGGAGACACACCAAACATGTGGAAGAAGGTGCTCTGGTCAGATGAAACCAAAATTGAACTTTTTGGCAACAATGCAAAACGTTATGTTTGGCGTAAAAGCAACACAGCTGAACACACCATCCCCACTGTCAAACATGGTGGTGGCAGCATCATGGTTTGGGCCTGCTTTTCTTCAGCAGGGACAGGGAAGATGGTTAAAATTGATGGGAAGATGGATGGAGCCAAATACAGGACCATTCTGGAAGAAAACCTGATGGAGTCTGCAAAAGACCTGAGACTGGGACGGAGATTTGTCTTCCAACAAGACAATGATCCAAAACATAAAGCAAAATCTACAATGGAATGGTTCAAAAATAAACATATCCAGGTGTTAGAATGGCCAAGTCAAAGTCCAGACCTGAATCCAATCAAGAATCTGTGGAAAGAACTGAAAACTGCTGTTCACAAATGCTCTCCATTCAACCTCACTGAGCTCGAGCTGTTTTGCAAGGAGGAATGGGAAAAAATTTCAGTCTCTCAATGTGCAAAACTGATAGAGACATACCCCAAGCGACTTACAGCTGTAATCGCAGCAAAAGGTGGCGCTACAAAGTATTAACTTAAGGGGGCTGAATAATTTTGCACGGCCAATTTTTCAGTTTTTGATTTGTTAAAAAAGTTTGAAATATCCAATAAATGTCGTTCCACTTCATGATTGTGTCCCACTTGTTGTTGATTCTTCACAAAAAAATACAGTTTTATATCTTTATGTTTGAAGCCTGAAATGTGGCAAAAGGTCGCAAAGTTCAAGGGGGCCGAATACTTTCGCAAGGCACTGTATGTCGACATTACCAGTAAAATATAATCAAAACCTATTTCTTTCACATGCGCCGAATATAACAGGTGTAGACCTGACAGTGAAATGCTTACTTAGAGGCCCTAACCAACAGTGCATTTTTTTATTAACAAATAGGTATTAGGTTCACAATAGGTAAGTAATGAAATACAAAACAACAGTATTAGACAGTGAAAAGTAACAGTAGCGAGGCGATATGCAGTAGCGAGGCTAAATACTGACACCAGTTAGTCGGGCTAATTGAGGTAGTAGTATGTATATGTAGGTATGGTTAAAGTGACTATACAAATATGATAAACAGAGAGTAACAGTAGCGTAAAAGAGTGTTTGGCGGCGGGACACAATGTGGTGGTGGACACAATGCAGATAGTCCGGGTAGCCAATCTGCGGAGGCACCGGTTAGTCGGGCTAACTGAGGTAGAATGTATAGTTAAAGTGACTAGCAGTGTAAAAGAGGGGTTGGGGGGGACACAATGCAAATAGTCCGGGTAGCCATTTGATTACCTCTTCAGGAGTCTTATGGCTTGGCGGTAAAAGCTGTTGAGAAGCCTTTTGGTCCTAGACTTGGCGCTCCGGTACTGCTTGTCATGCGATAGTAGAGAGAACAGTCTAGGGCTGGGGTGGCTGGGGTCTTTTACAATTTTTAGGGCCTTCCTCTGACACAGCCTGGTATAGAGGTCCTGGATGGCAAGCAGCTTAGCCCCAGTGATGTACTGGGCCATACCCACTACCTTCTGTAGTGCCTTGCGATCGGAGGCCGAGCAGTTGCCGTACCAGGCAGTGATGCAACCAGTCAGGATGCTCTCGATGGTGCAGCTGTAGCACCTTTTGAGGATCTGATGACCCATGCCAAATCTTTTTAGTTTTCTGAGGGGGAATAGGCTTTGTCGTGCCCTCTTCACAACTGTCTTGGTGTGTTTGGACATTCCAGCTTGTTGGTGATGTGGACACCAAGGAACTTGAAGCTCTCAACCTGCTTCACTACAGCCACGTCAATGAGAATGGAGGTGTGCTCGGTCTTCCCTTTCCTGTAGTCCACAATCATCTCCTTAGTCTTGGTTACGTTGAGGGATAGGTTTTTATTCTGGCACCACCCGGCCAGGTCTCTGACCTCCTCCCTATAGGCTGTCTCGTTGTTGACGGTGATCAGGGTTACCACTGTTGTGTCGTCTGCAAACTTGTGTTGGAGTCGTGCCTGGCCACGCAGTTGTGGGTGAACAGGGAGTACAGGGGGGGACTGAGCACGCACCCCTGAGTGTTGAGGATAAGCGTGGCACATGTGTTGCTACCTACCCTCACCAACTGGGGTTGGCCCGTCAGGAAGTCCAGGATCCAGTTGTAAAAGGAGGTGTTTAAGTCCCAGGGTCCTTATCTTAGTCATGAGCTTTAAAGGGGAACTATGGTGTTGAACACTGAGCTGTAGTCAATGATTAGCATTCTCACGTAGGTGTTCCTTTTGTCCAGGTTGGAAAGGGCAGTGTGGAGATGCAATCTCTATTTCACATCTGTGGATCTGTTTGGGCGGTATGTAAATTGGAGTGGGTCTAGGGTTTCTGAGATAATGGTGTTCATGTGAACCATTATCAGGCTTTCAAAGCACTTCATGGCTACGGACGGGAGTGCTACGGGTCTGTAGACATTTCGTCAGGTTGCCTTAGTGTTCTTGGGCACAGGGACTATGGTGGTCTGCTTGAAACATGTTGGTATTACAGACTCAATCAGGGACATGTTGAAAATGTCAGTGAAGACACCTGCCAGTTGGTCAGCACATGCCCGGAGCACACATTCTGGTAATCCGTCTGGCCTTGTGTATGTTGACCTGTTTAAAGTTCTTACTCACGTCGGCTGCGGAGATTGTGTTCACACCATCGTCTGGAACAGCTGATGCTCTCATGCATGCCTCAGTGTTGCTTGCCTCGAAGTGAGCATAGAAGTGATTTAGCTCGTCTGGTAGGCTCTTGTCACTGGGCAGCTCGCGACTGTGTTTCCCTTTGTAGTCTGTAATAGTTTGCAAACCCTGCCACATAGGACGAGCGTTAGCACCTGTGTAGTACGATTCAATCTTAGCCCTGTATTGACACTTTGCCTGTTTGATGATTCGTCAGAGGGCATGGCAGAATTTGGTGACCGAGTCACTGGTGCTTCCTGCTTTAATTTTCGCTTGTAAGCAGGAATCAAGAGGATAGAATTATGGTCAGATTTACAAAATGGAGGGCAAGGGAGAGCTTTGTACGCGTCTCTGTGTGTGGAGTACAAGTGATATTTTTTCTCTTTCGCATTTAACATGTTGATAGAGATTAGGGAAAAACTGATTTAAGTTTCCCAGCATTAAAGTCTCCAGCCACTAGCAGCTTACTTGCTGTGCTGTTTCAAATGGAATGCCATTTGGGTCTTAGAATGTCAAAAAAAGATACACATCAAATAACACTATTTGACGTGTCAAGTAAGCTTTTTGACCAATCAGGAACTGAATATGACTGCACGTCACATACTAATTTAATGAGTTCATACATTTTTTACGTAGTTATTACACATTGATTACACTATCACTCGTATCATCGATACGTATGCTATGTTGCTGGTAAAGTTGTCTCGCGCACCTACAGTGGTGGTCATTAAAAAAAAAGCTAGCTAGCTCATGGATGCAAACAATGTTCTTCCCCAAAAACATAGCAAAACGACATCATCTGTTTCAGTAGCTATCGTTAACTAGCTAACTATATAGCTAGGTGTCATCATCTAAAATAACCCTAATTTATAAGACCGTTCTTATTTGATTGATGGTGATCGGACCCATCTATGTGAAGCTAGCCACAATGGTGGACTTTGCGGTTAGCCTTCAAAATAAAAGTATGTCTTTGACAGTGATGCAAATGACAAATAGTATAATTACTATAATTCTACTATACAAATAATATAATTATGCCATAATTGAATAGATCTTGCTAAATGAGGTTGGAATGTTGTTATATAAAATCAGCAAAAGACAATAATTTGTTAATTTAGCAATCTGTTGAAATCACACTGGATGTATTATAATTTAGAATTGCATTGGGGGCATACTTATTTCACTATACAGCCTTACCTATGGATTGTGGATCAATGACATGGGGTATCAGTCTACTCAGGGACACCCAGAGAACATTAGCATCGTAGCTCTTACTGCGGGACTCTGAAACAACTGTGAATTGAGCCACATTTATTGTCAACCTATATGTATTGAACACTATTCCATAGGAAAAACAATACTGTGTGGATGTTTAGGAGTCTGATAACTCTGAGGAGGATGTTGAGAAAAAGTATATTGGGTATTGATTAGACTGTTAGCCCCTTTCATTGATCCCCACTCCTTAGGTAAAGCTGTACAGTGTAATATGAATGTCAATACACACAATAGGCTGACTGGGGAGGGGATTTCACACAGTCACAGTCCCGCGATAAGAGCTACAACACTAATATTTGCATAAACTCTTCATAGTTGTGTTCTGTGGGTGTCACCGAGTAGACTGATACCCCCATTTCATTGCTTCACATTCCAACCTTGTTTAACATTATCTAGTCTAAATATGGCATGATTCCACTGATTGTAAGTGTCGGCATCTCATTCAAAGAGATACTTTTATTATTCACAACACATAACCCGGTCGGGTCGAGCCTCACTAGCCAGATGAAGCTAGCTGGCTACTTATAACGTTAGCTTTGGGCAACAGGGTTAAGTAGCTGGATAGCTATTTATTTTCATGAACTGAAGTTCAATTTCAATAGGCGAGGCAACGATTACCAGCTGCCTATAATTGGGAACCATACAAAACACCAACATAGAAATATTGAGCTAGAACACCCCCTAGTCACGCCCTGACCTACTACACCATAGAGAACCAAGGGCTCTCTATTGGCAGGGCGTGACAATATAGCCTTGCTATTGTTATTTTACTGCTGCTCTTTAATTATTATTATTTACATTTTTGGGGGGGTATTTTTCTTAAAATTGCATTGTTGTTTAAGGGCTTGTAAGTAAACATTTCATTGTAAGGTCTACACATTTGATTTGAAAAGTGATGCATTCACTGTATGTAGCCATATACAGTATTTAAATGTTGTATTTATTTATTTATTTCACCTTTATTTAACCAGGTAGACCAGTTGAGAACAAGTTCTCATTTACAACTGCTACCTGGCCAAGATAAAGCAAAGCAGTGTGACACAAACAACACAGAGTTACACATGGGATAAACAAACGTACAGTCAATTACACAATAGAAAAAAATCTATATACAGTGTGTGCAAATGTAGTAAGATTAGGGAGGTAAGGCAATACATAGGCCATAGTGGCAAAATAATTACAATATTTACAAATGCAACAATTTATAACAGCTAGACTCACCTTAAAAGACTTTGACATCTCTGTGAAAGAGACACACTGTTAAAGGTGAAAATAAAAGCTTTACTCATTCAAGCTGAAATGCTTGAAAGCTAACATCAATCACATAGCCTTACTAGCGTAGCATTAGATTACGGTAGCTTTATTCTCTTGTTATCAATTTTGCGCTTTGCTTGCAGCTTCTCAAGGCCATGAAGTGATTAAAGAGAGGGAAAGGAGGGGGAGAGAGAGGAGAGAAGGTTAGAGAGTGTCTTTGAGAGAGGGGGAGAGAGAGAAAACACTTGAAGTTTTCCTCTGTAGGAGAATCAAACCGTGCACTGCGTGATGCTGTTGGACTAGAATTCTGTTAAAGAGCCACAGTGAGTCAACACTTCTGCCTGATGCCTGCAGTCTGACAAGTGCCTAGTGACGGGGAGTGCAGTATGCCAGCAGGGGGTTTAGAGACAAGTGTTCTGTCTAGAACGAGGATTAAGGCTGTTTGCTGCATGGCCTTAGATGTCAGTGTGTTATTTCCCATATAACTGATGTAGTATAATTAAGCAATAAGGCCCGAGGGAGTGTGGTATATGGTTTTTAAGCACGACGCAATACAGAGTGCCTCGACAGCCCTTAGCCGGGGTATATTGGCCTTATATCACAAACCCCGAGGTGCGTTATTACTATTATAAACTGTTTACCAACGTAATTACAGCCGTAAAAATAAGTGTTTTGTCATACATGTGGTATACGATCTGATATGCCACGACTGTCAGCCAATCAGCATCAAGATCTCGAACCACCCAGTTTATAATGGGACTCATGTGACGTGATCTGTTTAAAATCATAACTAATGGATAGCACAGCAGATTAAATTCTTAACTACATAATGATGTATTATATAATATTGTATACTGTAACTGTAATGTATGGCTCTGGTAACTATTTACGTCACCCAATCGCTTCATTTTAAATGTGTTAGGCTCTATTGTCTCTCCCTCCTGACCATGCCACTGATGTGAAACTTTTGTGTTTTAAAAGTGGGGATTTTGTGCAGGGGGATCAGTAAGGAGCTGAGAAGTGTGACACCTAACCTTGAAACCTGAAGGGAGCAGTATGCGCTAGAACAGTAAGCGCATCCTGATAGGACTGTTCTGTGTCCTGCCTATAACACTATCTCTCGGTGCTGCGGTAGCTACAAGGTTGCCCACAGAAGCTCTTAACAAAGAGACACCATTTCCTTTGTAAAGATCACCTGAGTTGTTAGGATTCCTATTAGGACACAGACTCCTCTTCAAGGATCATCTTAATTGGCTAAAGGAAATGTTATCTCCCTCTAAACCCTCACCTGATTCGCTGAGGGGCTTCTGTCTCTCTCCTCCATCCAAAATGGAATACCGGAGTCGCAGGAAAAGGTTGGTAAACTGAAAAGGGAGTGTGTTAGAAGGGTTTTAATCAATTGGAAAATGATCTTTCTGCCTGCCTATGGCATCTTTCTGGAATAGGAGATGGAAATGAGTAGAATGAGTTAGGGAGATGGGGGACCATTTATTGAGTAGTATTGGCTATCCCACTGTGGTTGAATATGAGGAGCTGGTTGTAGCTAACTGACTGAGAAGCCAGTTGTATTTGACTGAGGGGCCAGCCGTCTGGCAGACAGAGGGATGAAGGGAGGTCAGACAGGAGGAGGGGGGGATGGGAAAGGCTATGATGTCACAGGGTCACCACCACTCCCAACGGAAGCTGGGGGAGAGAGGGCAGGGACAGGAAACACGTGACTAAAAAAGAAAAAAGAGGCCCCAGAATGCAGCTTCAGCGTGAGAGAAAGAGAGAAAGGTATTCATGGTTGTGACAGTGCTGCTGTGGTGTGGTTTGCAGTGACAGGTTTCCTCTTTACGCTATAGCCTATTGGGTCAATACGCTGCTGTTAAGATGAGCCTGTTTCCTGATTGTCATAGCAAGGCCTTGTCTCTGAAGGGAGACATGTCACGAAGGGACCAGCGATACAGGAATCGCATTAAGGGCAAGAAGTAAGTCCTTTTGTTGGATGGATGTACATAAAGGCTAGGATGGGAAGTTATATGGTGCAGATTTGTGTGGTCTGTAGTGGACTCATTGGGGTACTTGGTTCCTCTTGGCTGTAGTTTATGAACTATGTTTCTGAATTTCTACATTTTTTAATTGAAACAACTCGCAGTTAAGTCATGAATACCTTTCACTTGACTAGAGTTGGATGCATTTGCTTACTGATGGAGAAGTGATAGCAGATAGCATGTTGTTAGCATCGCATACCTGACAGAAGGGTGGTTTGGGTGGGTCTGTGAAATATGTTAGGCCCGTTACAAGTTTCACTTCCTTATTTTTAAACCTTTAAAACTTCCATCTCCGCTTTTCTCACTTTCGTGACCAGAAATATTACAGATGGCTTATTCCAGAATGAATTTGATAAGTGCTTGTTAGGCTATGCGTTTATGAACTTAGACCATGTCTCTACTGTGCGTCCCTTTTATGTGACAGTATGTGTTTACAATCTCTGTTTGTTTGTCTACCACTCACCCAGTGTGCAGAAGTGTACATTGTTGAGTCTAGTACACATGTTGACTGTATTCAGGCTGTCACAGTACTGACTCTCCCTCACTCTGCCTGTGTCTCTCTAACTCACCATATCTGACTTTGATCATAACTCCCTGTCCACCCTAAGCATGATTTCCCAGCCTCTCAGCTGTTTGCAGTGTGTCAGGCCCAGTGAGTACACCACATTATGAATAAAAAAAAACTGGATTAGGGATGTAGAGAAGCTTTCCTGTGTTCACTGACTCCAGCTTGTGTGTGTGTGTGCGTGCGTGTGCTGCCTTGTGTGAGTAGTCAGATACTGTACGCATGTTATCCAACGACAGCCAGACCATCTTAGGGGAAATTGTTCATCATTTATAAATAGTGGGTCCTATAATCACAAAGCTGTGAATGGGTGTGTTGTCTTCCATGGATTTTGGAGAATACTATGGTGAACTGTAGCTTATGAGTTATTCTTCATGCTTTCACACATTTTCACACATGTTGTGTAAACACTCTTTAGTGTTGTCACTTTCTCATCATATGATGCAAAATGAATAATACCAGCCAGATTTCTGTATTTTGTAAGTTATATATCTTGAAAACTTGATTGCTGACATGCAAAACATTTTGGGACTATATCAACAATGGACTAATGAAACAAATACCAAAATATTGTTTTTTGGTGGAGTTCTCCTTTTATGTGTTACTGAGGTAGGCTAAGTTAGTTGTGGTAGGAATGTTCATAACGGTGATCATTTCCAAACTGTGTGCAGGAGCTTCCTAATTTGAATCACATCATACACTCTAATCCAACAGGTGCATTCCTTTTGAAGTAGACATGAATACTCAGATTAGGAGCTGAAACCTGATCAATTTTATTTCACCTTCATTTAACCAGGGAGGAAAGTTGAGAACTAGTTCTCATTTACAACTGCGACCTGGCCATGATAAAGCAAAGCAGTGTGACAAAAACAACACAGTTACACATAGGGTAAAGAAAACGTACAGTCATTAACACAATAGAAAAATCTATGTACAGTGTGTGCAAATGCAGTAAGATTAGGGAGGTAAGGCAATAAATAGGACATAGAGGTGAAATAATTACAATTTAACATTAACACTGGAGTGATAGATGTGCAGATGATGATGTGCAAGTAGAGATACTGGGGTGCAAAAGAGCAAAAAATAAATACAAATATGGGGGATGAGGTAGTTGGGTGGGCTATTTACAGATGGGCTGTGTACAGGTGCAGTGATGCGTAAAGTTAGTGAGGGAGATAAAAGTCTCCAGCTTCAGGGATTTTTGCAATTCGTTCCAGTCATTGGCTGTAGAGAACTGGAAGGAAAGAAGGCCAAAGGAGGTGTTGGCTTTGGGGATGACCAGTGAAATATACCTGCTGGAGCGCATGCTATGGGTGGGTGTTGCTATGGTGAGCTGAGATAAGGTGTGGCTTTACAGTGCAGAGACGTATAGATGACCTGGAGCCAGTGGGTTTGGCGAAGAATATGTAGCGAGGGCCAGCCAACGAGAGCATGCAGGTCGCAGTGGTGGTAGTATATGGGGCTTTGGTGACAAAACGGATGGCACTGTGATAGACTATATCCAATTTGCTGAGTAGAGTGTTGGAGGCTATTTTGTAAATGACATCGCCGAAGTCAAGGATCAGTAGGATAGTCAGATTTATGAGGATGTGTTTAGCAGCATGAGTGAAGGAGTCTTTGTTGCGAAATAGGAAGCCGATTCTAGATTTAATTTGGATTGGAGATGCTTAATGTGAGTCTGGAAGGAGAGTTTACAGTCTAACCAGACACCTAGGTATTTGTAGTTGTCCACAAAAAGTCAGAACCGTCCAGAGTAGTGATGCTAGTCGGGTGGGCGGGTGCAGGCAGCAATCGGTTGAAGAGCATGCTTTTAGTTTTACTAGCATTTAACTGCAGTTGGAGACCATGGAAGGAGTGTTGCATGGCATTGAAACTCGTTTGGAGGTTTGTTAACACTGTGTCCAAAGAAGGGCCAGAAGTATACAGAATGGTGTCTCCTGCGTAGAGGTGGATCAGATAATCACCAGCAGCAAGAGCTTGATTTATTGATGTATACAGAGAAAAGAGTCGGCCCGAGAATTGAACCCGGTGGCACCCCCATTGAGACTGCCAGAGGTCCGAACAACAGGCCCTCCGATTTGACACACTGAACTCTATCAGAGAAGTAGTTGGTGAACCAGGCGAGGCAGTCATGTTGTGAAACCAAGGCTATTGAGTCTGTCGATAAGAATGCTTTGATTGACAGAGTCTAAAACCTTGGCCAGGCCGATGAAGACGACTGCACAGTACTGTCTTTTATCGATGGCGGTTATGATATAGGACCTTGAGTGTGGCTGAGGTGCACCCATGACCAGCTCGGAAACCAGATTGCATAGTGGAGAAGGTACAGTGGGATTCTAAATGGTCGCTGATCTGTTTGTTAACTTGGCTTTCGAAGACTTTAGAAAGGCAGGGCAGGATGGATATATGTCTACAACAGTTTGGGTCTAGAGTGTCACCTTTGAAGAAGGGGATGACCGTGGCAGCTTTACAATCTTTAGGGATCTCAGACGATACGAAAGAGAGGTTGAACAGGCTAGAAATAGGGGTTGCAACAATTTTGGCAGATCATTTTAGAGAGGATGCAGATTGTCTAGCTCAGCTGATTTGTAGGGGTCCAGATTTTGCAGCTCTTTCAGAACATCAGCTATCTGGATTTAGGTGAAGGAGAAGCAGGGGGTGGCTTGGGCAATACGCTGCGGGGGGTGCAGAGCTGTTGGCCGGGGTATCGGTAGCCAGGTGGAAAGCATGGCCAGCCGTAGAAAAAGGCTTTTTGAAATTCTCGATTATTGTAGATTTATCGGTGATAACAGTGTTTCCTAGCCTCAGTGCAGTGGGCAGCTGGGAGGAGGTGCTCTTATTCTCCATGGACTATAGTGTCCCAAAACGTTTTGGAATTAGTGCTACAGGATGCAAATTTCTGTTTGAAAAAGCTAGCCTTTGCTTTCCTAAATGACTGTGTATATTGGTTCCTGATTTCCCTGAAAAGTTGCATATCGTGGGAGCTATTTGATGCTAATGCAGTACGCCACAGGATGTTTTTGTGCTGGTCAAGGGCAGTCAAGTCTGGAGTGAACCAAAGGCTATATCTGTTCTTAGTTCTACATTTTTTGAATGGGGCATGCTTTTTTAAGGTGGTGAGGAAAGCACTTTTAAAGAACAACCAGGCATCCTCTACTGACGGGATGAGATCAATATCCTTCCAGGATACCCGGGCCAGGTCGATTAGAAAGGCCTGCTCGCTGAAGTGTTTTAGGGAGCGTTTGACAGTGATGTGGGGTGTCGTTTGACCGCAGACCCATTACGAACGCATACAATGAGGCAGTGATCGCTGAGATCCTAGTTGAAGACAGCAGAGGTGTATTTAGAGGGCAAGTTGGTCAGGATGATATCTATGAGGGTGCCCATGATTACGGATTTAGGGTTGTACCTGGTAGGTTACTTGATCATTTGTGTGAGATTGAGGGCATCTAGTTTAGTTTCTAGGATGGCCGGGGTGTTAAGCTTATCCCAGTTTATGTCACCTAACATTATGAACTCTGAAGATAGATGGGGGGCAATCAATTCACATATGGTGTTCAGGGCTCAGCTGGGGGCTGAGGGGGGTCTATAACAAGCGGCAAAAGTGAGAGACTTATTTCTGGAAAGG
This sequence comes from Oncorhynchus clarkii lewisi, assembly GCF_045791955.1. Classification (NCBI taxonomy): domain Eukaryota; kingdom Metazoa; phylum Chordata; class Actinopteri; order Salmoniformes; family Salmonidae; genus Oncorhynchus; species Oncorhynchus clarkii. The sequence continues at coordinate 18,672,059 of NC_092173.1, read as the reverse complement.
TGGATTTTTAAAAGTAGAAGCTTGAGCTGTTTGGCACAGACCTGGATAGTATGACAGAACTCTGTGGAGAGATATCGAGTAAAGGAGAAAGGGGAATTACTTTTAAAGGGGTGACACTGGGTGCTTCTCTTTTCTACTCCCTCCTTCCCCTCTTTCCTTTCTTCCTCTTCATCCTACATCACTCTATCAACGTTTTCTTTCCTCTCCTCTCCTCAAATTTATCGTCCATCATTCCATCACTCTTTCTCTCCTCTTCTGCTGTTACTCTATTTGTCCTTGAGGAGCTTGTAGGGGTCAGAGACACCATCTGTTTCTTTTCTCTGGCTTTGCTCACCTAAATATATTATATTAGTCCAGAGCAAATTTCAAATGAATTCTTTGGTTAGCTTTTGGCTTATCTCCTAGCCCAGGCCTAGCTTGCCACACAGTTCTTATCTAGTTGGACAATGGCTAGGTTTGGCAGTTGCAGTTGGGTATTCTTAGGGCTCTGGTTATGGCTATGGCTCAGGGCTAGCTCGCCAGAAAGCTCCTTATAAAATACATCGACTTCAGGAACTCATCTGGTTTGTGGATTTAAAGATTATAGAGAAAATGTGGTGCAGGTTTATTTCCCCCCCCCCCATTTTTAGACTGAGGTCAGTGACTGACACACTGTCTCTGTTCTGTCTCCAGAACCAAGGACACACAGTACAGTTTAATTAAGTATTTTTGCAAACCGACTGCAACGTTCCATTGTTAATCTGAGACGATGACATTTGCAAAGGAAAGGGGACATGTACATGTAGGTTCAAACTCCCAAGCTTTATACCGTTGACCTCAATAAAAGCCTTTAATCAGACTTTCAGAAATTAGATTTCACCTCCATTTTCTCAATGTATATAGAATGTATTCACTATTTCACTCCTACACTTTTTCATTCACTGTACCAGTTATATCAGTCCAACAGTGCCCAAAAAACAGGACTCAAAATGTTTGTATGCTGAACTGAATAGATAAATAGATTTTATTTGACAATTTAAAAACACAACTCTAGCTGCACAAGTGGATACACTGTATTTGAAATCTTTGAGGATAACACAAAAAGTTGTACAACTTCTTCTATGCGTTGTGGTCCTCTGAACAGTGACTATTCACTGATGCTAGGACAGAACCACAGCCAATGTTGTTGGGCCCCTGATAGTCTCCATCACTCATGTCTTGTTTTTCCCGTGGTCATGGAACATTGGAGAATGCACGGCCATTCTCTTTTTCCAGTCCAGTCTGCCCCAGACAGACAGAATGTGCATAGATAGCCGTGCTGAAAGCCAGACAGAGACAGGGCTTAGCGAGCACAAAGGAATCTGCCTCCATCTACACTATTCACCCCCCAGCCTACAGCCACCACACGGCTCAACAAAGCTCCGTTACCTGCCATGCCCCTGCTCAATAGACCAATAGACTGCCGGTGCTACAACAAAAACTGTTCACCATTGACAAAAGCGTTCAGCAGCCATCTTAGATCTGAACCCAGCCAACCAGCTACTGTGTTAAAAATGCACAGACTAGCTTTCCCCTGTTCTTTTTGTTCTTGAGAGCTGCAGACAACAAAAACACAGGGATGGCTGAGTCCGGCACTGAGGGGGTTAATGCCGGCTCTTTACTGAGCTTGCAATTGCGAGGGGAGGGGGTTCGACCTGCGTCTGATTGGCTGTGGGATTTCCTGGGAGGATTTGAAAACACCCAATGGGGAGGGGCCACTAAGATAATGAGGTCATGCTTTTTCTTGGGAGTGACATCAAGGGCTTGGGGGTCTGGGGAGACAGCAACGAAGGAATGATAAAAAAGATTGGAATGATAATAAAGGGGTGCAGAGAGGGGGGAGTTGGTTGGGATCGTGATAAATGTGTGTCATTTTGTGGGTTGCTCTCTCTCTTTCTGCACCAATAATGCACATCCTTACCTCACTACACATCCTTATACTACTTAGTAGTAGGGAAATCCTTACATCCATCCTAATCATCTCACTGTAGAATCTACTCTATTCCCAGCGCGCAAATATTGTTTAAATTATGTTATTATCAGAACTGGTTTTAATCTTGTTGTAATCTGCTGAATTCCCTTTCCCCTGTCTGGTTGGGGAAATGTAACATTTTATTTTGTTCCACTGAGGAAGATTTGTAGGAAAACTTTGCCTCCTGCCAGGAATTCCCCCCTCTATTCCTGTCTCGGTATTCCCTTCCAGTGGGATAGTCACTGGCTTGTTGACAAGATGCGAACAGGCGAGGGGTCTCCCTGACGCTATCGTTTCCTCATCTTGTTTTCCATTACATACTCTAACGCTCTCACTTTCTCTCTCTGTATATCTTTCTCTATCTCTCTCGCTCTTTCTCTGTATATCTTTATCTTTCTCTCGCTCTCTTTCTTCTCTCTATGCATTTATCCTCTGGCCTCTTTATCTCTCTCTCTCTCTCTCTCTCTCTCTCTCTCTCTCTCTCTCACGCTCTGCCTTCATCTGCCCTCTCACTCTTTCTGTCTCATTCTTTCTCTTTCTCTTTCCTTTCCCCCCTCTCATAAGACATATGTCATATTTCCTCATAGTCACATGCTTGGTGTGGGTTGCAGTCTTGCCAGCAATACCCACTCACAAGAACAACAAGCACTGTATGTAATATAGACACAAGTTACATTTTAGATACTAGTCCGGCCGACTGATTAAAAACAAATTGAGAGAGAGATTTGGAGGCTACATGTATGGCACATGATTTCTTGCGTTTTTCGTGATGCTACATCGTAAAAAATATTTCAAACTTAAAATCTTTCAACACCTTGTTGGAGGTTCTCTCCTCTCGTCCTCTCCTCCCCTGCCCAGTACAGAGGGTCCTTCCTGTAGACATGACTCACTTCCTTCAGAGGTGTCTCTGCCCACGTCATACCATGACCTCTGTCTTCCAGACAGAGAGAGCGGATGACCAGACTGACATTTTGAAGAGTCCCACCAGAAAGTCTGAGTATTAAACAGACAATGCCTTTTGGATTCAATAGTTTGCACGGTTGACTTGTGATGTATTTTTTAATCTTTATGAATACCTTTTTGCATTGAAATGTCATCTCCAGCAATACTCCATTCAACTCAGTCATGTGAGGGGTTATCAGTGAAGTCGACACATTCTATGTGATCTGACTGCTGCGGTAACAGTAATACAAGAAACAGGAAACACAGCTTAACGTATGGCTGTTGTTTAGTTAGAGACTATGGAACTGGTTTTAGAGGGTGACCAATACATCACAGTACACAGCTGAGATGGCAGGTTGGTGTTGGAGTTAGTGGTTCTGTGTGGGAAACTTTCCAGCTAGATGTGTCTGTCCCCTGCAGAACTGGGGAAACCACAGAGATCTGTGCGTCTACTCATTCTGAAACTTTGGTGGGTGGGCTTGTGTTACTATCCTTGTGGGTACCGGAAATGTCCCCACAAAGATAGTAAACCATTGAAATTTCTCCATCATGGGACATTTATTACGAGGACAAATAATCTTTGAAATTTAGGGGTTAGGTTTAGGGTCAGGGTTACAATTAGGGTTAGAGTTAGGTTTAGGGTTATGGATATGGATATGGATACGGTTAGGGTTATGGGTTAGGGAAAATATAATTTTGAATGGAAGTACCCACAAGGATACACTCAAAGAGTGACCTACTGTCGTGACAGGTCAAATTGGCATCATTTTATTATTGTAAACAAAACATATATGAGTAAGAATAAGACATAAAAGTAACAAGTAATTAAAAGGCAGCAGTAAAATAACAATAGCGAGACTATACACAGGGTGGTACCTGTACAGAGTCAATGTGTGGGGGCACCGGTTAGTTGACATAATATGTACATGGAGGTAGAGTTATTCAAGTGATGATAACAACAGAGAGTAGCAGCTGTGTAAAAGGGGGGGGGGCAATGCAAATAGTCTGGGAAGCCATTTGATTAGATATTCAGGAGTCTTATGGCTTGGGGTAGAAGCTGTTTAGAAGCCTCTTGGACCTAGACTTGGCGCTCCAGGACCACTTGCCATGTGGTAGCAGAGAGAACAGTCTATGACTAGGGTGGCTGGAGTCTTCAACGATTTTCAGGGCCTTCCTCTGACACCGCCTGGTGTAGAGGTCCTGGATGGCCCCAGTGATGTCCTGGGCCGTACGCACTACCCTCTGTAGTGCCTAGCGGTCGGCGGTCAAGCAGTAGCCATACCAGGCTCTCGATGGTGCAGCTGTAGAAGTTTTTGAAAATCTGAGGACCCATGCCAAATCTTTTCAGTCTCCTGAGGGGGAATAGGTTTTGTCGTGGGAATGACTGTCTTGGTGTGCTTTGACCGTGTTAGTTTGTTGGTAATGTGGACACCAAGGACCTGCTCCACTACAGCCCCGTCGATGAGAAGGTCCTCTCTTTCCTGTAGTCCACAATCATCTCCTTTGTCTTGATCACGTTGAGGGAGAGGTTGTTGTCCTGGCACCACACGGCCAGGTCTCTGACCTCCTCCCTATAGGCTGTCTCGTCGTTGTCGGTGATCAGGCCTACCAATGTTGTGTCATCGGCAAACTGATGGTGTTGGAGTCGTGCCTGGCCGTGCAGTCATGAGTGAACAGGGAGTACAGGATGGGGCTGAGCACGCACCCCTGAGGGGCCCCTGTGTTGAGGATCAGCATGGCGGATGTGTTGTTACCTACCTTTACCACCTGGGGGCGGCCCGTCAGGAAGTCCAGGATCCAGTTGCAGAGGGAGGTGTTTAGTCACAGGGTCCTTAGCGTACTGACCAACCTGCCCTCTAAATACATCTCTGCTGTCTTCAACCAGGATCTCAGCGATCACTGCCTCATTGCCTGTGTCCGTCTGCGGACAAACGACCACCCCTCATCACTGTCAGAAATGAGAGGTTGAGGGGAGTGGAAGAATTAAAAAAAATAATAATACAACTATTGTAAAATAGACTGTCCATAAAATGTATATAGTACAGTGTGTATTGTACAGTATGTATAAGCTGGAAATAGAGGCCTAAGTGTTGTTGTTCACTAGTTTTCTCCAATTGGGGGAGGGCCGGTAGGGTTGGAGGGTAATAAAGGAAATATATATATTGAAAAAATATTATAATAATAAATAAGCTGACAATTAGCCATGTACATTTTTAGATTGGTAGTTAGTCTAGTCAGCTGTTTAATCTTTCCTGTAGTAATCATGGCCGAATACCGATGGTGCACCCAAGGCATATCTCCATGGGGCCCCAATTGATTTTGTCATTCTCACTCCGATATGATATTAACATGGCATAACTCATGGCAAAATGTGTAGATTTGGGAATTTAGCTTTAAAGGCCCCCACCAGGGGCAATGCTGCCCTTATTTCAATGGAAATTCCTGTCCTATAACAGAAATTCTCATTTAGGTTCCACCTCCAAAGAATGGCGCAGGTTGCTAATACATATTCATGAATTGGGGGTGGGAACGTTGTGGTGATTTCCAGGTGGAGTGGAGAAACAACAATAAGTAGGGCACTGACAGAAGTCAGTGTCGATAGCGAGCATGCTAATCTTATCTAGCTAGCTAAAGTTATCTGTTGTTGCTACACTGTATTCAAAATATTTTCTGGCTAGGCTATGGCTGGTTCTGGAGCTGGATTTGTCATTAGCATTTAGGGAAAACTTTGCCACAGATGGATAGAGGAAACCAGTATCTTTGACTTTGCCATCTATTGTTATCTCAAAAGTTTTGTCATGTTCCATAAATTGCGGCCACGATTCCGCCATAGAAATAGAAATAATAAGATGAAGCTCTGGTAATATGGATAGCCTAACTGTACTGCCTAACAGTGCGAGAAAAGTAGTAAAATGTATGCATAAGAGCGTCTGGATAATAGCTGCACCAATCAAAGCAGTGGAGCGTAGGCAAAACCATTAATCTTGGGGTGACGGGGGGGTTACAATTCAATCTTATCATATACAATTTTAACATTTATAAAATAGTCATATCTTTTTTTTTCATACAGACTAGAAAAACATTTTTGTGAAACTTGACAAATGATCCAATGGATTATAAGGATTTGCCGGTAAAAAAAAAGTGTAGGTGCAAAAACATAAGTTTGCATCTCCTATTTGAATTTGCTCCATGGCTCAAGGCATCTACCGCGAAAAGCTGTTTGACTCAGCCAAATATGATCTATTACATTGCTCAGTTCAGTCACGACTCACGAAGAGGAAGGACTTTGCAGGTGTTTCTGATATTAGCACAACATAATCATAGAGGAAACACACATCATTGGCATGGGAAATTACCACTTCGGATTTCCCACTTCAACCCCAAATATATACTCTGACTAAAACGATGACTTATTGACTTACATCATTGTGCAACATCATGGGTAAGAATGGGCATTGTCTTTCAGCTCTTGTGGATGTTTAAAACTGATACAAATTATTGCCACCCCATGGCAAAATGTGTAGAATTGCAATGTGTTTATGAAATTGCTACATTTTCTCTCCACCATGGAAAAACTTGTAAAATTGCAGAAAATGTACTTTTAAAACTACATTTTTTTCTCTCCGCTGTCAAGAGAGGGGCCACTAAAATGTTTTGCAGAGAGGTGACAAATCTCACTTAGGGCCCCCAAAAGGCTAGAACCGGCCCTGTAAATAAGATACACAGCAGGCAGTTCAAAGATAATTACAGTATACAAACATCAAGCTAATTAAATAATCTCCGAATCTAATATCTCTAAATAAGAGCATCACTGTGATCATAGAGTCAATGCTAGGCAAAGAATTTGGCGAACTATGTTGATTACACAGTGTGTTTTACATATCGATATTTTTTATATATATACAGTATATCTAAAGTGAATGGATGATGTGAAAAGTGCCATTTCTTCTCACTTTTTCTATGAATCCAGTGTTTTGGTGGAACAGTTGTCTCTATGAATGCAGTGTTTTGACCAGTCTTTCTGTCTCTGCCTGTCTCTATGTGAGTGGTGATTTAATATGACATGGGTTTCTCTGGGGCTGGGGGGGGGTCAAGGAGAATGAAGTGGAGTGGAATTTTATTACAAGGCACTTTGGCTGATTCCATTTGGCAATAGAGGGGTTAGAGAGGGGTCTCCATATTTTATGACTCCCTCCACCTCTCCTCCCTCTTCTTTGGATGTTTCTAGGCCCGTAGGTAGTTGCAGCTGGGTGTCTGACATCTCAGAATCTGGGATCTTTCCTAGTTGCTTGTCTGTTCGCTTGTGGAATAGTCATTTGTCATCCTTTTTGTTTATTTACCTTTCCATCCTTCCACTCCTCCCCCAGCTCATCCCTCCTTTCACTGCCTCTCTCTCTCTCCCTTCCCCTCTCTCTCTCTCTCTCTCTCTCTCTCTCTCTCTCTCCCTTCCCCTCTCTCTCTCTCACTCGCTCTCTCTCTCTTTCTCTCCTCCTCACCCTCTCTCTCTCCCTCTCTCCCCTCCGGCCCTGATAACAGAGCCCTAGGAACTTGTCACCCAAAGCTCACCTAATCTAGTAAAAACCCATCTATCCAGGGAGGGGAGGCATAGCCTCCAGGGAGAGGAGGCATTGCGCCTCCTCTCCCTGTCCCGGCATATCCTTTCCTTCTCCTATCTCTTTCAGCAGAGCTAAACCTCTTTTTCTCTCATCTCTCATCTCCTGCTTTACTCTATCCTTACGTGTGCTCTTTTTTTCTTATCTCTTTTCTCTCTCGATGCTTTCAGCGAGCCCTGCATTTAGCTTACTCTGTGCTGCGTGGAAAAGAAAAAGGCATGACCATTTCATATGAATAGATATGAGGTCTGCCTTGTAGTTCATCAGTATCATATCCAGTACCCACTTTTCTCTGTAGCCATTCCTGTGGTTAACATCAGCATTTTATCTCATAGTATGTTGGTTATGTGTATCTGATGTGCAGCCCTTAATCTCATTCTGGTCTTCACCACAGACCATTTTCTATTACTCATCTCACATTATCACATCTATATTTACCATTGTGTTTTCTCTGTGGTGGATGGTGGGCCACTGGTCCTGTTCAGGGATTCATGTTCAGCCTGTAGATATATGGGTCATGACCTAGTGTTTGTGTTATGTTGTTACTCTTGTCAGTTATTATTTTGGGTCACCAGCTTTGTCCGGCAATATAGGCTACTGTACAGTACAAGTGCAACAGTTTTGTGTGTGTATAGAAAGTAGTAGTACTGAACTCAGGGCAAGCTCTTAGTCATCCAGCGGGTATTTGGTACAATGGGTAAGAGAGTCTCCCTCTGAATCTTTCAAAATGTTAATCCTCTTATGTGCCCCCTGTAACGCAAACACGCAGAGGCATGCATGGTACACACTAGAGGTCGACCGATTTTATGATTTTTCAACGCCGATACCGATTATTGGAGGACCAAAAAAAGCCGATACCGATTAATCAGCCGATTTATATTTTTAAATTGTTTTTATTTATTTGTAATAATGACAATTACACAATACTGAATGAACACTTATTTTAACTTAATATAATACATCAATAAAATCAATTTAGCCTCAAGTAAATAATGAAACATGTTCAATTTGGTTTAAATAATGCAAAAACAAAGTGTTGGAGAAGAAAGTAAAAGTGCAATATGTGCTATGTAAGAAAGCTAACGTTTCAGTTCCTTGCTCAGAACATGAGAACATATGAAAGCTGGTGGTTCCTTTTAACATGAGTCTTCAATATTCCCAGGTAAGAAGTTTTAGGTTGTAGTTATTATAGGAATTATAGGACTATTTCCCTCTATACCATTTGTATTTCATTAACCTTTGACTATTGGATGTTCTTATAGGCAATTTAGTATTGCCAGTGTAACAGTATAGCTTCCATCCCTCTCCTCGCTCATCCCTGGGCTTGAACCAGCAACACAACGACAACAGCCACCATTGAAGCAGCATTACCCATGCAGAGCAAGGGGAACAACTACTAGAAGGCTCAGAGCGAGTGACGTTTGAAACGCTATTAGCGCGCGCTAACTAGACAGCCATTTCACTTCGGTTACACCTGCCTCATCTCGGGAGTTGAACGCACGAAAGTGCTGTTTGAATTAATGTTTACGCGCCTGCTTCTGCCTACCACCGCTCAGTCAGATACTTAGATACTTGTATACTTGTATGCTCAGTCAGATTATATGCAACGCAGGACACGCTAGATAATATCTAGTGATATCATCAACCATGTGTAGTTAACTAGTGATTATGATTGATTGTTTTTTACAAGATAAGTTTAATGCTAGCTAGCAACTTACCTTGGCTTACTGCATTTGCGTAAAGGCAGTCTCCTTGTGGAGTGCAACGAGAGAAAGGCAGGTCGTTATTGCGTTGGACTAGTTAACTGTAATGTTGCAAGATTGGATCCCCCGAGCAGACAAGGTGAAAATCTGTCGTTCTGCCCCTGAACAAGGCAGTTAACCCACCGTTCCTAGGCCGTCATAATAATAAAATAATAATGTGTTCTTAACTGACTTGCCTAGTTAAATAAAAGTATAAAAAAAGTTTGTTTTTTAAATGGCAAATCGGCCCAAAAATACAGATTTCCAATTGTTATGAAAACTTGAAATCGGCCCTAATTAATCGGCCATTACGATTAATCGGTCGACCTCTAGTACACACACACATACACAGGCATGAATGTGCACACACACACATACACGCGCACAGGCACAAATCCACCAAAGGTCGCACCAGACAGACCCTGTCAAAGGGTATCTCACAAACACATACACTTTCACTCGCATGTAATCCTACTACTGTTGCCTGCTACTGTGGGTAACATAAGACTATATTTGGAGAACTAACTGTTTAGTCATAGTCATATGGTCTTCTGTTACAGTACAGTTCAGCTCTACATGCCCTTCCCTGATAATGTAACTTCAGCTTGGATTTAGCTCGAGAGCATTGAAGCCCTGTGTGGACTGATATGCCTGCTGTGTAAAGAGCAGGCCCAGGTATGACTTTGACTCTGCAGAGGGGGATGTGTAGCTGGAAGACAAGACTGCTGACTAGGTAGAGTAGTGTGTCTGTGTCCTCTGACTACCCTTGACCCAGTTCTTCTGCCTCCTATCATCACACCACATGCTCAGCATATTGCATGCAGCACGATCAGTGTAGTAGTGGGAGCTCTGTAGTAGTGGGAGCTCTTAACACGGAGATGTTCGCTATGTGAGCACATGCGCATATCAGAAAGAGGGAGGTTTAGTGTGTGTACATGTGTGTGTGTCTCTGCATGGGTGCATGCGTGTGTGTCCTGGCTTGACTTCAAGAAGTCTGATAACTGCTGAAACCCATGAGAATTGACCTGTCCTCTCCTCCAGTGCCTGCTCAATCTGTTCCACTCACTAACCCCAATCAGCCTCTATCTACGTCCTCATCCTCATTTCCCTCTCCCTAGGCCTCCCTCCCAACAGTTCCCAGGCCCCTAAACTTAATCTGTTAATATTACACCCCATACCCTTACCCCACTGCCCCATTCCCTTTTCCCTCCTAGGCCTCTGGTCTGGATGTTCTGTAGCCCAGCAGAGAGGCGTCAGATGGGGATTGATGACCAAAAGTCCCCCTGACTCCCCCAGGTCTGTTCCTATTGATCCCTGGCTGTCTGGCAGAGGAAGGACTAGGAGGGCTGATGGATGATGGTCCACTGGGATGGAGTGGAGACACTCAGTTAGTCATGGATGTCTCACACAGCCTTTTCAGACCATCACTTTGTCCTATACAGCATAGCCCCAGCCAGCAAACAGGTCCTCCCAGTAGGCGATTGCTCAGCTCAACTTGGCTCAGCTCATTTCTATGAAAAGGGTAAGGCATAGAGCAGTCTCAAACTCATGTCCTCATTTCAAGAGCTCAGCGAAGGAGAGCTGATGACATTTGTTTGTCTTATTTCAACATAGAGCCTGGCTGGAACAGAAATGGTGCAGCAGGTAGCCTAGTGGTTAGAGTGTTGGGCCAGTAACAGGAAGGTTGCTGGATTGAATCCCCGAGCTGACAAGGTAAAAACCTGTCACTCTGCCCCTGAACAAGGCAGTTAACCCACTGTTCCTAGGCCGTCATTGTAAATAAACATTTGTTCTTAACTGACTTGCCTAGTTAAATAAAGGTAAACATATATATTTTTTAATTAAAGTGGTATTGTTGTGGTTTAGAATAGCCAACTAAACGACTTCCTCTGGAACTTGTTTTATCTTGATTCATGGTTGCAGAGAGTTGGAAAGCTGACTACCACCCTGAGCTAGATCAATGTTGTGTCATCTATCTGGTATGTTCAGTATCGTGCGTGTCTGTGTATGTGTGTGCGCATGTTTGTCATTGGAGGCTGGTGGGAGGAGCTATAGGAGGACGTGCTCATTGTAATGGCTGGAATGGAATCAATGGAATGGAGTCAACACGTTGTTTCTATGTGTTTTATGTGTTTGGAGCCCTTCCATTCATTCCATTCCAGCCATTACAATGAGTATGTCCTTCTATAGTTTCTAACATCAGCCTCCTCTGGTGTGTGTATCTCTGGTATTATTGACTGTGTTGTCATCTGTGCTGTCATCTCCTCTCCCCTTCAGTCCTCAGCCTGTCTATCAGCCAATGATCTCTATCTGCCTGACATCACTACCCAATCATTCAGCTCTGTCCTCTCCTTGAGAGAGATATCTCACTATCAGCTCTCTTAATCCACTGTTACTGACAGCGATAAGTCCATTCCTTAAGATCTCCACATGCAGATAGCCCCTTATGTCTATGATAAAATTAAGTAATAAGGCCCGAGGGGGTGTCGTATATGGCCTATATACAATGACTAAGGGCTGTTCTTATGCACAACGCAACGTGGAGTACCTGGATGCAGCCCTTAGCTGTGGTATATTGACCATATACCGCAAACCCCTGAGGTGCCTTATTGCTATTATAAACTGGTTACCAACATAATTAGAGCAGTAAAAATACATGTTTTGTCGTACCGATGGTATACGCATTCAGGGCTTAAACCACCCAGTTTATAAACGTGGTTATATATCTGAGATGTTTTGTTTTAAATCATATGATATTGGAGCGCATAAAATCACTTTGCAATCGGGTGGATCAAAAGCCACTGGAGTAACAACCATGTTGTTATAGTTGGATGTTGTGTTTGGACAGCATTGACATGTGTAGGTGTCATTGATCACATCCTTGTTGTTTATTTATTAGTCACAGTGTTGGGGTTTGTCTGTGATCTCACTTTAGTCTAAGACCAAATGTATGTGGAAGTGTTCCTTTAGTCTTAGTGGTTAACGCGTCATGGTTAAATGTTCTTATCTGTTGCATTACCTTCAGTAAGACGCATCTCACTGGTTTAGCCCCGTGATGGGCTAAAATTAGTGGGGAACTATATAAAAACGTATATATATATTTTTTAAATACAATTTATTTTTCATTTCTACTTCATCTTTTGAATAATTTTTATGATTTTCTGATTCCATCATCAGTTTGTGTTAAAAATAGATTTTTCTTTGGTGGTTTCTGGGTCGAAAAATCTAGCTAACTCAGCCAGCCATTGGTTAGGCCTTCCGAAGCTGTAAAGAAGGCCTCTGCCATTCAATTGTATTAGAGCAAACAATTTGGAGTTACCCAACAGTAAGCAGTAGCCTATGTCAAAGACCTAGCCAGTTTTAAGAAGTCAGCTGTGCTTAAAATTTCTCTCTCTCTCTCTTTCTCTTTCTTTCTCTTTCTCTCTCTCTCTCTTTCTTCCCCTCCCCTTGTTCAGATGCTGTGAGTGCAGTGCCTCCCTGTCCCACTGGTACTATGAGAAGGAGGGCCGGCTCTTCTGCAAGAAGGATTACTGGGCCAAGTTCGGAGAGCTGTGCCATGGATGCAATGACCCCATCACCACCGGACTGATTATGGTAACATAGTCTACCGCCACAAAGAGCACAGTAACTAGATCCTCCTGACTAGAGTACTAGAGCTCCCTCTCCTCTCTGTCTTCATCAGTCAATCTCTCCAATCAGCCACAGACTTGATACGACACTCCTGTTACAGTCTGTCGGATATGGTTTCCGCAACAACATCCACACAGAAACACTGGTCTCCACTTTACATTACCTGTAATTAGACAGTATGCTTTACACATCCCTGTAAGCTTTACAGGGAGAGGCATTAACTGTTTCAGTAAAGAGAACAGTCTGAGAGGAGAGGTGTGAAAGGACATGTGGGTCAGTGGAGGATGTACATGAGATCTGCCCTTCTCTGATAAAGGGTGTTGGGTTGGTGTGGAATGGATTGAATTTCACTAGTCAGGGGTCGGTAACAGGCGGGCTCGCAAGTGATTTTTTTTTGGGCCCGCAAAGTCTTAAGAGTAAAAAAAGATCTATATAAATCACTTGTGAGCCCGCCTGTATATACAGCTCTGGAAAAAATCTAAAGACCACTGCAAAACTATCAGTTTTACTATTTATAGGTACAGTGGGGCAAAAAAGTATTTAGTCAGCCACCAATTGTGCAAGTTCTCCCACTTAAAAAGATGAGAGAGGCCTGAAAATCACATTGTAGGATTTTTTATGAATTTATTTGCAAATTATGGTGGAAAATAAGTATTTGGTCACCTACAAACAAGCAAGATTTCTAGTTCTCACAGACCTGTAACTTCTTCTTTAAGAGGCTCCTCTGTCCTCCACTCGTTACCTGTATTAATGGCACCTGTTTTAACTTGTTATCAGTATAAAAGACACCTGTCTACAACCTCAAACAGTCACACTCCAAACTCCACTATGGCCAAGACCAAAGAGCTGTCAAAGGACACCAGAAACACAATTGTAGACCTGCACCAGGCTGGGAAGACTGAATCTGCAATAGGTAAGCAGCTTGGTTTGAAGAAATCAACTGTGGGAGCAATTATTAGGAAATGGAAACCATACAAGACCACTGATAATCTCCCTCGATCTGGGGCTCCACGCAAGATCTCACCCCGTGGGGTCAAAATGATCACAAGAATGGTGAGCAAAAATCCCAGAACCACACGGGGGGACCTAGTGAATGACCTGCAGAGAGCTGGGACCAAAGTAACAAAGCCTACCATCAGTAACACACTACGCCGCCAGGGACTCAAATCCTGCAGTGCCAGGCGTGTCCCCCTGCTTAAGCCAGTACATGTCCAGGCCCATCTGAAGTTTGCTAGAGAGCATTTGGATGATCCAGAAGAAGATTGGGAGAATGTCATATGGTCAGATGAAACCAAAATAAAACTTTTTGGTAAAAACTCAACTCATCGTGTTTGGAGGACAAAGAATTCTGAGTTGCATCCAAAGAACACCATACCTACTCTGTGAAGCATGGGGGTAGAAACATCATGCTTTGGGGCTGTTTGTCTGCAAAGGGACCAGGACGACTGATCTATGTAAAAAAGAATGAATGCGGCCATGTATCGTGAGATTTTGAGTGAAAACCTCCTTCCATCAGCAAGGGCATTGAAGATGAAACGTGGCTAGGTCTTTCAGCATGACAATGATCCCAAACACACCGTGCCCGGGCAACGAAGGAGTGGCTTCGTAAGAAGCATTTCAAGGTCCTGGAGTGGCCTAGTCAGTCTCCAGATCTCAACCCCATAGAAAATCTTTGGAGGGAGTTGAAAATCCGTGTTGCCCAGCAACAGCCCAAAAACATCAATGCTCTAGAGGAGATCTGCATGGAGGAATGGGCCAAAATACCAGCAACAGTGTGTGAAAACCTTGTGAAGACTGACAGAAAACGTTTGACCTCTGTCATTGCCAACAAAGGGTATATAACAAAGTATTGAGATAAACTTTTGTTATTGACCAAATACTTATTTTGCACCATAATTTGCAAATAAATTCATTAAAAATCCTACAATGTGATTTTCTGGATTTTTTTTCTCATTTTGTTTGTCATAGTTGAAGTGTACCTATGATGAAAATTACAGGCCTCTCTCATATTTTTAAGTGGGAGAACTTGCACAATTGGTGGCTGACTAAATACTTTTTTGCCCCACTGTATGTGTTTGGGTAAAATTAACTTTTTTTTAATTCTGTTTTATTATTTAACTTAATTTTATTCTATAAACTACTGACAACATTTCTCCCAAATCCCAAATAAAAATATTGTCATTTAGAGCATTTATTTGCAGAAAATAACAACTGGTCAAAATAACAAAAAATATGCAGTGTTGTCAGACCTCGAATAATGCAATGAAAATAAGTTCATATTCATTTTTAAACAACACAATTCTAAGGTTTTAACTTAGGAAGAGTTCATAAATCAATATTTGGTGGAATAACCATGAATTTCAATCACAACTTTCATGTGTCTTGGCAGGCTCTCCACCAGTCTTTCACATTGATGTTGGGTGACTTTATGCACGCTTGGCGCAAACATTCAAGCAGCTCAGCTTTGTTTGATGGCTTGTGACCATCCATCTTCCTCTTGATCACATTCCAGAGGTTTTCAATGGTTCAGGTCTGGAGATTGGGCTGGCCATGACAGGGTCTTGATCTGGTGGTCCTCCATCCACACCTTGATTGTCTTGGCTGTGTGGCATGGAGCATTGTCTTGCTGACAACGCTGGGCCAATTGTGCACCGCCCTATGGGACTCCCAATCACGTCCGGATGTCATACAGCCTGAATTCGAACCAAGGACTGTAACGACGCCTCTTGCACTGAGATGCAGTGCCTTAGAACACTGTGCCACTCAGGGGCCAGTTCCCGTACTCTGCGTCTCACAAAAACATGGTGGTTGGAACCAACAATCTCAAATTTGGAATCATCAGACCAAAGGACCGATTTCCACCGGTCTAATGGTCATTGCTCGTGTTTCTTGGCCCAAGCAAGTCTCTTCTTCTTATTGGTGTCCTCTAGTAGTGGTTTCTTTGCAGCAATTCGACCATGAAGGCCTGATTCAAGCAGTCACATCTGAACAGTTGATGTTGAGATGTGTCTGTTACTTGAACTCTGTGAAGCATTTATTTGGGCTGCAATTTCTGAGGCTCGTAACTCTAATGAATTTATCCTCTGCAGCAGAGGTAACTCTGGGTCTTTCTTTCCTGTGGCGGTCCTCATGAGAGCCAGTTTCATTATAGCGCATGATGGTTTTTCCGTCTGCACTTGACTGACCTTCATGTCTTAAAGTAATGATGGACTGTCATTTCTCTTTGCTTATTTGAGCTGTTCTTGACATAATATGTACTTGGTCTTTTACCAAATAGGGCTATCTTCTGTATACCACTGGCTTGCCTAGTTAAATAAAGGTTTAAAAAACACATTAAAAAGGAATGAAATTCCACAAATTAACTTTTAACAAGGCAAACCTGTTAATTAAAATGCTTTCCAAGTGACGACCTCATGAATCTATCATTCTACAATGTAGAAAATAGTGAAAATAAGAAAATCCCTGGAATGAGTAGGTGTGTCCAAACCTTTGACTGGTACTGTATATAAACTCATCAAAAAAAGAAAGTCCCTTTTTTCAGGACCCTGTCTTTCAAAGATAAATTGTAAAAATCAAAATAACTTCACAGATCTTCATTGTAAAGGGTTTAAACACTGTTTCCCATGCTTGTTCAATGAACCATAAACAATTAATGAACATGCACCTGTGGAACGGTCATAAAGAAACTAACAGCTTACAGGCGGTAGGCAATTAAGGTGACAGTTATGAAAACTGAGGACACTAAAGAGGCCTTTCTACTGACTCTGAAAAACACCAAAAGAAAGATGCCACGGGTCCCTGCTCATCTGCGTGAACGTGCCTTAAGCATGCTGCAAGGCGGCATGAAGACTTCAGATGTGGCCAGGGCAATAAATTGCAATCTCCGTACTGTGAGAAGCCTAAGACAGCGCTACAGGGAGACAGGATGGACAGCTGATCGTCCTCGCAGTGGCAGACCACTTGTAACAACACCTGCACAGGATTGGTTGTAAGACTGAGAGCTTGTAGGCCTGTTGTAAGGCAGGTCCTCACCAGACATCATTTGTGCTCATGTCCTCACCAGACATGGGCACAAACCCACCGTCGCTGGACCAGACAGGACTGGCAAAAATTGCTCTTCACTGACGAGTCGCGGTTTTGTCCCACCAGGGGTGATGGTCGGATTCGCGTTTATCGTTGAAGGAATGAGTGTTACACCGAGATCTGTACTCTGGAGCGGGACCGATTTGAAGGTGGAGGGTTCATCATGGTCTGGGGCGGTGTGTTACAGCATCATCTGACTGAGTTTGTTGTCATTGCTGGCGATCTCAACGCTGTGCGTTACAGGGAAGACATCCTCCTCCCTCATGTGGTACCCTTCCTGCAGGCTCATCCTGACATGACCCTCCAGCATGACAATGCCACCAGCCATACTGCTCATTCTGTGCGTGTTTTCCTGCAAGACAGGAATGTCAGTGATCTGCCATGGCCAGCGAAGAGCCCGGATATCAATCCCTTTGGGCACGTCTGGGACCTGTTGGATCAGAGGGTGAGGGCTAGGGCCATTCCCCCCCAGAAATGCCCGGGAACTTGCAGGTGCCTTGGTGGAAGAGTGGGGTAACATCTCACAGCAAGAACTGGCAAATCTGGTGCAGTCCATGAAGAGGAGATGCACTGCAGTACTTAATGCAGCTGGTGGCCACACCAGATACTGACTGTTACTTTTGATTTTGACCCCCCCCCCTTTGTTCAGGGACACATTATTCAATTTCTGTTAGTCACATATCTGTTGAACTTGTTTAGTTTATGTCTCAGTTGTTGAATCTTGTTATGTTCATACAAATTTTTACACATGTAAATTTTGCTGAAAATAAACGCAGCTGACACTGAGATCCACATCGATGGAACAGTAGTGGAGAGGGTAGCAAGTTTTAAGTTCCTCGGCATACACATCACAGACAAACTGAATTGGTCCACTCACACAGACAGCATTGTGAAGAAGGCGCAGCAGCGCCTCTTCAACCTCAGGAGGCTGAAGAAATTCGGCTTGTCACCAAAAGCACTCACAAACTTCTACAGATGCACAATCGAGAGCATCCTGTCGGGCTGTATCACCGCCTGGTACGGCAACTGCTCCGCCCTCAACCGTAAGGCTCTCCAGAGGGTAGTGAGGTCTGCACAACGCATCACTGGGGGCAAACTACCTGCCCTCCAGGACACCTACACCACCCGATGTTACAGGAAGGCCATAAAGATCATCAAGGACATCAACCACCCGAGCCACTGCCTGTTCACCCCGCTATCATCCAGAAGGCGAGGTCAGTACAGTTGCATCAAAGCTGGGACCGAGAGACTGAAAAACAGCTTCTATCTCAAGGCCATCAGACTGTTAAACAGCCACCACTAACATTGAGTGGCTGCTGCCAACACACTGACAATGACACTGACTCACTCCAGCCACTTTAATAATGGGAATTGATAGGAAATGATGTAAATATATCACTAGCCACTTTAAACAACGCTACCTTATATAATGTTACTTACCCTACATTATTAATCTCATATGCATACGTATATACTGTACTCTATATCATCGACTGCATCCTTATGTAATACATGTATCACTAGCCACTTTAACTATGCCACTTTGTTTACATACTCATCTCATATGTATATACTGTACTCGATATCATCTACTGTATCTTGCCTATGCTGCTCTGTACCATCACTCATTCATATATCCTTATGTACATATTCTTTATCCCCTTACACTGTGTATAAGACAGTAGTTTTGGAATTGTTAGTTAGATTACTTGTTGGTTATTACTGCATTGTCGGAACTAGAAGCACAAGCATTTCGCTACACTCGCATTAACATCTGCTAACCATGTATATGTGACAAATAAAATTTGATTTGATTTGAGGACGTTTTCTTTTTTAATATCTTTTTACTGTTAAAACTATAATTTAGGGAAGGATTTATGTGGTTGTTTTTTTATTTTTAAATACTAAATCACCAAGAATTCAGTTAAAAAATATTTTAATTAATAAAATCTGTTCCCAAATATTCCTACAAATAAAACGAGAGACCTAATTGTGCCTCAATGTAATCAAGGTATGACATGTTTATGTTATTTTATGTTATTTTCAAATACAATCTATTTTTGGGCTTACTTGTGGTCAATTTTCTGGGTACAATTGTTTATAATCATGTTTCAGCACCCGACCATCTGCTCAGGCAAAATGGTGGCTTAATCTAGTTGCCTACCCCTGCACTAGTGGGAGTGCATTCATGTTTTGTTGATGATTGTTTCATGCACTTTCAAGGCTCAACAAAAATGATTCCACACTTTGCAATATGCATTAACTGCATTGCTGTTCATTCACCTCCGATTTTCTTTACTTAGGTATTTTTCATTGGTAATCACTAGCTTCTAGTAATCATCACAGTTTCCTAGTGTAACAGGCTGTTGGAAAGAGAGGACCAAGATGCAGCGTCGTAAGTGTCCATGTTAGATTTATTCGATAACTAAACACTGAAACACAGAGACAGAAAACAGGAACTAAGATCAGGGCATGACGCCTAGTACATAGTCAAATATGAATTATTAATAGACAGATTAAAGCTTCCGCTAAGAGTTCTTGGAAATATATCAGTCTACATTGTGAAAAATCCACGCGTGAGTGTAGCCTGTGAGAAATAATGTTAATTGTGCGGTAACCATTTCTATTCTTCCCAGCAGTAGCATGTCACACTTTGAAATGTGGTATTTTACCATCAAGCCATTTGAAGTGTGATTTCGCCTGGTTTCTCTCTTTAGTATGTCAAAAAGGGTGAAATATTACAGTGACTTAATCCTTGTTTATGAGCTGTGGTATGCTCAGTGTGCCATCAGGGTTTCCAACCCAGGTAGATAAAAATGTAAATAGGTATTTTGTATTGCAAATCACCAGTAGGCAGGCGGCATAGGCAGCGCATGAGTTTTAAGTTTGGGGAAGCTAATTCTCACCATGAAAATGCACCTTTAGAATAAAGCATTCCATGCATCATCACATTTGCAGAGTTATGTTAGATAGCCTACTATTCCTAATGTGATGAGTAGATTAGATAGTCATAATTTTGGCTAATAATGCAACTCAATAACTGTTCGCAAAAAGAGAGAGCGTAGAGTATGCTATAGTGCCTTCAGAAAGTATTCATACACACAATAATGACTAAGTTAAAACGTGTTTTTTGAAATGTAGCAAATTTATTGTAAATGAAATACAGAAATATTTCATTTAAATAAGTATTCACACCACTGAGTCAATACTTTGTAGAAGTACCTTTGGTAGCCATTACAGCTGTGGGTCTTTCTGGGTAAGTCGCTAAGAGCTTTACACATCTGGATTGTGCAACATTTGCCCATTATTATTTTCAAAATTCCTTAAGCCATGTCAAACTGGTTGTTGATCACTGCTACATAACCATGTTCAGGTCTTGCC
Organism: Oncorhynchus clarkii lewisi; assembly: GCF_045791955.1. Taxonomy (NCBI): domain Eukaryota; kingdom Metazoa; phylum Chordata; class Actinopteri; order Salmoniformes; family Salmonidae; genus Oncorhynchus; species Oncorhynchus clarkii. The sequence continues at coordinate 18,651,678 of NC_092173.1, read as the reverse complement.
ATGGATTTTCAAGTAGATTTTAAGTCCAAACTGTAACTAGACCACTCAGGAACATTCACTGTCTTCTTGGTAAGCAACTCCAGTGTAGATTTGACCTTGTGTTTTAGGTTATTATCCTGCTGAAAGGTGAATTAATTTCCAAGTGTCTGTTGGAAAGCAGACTGAACAATCTACTGAGACACCTCTAATTCACAACACTTTTCTTATCTGGCTTCCTCTTCCATATAATGTCTGTCTGATTTCATCTTTGATATGGGGGTGGTGGTGGGAGAGTACATCTTGTGCTTGTTGTTAAACTGTAAGAATGAGTTGTTTGGGCACCAGGTTCAAATAAGGGTGATATATTGAGAAATATGATAAAGATGACAACAACATTTGAGCCTGGTTGATTTCACATTTAGTCTGCTAAGTTTCTACATTACAATGTGCTTTCACTCTTCAATGTGTGAAGACATGATGTCACCTCCTTTCATTCCATGACCTCTGGGTCTGAAAAAAAACTCTCACCAGAAATAGGTTAGTTTAGTATGCCTCTTTCTTCTTTCACTCTCTGTACTTCATTGAAGCCTTTTCAATGGTGACCTTGACCTGACCTCTGGACAGAACAATCCCACCACACTAAGATTAAGATCACTCCTACCAAAATTTGACCACCGCTTTTAACCCAACCTCTGAAAGACACACATACATATACACACACATACATAGGTTTTGGAGAGGTGCCCCCCGCTGCCACACTGGTCACCCGGGGAGCTGTTGTTGTGGGGAGTTTAAGTGCCTTGCTCAAGGGCTCAACAGCAGGCAATGGCATGTAGGATTTGATACCTGCAACCCTCCGGTTGCCAGCTGACTTCCAAAAAGATTTTACCCGTCTGACCCAAGATTTGAACTGGCAACCCTTCGATTGCTGGCTCATCTCTCTAACCGCTAGGTTACCTACACTATCTCCAATAACACAGCCACCTTACTACACTGTTATGTAGCGTTTCTATTGGCTGAGGTGCCATTGATCAACCATTGTAATACTGTCTGGCGCTCTATTTTTGCTTAATGTTCTATTGTTCTTCAGGGTCAGTCATTTCCAAGAGAAGACTGTATTGAAAAGTGATGCTGTTTCCTCTTGGAAGCATCTGACCCTGAAGAGAACTTTTTCAAAAATGTTGTTATGTAACAGCCTTATTCTAAAATGTATTTAAAAAAAAGAAATCCTCAGCAATCTACACACAATACCCCATAATGACAAAGATATTTTAGCAAATATATAAAAGTATAAAAAAAACTGACCCTTTGCTATGAGACTCGAATTGGACATTCGAGTCTCGAATTGGACATGATTTGGAAAGGTGCACACAACTGTCCCACAGTTGACAGTGCATGTCACAGCAAAAACCAAGCCATGAGGTCAAAGGAATTGTCTGTAGAGCTCTGAGACAGGATTATGTAGAGGCACAGATCTGGGGCAGGGGACCAACAAAAATTCTGTAGCATTGAAGGTCCCCAAGAACACAGTGCCCTTCATCATTCTTAAATGGAAGAAGTTTGTAACCACCAAGACACTTCCTAGAGCTGTCCGCCTGGCCAAACTGAGCAATCGGGGGAGAAGGGCCTTGGTCGAGGAGATGACCAAGAACCTGATGGTCACTCTGACAGAGCACTATAGTTTCTCTGTGGAGATGGGAAAACCTTCTAGAAGTACAACCATCTCTGCAGCACTCCACCAATCAGGTCTTTATGGAAGAGTGGCCAGACAGAAGCCACTCCTCAATAAAAGGCACATGACAGCCTGCTTGGAGTTTGTCAAAAGGCACCTAAAGACTCTGAGACCATGAGAAACAAGATTATCTGGTCTGATGAAACCAGCATTGAACTCTGTGGCTTGAATGCCAAGCTTCACGTCTGGCTGAAACCTAGCACCAAGCATGGGGTTGGCAGCATCAGGCTGAGGGGATGTTTCTCAGCGGCAGAGACTTGGAGACTAGTCAGGATTGAGGCAAAGATGAACGGAGCAAAATACAGAGAACTCCTTGATGAAAACCTGCTCCAGAGCGCTCAGGACCTCAGACTGGTGCGAAGGTTCACCTTCAAACAGGACAACAACCCTAAACACACAGCCAAGACAAAGCAGGAGTGGCTTCGGGACAAGTCTCTGAATGTCCTTGAGTGGCCCAGCCAGAGTGGGCCAGAGTGGCCCAGCCCAGCCAGAGCCCGGACTTGAATCCGATCAAACATCTCTGGAGAGACCTGAAAATAGCTGTGCAACAACGCTCCACATCCAACCTGACTGAGCTTGAGAGGATCTGCTAAGAAGAATGTGAGAAACTCCCCAAATACAGATGTGCCAAGCTTGTAGCATCATACCCAAGAAGACTTGAGACTGTAGTTTCTGCCAAAGGTGCTTCAACAAAGTACTCAGTAAAGGGTCTGAATACTTAAGTAAAAGTGATATTTCATTTTTATTTTATATTAGCAATCATTTTTACGAATCTATTTTTGCTTTGTCATTATGGGGTATTGTGTGTAGATTGATGAGGGAGGGAAAAAATATTTCATCAATTTTAGAATAAGGCTGTAACTTAACAAAATGTGGAAAAAATCAAGTGGTCTGATTACTTTCCGAAAGGCACACTATATAGTTAATGCTTATGTTGAACCCTGTTTTGAGGTAATATGTTCAGTAACTCTAAGAGAGAGTTAGTGCTTGTTGTGGTCGCTTAGTTAGGAATAAATATATATATTTTTTATATCCTGGAGCAGACCTCTTTGACGTGCACACACACACACACACACACACACACACACACACACACACTCATTCAATGTTTTTTCTCTCTACCATTTACAGCCAGGATTTGTATGTGTATGTCCTTCTCTGTATCTATGCATCCGTGCAAGAGTGTGTTTCATTTACACTCAACCCACAGCCAGGCTTCTGCAGTGCAATCTTGGTAATTAACCACCCACCCAGCGGAGGCCAGCAGAGCCAAAAGGGAATCAGAGATGGCAGCTAGAGCTCGCCCTTCCCTGCCCTGCCACCTGCTACCCATTACCCAGAGTCCTCTACAGGGCCAGATGTATCACTCACATTTCCCTTACAGTGTAAAGAACCCACTGACGTCCGACCATGGTTCAGTCCAACTAAAACAGTCAGGCAATCACGTTATCACAAAGATGTCAGACCAATGGTGTTATAGATGGACGGACCAACTGACCGACCGAACCGAACGGCAGACAAGGTCAACTTCCTCTGCTGCTTTTCATTCCCTGCGCCTTGGACATATGACGTGATGCAGTCCAATCCCACACACCCTCTCTTGGCATCAGGCCAGCCAAACAGGGCAGACTGCATTTCGTCAGCCCACAAAAAGCATCCTCTGAAAGAGGGTTTTGTTTGTTGGAGCCGGGATAGAGAAAGCACTCCAAAACCGTGTGATGCAATGTGGCTGTGACTCAGTCTGCTGATTGAAATGTCACATTGATCAGGTCGTTTTGGTCGGACAAGAGAACAGAATGAATTGAGACATTTCTCACCGTGCCGCTGCTTTCGGTGAGGTTTTCCTATAAGGAGTCCAGAGCCTCAGATCAATGGAAGCAGCCATAAAGCCTCATTCAACCACTGTTTGTGCCACTCACCCTACACACAAGATTATATGTCCGTCTTGTACATTTTCAAGAAGCTTAACACTTGAACTTACATCTGTATGTAAGCCCTATCCTCTGTCAACCATGATCACAGAATCCTCCTCATGTAGGATGAGCTCCTCTCTCTCCCCCCCCCGCCACCTCTCTCTCTATCTCTCTGTTTTCGCCATTGACTTCTGCAGCCTTGATCAGATGAGTGGTCAGAGTTAGGGGCCAGTAATTTATAACGCCTATTCTGTTCAAGGTGATTTATGACTTGGATACAGAGCCAAGTGCAGTAATTGAATCCACTGTCCTGCTGCCTCCCTCCCCGTTGCCTCCCTCTCTCCTGCCTCCCTGGTTTCTACCTCCCTCACTGCTGACTACAGAAGAACCTCAGAGATGGTGTAATTTGGACATTAGTTAGCAGTAAAGAATTGTGCCGTTTCTCAAACCGCTTAGGTTCATTTCTTCCACTCTGGTATAGTGTTGGCATGTCCTGCGGGAGTAGGTAGGCTATGTCCCTGCAGGTATTCAAACGGGGTCGCCATGACCCAAAGGCAAGCATGCCAACCACAGCCCCAAGAGAATGAACTCCCTTGGGTGGTTAATAATGCATTTAAAGGCCAGGGTCGTTTCAGTATTGTTATGAGTGGATGGATATTGGGAAATATACATATTTTCAAGAAACTTTACAGTACATGATATGTCCCTCCCTTTCACGGACAATCACAGTTTAGCAACTTCTTATAACAACTCCCACTGGTGTGAGACCACAAGACACTCACTTTCAGACATTAAGACTGTACGATTTTCAGTTTGTCACCATGGTGATTGAACAATAGTCAGTGAACAACATGTCAGATTCTGAAATTAGGGTGGGAGCTGGTTTGTTTGTGTCTGGTCAGATATGCCTGGGGGTGAGTGTTGGGAAGTAGACTTAAATTACTGTAAGGGTTTCAGCATGTCACCGTAGAGGTTGAGCAACATTGGAAAGGTAGCAGGAATGTGTATTTACAGAAAGGGGGCTTACACTTCCTTCCTGCTAAGGTTTTAGTGAGGTGGAATTTATTTACCATGACCTGCCTGCCTAGTCTTGTTTGACTGCCTACAATGACTTTGTCAACATTTTCCATCCCACACCATAGAATGGAGAGATCTTTACATATTCACACGTATCCACGCATAACAATATGAACTTCAACCTGGTCTGACACTTTGATGAACGTCTTGAAAACTCCATCGTTAATAACATTTTGGTACCTTTTCAGATTCAATATTCTTTGCTTTTTAGTGGGGTTTTCCAATTCTATTATACTTGTGGTGGCATGTTCACATTCCTCCCCAATAGAAACCTCTATCTAATGACTTTTTGACCACTTCTGCTTTATTTAAAAATAGAAACGACCTCCATGGAAATTAGTTTATTTCCCTACTAGTGAAATTCTAGTTTAAGTGCCTTTCTCAAGGGCACAACGGCAGGCATGTAGGATTTGATACCTGCAACCCTCCGGTTGCCAGCTGACTTCCAAAAAGATTTTACCCGTCTGACCCAGGAATTGAACTGGCAACCCTTCGATTGCTGGCTCATCTCTCTAACCGCTAGGTTACCTACACTATCTCCAATAACACAGCCACCTTACTACACTGTTATGTAGCGTTTCTATTGGCTGAGGTGCCATTGATCAACCATTGTAATACTGTCTGGCACTCTATTTTTGCTTAATGTTCTATTGTTCTTCAGGGTCAGTCATTTCCAAGAGAAGACTGTATTGAAAAGTGATGCTGTTTCCTCTTGGAAGCATCTGACCCCGAAGAGAACTTTTTCAAAAATGTTGTTACGTTACAGCCTTATTCTAAAATGTATTTTTTTTAATTAAAAAAATCTCAGCAATCTACACACAATAGCCCATAATGACAAAGCGAAAACAGGTTTTTAGAAATTGTATCCAATATATAAAAAAGAAAAAACGGATATCTTATTTACATAAGTATTCAGACCCTTTGCTATGAGACTCGAATTTGAGCTCAGGTGCATCCTGTTTCCATTGATCATCCTTGAGATGTTTCTACAACTTGATTGGAGTCCACCTGTTGTAAATTCAATTAATTGGACATGATTTGGAAAGGCACACACAACTGTCCCACAGTTGACAGTGCATGTCACAGCAAAAACCAAGCCATGAGGTTGAAGGAATTGTCTGTAGAGCTCTGAGACAGGATTATGTTGAGGCACAGATCTAGGGAAGGGGACCAACAAAAATTCTGTAGCATTGAAGGTCCCCAAGAACACAGTGCCCTTCATCATTCTTAAATGGAAGAAGTTTGTAACCACCAAGACACTTCCTAGAGCTGGCCAAACTGAGCAATCGGGGGAGAAGGGCCTTGGTCGGGGAGATGACCAAGAACCTGATGGTCACTCTGACAGAGCACTGGATTTTCTCTGTGGAGATTGGAAAACCTTCCAGAAGGACAACCATCTCTGCAGCACTCCGCCAATCAGGTCTTTATGGAAGAGTGGCCAGACGGAAGCCACTCCTCAGTAAAATGCACATGACAGCCTGCTTGGAGTTTGTCAAAAGGCACCTAAAGACTCTGAGACCATGAGAAACAAGATTCTCTGGTCTGATGAAACCAGCATTGAACTCTGTGACTTGAATGCCAAGCGTCACGTTTGGAGGAAATCTAGTACCATCCCAACGGTGAAGCATGGAGGTGGCAGCATCATGCTGTGAGGATGTTTTTCAGAGGCAGGGACTGGGAGACTAGTCAGGATCGAGGCAAAGGTGAACGGAGCAAAATACAGAGAAATCCTTGATGAAAACCTGCTCCAGAGGTCTCAGGATGTCAGACTGGGACGAAGGTTCACCTTCAAACAGTACAACAACCATAAGCACACCATAAGCACACAGCCGAGACAACGCAGCAGTGGCTACAGATGTAGGACCTTCATTTTATCACAGAGGAAATGTCAAATTTGTATTGTAATTTTGAGGTTTAAAATGGCTTCAGAAGTTTGTAGTTTCCACTTTGAAATTTCAGACTTGATTTTCCCTTATGAAAAATGAATCAACCCCAACAGAAATGTCCATTCATTATAATCCACATAATAATTCACATTTCCTGTTGCTGCAGGATTCTTTTCCAGCTGTAGCAAACTAGCTCAAATTAAGATCCTACGTTTGTAGAATCAGTCTGTCATCCTCCCCACTAGTACAGTAAGCCCTCTAAAACAACCAATGTTGGATGACATGATGGTGTCGCGTGAGGGCTTTGGCTAGCCCCCTTTTTTAATTTGACATTTCAGACAGAGGATTAAATATGATTGCCTGTCAGCTAGAGGAGCTTTGGAATCAGGGGAACTAGGGAAAGGGGGATGGGGAAGAGAGAGGAAGAAATATGGGAGGGGGTATTTTCTGAAGACATCAGAGAGGAGACACAGCCAGCAGGCGCATGGGTGGGCCAGGCCAGGCAGGAAACGATGAGGTCATAAAAACAGAAAGCAGGAGCGGCTGCCGCTTGTTAGAGTTAGATAGAGAACGCGGGAGGGAGGGGGAAGAGCAGCCTGTGATGTTGTTTCAGAGATGAGCTCAGCGGCAAAGGCGTGGGCAGCTCCTCGCTCTCTCTAATTTGGCCGCTGCCTCTGTGTTGTGACAGCGGTGTGGGCTCACCAGAATGAACTAGTCTTGCCGGGAGTAGAGTGTACTGTATAGGAAAGCAGCAGCAGCGAGGCTGCCATGGTGTCAGATTTATTTTTCTGGGGATTTTGCTGTCTCAAGCTGTGGAAAAGGGACAAAAAGGTAAAATGGCTTTCCCTCTGTAGACTGTGATTGAGTGAAAGAGCTTGGCTAGCTTCAGCTTGTGTTGAGTGGGCAGGCTTGATTTTGCTGCGTTTGTGCTTTAGGTCTCACTCTATTGCATGGTTTTAGTAGAAATAGAACATCAGTATTGATATTGTATCGTTCCCTAAAATGATGTTGTTAAGAGATATCTTCATGTTGAAAGGGTTGAAATGATCTCTAAGAAACTGGGTCCATGAAATACATTTTTTGTTTGTTTCATGAAATAGAAATGAGCCGGGACAGGCACATGGTCTATATTTAGAGTAGGTCCTGCCCAGAGCCCCAGTTACAGTAGGCTAGGCTAGTTAAAGCTTGATTGTAATGCTGAGATGATTGCAGCCCTGCACTGTACATATGCACAGTATAAACACACATGATCATGTACACACAAGTGTGCCTCTACCGGATGTCCACCTATCTATCAGATGGAACTCAAGGCTTCATTCTAGCCCTGTTTGGGGCTGCTGGGTGCTGTTTCTGCCACTTGGTCTGGTCTAATCATATTTTCCCAGTTTATTATTTCTAAGTGAGTCGGAATCAGAAACAAAATGAAAGCCTGTGTTGCCAAGTAGGAAAGAAGGCAGTGAACGGGGGAAGCCTAATGGTGATTGGAGGCACTATATAGAACCATAATGTTTTTTTGGGGGGGCTGTCCCCATATGCCTTTCTACAGAGGGTTCTACCTGGAACCAAAAAGGTTTATCCTATTGGGATTGTCGAATAACACATTATGGTTCTAGATAGCACCTCCAATCACCATTAGGCTTCCCCCATTCACTGCCTTCTTTCCTACTTAGATCTCAATTGGCAAAACAGGCTTTGTGTTGCCTGTGTATCCTATCCACACACTCTTGTGTGTGGATAGGATACAGATGTCCTTTTTCTACTCAAGATCCAGGCCATGCTCCACTTCGCTTCTCTCCACAGTTTAGGTTTTGGTTTGGAAATTGAAAAGCCAAATTTCATTGCGTGATGAATTGATTTAAATGCAGGTTTCTATATTATAGACGTTCTACCCATCTGTTGTATGGAGATTTGACTGATCCTGATCCCCCAGCACCTCATCAAATGGATTTAGAATGTGGAATCCCCCGTGAATCATTTTTGGAATTTGACCTAGAATTAACTCTCATGGAGTATCTATTACCTGCTGAATGTGCTGCTGATTTAATCAATTCCTGATGTCAACATCAGCTTGTGTAGCATGAAAAGTACTCCTTTTCCATTGGTTTTATGTGTACTTGGCAGTCTCAGTAGGCCTCAACAACAGAACATGTTGACGCCCTGAGCTAAACTATTGCAACAGTTCCATTGAACCTCAATAGGTCACTGGAATAGCTAGTCATCTCCAGGTTTCCCATAAAGTGGTTAGTTACACCAACCGGATCCCCTCTGTGCCAGCTCTGCATCACCTCAAGGTGCTGTGCGTTACAATTAAATCACTGTTACAGATTTATCCTGCCTGGGATGGGTTAGTGAAGTCATGGCGGTGTGTGTGCAATGTTTATATCAGATTAACTGACAACGTGTGTGTGCGTGTGTAGTGTTAATACCAGGCTAACTGACGCAAGGGGTCATACCCTATGTTGCTAGTGTTTTATAGTCCCCATGACCCTCCACACATGGTCCATATCACTAAATCGGCAAGACCCTTTACAGGCCCAAAATGCATCAGTATAACTGGAAGTCCATACAGGAAACAGAAGTAAGCAACCGGCTAAAGTTCCAATATCCACCACACTAATAAGCAATGTAGTGGGCAATGGGCAAGCATTCTAAATGGTATGCTAGTATGGATATTAGAATATACTGTAGCATTGGCTCCAATTCACCTAGTTTACATGGTTGGACTCAACCGTTTAGAATGAATCCTAAAAAAACTAAGATGCAATAGTTTTGGGAACTGAAAATGACCTAAACTCAATATGGAGAATTCCCCTCTCATCTGTTGTTTACACTAGAGAACCTGAGAGTATCGTTGTGACACCAGGGGTCATAAATACCTCTGATTGGTCCAACAGGGGCCATACACATTCCATAGGCTGTCTGAAAACACACACACACCACTAAACGGATTAGCCTCCCAACTTATTGGTCGTCAAACACTTAAAGTTGAAACTTTAATGACACATTTAAGTACTGAAATGACAGCTTCTGAATGGCTGTCTCATCATCACCAGGGGAATTTCCTCATTCTTGTGTAACAGAACTCAGTTTATTACACTAGTGCGAACTCATTTCCATTATCACTCGTGCTTTGAGAGAGGCCTCAAGGAATTTTTTTCTATTTATTTGCACTGATTTGGTTTACAGTGTAGAAAGAGGAGGAAGAGAAATGATTTATTGGACAAAGAAAAGATTTGCCTGGTTATATACATGAGTAGTTTCAGGCAGGTTCCTACTTTCTATTTTGAGATTAGTTGCATTTCTCACCACTGTATCTTCATCACAAGTCCCCAGCTGGTGCAGTTAGTGTTCATTATAGGATCATGCTTAATATGTGACCGACTCCCTCCACCTCACCATGGTAACAGACCCACACACTGTTTCCAGATGCTTCTCCATGGCGACCGACCCAGTTCTTCCTGGGTACTGTCCGCCCCCCTCACTGTTACCAAAGGAAACGTGCTGATAATTTGGATTGTTGTCACAGAGGTCCTGTGTGCGCCACATGCCAAGCCACACTGCTCTCTTATACACACACATACGCATGACTACAGAGGCGGGGGACGACACCAGCTGTGGGTAGTTACAGTATGTACTGTAAGTTATCCCCGCTCATTTGTAAATGGAAGATTTTTAACCAATGTTTTGGGCAGGTTTCTTGGAATTTCCAGATCAGGTGGTCTCATGCCGCATAGTTTCATTCTGAGTAATTGTAAATGAGCTAAATTAGCAGTGAGAGAAAGATAATAGAACATTCCACCCATAAGATACGCACAGGGCTATTGTTAGCGTCTATCTTTTCTTTCTCTCTCTCTTTCTGCTCTGTTTTTTCTTTGTGTGTGTGCGGCAGTAGCAGTTGTCAGATGTGGTTGGAGAGATGTGTTTGTGTGTAGGAAAGAGGTTTCGGGGGTCGACAAATGGCAGTAGCCACGGTGTCAGAGTGTCAGGCGTCGCACTGTCTCTTCCTCTACGTCCAGATGTCCTTCCTCTCCTCCACGCGGGGGCTCACACCTGAGACTGGCCACTGCCTGCTACACACACACCCATGCACACACACACACACAATTCTACAGTGTTAAATCAACACTGACAGTGTTAAATGTGTCACTGGTCCACTGTCTATACAGGTCCACACTTTGCAGTGTTAAATTAACACACCGCTTAGTGTAAAGCCTTATTTGCATATTACCCAGAGTTAACACCCATGACTGTATTTGTTCATGACAAAGACATGGTTATTGCTTTCATCCATTTTCAGTTCAGTGGCCTCCACCAAGTGAGATCCTAAGTGAATATATTGTTATAAAAAAAATATATATTTAACCAAATACAACAAGTATTTAATAAGGCCTTATTTTGAGGGCCTAGTTTTACCCTATACAGTGGCCTGAAACTCATGGTTTTCAGGCCTGCAAGTCACATTATGATGTGACTGTAATTCCTATTGGAATCCAACTCGAGTGGGAATATCCAACATGAATGCCGCAACCTGTATTCAGAATGACTGCCGGGTTGGGAAGACTAAGATATGAGACTATCTAAACCGGAACAACAATTTCAATAAATCACGTCAAATCAAATGTTACTTGTCACATGCGCCGAATACAACCTTACAGTAAAATGATTACTTACAAGCCCTTAACCAACAATGCAGTTTTAAGAAAATAAGAGATAAGAATAGCAAATCATTCATGAGCAGGGTGTACCGGCAATGCAAATAGTCTGGGTAGCCATTTGATTAACTGTTAGTCTTATGGCTTGGGGGTAGAAGCTATTTAGGAGCCTCTGGACCTAGACTTGGCAATAACGTGTGCAATAAAGTAATAGATTGGATTAGTTTAGAAAAATGTATGTTATTTATATTTGAGTAGCATATGATCAATCAATCAATGTCCATTGCAAAAACATAGATATTGAAACAAGCATTTAAAAAAATCTACCTGCAATAGAGCTTGCTGTGAAATATGTTAATGTTGGCTGTGCTTTTGGTTTAACACTGGTTAACACCAACACGGGTTCACTTACAGAGTTAATTCAACACCTGAATCACCACTAGAAATGTTATTGAAAAATCAACGCTAGGTAACGCTGGCCAATGTTCTGTGCAGACGCGCGCACACACACACACACACACACACACACACACACACACACACACACACACACACACACACACACAAGCACATGCATATTCGACTATTTTACTTTACTCTATAACATACCTTAACACAAGGATAGCATGGTTGACATTACAGCGTATGCTTATTCATTATCAACTAGAAGACATTTTGACCCCTATCTTTCATCATTCATTGTACTTCGTTATAATTTAATCTCCGTCCCTCTGAGTGACTGTGGTGTGGTGTTTACACACACTGTGATCATAACTGACATAAAGAACTCAGCCACTTATCATTGTTTACAGCCCATGTTTTACCCTTCCTACTCTACTCTACTGCAAAATACAGTGACTGTGACTCACCAAGCCCCTGAGGCTGCTTCTCTTTACCAACTCATTCTGTGTTCCATCTGCTCCAGAGCTAATGGAAACCAATTACACATTCATTACCTTCTCTCTTCTCATTCACTATCTGAGTCCATCTGCTCTGTTAACATGAACAACCAGGATTCAAAAGGTACACAATTAGGTCAGGGAGTCAACCCATTTCTCTCATTCCTCTCTCTCTCTCTCTCTCTCTCTCTCTCTCTCTCTCTCTCTCTCTCTCTCTCTCTCTCTCTCTCTCTCTGTCTCTGTCTCTGTCTCTCTCTGTCTCTGTCTCTCTCTCTGTCTCTCTGTCTCTGGCTCTCTGTCTCTGGCTCTCTGTCTCTGACTCTCTGTCTCTGTCTCTCTCTCTGTCTCTCTGTCTCTGGCTCTCTGTCTCTGGCTCTCTGTCTCTGACTCTCTGTCTCTCTGTCTCTCTCTCTGTCTCTCTCTCTCTCTCTCTCTCTGTCTCTCTCTCTCTCTCTGTCTCTCTCTCTCTCTCTCTCTCTCTCTCTGGTTTCCATGGGAACGCTCCCTGAGGGGGAGGGTAGACACAGGGCTATAGAGGTAGATTTTGTTGATTACCCGGAATTTAGTTTTATCTATATTATCGACCACTGTGCCACTCTTAAAGGGAATTGCTAGTATTTTCCAAACTCATAAGAGCAGTATTATTTTAAAGTTTCCTTAATAGTGTCTGAAAAATCCCCCCTTGAATTGTTTTTCTTTTTTCCCCCTCATATTTCATAGATTACTATTCTTTGTTCATCCCAGAAAACTGAAACTCCCCCCCAGTAAAATTTGAATTGCAGATCATTGCAGCTCTTGAGTGCCTCTGATCAGAGCAGAGCAAGAGAGAGAGAGCTCTTCAACATCTGTCTCTGAGGAGTTACGAGGTCACCAGTTTCTTGTTTAAGTAAAGCCCTGCTAGACCTGTCCAACCAGCGATGTTGGTCATTTGCATTTAAGGTCATTTTACCTGGGGGGATTTTATGTATAGATTAGCATTCCATGTGTAAATCAGCCTCTAGTGGGAATCTTACATCTTTCAATCGATTACCAGTAAACCCTGTGCCAAAAGCTTTCTCAAGTGGGACCATTTTAGACCAATTTGCCTGGTTACTACGTTAAGCATCTATAAGGAGCATGTGTGAATGTGGTATCTGTTCATTTACAAATCTGGTAGTGGTCGGTAATTTAACTCTGGCTGTTACATTCATCTGGTCATCGATTGTGATATCTGTTCGTTTACAAATCTGTTTGTGGTCGGTAATTTAACTCTGGCTGTTACATTCATCTGGTCGTTGGTTGTGCTGTTTTTGGCCGTTATTCAATTATCAGCTCTATCCTTCTGCCAGTGATTGGATAGCGCTAGATAGAAACTACCCGGAAGCTAATAACGATGATATCAACCACAGCAATCTAGCCCTACTTGTACTGGTTAACCTGCATCTGCCCTAGTTTGTTGCTCTGTTTATTGCTGTTTTTGTGATGTGATGCATCTACTGACCTGAACAAGTAGTGAACTTGTAGTTGACTTGTAGTATATTCTCTTGGCTTTGTTTAACGTTTGGCCTATCGTTGTGTTTTGTAGATTTCTCTTTGCCTTGCTTTTCTGTCTTGACATCAGACAGATGGTCATTGCAAGAGAATAATTTGGATCGCAATTGACCAACCTGCTGAAATAAAGTTTGTGTTATTTAGCTGACTCTTAACCCTACCTAGGAATCGTTCCCTGACCCTCCCTCTGCGTGTGTCCTCCAGGTCGCAGGGGAACAGAAGTACCACCCAGAATGCTTCACCTGTCTGAACTGCAGAGCCTTCATCGGAGACGGAGACACCTACGCACTGGTGGAGAGGTCCAAACTATACTGGTACATTATAATGATCATAAAAACGTTATTTATAAAATGGTCTTCATACATAATCGTAGGGTGTAGAGATTCAGTAGACTCAAGGGAAGGGCATTATTTATCATCGAGATGAGAGGTTGTAATTTGTTCAGAATGTTATTACAGTAACACCATTGCTGTGCAGCCTGGCCACTGTAGCCTAAAGCAGAACTAGAAATGTGGAAATAACGGTAGTGCTGGATAGAGAAACAACTGACATGAGGTGAGGAAGGGGGTACTGTATGACACACACACACTGACACGAGGAGGGAGGAAGGGATGTTGAAATACAAAGCAGTCATTGTGCTGTCAGCTCTGAATGGAAGTGTGTGTGTGATGGGAGGCTGACTAGATCATTATTCTGCCACTTGACATTCTGGCACGATGTTAAAAATATAATTTAATTCTATCAGGTGATGCACACAGAAATGTAAATTGTCACTTATGTCCAAAATAAAATGTGTAATATTCGAACATGACATTGTGTAAGAACATATCACATTTGCATTCCTATTTCTCTGTATTAATATTGCTTTATGGATATTCGTACACTTTTCTGTTCTATCTATGCTGACCTCCCCCTGCCTCTCTCCCCTTTCTCCCTTGACAGTGGCCTCTGTTACTACCAGACTATCGTGACGCCGGTGTCCCTGCCAGACTCACCATGCGCCAGGATTCCCCACACGGTGACCCTGGTGTCCATCCCAGCCTCCACAGACGGGCGGAGAGGGATCTCAGTCGCCATCAACCAGCCTGTCAGCCCCAACGGCTACGGCCCTGAACGCACTGTCAGGGTATCACAGTGAGTATAGAGAAGGGGTAGGGGGGTAGGAGTGATGGAGGGTTGAGATATGGTGGGAAAGGGAGAGAGATGGAAAAGAGTATTCCTTATCTCAGTGGGACTTCCTGGTTTAATTAACTATTGAATAGAATTGTAATAAATACACCAAGGGAGGAATGGAGTGGGGAGGGAAGGGGGATGGAGTGGGGAGGGGGATAGAGTGGGGAGGGAAGGGGGATGGAGTGGGGAGGGAAGGGGGATGGAGTGGGGAGGGAAGGGGGATGGAGGGGGGAGGGAAGGGGGATGGAGGGGGGAGGGAAGGGGGATAGAGTGGGGAGGGAAGGGGGATGGAGTGGGGAGGGAAGGGGGATAGAGGGGGGAGGGGAGGGGGATGGAGTGGGGAGGGGGATGGAGTGGGGAGGGGAGGGGGATGGAGTGGGGAGGGAAGGGGGATGGAGTGGGGAGGGAAGGGGGATGGAGTGGGGAGGGGAGGGGGAGGCTAACGGAAGTATGGGAGATGACTGAATGGGAGACATGGAAGTCAGAGACTCAGAATGGAAGTGAGGGAAAGTGAGGACATTGTTATTTTAATCCAGTGTAGATGAAATACTATACCCATGTCCTTGTACAACAAAAGGGATGGAAAGGATCTAGCAGTAGGTACGCTGTTCTGTCTTCTATTTTTCCAGTGGACCAGTATACCATTCTGTACATGCTAGATTTTCTATAGTCTCACATTATCATACTTCCTAGACTTATGATGTAATCACTCGGCTAATGGAATATGAGAAAGATGGATATCGAGGTTAAATCTACAGTTGAAGTCGGAAGTTTACATACACTTAGGTGGGAGTCATAAAAACTAATTTTTCAACGACTCCACACATTTCTTGTTAACAAACTATAGTTTTGGCAAGTTGATTAGGACATCTACTTTGTGCATGACATAAGTCATTTTTCCAACAATTGTTTACAGACAGATTATTTCAATTATAATTCAAGGTATCACAATTCCAGTGGGTCAGAAGTTTACATACACTAAATTGACTGTGCCTTTTTAAATAGCTTGGAAAATTCCAGAAAATGATGTCATGGCTTTAGAAGCTTCTGATAGGCTAATTGACATCATTTGAGTCAATTGGAGGTGTACCCGTGGATGCATTTCAAGGCCTACCTTCAAATTCAGTGCTTCTTTGCTTGACATCATGGGAAAATCAAAAGAAATCGGCCAAGACCTCAGATTTCTTTTTTTTGTATACCGCCATAAGTCTGTTTCATCCTTGGGAGCAATTTCCAAACGCCTGAAGGTACCATGTTCATCTGTACAAACAATAGTACGCAAGTATAAACACCATGGGACCACGCAGCCGTCATACCGCTCGGGAAGGAGACACGTTGTCACGTAAAGGGAGTCTTATATCGACATAACCTGAGAGGCCGCTCAGCAAGGAAGTAGTCACTGCTCCAAAATCGCCATAAAAAAAGCCAGACTACAGTTTGCAACTGCACAATGGAACAAAGATCGTACTTTTTGGAGAAATGTCCTCTGGTCCAATGAAACAAAAATAGAACTGTTTGGCCATAATGACCATCGTTATGTTTGGAGGAAAAAGGGAGAGGCTTGCAAGTCGAAGAACACCATCCCATCCCAGGGGTAGCAGCATCATGTTTTGGGGGTGCTTTGCTGCAAGAGGGACTGGTGCACTTCACAAAATAGATGGCATCATGAGGCAGGACAATTATGTGGATATATTGAAGCAACATCTCAAGACATCAGTCTTCCTGACTGATGTCTTGAGATGTTGCTTCAATATATCCACATAATTGTTGTTAATTGTTAAAGCTTGGTCGCCAATGGGTCTCCAAATGGACAACGACCCCAAGCATACTTCCAAAGTTGAGGCAAAATGGCTTAAGGACAACAAAGTCAAGGTATTGGAGTGGCCATGACAAAGCCCTGACCTCAATCCCATAGAACATTTGTGGGCAGAACTGAGAAAGTGTGTGTGATCAAGGAGGCCTACAAACCTGACTCAGTTACACCAGCTCTGTCAGGAGGAATGGGCCAAAATTCACCCAACTTATTGTGGGAAGGCTACCTGAAACGTTTGACCCAAGTTAAACAATTTAAAGGCAATGCTACCAAATACTAATTTAGTGTATGTAAACTTCTGACCCACTGGGAATGTGATGAAAGAAATAAAAGCTGAAATAAATCATTCTCTCTACTATTATTCTGACATTTCACATTCTTAAAATAACGTGGTGATCCTAACTGACCTAGGACAGGGAATTGTTACTAGGATTAAATGTCAGGAATTGTGAAAAACTGAGTTTAAATGTATTTGGCTAAGGTGTATGTAAACTTCTGACTTCAACTGTATTTCCAACTGCTTATCGCTGTTCTCTTATTCCTTCTCCAGGGTGGACTCTGAGTTGATCAGTCCAGATGTGAAGAACTCCATACATGTCGGAGACCGGATCCTGGAGATCAACGGAACACCCATCAGGAATGTTCCTCTCGATGAGGTAACCTAGCTGACATCTCTTTACTTGTGTTGCTGATAGACATCAATGACATTGATTTTAGATGTTAATAAAATTTGAGTCTTGATGTTACAAGATACAAGTTTAAGTCCTTACTCTTGTTTATTCTACTGCATCAGAGCATGGAGTTGATGGACACTAAGGGGAAAACATCAACACTCTTAGCCATACTACATGTTATGCTATATGCTATTTTACATTCTATATGTTATGCTACATGCTAATGCTACACTGATCATATTTTTCCTCCACCAGATTGACCTGCTCATCCAGGAGACCAGTCGTCTGCTCCAGCTGACCATAGAGCACGACCCCCACGACCAGGGGGGTTTAGAGGGTGAGACAGTGGGCGGACCCCTGACCACCCCCCTGTCTGACGGTCCAAGCCCCATCCTCCCCATCACTCAGCCCCCACACCCAGATATCAACAACCTGCGCTCACGAATGATAACGTAAGGACTAATCTCGGTGACGTTTACAGGCGCACAAATACAGGCTGTTGTAGTCATGGTGTTTTGTTTTATTTCAACCTCAAATACAGTATGAATAGAATAGAAAAGGAAATAATTACGCAACAAAATACAGATTTATATGAAATCTTCAACTAAATGAGATATATACATAAATAAAAACATTCAACGTGTACTAAACACATTTTAAACATACAGTACCAGTCAAAAGTTTGGACACACCTACTCATTCAAGGGTTTTTCTTTATTTTTAACTATTTTCTACATTGTAGAATAATGGTGAAGACACCATTCTGTATACATCTGGTCCTTATTTGGACACTGTGTTAACTAACTTCCAAACAAGCTTCAATGCCATACAACACTCCTTCCGTGGCCTCCAACTGCTCTTAGACGTTAGTAAAACCAAATGCATGCTTTTCAACCATTCGGTGCCCGCTCCCACCCGCCCGACTAGCATCACTACTCTGGACGGTTCTGACTTAGAATATGTGGACAACTACAAATACCTAAGTGTCTGGCTAGACTGTAAAGTCTCCTTCCAGACTCATATTATACATCTCCAATCCAAAATTCAATCTAGAATCGGCTTCCTATTTCACAACAAAGCCTCCTTCACTCACGCCGCCAAACATACCCTCGTAAAACTGACTATCCTACTGATCCTCGACTTCGGCGATGCCATTTACAAAATAGCTTCCAATACTCTACTCAGCAAACTGGATGCAGTCTAACACAGTGCCATCCGTTTTGTCACCAATGCCCCTTATACCACCCACCACTGCGACCTGTATGCTCTAGTCGGCTGGCCCTCACTACATATTCGTCGCCAGACCCACTGGCTCCAGGTCATCTATAAGTCTATGCTAGGTAAAGCTCCGCCTTATCTCAGCTCACTGGTCACGATAACCACACCCACCCCTAGCACGCGCTCCAGCAGGTATATCTCACTGGTCATCCCCAAAGCCAGCACCTTCTTTGGCCGCCTTTCCTTCCAGTTCTCTGCAGCCAATGACTGAAACGAGTTGCAAAAATCGCTGAAGCTGGAGACTTATATTTCCCTCACTAACTTTAGACATCAGCTAACCGATCGCTGCAGCTGTACATAGCCCATCTGTAAATAGCCCACCCAATCTACCTACCTCATCCCCATATTGTTTTTATTTACTTTTCTGTTCTTTTGCACACCAGTATTTCTACTTGCACATCACCATTTGCCCATCTATCACTCCAATGTTAATTTTATAAATTGTAATTACTTCACCTCTATGGCCTATTTATTGCCTTACCTCATCACACCATTTGCACACACTGTATATAAACTTTTTTTTTCTATTGTGTTATTAACTTAACTATACGCTTGTTTATTCCATGTGTAACTCTGTGTTGTTGTTTGTGTCGCCAGGTCGCAGTTGTAAATGAGAACTTGTTCTCAACTAGCTTACCTGGTTAAATAAAGGTTAAATAAAAAATAATAATAAATAAATAAAACTATGAAATAACACATGGAATCATGTAGTAACCAAAAAAGTGTTAAACAAATCAAAATATATTTTAGATTCTTCAAAGTAGACACCTTTGCCTTGATGACAGCTCTGCGCACTATTGGCATTCTCTCAACCAGCTTCTTCATGTGGTAGTTACCTGGAATGCATTTCAATTAACAGGTGTGCCTTGTTCAACACAATCAGTTGTGTTGTGACAAGGTAGGGGTTATATACAGAAGATAGGCCTATTTGGTAAAATACCAAGTCCATATTATGGTAAGAACAGCTCAAATAAGCAAAGAGAAACGACAGTCCATCATTACGGTAATGAAGGTCAGTCAATCCGGAAAATTTCAAGGAACTTCAGTTCTTCAGTGAAATGGATGAGCAATTACATATGTAACTGCAGTCACGCTGTCGCTCCCATTTCCTAATTAGTCTATAAAAATAATTGCTGCTAGAATGGTGCCTGGCAGTACCATTTAACACTGTGAAACACAATATGGATGTGCGTCAGTTACACTGTGAGACTGACTGATGATTGCTTTGTCTCCACCTGTTCCATCTTTCTCTCTTTTTCCTTCTCTCTGCCCCTCACTCACTCCCTCACTCTTATTGTATCTCTTTCTCCCCCTCTCTTTCTCTGTTTCTCTATCTTCCTCTCGGCCCTCTCTCTCCAGGCGGAGCTACAGTATTGATAAGTCTCCGTGCTCCAGTAACGCAGCGTCCCCTCTCTCTCAGAGGAAGGACTTTAACCGCTCCGAGTCACTGCGAGTCGTCTCCAACAGTCGAATGCACCGGATCTTCCGGCCTTCAGACCTCATCCATGGAGAGGTGCTCGGAAAAGGCTGCTTTGGACAGGCCATCAAGGTTAACACACCAACCTCTACACACTCTGGTTTTGATTTGTTGACTGATGACTTGGGTATGATGCGGCCATTGTCTGTTCAACTGTCCTCTCTGTTAAAGATGACCATGGAAAAGAAACTCATTTTGGGGGACAGTTCCAACACCTTAAAAATCCCACTTCACACTACTAAATGTGTGTCAAACGTTCTGTATTCAAAAGTTCCAGAAGATGGCAGCATTGAGGTGTTTTACAGAATGGCCTCTGATGTAACCAGAATGTACTATATGTCTGCATCTGCTGCTTGGAAGATGCACTCAAGCAGGGAGCAAATATCAGCTTTGAGAGGGGGACAACATATATCTAGAGTTTTTATACCTTAGCAGTTCTTAACAACTTCCCAGACGTTGCCTGTTGGGGTGAAATTAGCTTTGAACGGAAAGTGTCCCCATGCCCTGTGGCGCAGGCTGATGACATCACGGGGTGTGTGTTTCTGCAGGTGACCCACAGAGAGACAGGGGAGGTGATGGTGATGAAGGAGCTGATTCGTTTTGATGACGAGACACAGAGGACATTCCTAAAAGAGGTGGGTGACATTACTCTATTTGACCCTTGACTTCTTTTGCCTTTGTTGATGTGTCACCATCAGGGTTCAACGGGATCAATTCAGAAGATACATTCATATTCAAAATTCCATTTGCTTAAGAATGATTTCAGAAGATTTTAAATTGGTCTTATATATTAACGGTTTATGAAGGCACACCATCCATCTCTTTCCCTTACTCCAATGATTTGAATGAACCACCACAGTCAATGACAAACTTTGTGCTTGTCCCAAAGAGCTCCCACTTCTTCTAAGAACAATACAATCCTTTGCAATGTGTCTACAGCACATGTGTCATCAAGAACAATGCTTTGGCTTAGTTTACTGACAGAGATCACCTACCATGTTTCCAACCCTGGCCACTATTGTTAACCCTCCTGGGCTACGCTTACCACAGAATGTAGTTTGTCAAACTCTGAATGTCATGTTTAGATGATCGTCATACATACCCCTACAGCTCGTAAAAAGTACACCACCATAATTAGGCTGTGAGGGGTGGACAGACAGTCATTACAGGTATACACAGGTATACACCCTTGGCCGCATCCCTCCCAGATACACAGACACTTACATCGACAATCACATGCACGCTCGCTCGCGCGCACACACACACACATACACACACACACACACACACACTATTCTACCCTGCATTCTACTCTCCTCTTCAGGAAACAATGTGAGCACTGAGGTGTGCAGGTTAACACCCGTAGTCCTTTTAATAGCTCTGTAAACAGTAAAAACATCAGGCCATGACCACCCACAAACAAACAGCTAGAGGAATGGAGACTATGGTTTGTTTTCTAACTCTTTTATTAGTGTCTAGCCTGCATAACACTCCAATTACAATCTCTCGCAATCGTTTCGTTTCTAAGTTTCTAAGTTCAAGATGTTTTTAACTTGATCGATGGATTGGAGTCTGGTCCTTATGGTAGAGACATCGTAGTTATTTTTAAAACCTTGGCGGCCATTTTAAATCAAAGCCTTTAAAGAGTTTTCTCCTTTCCTTGACATCACAGTAGCTTATGTAATGTGTACCTGCTTTAGGAGCTAATCAGTTCTTCTCGCTCTGGGAGGCTGTAATAATCACGTATTACTCCTCTTTCTTGTTACAATTATGTCAAGTTAATGACAGGAGAGGAGACATCTTGTATGTTTTAGACCAGGAAGAAATGGTTACAGACTAAAATCGAGTTCTGGATGGAGGAAGTTCTATCTCACAGAGACCCTCAGGGTGGGAGACAAGGAGGTCTAGGTCGTTCACTAATTATCTAGCTACCCACCCAGTTCATTTAACTAAATACTGCCTTTACTAAACCCACACAACCACTCCCCACAGCTCCTAGATGATTGATCTTTATGAGGAGTCAGGGCTAGGACAATAACTAACATACCCTCCTCCCTCTCCAGGTGAAGGTGATGCGTTGTCTGGATCACCCCAACGTGCTGAAGTTCATCGGTGTCCTTTACAAAGATAAGAGACTCAACTTCATCGCAGAGTACATCAAAGGAGGAACCCTGAGGGAGACAATCAAGAAAATGGTAATGTGTGTGTGTGTGTGTGTGTGTGTGTGTGTGTGTGTGTGTGTGTGTGTGTGTGTGTGTGTGTGTGTGTGTGTGTGTGTGTGTGTGTGTGTGTGTGTGTGTGTGTGTGTGTGTGTGTGTGTAGGATTGTAGTACTTTGTTGCATGCACTTCTGAATGGGTGTGCCACCGCACCAGCTTGTGTGTGTGTGGTTGGGTGGCTATGTGTCCCCATGAGTGCATAGTTGCGTGTTGTACATTGTGTCTCAGATTCATCAGAGGATTTAGGATTAGAGAGCCTCTCTTTAGTTTTAATCACTGGTGTTTATGTTCTGTGAAACATCCAGATTCTGATTCTATCCTTGTTTTGTCTTACTAACAGGACACCAACTACCCATGGAATCAGAGAGTGAGCTTTGCTAAAGACATCGCTGCAGGAATGGTGAGTGAATGATCCATGCCTAATAAAATGTATAGAATGCCTCTAGAATGGGTATTTTCAGGACCAGGGCACCATGGGCTCGCTCACTGCTGCAGTCAGAGAAACTGCAGTGCAGTGGTGGTGAATAGAATATCAGACAGTGCAGTCAAACTAACCATGCTCACACTGCCCTCTAGTGGAGATCTAGAGGAAGAGTAACAGCAGTGTTGATCACGTGTAGAAGAATTTCCCTATATGAAAATGACATCTTGAATTCCTTCTGGATTAGGGCATCGTGGGTAGTCATAGTGTGTCGCCTTTGATTTGGGTTTACAGTGATGAATATAGCACATGACTGTAGATTAGTGAATTTACAAAGGCTATACTTTGAAAAGGGTTTGAGAGAAGGAGCAACAACAATGCATATTTGTTCCACTAGGCACTGGTTTGAGGTTTAGGCTTAATACCTAAATCTTGTTTTCTTTCTTTCTCTCTCTCTCTTTCCATCCCTCTCTCTCTCTTCTCTCCATCTTCCAGTCATATCTGCATTCCGTGAACATAATCCACCGCGACCTGAACTCATACAACTGTCTTGTCAGAGAGGTGAGTAAAGAGATGTTAGGTATGTTCTCTCTAAAGGGTGTGTGCTTTCTTTGAGGATTAAGACTTTGCACCTGTATGTCTAGATCACATACAGGTTTGTCTCTTGTTGAGAGAGATGTGACAATGGAGATTCCTTGACGTTAGAAAACAGAGAAACCTTTGTTAGGGTAAAGTACTGGACAGTAGAGCCGCCCTTCTTAAATCAGAGGCCTTACAGGACAAGTGACATGCCATGTACTGTACACTTCACCTAGACCTGTTCAAATAGAGGGTAGAAAATATATCAATTTCTATGAACTGACAAGGTAAACATCCATGTTGAAGAAAACACTGGATAAAGATATTGTGTCCTAAAGTATTAGATAAACAGACCAGGATGAGGATTCCTATGTCCTGTATAGTATTTGATAAAACACTAACCCGGAGATCTGATAGGGTTTATATTGAACCTGAATAAGCAGGTGATTAGTCTGGGGTCTCTGGGGTATACTGTATTGACAGGTGTTGTTATCTCACTGACACACTGTCTTCCTGTCTGTCTGTGTTTTTACCTCTCAAAGTCAACAGTCATAGTATTCACTCTCTTTATTCCTCTATGTTGTTGAGTGTGCCCTCTCTATCTTTCTCTCTCTCTCTAACTGGCATTTGTCTTCATGTCTGTGCTAAGATGTATAGTCTTGTAGGTAGGTTTGCAGTGTGTTTGGTATTCTAAGTATTGTCATTCATTAGATGTGACTGTCTGTGTGTCCTCTGTCTCCCTGTAGAATACGAGTATGGTGGTGGCAGACTTTGGGCTGGTGTTGTTAGTATTGTGTTGTACTAGATGTAACTCTGTCTGCTCTGTTTGTCCCCTCTCTGTCTCCCTGCAGAATAACAGTGTGGTAGTGGCAGACTTTGGGCTGGTGTTGTTAGTATTGTGTTGTACTAGATGTAACTCTGTCTGCTCTGTTTGTCCCCTCTCTGTCTCCCTGCAGAATAACAGTGTGGTTGTGGCAGACTTTGGGCTGGTGTTGTTAGTATTGTGTTGTACTAGATGTAACTCTGTCTGCTCTGTTTGTCCCCTCTATGTCTCCCTGTAGAATACGAGTATGGTGGTGGCAGACTTTGGGCTGGTGTTGTTAGTATTGTGTTGTACTAGATGTAACTCTGTCTGCTCTGTTTGTCCCCTCTATGTCTCCCTGCAGAATAACAGTGTGGTAGTGGCAGACTTTGGGCTGGTGTTGTTAGTATTGTGTTGTACTAGATGTAACTCTGTCTGCTCTGTTTGTCCCCTCTATGTCTCCCTGCAGAATAACAGTGTGGTGGTGGCAGACTTTGGGCTGGCTCGGCTGATGGTGGAAGACAAGATCCAGGACAAGAGTCTCCTGCAGAAGAAACCTGACCGCAGGAAGAGATACACGGTAGTGGGCAACCCCTACTGGATGGCCCCGGAGATGATCCACGGTGTGTATGTAGGCGTGTGTGTGTGTGTGTATTCAGGGCAGTGGTGGGAAAAGTACCCAATTTTATCATACTGTCATACTTGAGTAAAAGTAAAGATACCTTAATAGAAATCTACTCAAGTAAAAGTGAAAGTCACCCAGTAAATACTACTTGAGTAAAAGTATTTGGTTTTAAATATACGTAAGTATCAAAAGTAAAAGTATAAATAATTTCAAATTATTTTTATTAAGCAAATAATTAAGCAAACACCATTTTCTTGTTTTTATATTTATTTACACATAGCCAAAGGCACACTCCAACACTGACATTATTCACAAACAAAGCATGTGTGTTTAGTGAGTCCTCCAGATCAGAGGCGGTAGGGAAGACCAGGAATGTTCTCTTGATAAGTGTGTGAATTGGACAATTTTCCTGTCCTGCTTAGCATTCAAAATGTAACAAGTACTTTTGGGTGTCAGGGAAAATGTATGGAGTAAAAAGTACATTATTTTCTTTAGGAACGTAGTAAAGTAAATGTTGTCAAAAATATAAATAGTAAAGTACACATAACCCCAAAACCTACTTAGGTACTACTTTAAAGTATTTTTACTCAAGTACTTCACACCACTGGTTCAGGGTCGACCTATTTTAACCATTGCTTGAATTGCACTTAAATCGAATGACAACCATATGGCTTTTAAACAGAAAAATGTGAATTCTTCAGTTGTTTCAACTCCACATACTGTAATACATTGTCAGTACTCTGAAACCAATAGCCTCACAAGTGTCTTCTCTCACAGGGAAAAGCTATGATGAAAAAGTGGACATCTTTTCCTTTGGGATCATGCTTTGTGAGGTGAGTGCCCGTGACAGCAGAATATGGAAGTAATCCCTGCTGCTGAGAAAGTAAAATAGTTGAAAGTATTCATATTCCTCATGAAATGCTTTTGAGTTATGTTGAAATAGAGAGACCAATCAGTATGGTAACCATTAGGGTTGGTCCTAGCAGCACTGGGTTGAACTATTCTGTTGTCAGAGATGCAGTGAGTCTATCTCTGTTATGGTGAGTGAATGAGGACCCAAAAGCGAACTAACTTAAACAGAGCTTCTTTAATAACCAAACATAGGTAGGCTCAGATAGACCGGCAGATTCCGACAGGACAGGACAAGGTTACAGCAAACATGACGATAGTCTGGCTCAGGCATGAAACACAACAAACAAGAATCCGACAAGGACAGGAACAGAAACAGAGAGAGATATAGGGACCTAATCAGAGGGAAAAAGGGAACAGGTGGGAAACGGGGTGAATGGGTAGTTAGAGGAGACAAGGAACAGCTGGGGGAAAGCGGGGGAGAAAAGGTAACCTAACAACGACCAGCAGAGGGAGACAGGGTGAAGGGAAAGGACAGAGACAAGACACAACATGACAGTACATGACAGTACCCCCCCACTCACCGAGCGCCTCCTGGCGCACTCGAGGAGGAAACCTGGCGGCAACGGAGGAAATCCTCGATCAGCACGGTCCAGCACGTCCCGAGAGGGAACCCAACTCCTCTCCTCAGGACCGTACCCCTCCCAATCTACGAGGTACTGGTGACCACGGCCCCGAGGACGCATGTCCAAAATTCTACGGACCCTGTAGATGGGTGCGCCCTCGACAAGGATGGGGGGGGGGGGGGGGAAGACGAGCGGGGACGCGAAGGACGGGCTTGATGCAGGAGACATGGAAGACCGGGTGGACGCGACGAAGGTATCGCGGAAGAAGAAGTCGAACTGCGACAGGATTAATGACCCGAGAAATACGGAACGGACCAATGAACCGCGGGGTCAACTTGCGAGAAGCCGTCTTAAGGGGAAGGTTCTGAGTGGAGAGCCAAACTCTCTGACCGCGACAATATCTAGGACTCTTAGTTCTACGCTTATTAGCAGCCCTCACAGTCTGCGTCCTATAACGGCAAAGTGCAGACCTGACCCTCTTCCAGGTGCGCTCGCAACGTTGGACAAAAGCCTGAGCGGAGGGGACGCTGGACTCGGCGAACTGAGATGAGAACAGCGGAGGCTGGTACCCGAGGCTACTCTGAAAAGGAGATAGCCCGGTCGCAGACGAAGGAAGCGAGTTGTGGGCGTATTCTGCCCAGGGGAGCTGTTCTGACCAAGACGCAGGGTTACGAAAAGAAAGACTGCGTAAGATGCGACCAATAGTCTGATTGGCCCGTTCTGCTTGACCGTTAGACTGGGGGTGAAAGCCGGAAGAGAGACTGACGGAAGCCCCAATCAAACGGCAAAACTCCCTCCAAAATTGAGACGTGAATTGCGGACCTCTGTCCGAAACGACGTCTGACGGAAGGCCATGAATTCTGAAAACATTCTCGATGATGATTTGTGCCGTCTCTTTAGCAGAAGGAAGCTTAGCAAGGGGAATGAAATGAGCCGCCTTAGAGAACCTATCGACAACCGTAAGAATAACAGTCTTCCCCGCTGACGAAGGCAGTCCGGTGACAAAATCTAAGGCGATGTGAGACCACGGTCGAGAGGGAATAGGAAGCGGCCTGAGACGGCCGGCAGGAGGAGAGTTACTGGACTTAGTCTGCGCGCAGACCGAACAAGCAGCCACGAAACGACGCGTGTCATGCTCCCGGGTGGGCCACCAAAAACGCTGGCGAATGGAAGCAAGCGTACCCCGAACGCCAGGGTGGCCGGCTAACTTGGCAGAGTGAGCCCACTGAAGAACGGCCAGACGAGTAGGAACGGGAACGAAAAGAAGGTTCCTAGGACAAGCGCGCGGCGACGGAGTGTGAGTGAGCGCTTGTTTTACCTGCCTCTCAATTCCCCAGACAGTCAACCCGACAACACGCCCCTCAGGGAGAATCCCCTCGGGGTCAGTGGAGGCTACTGAAGAACTGAAGAGACGAGACAAAGCATCAGGCTTGGTGTTCTTAGAGCCCGGACGATAAGAAATCACGAACTCGAAACGAGCGAAAAACAGCGCCCAACGCGCCTGACGCGCATTAAGTCGTTTGGCAGAACGGATGTACTCAAGGTTCCTATGGTCAGTCCAAACGACAAAAGGAACGGTCGCCCCCTCCAACCACTGTCGCCATTCGCCTAGGGCTAACCGGATGGCGAGCAGTTCGCGGTTACCCACATCATAGTTACGTTCCGACGGCGACAGGCGATGAGAAAAATACGCGCATGGGTGGACCTTGTCGTCAGAGAGGGAGCGCTGAGAAAGGATGGCTCCCACGCCCACCTCTGACGCGTCAACCTCGACAACGAACTGTCTAGAGACGTCAGGTGTAACAAGGATAGGAGCGGATGTAAAACGATTCTTGAGGAGATCAAAAGCTCCCTGGGCGGAAACGGACCACTTAAAGCACGTCTTGACAGAAGTAAGGGCTGTGAGAGGAGCTGCCACCTGACCGAAATTACGGATGAAACGACGATAGAAGTTCGCGAAGCCGAGAAAGCGCTGCAGCTCGACGCGTGACTTAGGGGCGGGCCAATCAATGACAGCTTGGACCTTAGCGGGATCCATCTTAATGCCTTCAGCTCTGGCCTTTTACTGGACATGAAGTGACAAAATGACCAGCGGAACCGCAATAGAGACAGAGGCGGTTGGTGATTCTCCGTTCCCTCTCCTTAGTCGAGATGCGGATACCTCCCAGCTGCATGGGCTCAGCACCCGAGCCGGCAGAGGAAGATGGTAGTGATGCGGAGAGGGAGGCGACGGAGAGCGCGAGCTCCTTTCCACGAGCTCGGTGACGAAGATCAACCCGTCGCTCAATGCGAATAGCGAGTTCAATCAAGGAATCCACGCTGGAAGGAACCTCCCGGGAGAGAATCTCATCCTTTACCTCTGCGCGGAAACCCTCCAGAAGACGAGCGAGCAAGGCCGGCTCGTTCCAGCCACTGGAGACAGCAAGAGTGCGAAACTCAATAGAGTAGTCTGTTATGGATCGATTGCCTTGACATAGGGAAGACAGGGCCCTGGAAGCCTCCTCCCCAAAAACAGATCGATCAAAAACCCGTATCATCTCCTCCTTAAAGTCTTGATACTGGTTAGTACACTCAGCCCTTGCCTCCCAGATTGCCGTGCCCCACTCACGAGCCCGTCCAATAAGGAGAGATATGACGTAGGCGACACGAGCAGTGCTCCTGGAGTAAGTGTTGGGCTGGAGAGAAAACACAATATCACACTGGGTGAGGAACGAGCGGCATTCAGTGGGCTCCCCAGAGTAACACGGCGGGTTATTGATTCTGGGCTCCGGAGATTCGAAAGCCCTGGAAGTGGCCGGTGGATCGAGGCGGAGATGGTGAACCTGTTCTGTGAGGTTGGAGACTTGGGTGGCCAGGGTCTCAACGGCATGTCGAGCAGCAGACACTTCCTGCTCGTGTCTGCCTAGCATCGCTCCCTGGATCCCGACGGCTGAGTGGAGAGGATCCGAAGTCGCTGGGTCCATTCTTGGTCGGATTCTTCTGTTATGGTGAGTGAATGAGGACCCAAAAGCGAACTAACTTAAACAGAGCTTCTTTAATAACCAAACATAGGTAGGCTCAGATAGACCGGCAGATTCCGACAGGACAGGACAAGGTTACAGCAAACATGACGATAGTCTGGCTCAGGCATGAAACACAACAAACAAGAATCCGACAAGGACAGGAACAGAAACAGAGAGAGATATAGGGACCTAATCAGAGGGAAAAAGGGAACAGGTGGGAAACGGGGTGAATGGGTAGTTAGAGGAGACAAGGAACAGCTGGGGGAAAGCGGGGGAGAAAAGGTAACCTAACAACGACCAGCAGAGGGAGACAGGGTGAAGGGAAAGGACAGAGACAAGACACAACATGACAGTACATGACAATCTCCACATGGATGTCATTAGGCAGGGACTCCACAGAGGCAGGATTACAGAGGGGAAATTCTCTTTATGTGGTGGGTGACTGATAGGGACTGGGGCTACCTGTAGTCTAGCTAGCTGATCTGATGCCGTTTGGTGGTCCCTTGGGTCCCATTGGGCATACCCTCAGTCCCTCTATGATTGGTATACTCTGTTATTGGGGACTCCCTTTCCCCTGGACCTGGAGTCTCACAACAGTAAGTCAGATGTACATGTAGCATCTTAATTTCACCTATATTGTCACAGAAAAATAATCCTGCAGCAACAGGATTTGAACGGTTAGTCCATAATGTTGCTTGATTGGTGGCTAGGCCAAAAGCAGGCTACATGGAACGTGACATACTGTTAATATAACGATCTGTTAGTGTGGGTTTTCAGTGAATTTATGTCAATCACAAAGTTCTATTGCATTTCCTACAGTGCATGAAAAATCTCAGCAACAAAAGAGTGATCGAATTAAGATCTTACATCTGTAGGCCCTCCCGAGTGGCGCAGTGGTGTAAGGCACTGCATCTCATTGCTAGAGGTGTCACTACAGACCCTGGTTTGATTCCGGGCTGTATCACAACTGGCCGTGATTGGGAGTCCCATAGGGCGGCGCACATATGGCCCAGCGTCGTCCCGGTTAGGGTTTGGCCAGGTTAGGCCCTTATTGTAAATAAGAATTTGTTCTTAACTGACTTGCCTAGTTAAATAAAGGTTAAATAACAAAAATATTATAATAAAATGAGAATCTGGCGAGCAGTCGTGATGTCTGATATTAGTTTATGACTAATGATCCAGCTTCATAACTGGTGTTATAACTAGTCTGAGGTTGTTGCCCTAGCATATACAACAGTGCCTTTTGCCCTTTCCTTACTGTGTACCTCTCCCTCACTCCCTCGCTCTCTTTTTCTTTCTCTCTCTCGCTCTACCTCTCCCTCCCCCTCCAGATCATCGGTAGGGTGAATGCAGACCCAGACTACTTGCCCAGGGCCCATGACTTTGGGCTGAATGTGACAGGCTTCTTAGAGCACTTCTGTCCTCCAGACTGTCCCCCAGCCTTCTTCCCTATGGCTGCCCTCTGCTGCGACCTGGATGCTGAGAAACGGTGAGTGTGTAGTCTGACACTGACCTGAGTCATGTATCACCATGCTGTGTGAGATTTTTTGGCGTGTAGATTACGCAAGTTTACTTTCTGTACACGGATTATGTAAACAGGAACACTTTTCCAGTTATTTGTCTATAAAGTTACTTATGAGTGTAAACTGTATTCTAACTTTGATTGTTTGATAATACTATACATGTTGAGTGTTGGTTTATTATAAGTCTCCTGTCCCATTGCTGCCACGGTAACTGACTTATGTGATCTAGCTTGACATCACTAACCTATGACTAATTGGCTCTTCTGTCTGTAGCCCCGCCTTCACCAAGCTGGAGGGGTGGCTGGAGAACCTGAAGATGCACCTGGAGATCCGCCTGCCGGTGGTGTCCGAGCTCGACACGCTACACAAAACGTTTTGGGGAAACCACACCGCCCCCACCATGGCTTGCACCGCCATGCGGTCCGAGAACGGCCTGCCCCCACACCCCGAGACTCCGGAGTAAATGGGATCTGTAACAGAGTGGAATGCTGCTGGTCTCAGCCCATGAGAGAGGGGGTTATGGTGGTCATTGAGGAGGGTAGTAGAGCCTCTGGCAATGGAGTAGTTGCATTGCATTGTCCAGGGAGGGGTGAGGCAAGAGCTCTGTACGTACCTCCTCATGCCACAGCAGTCACAGTGGTCATATAGGCTAGCAGTGAGCTGTCGATGGGCTGTATAGACTCAGGGGGAACCGAGGAAGGGAAAAGCCAGCCTTGCCTAAAGGCACTCACTCATTCAGCTCCAACCAAGAGAGACTCACTCAGACTACCATTACCACTATCATAGCTTCAGTCTCATGATTGCTGTACCTTAGCTGAATGTCAGGCTGGCAACTGCTAGCTAGCAGTATCAGTCAATCCCAGCTGTAAAAACATCCATCTTAACACTCATGTCATCTTTATCTTATTGAGATGGTGTTCAAGCATTTTCAGATGTCACTTTAAAAAAAAAGATGCTTCAGCCTCATTGGTAGGGGTCCCTCCTCCAGAGTATTTGTACAATATCATGTGTTTGAAAAGTATTCCTCTGTGTGACTTTGGTTTGATTTAATTTGATGATATCAAAACCACTTTTTGAAATGCTAAAGGCCTTTTATGTGGATAATACGAAAGACATAAGTTGAGACGCACATCCAGATGTACAATATAATAGAGCAAACGCTTTTGAGCATAAACAAAAAGCTTTTTAAACACTGCATGACTGTAAATAGCCCTGTCTGTGTCCAGTAAGCCTTGTCTCCTCCCCTCCCCCTCTACTGGTGACAGTTGTGTCACAAATGGCATCCTGTTCCCTTTATAGTGCACTGCTTAAGACCAGTTGCTAAAGCGTATTACCAAAGTAGTGCACTATAGGGTGCCATTTGGGATGCATTCTTAAAGTGTTGCCCCTGGTAGTGTAGAACATATGGTCCATGAATGACTATTCCTTCTCTCACTGTGCAGCACTGACTTGACTTTGAGGTAAACTTCTTTCACACCTTTGATACATTTTTCCATTTCATGTGTTTATTACTCTCTCTTTCCTTCTCATTCACATCGAGGTGAAATCTTATGTATTCAAACTCAACCCACCCAATGTATATAGCCGGTGATAATATCATATTGTAAATGTTTTAAATATTCTAAATGTACAGACATATTTTGTATACTTATAATGTATGCTACATTGCCATATTTTTATTGGGCTACCTGTTGAAATGAAGGAGAATAAGAAAAGTTAGGCAGTGGTAGCTGATATGGAGCAGATAACTTTCGACAGGGATGATGACTTCCTGTCTTGGGTTGCCATAGTGACGGACAGTGGTAGGGGGCTTTTAGGAAGTTAATGCGAAGTAAGAGAGCATCTTAGGGTCCTAGCTCACTCCTACCGACCATCACTGTAAGTGTAAGCACTCTCACAAGATGTGTCCCATTTACTCCCGTCGTCTCCTCTCTGCATATCAAGTTATTTTGTTTACAGCAGCCTTTGATCTGGTCTAGACTCCAGAGAGTGCCCTGACTATGACCTTGGATATAACTACTCTGTGGGTATCGCCTCAATTGAATGCAACCATAACAAGAGAATCAACACAGAGTCACAAAATGAAGGTTATGTAGTTTGGCATTATATGCCAAGCCACATTTACCGTTTATTCCTCTCAAAAGAAATTGAGGATAATTTGTTAGTTGTTACTATAGAGTTCTTTAGTCATCCATAGCAGGGTGGATGTGTTGTGGAAGTTGGAGACAGCCAGACAGTCACATCATAGTGTCTCTGACCACAAGCCTCTCTCAGTCCTACAGTACATGGAGACAAACTTAGTCACAACACAAGTCTCCTCTACATGGAACTCCCTATGGGAGGCCCTCTGTTTACACACAAACTACTGGCTGTAAATAATATCTATATTGTATGTCTGTTGTTATGCATCTCATACTACACTCTCTTGAAAATAATCTCTCACTGTATGTGAATCTTTCTCTTGAACATATTGTCACTCTCATTCTCTCACGCGTGTTCTTTTTCCATCAAACATTTTCTCTATTCCCTCTTTTCCACTTGAAGATGAGCTGCAACGGTGTACTTGCTATTGCGATCACTTCTGCTGTATAACCAGGCTATTATTTTCATTTTAAAGCTAAAATTGTGATTAAAAGGAAAGAAAGAAAGAGTCAGGAAAGAGTGTACAGACAGAGACAGGAAAGAGTTTACAGACAGAGACAGGAAAGAGTGTACAGACAGAGACAGGAAAGAGTGTACAGACAGAGACAGGAAAGAGTGTACAGACAGAGACAGGAAAGAGTGTACAGACAGAGACAGGAAAGAGTGTACAGACAGAGACAGGAAAGAGTGTACAGACAGAGACAGGAAAGAGTGTACAGACAGAGACAGGAAAGAGTGTACAGACAAAGAGCAGGAAAGAATGTACAGACAGAGAAAGGAAAGAGTGTACAGACAGAGACAGGAAAAATGACAAAAGACATTTTAAAAAACACAGCATCTCTTTTTATATATAATGACTGAAATCTTTTTGTATAGATTTGAGTACTTTGATTTGCACTTTCAATTTTGGGTTACTTGTGATAAAGAACTAAAATGACGGTTGATAATATGAATGCAAGTCACTGATGGAGCCTTTCAATTAAATTGTAAACGTGTCCTGGGAAATTCTTCCTTCTTTGTAGCAAACCAGAGTTAGGTGGCCATTCTGATGCCTGCAGGTATTTATTATTAGATAACTCTGTCACAGCATGTCTGTGTCTAACTTGGTTCTCATTTCAGACATATCCTCAACTTTAAAAACATGGTACATGCAACATTGAGGGGTTCAAAAGAGATACCTCCCAGCCCTACCTTCTAATTGTCTAAACTATTCAGCCTAGTTATTTCAAATTCTTCTAGTTTGCTACAGAGGGGATGAGATAACCATGGTCTGTCTGCTGCCTATAGACCGATCCTTTGTGAATGAAGT
The DNA here is from genome assembly GCF_045791955.1 of Oncorhynchus clarkii lewisi. Lineage (NCBI taxonomy): Eukaryota > Metazoa > Chordata > Actinopteri > Salmoniformes > Salmonidae > Oncorhynchus > Oncorhynchus clarkii. The sequence goes on along the minus strand of NC_092173.1, from coordinate 18,617,499 downwards.
TCTGTGTCTTCTTGACTGTTTCACCTTACGGTGATGTCCAGAGAGGGTTAAACCACTGTTAGTCTGTCATCAAAAGAGAGCACTTTTACGGTGCCTTTTTCACATTATTGTGCCAACCCGAACAGTATTGAGCTGGCTAGATATCTTCCTTTCCAAAACGATTCCAGAAACTAGGCTGGATGTGAAACAAGGCCAGTGTAGTACACATCTGTTTGCCTTGTCATGGAATCGGCTCAGTTGTGTGAAAAGGGTATACTTACTGGCCTATTCAATCACCAAAATCACAGTAGTACAATAAGCCTCCAATGAGCATGCAGTCCTCTACCCACCTGTCAATGTATAAATCAGTACAGAAAATATCTCTCTTATGCACATCTTCTGCTAATGTGTTTATCAATGGGCATGTATGGGAATTAAATTGAAGTATGTATGGGACTTTGCCATGTTTGTAAATATGTATCACCATGTATGTCAAAGCCACATTGTCAAGCATGTGTATGGATGTATGGATGAGAATGTGTCAGCAGCACTTCTTTGCAAAGTATCCTTACCGCTGAACAATATGCTGTGCCTTTGTTTTAAAGCTAGCCTTGCCAACGACTCGACTCGCGTTTGTTTGAACTTATTTTTTTGTGTAAAATTCAACCCTGATGATAATGAATGGATTTAACATCCTTGCTGATATTTTGTTTTATTATGAGATTTTCCTCTTGTTGTATATCATATTTATATTTTCCATATTTCTCAATTTTTGATATCTTAGGGATTATGGTTCATTTTATTTTCCTTTTATTTAAAAAACAAAAACAACACAAGCTGTGAACCTTTCTGCACTTTAATCCTGAACGTGAACATTGAGAACCCTAGGAGACCACTGTATTTCATCACAGCTGGAATAAACGTGTTGCTCCTTTAATGAAATTGATCAGTGTGTGATTTATTGTATAATTACTTATATCCTTTACATTTGATATGACTACTATACCAAAAAAGTACTACTGGAGGAGGAGATTGTGTATGCAATGGAGGACAAGACCTACCTTTCATCCCATCAACCCCAGATGATGATGATCAGACATCCCCTCCTCAGTGCCATACTTTCACTTTCTCACTGAAGTTAAGTAGGCTACTGTATGACTAATGTAATTAATACATTTTGCTTTTGCGCTCAAGAATGAACTCATTTTAAATGACCTGAATAGCTGAAAAAACATTTCTCTTCTACCAACAGGTTATATTTTCATACACAGTAGAGATGGCCATGTCTCCTGGAGTGTGTATGCTTTTGTTCTAGTCCTGCTCTAAGACATCTTATTCAGCTACAGTAATCGTGTTCCTGGTGAGCAGCTGTGATTGATAATTAAGTATTTCATATCCATTATTGAACATTTTGTTATAATGAAGCAGTCATTATAAAATGTCAATAGACTATCCAAAATAAGACAATTGTGCCACACTGGCTACCCAGACTCCGGCCAAACACTATGCCACGCTCACCGACGTTGGTTTCGTATGTAGCGAACGACCGAGCATGGAATAAGTTAGTGTGAATCGAACCGTCGGGCTAGTTTTTATTGTATTTAACTAGGCAAATCAGTTGATTAAGAACAAATGTATTATTATTTACAATGACGGCCTACAGTGGGTTAACTGCATTGTTTAGGGGCAAAACGATAGATTTTAACCTTGTCGGGTCGGGGATTTGATGCAGAAATATGTCGGTTACTGGCCCAACACTCTAACCACTAGGCTACCTACCGCCCCAATATAGCCTAACCTACATGTACACTCTCTTATTATGTAATGAATGCAAACTGGACAATGCAACCTTCCTCCCTGCGGAGGGAAGGGTACCTTTCTCAGGCACACGTGACCATATCCATCCTGCGCATCCATGTGCGATTGTTTTCATTCGGATGGTGGTGCAGGCTGTGCCGCTTGACGTCACGGTGAGTCTGGCTGGGCAGTACTGCTACTGAACAGTGCGCTGTTAAAATCTGAAGCTGCCATTCAGTGTTTTTGCACTTTAGAATAGGCATCGGTGCAAGGAACAGCAGTGGAAGACGAAGAGTAACATTTAATATAGGGTAGGTTGGTCGCAAGCCTCTCAGAATCACCATTGTCCTGCACAATAAATACACGGAATACACCACGTAACCCCCAAACGGAGGCTTGAAGAGTGTTGGCATAGCATTCATTCATACGGCAATTGCAAAATGGAAAATTCGTCTTCCAACAACCGGTTTAGGACAACAATGTTCAACCACGGTGAGTAGTCAATCTAGTCTCTCTAGGAATGTGCCAATAAGTATCCTATGCAAGTGTGATCGGAGGAGAACGTCGGGAAAACAATTCCAAATGTGTCGGTTGGTTTGCATCGTAGGGGGTTCAGCGCCCTGCAGCATCTCGTGCGCTCTCACTCCCGTATTGGTTTGTTTTGGGCTCGTATTTATCCAGGCTGGGGCACATATTGCAAGTCGCACGAGTATTGCTTGTTAAAGTGGTGTCCTCAATTGATTAAACAGTGTCAGCTGAAGTTTCAGGGAGACGAGAAAGTAACCAAAACAGCTACAGTGTGCAACCCAAACCTATATTGTGGACGTTAGATAATTTTGCTCTAAAGATAATTTGCTCATCTTTTTTTAAAGTGTCCTGTCAGTTTGACAATAGAGGGGAGTTTGTTTGCCCATGTCAAACTCCCGCGAAAACCTGCTCCCCGTGTCGTTGCATATTTACTTTAAACAGAGGTCATTTTTGGCACAGACTTTTGGCCCATGCTGTCCTTTTGGGCTGAGTTTTACCCTTTAAGGCAGGAAAGTAGATGAAAGAGCCATACATCCAAGTGATAGGCTATGCAGTTCACAAGAGGTGGTGGATATATAATTTGCTTGTCTAATCAGCATATTGATTACATTATTGGTTACCTCATCCATAAAATGATGTGATAAACCCAAAGGTTTTATAGGGCTAAGCCAAAACTCATGATCAAAAGTTTACTTCTGTTGTGTGTATTTATGTTGTTATGCAAATTACCTCATAGGCTATGCGCATGTATAGTTCACTCAGGATGAGGTCGGCTGACAGGGACTAGCTAGTGCTCATATATACCTGAGACTCCGTTTACCCTTTACATGAACCCTGTTTATATAATCACAACTCTGTCATAGCAATGACAAAACAACATGCCTCCAGTCCAGTCCCATCACAGGTATGGTGCTGTTTGACCAAACCTATATGACCGCTTGCACTGACTGACATTTGGAGAATATATTTCCTCCAATTGCATAAAAGTGCTTTATTCTTCAGCCAGACTCTGAGAAACTGGCTCATCTGTGTCTACACTGATAATCTCTGTATCAAGATGAATATTGTTTTTACTGCTGAGTGACAGGTAGCTTGCCGTCTGACGAGGCCTTATCCAATGATGATGGCCTGACCACGATGACCTGACTTTTTTTTATTTTGCAAACAACAGAAGCCATGGAGTGAATGAACCATTCACAATTGCACGCTGATTGTGTGTACTTGTGCCCAACTAATTATTTTCATTTTTAACTCTGTGCCCCAATGATGCCACCACGGATAAACATCTGGTTAGTCCAGACTGTTGCCTTCAAAGAAATAGGTAACAGAGAGAAAGGGGGATATACAGAGCCTGATCTACACCAGCAAAAACAGCCTGTCCTCTGAGTCCCACCCTTGAGAGCGAGAGACACACACAAGTCTGACATCAGATCAGTGTGTTGATTTGTGAGGGAGGGCTCCATGCTGTTGGCTCATATGGATGTACTTTACAGCAGCCAGCCCAGTCAGCTGACGGTAGTGTATTCCTTTTTATATGGTATAAGTAGACTGAAACAGTGGCTTTTTCTTAGTGTCCATTGTCCCTTTTCCAAATACAGGTTGTAGGTTTCTGTGAACTCCACGATCCTCACTAAATTCTATTACTTTCTGAGACTGAGCAAAGTTTTAATTTGGTCGCCTTCCTCCTACCGTTTTTAGCTGTCGACTGTCCCTGTTTATAGTAGCTCAAATTGGAATCTAGGCCGGTGTAATTAACCCATTTGAACTGATTTAACAAATGAAAATAGGTCTCTTTCTCAAACAAGTACAAATCTCAGACCAACCCAACCTGTGATACCCAAAACAATGGGAAGGAACCCTACTATTTTACAGTAGGAAGTTAAAGTAGAGGAAGCGGCTCTCCTCTGTAGTCCAGCTGGGAAAACAGCCAGTAGTGGTAGAGACAGAGGAGACTGAGCAGAGACTTGGGTTCAAATAGTATTTCAAACCTTACAAACACTTTGAGAGTTTGATTGAGCCTGTCTGCAGTGCCATATGGGCAGGATTTGGCAATTTTGTGACTCCCATTGACCACTGCACCAAGCAAGCTCAATCAAGCGTGGCTAAAGGTATTTGTAATTAAACAAATACCATTTGAACCCAGGCCCAGTCATAGTGGCTAGCGGTGGACATTCCTCAGTGAGAGCTTGTTGGAGAGACGCAGCCATCCAAGACCACTGTGGCTTCACTAAAAGCATCATGGCTAGAGAGGCACTCCATGTAGATCATCACAAAACCCACACTGAAATCAAGAAGGCCAGCCATTATATTATCAGTACAGCCATTGTTATAACAAAATAGCTATATACAGTACCTGTCAAGTTTGGACACACCTACTCATTCAAGGGTTTTTCTTAATTCTTACTATTTTCTAAATTGTTGAATAATAGTAAAGACATAAACTATGAAGTAACACATGAAATCATGTAGTAACCAATAAAGTGTTAAACAAATCAAAATATATTTTAGATTCTTCAAAGTAGCCACCCTTTTCCTTGATTACAATTTTGCTCACTCTTGGCATTTCCTCAACCAGCTCCACCTGGAATGCTTTTCCAACAGTCTTGAAGAATTTCCCACATATACTGAGAACTTGTTGGCTGCTTTTCCCTCTCTTTGCAGTACAACTCATCCAAAACCATCTCAATTGGGTTGAGGTCGGGGGATTGTGGATGCCAGGTCATCTGATGCAGCACTCCATCATGCTCCTTCTTGGTCAAATAGCCCTTACACAGCCTGGAGGTGTGTCATTGTCCTGTTGAAAAACGAATTATAGTCCCACTAAGCACAAACCAGATGGGATGGCTTATCGCTGCAGAATGCTGTGGTAGCCATGCTGGTTAAGTGTGCCTTGAATTCTAAATAAATCACAGACAGTGTCACCAGCAAAGCATCATCACAACTCCTCCATACTTCACGGTGGGAACCACACATGCGGAGATCCTCAGTTCACCTACTCTGCGTCTCACAAAGATACGGCGATTGGAACCAAAAATCTAATTTGGACTCATCAGACCAAAGGACAGATTTCCACCAGTCTAATGTACTTTGCTTGTGTTTCTTGGCCCAAGCAAGTCTCTTCTTCTTATTGGTGTCCCCTAGTAGTGGTTTCTTTGCTGCAATTTGATAATGAAGGCCTGACTCCTCTGAACAGTTGATGTTGAGATGTGTCTGTCACTTGAACTCTGAAGCATTTATTTGGGCTGCAATTTCAGAGGCTGGTAACTTTAATGAAATTATTCTCTGCAGCAGAGGTAACTCTGGGTCTTCTTTACTTATGACAATCTTCATGAGCCTGTTTCCTCATAGCTGTTGATGGTTTTTGTGACTGCACTTGAAGAAACTTTCAAAGTTCTTGAAATTTTCCAGATTGACTGACCTTCATGTCTTAAAGTATTGAAGGACTGTCATTCCTCTCTGCTTATTTGAGCTGTTCTTGCCATAATATGGACTTGGTCTTTTACCAAATAGGGCTATCTTCTGTATACCACCCCTACCTTGTCACAACAACTGATTGGCTCAAACACATTAACAAGGCACACCTGTTAATTGAAATGCATTCCAGGTGACTACCTCATGAAGCTGGGTGAAAGAATGCCATGTGTGTGCAAAGCTGTCATCAAGTCAAAGGGTGGCTATAAAATATATTTTGATTTGTTGAACACTTTATTGGTTACAACATAATTCCATATGTGTTATTTCATAGTTTTAATGTCTTCACTATTATCTGCAATGTAGAAAATAGTCAAATTAAAGAAAAACCCTTGAATGAGTAGGTGTGTCCAATCTTTTGACTGGTACTAATATTATATATTACACACACACAGTGCATTCTGAAAGTATTCAGACCCCTTGACTTTTTCCACATTTTGTTACATTACAGCCTTATTCTAAAATGAATATAAATTGTGTTTTTTCCCTCATCAATTTACACACAATCTATAATGACAAAGCAAAAACAGGTTTAAAAAATATTTAAAAAAAACTGAATTATTACATTTACATAAGTATTCAGATGGTTTACTCAGTAAATTGTTGAAGCACCTTTGGCAGCGACTACAGCCTCAAGTCTTCTTGGGTATGACACTACAAGCTTTGCACACCTGTATTTGGGGAATTTCTCCCATTTTCTTCTCTGCAGATCCTCTCAAGCTCTGTCAGGTTGGATGGGGAGCATCGCTGCACAGTTATTTTTAGGTCTCTCCAGAGATGTTAGATCGGGTTTAAGTCCAGGCTCTGGCTGGGCCACTCAAGGACATTGAGCCTTGTCCCGAAGCCACTACTAAGTTGTCTTCACCCCAATCTGAGGTTCTGAGTGCTCTGGAGCAGGTTTTTATCAAGGATCTTTCTGTACTTTGCTCGGTTCATCTTTGCCTCAATCCTGACTAGTCTCCCAGTCCCTGCTGCTGAAAAACATCACCAACACATGATGCTGCCACCACCATGCTTCACCATAGTGATGGTGCCAGGTTTCCTCCATATGTGACGTTTGGCATTCAGGCCAAATAATTCAATCTTGGTTTCATCAGACCAGAGAATCTTGTTTGTCATGGTCAGAGTCCTTTAGGTCCCTTTTGGCAAACTCCAAGCGGGATGTCATGTGCCTTTTACTGAGGAGTGGCTTCCGTCTGGCCACTCTACCATAAAGGCCTGATTGGTGGAGTGCTGCAGATATGGTTGTCCTTCTGGAATGTTCTCCCATCTCCACATAAGAATTATGGAGCTCTGTCATACTGACCATCGGGTTCTTGGTCACCTCCCTGAACAAGGCCCTTCTCCCCCGATTGCTCAGTTTGACCGGGTGGCCAGCTCTAGAAAGAGTCTTGGTGGTTCCAAACTTCTTCCATTTAAGAATGATGGAGGCCAGTGTGTTCTTGGGGACCTTCAATGCTGCAGACATGTTTTGGTACCCTTCCCAAGATCTGTGCCTTGACACAATCCTGTCTTGGAGCTCTACGGACAATTCGTTCAACCTCATGGCTTGATTTTTGCTCTGACATGCACTGTCAACTGTGGGACCTTTTATATAGACATGTGTGCGCCTTTCCAAATCATGTCCAGACAATTTAATTTATCACAGGTGGACTCCAATCAAGTTGTAGAAACATCTCAAGGATGATCAATGGAAACAGGATGCACCTGAGCTCAATTTAGTTTCTCATACTAATACTAATGGAAAAACATATTTTTCTTTTTTACTTTAATTTTATTTTATAAATACATTTGCAAACATTTCTAAGCCTGTTTTTTTTTTTCACTTTGTCAATAGGGTATTGTGTTTAGATTTTAGATTTTTTGGTTGGTACATAATAAAATGTGGGAAAAGTAATGTGGTCTGAATAGGCTTCCCCATCTTATAAATATATTTTACTTGTCTACTGTCTTGGAAGACATTTTGTGACATGCCTTGCCAATTGCCTCAATTTCAACTAATGCATTTCAATCGGTGAAAGGGTAGACGGACGCAACTTACGGAAGTCACTTGGCCGGGCATTGCAGAGGGTCTTTGACCTAAAATGGGGTTTTACTGTAACTTCTTTTAAAAATAATGAAAACGTGCAGCCCTTTGGTCGGCTGTGGGGATAATTAAGTGAGTGTGGATTAGGAATGGCTGTGTCTGAAGTGATCATAGCATACATACATGGTGGTGGTGTGAGTCTATAATCTCCTTATACCAGCTCCACATGTCCCCTCTGCTCTGTAGCCTCTCTGTAAGCCTAGCAGCCCTGTCTCTGCCTTGCTTTTCATTGAAAAAGTATTACTGCATGGAGGGAAAACTGTACTGAATAGAAAATCTCCAGCACATTGTTGATGCTCTATATAATCTATGTGGTATCTAGATCACCCGTGTGCTGTATGTTCCTTTCTGTTAGTGCCTTGCTTCCATATCTCCTGAGAAGGCCTAGGTAGGACTTGTGGGTTTATGTCAAGCCACTGCCCCTTTTGACGTAGTATACTGTGTATTGTATAAGCAGTAAGCATGCACTGTGTACAAGCACGCTCAGTCTCTAGTACACACGGAAGTATGTGTATACTTTTCTCTCCCTCTCTAACACACATTTGATCTATTCACGCACGCAATCACTCTCATAGATCCACAAACACTCTTTCACACACACGCAAACCCACACAAACACATACTTGCTTTCTGGCACTCCCTTGTGTTCTCTCACTCACTCACTCACTCACTCACTCACTCACTCACTCACTCACACACACACATTGCAGTTTAACAGCCAGGGGGTCTTTTAATAGGCATCAACAGCTGGTTAGTCAGACATTCAGTGTCAGCAACCTTGATAGCGATGATAAAGATGCTTTCGTCTTGGGTCTGGCTATCCAAGAACAAACCAGGCTAGGAGGTAGATCGGTATTATGATAACATCTCAGTGAAATAACCTGGTATTCATCTCCTGTACTTCCCAGCCAAGCCAACACCACAATCTGAACCTAACCAGATTGTATAATACATGAGCCAGATCAAACACAGATTGAGATGAACATCCATCTGTTCATCCCGGACCACCGCTAACATATTTCTCACTCGCTTAAAGGCCCATTCTCACAGGTGTGAAATTAAGTGTTTAGATAATAAAATATTTATAGAATTGTGTTATGCTGTAATATGTTTTGGACATCTCAGGATTTGATGGAATTTCAGATGGTTTTAATTTGTAGTATTGTAAATAATGTATTTCCTTTTCCTGTATCCAATCGACCTCCTTCAACCTGTGTGTGTGCGATCTGGAACCATCTCCTGCTCTGCCATCCAATCCGATCTTCCTCTGGACAGATGATGAGGTAAGAAGACATTATTTTTCTTTCTTTGTGAAAAGGTTATTTTTGTTATAGTGAAAGGTGTTGAGTTGGGTAATGAATGTTTGCTGTGAGGATTTGTGTTGGCCGCCACATACCTGACAGGGTAGCAGGTGTACTGCTGTGTGGAAGTGGGTGTGGTCTGCTGTTGAACCCAGTTTGACTAGTTTGATGTCCCACGCAAAGTGACAGCTGAGACATCTCACTGAAGGAGCGACAGGTCTGTTTTTGACCCCATATGTGTGTGTTTGTGTGTGTGCGCGTGTGTTGACGGTGCCAACTTCCACTCCTACAATTCCACTGTCAGTAGCTTCCCACGAGGGCACCCAGTGAGTGATGGAGCCCTGTCACACAAACATACATCCCAGTGTTGTCTACATCCCATGGAATTTTGGGGGAAGAGGGGGAGGTTTGTCTCCAAACACAGCAGACAAACATCTCTGAGGAGGGAGGAGGACAGGGAAAGAAGAGTAGCGGGTAGCTGAGGAGGGGAGTGGATCCGTATGGGTGTGTGACAGAGCTGTTCCTTCCTCTAAGCAGCATTCCTTACCCCTGGGACACAAAGCGACTAACTGCTGCAGCACCAAGAGGGAACGCCCAGAGAGGAATTTTCAGTTCTCTACGGGATCCAGTCATGAGCTACAAAGAGGGTACAGAGCCACGTGATCAAGTCATGAGGCTAGAGGCTAGAGAGCCACTGGATCTACTGGGGTTTAGGTTTATGTAACAACCCCTCGTGGATATGAGAGAAGATCAAGGTGGTCTTCAGATCCATGAATGTCTTCCCTGTTCATTCAACGTCACCGATGGTTTGACCACAAAGCATAAAGTGCAAACTTCAGCTCTGTGTAGCCTATCCTCTTCCACTGTGACCATCCCTGGCTTCAGCCCAGCACATGCTGGACTCTGGGATGTGGTGGGAAAGAGGGTGGCTGTGGTTTCCTCTCTCTCTAGTCTGAAAAAGACACACACACACACACTCTCTCTGAGTGATGATGTCATCACTGTCCCTGGACAGTGCCAGTTCTGGGCAGGGAAGCACAGCAACTGTAATCGCAGATCTCTTCACTGTCAACGAGGAAACTAGGGTTTCGCTCTCTGTCTCTGTCTGTCTGTGGCTTTTAGCCAACCCAGCATTCGGCCTATGTCCCTCGCCTTCACTGTGGCCATGGTGGAAGGACGAGGCTATCGTTAGACTTTATTAGCCTATTAACTTACAGCTAGTACGTAGCTACTTCAGTGGATGGAAGCTGGGTGTTTTCCTTCCCCGTGTGTGCCTACATGCGTGCCAATGGGTATCCTCCGGACGTCAAGTGTGTGTGTTGCCCCACCCTGTCCATCCCTCGCATGATTGACCGTGGTAAGCCAGTGAAGCCAGTTAACACAATGACAACGCCTGTAAAAATAGATGTGTGGGGTGTCGCCACCAAGCAGGCCTGGCTAGGGATGGGTGGTACGGGTTGGTTTTGATATCATGATTTGCTTTTGATGCTTTTCAACTACTCAAAAGTACTTTGTGATCTAGATCAAGCCACTATAGTGTAATTGATTCATGCTCATATCCAAAGTTATAGAATAATATATTATATACAGTACAGTTGATTCACTGCATGGATGGAATTATATCATCCAATACAGTACATTATCCTAGATTTCCCTTTATCTGAGGACCCATGCCAAGTAATGGAGCCATTCTTCATCATATCACCAAACTTTGGGTTATTAGCTAAGTGGGTGGCGTACTGTGTCACTGCAACCAGAGTTGTCATTGTGTATTAAGCTCAGTGGGGAAGTGCTTGGGATTCATTATTCTCTCAGCTGGGGAAATGTGGTGTGTGATTGTGACATTGCGATTCGGACACCAAGTCTCTAGCTGTGACTGTGGCATTTTGTGACAGACCACCCTCAGGCTCTCAGTTTGACAAGAGGGGAGGGACACAATTGAGTTAGGGAGCTGTAAGACACGCAACACCCCACTGCGACACCCAAGGCTGTCGGAAGTCAAGAGCAGAGTGAAACTAAGTTAAGAATGAGTGTCTGTGAAGAACTTAGAATCAGTTCTCCGGGAGTCTGAATGGGTGCTCAGTTGAAGTTATCTGCCTCTCTGATCTCACAAGTTAAGAATGTGTCAATGTAGAACTTACAACGATCTACTACACTACAGTACACGGGCGTCACTATTCCTTGTCTCCTGTCCGCCCCTCTAGCCTCCATCTAGCAGAGTGGCTGTGGTTCTATGTTACTGATGTTCTGTCCCTGCTTAAGTCAGGATGGGCTGTTCATTCTCATCCACTACGAGAAAGCACTACACTTATTAAGTGCAGATCTACATCTATCTGTTTGCCCCTCCTCCCTTTTCTCTTTCCTCCCATCTCTCTCTCTCTACCCCCCCACCACCCATAAATCCACCCCAGGGGATGCTGGGTAATGAGAGTTGACACTAATAACCACCTCAGGTTGTTTTGATGCTAGAGCACTTGACCCTTTACCTTCCAACGGCTCGAAGGATGTTTTGTTGTCGTGGATATGTTGCTGTGTCTAGCACCTAAAATAATATCCTCCTAATGGACAATAAACATTGTCTTTATAAATGTTCCTCATTTGTTTCCATATGGAAGTGGTACGCTACAGATTTGAAATTCCAAGTCAAGACGGATGTAAAGTCAGACGAAGGCTCAATACTCTATAACTTCACTTCCTGTGATCAGTCACTACTTCCTGTCCCGACTAGGTCCTGTTAGTTCAGCAGACTCAGGGCTCGGTCCCCATCCAGCTCCACAGATGTTCCATGTCAGTTGGTGGCTACCCTCTGGTCCTCCTTAAGCCTCCATTCCCCAGGCTTTCAGTCGGTCAGAAGGTGACCCGGACATTCCTCGGAACCTCCAAAGAAATGGGCCCTGCCAAGCCTCTCTCTCCCCTCTGTCCCCCCAACAGAGAGGGGCCTGGCTATAAATATACCCCAGATTGATTCCCATGGCCCCTACTGGGGTCCCAGCAGTCACCCAGCTGGCCAGGGTGAGGGGGGGGGGGGGGGGGCACCACCAGGCTTGGACCAGAGAAGCCACCATCCTGCTCCAACTACCTCAGAAAGGATGAGGCTCCTGGGGGAAGAGGATGGGGGAGGGGTGGATGTTGAATGGGGTCAGATAGGATTAAAAGGTCCTGTAAATCCTCTACAGTTTAAATGTGACTAGTGGTCAACTTCTTTCCTTTTTCTAAGGACGAGCCTTAAAACCTGTCTGCTGTCCATCCTAGAGATGACCCTGTTGACATTCAATATGTCGGGTTGTTTTCTGACAGCGAGATTGCATTTGGAGCTGCAGAAAAAGAGCATGCCAGGTCTGCGTGTGAATCGTCATCTATTCTGTGTTGAGCTGAATTCTCTTCTCTAGAGTGTTAGAATTGTTTAGTAGTTGCTGCATTTTCGCACACAACAGATGCTAAATTCCCAGTAACTTCTAGATATGGGGGAATCCTTTTCAATCCCAGCAACTGTAATGTAATGCTTACTGCAAACCAACACAGACACTGATCCCTAATCTTTTGCATGCATGCTTTGGGCTCTGGGCTCTCATTCTCTCTGACAAACTCCCTGCCTATATGCTATCGCTGAGTTCTGCTGACTTCTATCTACTGTAGACTGAATTCCCATCTAGGCTGTGTATCACAGAGAGAGCTAGATGTGAGGATTGATTGACTGGTGTGTTTGTGCTGAATTTGAGGCTCTGACACAGACACCCGATCCTGTCAGTCTGCTGTGTGATGGAACACTAACTACAATGCTGCTCTCTGCATTCTAACATCCAGACATTTTATCATTCCAACTAAATGAAGCAGAGCAGACTGACTGAGTCACTCCCTGTCAGACTGAGGCAGTGGTATATCTGATCTGCAGTATGGTAACTACACCTGACTGTCTGAGATCCTGTATTAGCTAATAAGACTTGTGAAGATTTAGCAGTTGGTGTAGAACCGTTACTGAGATCTTTCTCTATGGTTGTTCATGAGCCAAACAATGTTCTCACGTTTCATTGCTCCACAAAGATCACTCAACGGTGTGACAATGACCTCTGAGAATTTTTCTTTGGTCTCAGCCTCTCAGGAATAAACCTCAAAACAACAAGCCCAAGTGTGGCGTCTCTGCTTCAGCCAAAGGGCGTGCGAGACGAGGTGACACCGTGCTTCTGGAACCAGCGCAACGGTCGAGGCTTAATGCTACCCAGGTGCAGCTGTGCCCCTGAACTCTTTCAGATGCCCCCAAGATGCACCAGGTCAGCATGAGGAAATACCAGGCGAGCCAAGAGGAGGAGAAGAAGGGTAGAAGAGAAGAGAATAATAAAATGAGGGGAAGAGTGGAGGGAATGATAAATGAGAAGGCAATAGGAGAGGAGAAGAGTAGAAGAGAAGAGGGGAAGAGTGGAGGGAATGATAAATGAGAAGGCAATAGGAGAGGAGAAGAGTAGATAGACAAGGAGACGAAGAGTAAAGGGCAGATGAGCAGAGGAGAGACAGACAAGGAGACGAAGAGTAAAGGGCAGATGAGCAGAGGAGAGACAGACAAAGAGACGAAGAGTAAAGGGCAGAGGAGAGACAGACAAGGAGACGAAGAGTAAAGGGCAGAGGAGAGACAGACAAGGAGACGAAGAGTAAAGGGCAGAGGAGAGACAGACAAGGAGACGAAGAGTAAAGGGCAGAGGAGAGACAGACAAGGAGACGAAGAGGAAAGGGCAGAGGAGAGACAGACAAGGAGACGAAGAGTAAAGGGCAGAGGAGAGACAGACAAGGGACCACGCCAACTCAGCCACTGGCATCCAGCGTCTAGACTGGACCAAACCACTAGTTACTCAATAGTCATGCCATCCATCGGAGACAGACCGAGAGACAAGAGGGCTGCTGCTGCATGGTGAGGATTTAGAGGCTTGATGTAGTAACTGTACCATGGAATGCAGTAGCTTGCTGTGACATGTTGACGGATGGAATTTGTTGGTGTTTTATTAGGATCCCCATTAGCTGTTGCAAAAGCAGCAGCTACTCTTCTTGGGGTCCACATAAAACATGACATAATACAGAACATTAATAGACAAGGACAGAAAAAATAAATAAAAGGCACACGTAGCCTACATATCAATGCATCCACACAAACTATCTAGGTCAAATAGTGGAGAGGCGTTGTGCCGGGAGGTGTTGCTTTATCTGGGGGGGGTTTAAACCAGGTTTGCTGTTTATTTGAGCAATATGAGATGGGATGTTGTGCAACAAGGGCTCTATATAATACTGTATACTTTCTTGAATTTGTTCTGGATTTGGGGAAGATTAAAAAAAAATGTCTGGGGGGGGGTAAGTGTGTGTCAGACCTGTGTGTAAGTTGACTGTGCAAACAATTTGGGATTTTCAATTCATTAATGTTTCTGATGCTGTCAGCCACTCCTCAACTCTTAGCCAAGAGAGACTGGCATGCATAGTATTTATATCAGCCCTCTGATTACAATGAAGAGCAAGACGTGCCGCTCTGTTCTGGGCCAGCTGCAGCCTAACTAGGTCTTTCCTTGAAGCACTCGACAACACGACTGGACAATAATCAAGATAACACAAAACTATAGCCTGCAGAACTTGCTTTTTGGAATGTGGTGTCAAAGCAGAGCATCTCTTTATTAAATGACAGGAGGGAGGTAGGGGTGAGGGGGAAAGTGGTGTATGGGGATGATGTGATGTGGTAGAAATTGGTTGAGCTACTACACTTAGGATGCATGTCAATAGTCACATAGATAACATGTTGTCTTCAATGTGATGACAGGTATTGGAGGCTAGACTGATTCACAGGCCAGCCACAGAACTCCCGTGGAGTCTCAGCCCAGTGAGGTGTGTAGCGGGGCCGCAGCGGTAGCAGTATTAGAAGCCAGACGGTCGGTCAGTGAGGTGTGTGCGTGTGATCCGTGTTGTTCCCTATTTCCTGGGCTTTGAACAGCTGCCCTTTTGATACTTAATTTCCTTCAAGTCACCACACTACCCTCCCTGTCCCACCCTGCATTTAGACACAGCCAAAATAAGCAGGAGACCCCAGCATCTCTCTGAACACACACCCACCCTCCGTCCCACACACACACACACACCACTCCATCCCACTCACTCCCTCAAACACACGGCTCAAAACTATACCATTATATATGCGATAGATCTCACACACTGTTTACATCTAGTCCATGACTCTCCAACAGTCTATCTCTTCCTGTAGGACTACTGTAGGTTTGTCTCAGTACTGTATCCCTTCCTGTATTACTCTAGGTTTGTCTCAGTACTGTATCCCTGTCTGTATTACTGTAGGTTTGTCTCAGTACTGTATCCCTGCCTGTATTACTGTAGGTTTGTCTCAGTACTGTATCCCTGCCTGTATTACTGTAGGTTTGTCTCAGTGCTGTATCCCTGTCTGTATTACTGTAGGTTTGTCTCAGTGCTGTATCCCTGTCTGTATTACTGTAGGTTTGTCTCAGTACTGTATCCCTGCCTGTATTACTGTAGGTTTGTCTCAGTACTGTATCCCTGCCTGTATTACTGTAGGTTTGTCTCAGTACTGTATCCCTTCCTGTATTACTGTATCCCTGCCTGTATTACTGTAGGTTTGTCTCAGTACTGTATCCTTTCCTGTATTACTGTAGGTTTGTCTCTGTGTACGAGACTGACTGTGGGTTTGTAATACTGAACCTTACACTTCCCTTCTGAAACCTATATACACACACACACACACATTCTGACATCCGAAACCAAACTACAAACACAAAGCCATCATTTGTTAATATTTATATAATTTGTTAATATATCCGATCCTGGGTAAACTCTATTAGGCTACAAAACACACGTTTAACGGCAACAAAACAAACGGAATAGAGAGGCTTCGGGAACTGAGGGTTGAACACATCCTCATTCACTGCTCCATCACAACCCCACTTTTGCACAGCTGATGCTGGCTATTTAATTGGGAATTAAAGGGAAAGTTCCCTATTGGAAGGAGAAGCACTTTAATTGGGAATTAAAGGGAAAGCGCCCTATTGGAAGGAGAAGCACTATTTAATTGGGAATTAAAGGGAAAGCGCCCTATTGGAAGGAGAAGCACTATTTAATTGTGAATTAAAGGGAAAGCGCCCTATTGGAAGGAGAAGCACTATTTAATTGGGAATTAAAGGGAAAGTGCCCTATTGGAAGGAGAAGCACTATTTAATTGGGAATTAAAGGGAAAGCGCCCTATTGGAAGGAGAAGCACTATTTAATTGGGAATTAAAGGGAAAGCGCCCTATTGGAAGGAGAAGCACTATTTAATTGGGAATTAAAGGGAAAGTGCCCTATTGGAAGGAGAAGCACTATTTAATTGGGAATTAAAGGGAAAGCGCCCTATTGGAAGGAGAAGCACTATTTAATTGGGAATTAAAGGGAAAGTGCCCTATTGGAAGGAGAAGCACTATTTAATTGGGAATTAAAGGGAAAGTGCCCTATTGGAAGGAGAAGCACTATTTAATAGTGAATTAAAGGGAAAGTGCCCTATTGGAAGGAGAAGCTCTATTTAATTGGGAATTAAAGGGAAAGTGCCCTATTGGAAGGAGAAGCACTATTTAATTGGGAATTAAAGGGAAAGCGCCCTATTGGAAGGAGAAGCACTATTTAATTGGGAATTAAAGGGAAAGCGCCCTATTGGAAGGAGAAGCACTATTTAATTGGGAATTAAAGGGAAAGCGCCCTATTGGAAGGAGAAGCACTATTTAATTGGGAATTAAAGGGAAAGTGCCCTATTGGAAGGAGAAGCACTATTTAATTGGGAATTGAAGGGGAAGCGCCCTATTGGAAGGAGAAGCACTATTTAATTGGGAATTGAAGGGGAAGCGCCCTATTGGAAGGAGAAGCACTATTTAATTGGGAATTAAAGGGAAAGCGCCCTATTGGAAGGAGAAGCACTATTTAATTGGGAATTAAAGGGAAAGCGCCCTATTGGAAGGAGAAGCACTATTTAATAGGGAATTAAAGGGAAAGTGCCCTATTGGAAGGAGAAGCACTATTTAATTGGGAATTAAAGGGAAAGTGCCCTATTGGAAGGAGAAGCACTGAGACGGTTCAGAAAAATTCATGGCCGTCACAATATGTAGTGTTCCATGCAGGGCAGGCTACTGCAGGGTTACTTTGTCATAAATTGCTAGTGGCCAGCCTAGTCCCAGCTATGTCCTTCTGTCATTTAACAGTTGGTTTTTCATAATAGTTGACATTACTGTAATTGTCTATATTACTCACTTGGACAGATGCCCTGCCACAGACAGTTTTGAGCTGTGTGTGTATGATAGTCTTTATTTCAACAGAACTCTACTATCAATAGGAATTTGATCTGCTCCTTCTGGCTACTGTTCTATTCATCTGTAATAACAATACTGTATGTATCATCTTTCATAGCACCATCCCTGTCTGAAGCTCTGTGCTGACAAGTATGAGATGTTAGCATTATGTGAGTGAGGACCACATTAGTAGTTTTACCTGTCCTGTGTCTGTCCCAGTGTCTGATTTGAACATATGAATCCAAAGAGACTTTGGATTCACACACATGTTTTTCCTACTGACTGTGTGTGTGATGGAGCCAGGGGCGTAGTGTGTGTGTGTGTGTGTGTGTTGGTACTGAGGGACTGTGGCGCAGAACAACAACACAGAACAACATGTCTTATTGAGAGATGAAAGAGGAGGAGACATGTTGCTCTTGTTACCTCCCAGGAACACAACATTCCAAACCCTGTCCTCCTCTTTACCTGTCCTCCTCCCTCCCCTCTTCATTTCATTTCCACCTCTCAATCTTTTTGTCCTGTGTGAAATGGAAGATATTATTTTACACACACACACACCCTGAGATGTCTGTGGCATCTTGACCTCCCTGTTATCTGGTAGTACAACCCTGACCACATTCTATATCACTCCCAGATTCCAGCCCTCTTTCATGGTCCACACACACACACACACACACGTAACAGCTCATTTATGTCCTTGGTTGCTCCATTTACTTATTCTCTGTGAGGTATACTGTAGCTAATTACAGACACACATCGGTTATCAGACTTGTGTGTGTAGGCACGCAAATTCATGTGAGATGATGTTGGTTCTTTGAAGGGTACAGCGAGGACACACCATGGATGCCCATTCCGGGGTTTACATTTTTAAACGGCTACTAAAGACCATATTCAACTAATGACTTCCTCATTTCTACCAGTAAAACCTCTTCCATCTCCTTTTAGACTCTGGTCATTTAA
This sequence comes from Oncorhynchus clarkii lewisi, assembly GCF_045791955.1. Lineage (NCBI taxonomy): Eukaryota > Metazoa > Chordata > Actinopteri > Salmoniformes > Salmonidae > Oncorhynchus > Oncorhynchus clarkii. Next base: position 18,599,071 of record NC_092173.1, on the reverse strand, counting down.
GGGGAGCTGGGAAAACATCCGGGGAGGAGAACGACTGTTAGGTCTAGGGTCAGGCCTTGCCCTGGGCAACCCTTTAATGAAGTTATCAAGAGAATTGCGCAGCGGAGCGCTGTCTGTTTACCAAAGAAAAGGTCCCGGCGTTCACTTACCTTTGCTGTTCTCTGGTCTCTGTCCAATTCAATGTCCTCCCAAGTCAGTTTCAAAGGGAATGTCTTAGGAAAGTGCAAATGATGTTAAGTGTTTGACGAACAGCTTGATAGAATATGATTGATCAAATTGGTTTGATTTTAAACCTGGTCTGAAGAACGCTGTACAACTTGTTAGCCTATAGAGGAGTTGGTTGTTTATCAACAAAACCAATGCGTACGCAACTATGGGGCAAAACAGACTAGGTTGGCGTAGGTTGTTGACAACATGTAATATTTTGTTTCCAATGTTTATTAAAAAAAAATTGTACAGTGAGCACTTCTCTCAAACTCATCTTTACAGTTTTTGGTTAGCTAACTAGCTAGCAAATTGTAGCCATATTAGCATGGACATGACATCAGTCAAAAACACCTCAAAATATGACTTTTATCAAGAACATGATCGAACGAGCTGAATCGAGCCACTTACAATTAACCACATGGCAGTTTCTTGTCATTGTTGCTAGCTATCTGGCCATCCAGAACCATAACATCACACGGCCTTCAGTTACTGTATTTCAAGAAACTCTGGTATTTCAAGTGTTCTGGAATGCCCTCTACTGTTCCTCTATCATGGAAACAGGATTAAAGCTTTCCATGAGCAGAGAAGTAAATAGAATTCCCTAAGCATCTTACTGCAGTACAACGCTCTTCCTCTCCACAGTCAGACTTCTCTCCACCTGTTCTGTTCCACTGCTGTCACGACAACGGAAGACTGGCACCTGCCCCCTTGTGCCGCCCGGGCCATCTACGATATCTATTTAACCATGGAATGTGACCAGTTAGTGTTGAGTAGAGAATGACACCCAACTGGCAAGCCGTGTATAATTTATGGACAGAGTAAGTTAGACAGTCTGTGACTGAGGAGGAGGGTCTATAGAAGTTTACTGTGCACTGATTATAATTTTTTGTGCGTGTGTTTTGTCCCATGACCACAGGGGACAATAGAGTTACTGATTGTGTGTTAGGAATGACCGTTGGGTTTGGTCAATTGGGCATTCTTTATAACACAGCTCTGGATGCTAATGTAAAATGATAGTTGTAAAATTACAACTATTGCTTTGTCTTGTGACATTGTTCTCTCTCTGAATAGTTGTAGCATGAGTTGGCCTGGAGAGAGAGAGCCTGGCATTGCATAACATCACATCATAAGACAGACGGTGGGTGTCAACCACACATTACACAAACAAAGCAAACCTCATACTCATACATGACCAAGATTCCTGTGTGATACCAAGAAGCAGTTAAATATTTATTCTGTCACAATAAAACGAGGGAGATTTATGCATTAATAACAATTTGGGAAGTTTTTCTGTTCCAAAAACATCCCTGACTGTGAATATGGCCCCAGGTTGTTTTGGGACATCTTGCTATGCCAAGTTGAACGTCTTTGACTGAATGTAACATCTTTGGCTAAATTGAACTGATTTAACAGTTTCTTCTGTTTCACTTGGAGCTACCCACTAGCTATTCTTCTATGGATATTCCCAGAATATCCTTTGGCAGTGTTAAGTTATTTTGCCTTTGATGTGAGGCACAAAGCCTTCTGCTCTGCACTTCTCCCTCCCTCTCTGCCCTCCTAGACCATGACACTTTGGCTTTAAACGGCAGCTGTATAAGTGTGACAGTGAGGCAGATTTGGAGTGAATTAGCAAGATGGATTTTCTGCTTTCGTCTGCCTGCTCTACTTGGGCCGGGACTGGCTTGGCCCATCGTGCCAGGTCTGCTTGGGACTGGGAGAGAGACTTGCTCAAACTATAATGTCTGGACTTTAAACTATTAATAGAGTTAAAGCCTGAGAATTCAGACTGAGGTCAGCAACATTGAGATTCCTCCAGCAGCGCGAGAGAGGGAGGGAAAACCCACTCTTATATGATATGATGCATTTTTTAAATTGTTGAGTTATTTATACATGATAATGTTGTAGGAGACTTTTTGCAAGTAGGCAGAGAGAGCCCCTGCAACAATAGCTCCATAGACGAAAGACAACGGAATCCATACCGGTTCCACAAGTACTTCAGCCCACTAGCCCTCTGCAGTGGAAAGTACTTCAGCCCACTAGCCCTCTGCAGTGGAAAGTACTTCAGTCCACTAGCCCTCTGCAGTGGAAAGTACTTCAGCCCACTAGCCCTCTGCAGTGGAAAGTACTTCAGCCCACTAGCCCTCTGGAGTGGAAAGTACTTCAGCCCACTAGCCCTCTGCAGTGGAAAGTACTTCAGCCCACTAGCCCTCTGCAGTGGAAAGTACTTCAGCCCACTAGCCCTCTGCAGTGGAAAGTACTTCAGCCCACTAGCCCTCTGCAGTGGAAAGTACTTCAGCCCACTAGCCCTCTGCAGTGGAAAGTACTTCAGCCCACTAGCCCTCTGGAGTGGAAAATACTTCAGCCCATGTGTCCTCTGCAGTGGAAAATCTTCAGCCCACTAGCCCTCTGCAGTGGAAAGTACTTCAGCCCACTAGCCCTCTGCAGTGGAAAGTACTTCAGCCCACTAGCCCTCTGCAGTGGAAAGTACTTCAGCCCACTAGCCCTCTGCAGTGGAAAATACTTCAGCCCACTAGCCCTCTGCAGTGGAAAATACTTCAGCCTACTAGCCCTCTGCAGTGGAAAGTACTTCAGCCCACTAGCCCTCTGCAGTGGAAAGTACTTCAGCCCACTAGCCCTCTGCAGTGGAAAATACTTCAGCCCACTAGCCCTCTGCAGTGGAAAGTACTTCAGCCCACTAGCCCTCTGCAGTGGAAAGTACTTCAGCCCACTAGCCCTCTGCAGTGGAAAGTACTTCAGCCCACTAGCCCTCTGCAGTGGAAAGTACTTCAGCCCACTAGCCCTCTGCAGTGGAAAATACTTCAGCCCATGTGTCCTCTGCAGTGGAAAATACTTCAGCCCACTAGCCCTCTGCAGTGGAAAGTACTTCAGCCCACTAGCCCTCTGCAGTGGAAAATACTTCAGCCCACTAGCCCTCTGCAGTGGAAAATACTTCAGCCCACTAGCCCTCTGCAGTGGAAAGTACTTCAGCCCACTAGCCCTCTGCAGTGGAAAGTACTTCAGCCCACTAGCCCTCTGCAGTGGAAAGTACTTCAGCCCACTAGCCCTCTGCAGTGGAAAGTACTTCAGCCCACTAGCCCTCTGCAGTGGAAAATACTTCAGCCCACTAGCCCTCTGCAGTGGAAAGTACTTCAGCCCACTAGCCCTCTGCAGTGGAAAGTACTTCAGCCCACTAGCCCTCTGCAGTGGAAAGTACTTCAGCCCACTAGCCCTCTGCAGTGGAAAGTACTTCAGCCCACTAGCCCTCTGCAGTGGAAAATACTTCAGCCCATGTGTCCTCTGCAGTGGAAAATACTTCAGCCCACTAGCCCTCTGCAGTGGAAAATACTTCAGCCCACTAGCCCTCTGCAGTGGAAAGTACTTCAGCCTATGTGTCCTCAAAGGACGAAAATAAATCATGCCTTTATAATTTGAGGTGAGAGATTTTAAAGTGTGTGGGATGTGCCTTACTGTACCAAGCCAGTGGAGAGACTTTACAGATGAGATGGATTTCAAAGTGAGTGAGTTGATGTCCCTCTCAGAGCGTACTTATTGTGGAGTCTACTCACCTGTACTGTAACATGCCTGTGGAGAGACTTTACAGATGAGATGGATTTCAAAGTGAGTGAGTTGATGTCCCTCTCAGAGCGTACTTATTTTGAAGTCTACTCACCTGTACTGTACCATGCCTGTGGAGAGACTTTACAGATGAGGTGGATTTCAAAGTGAGTGAGTTGATGTCCCTCTCAGAGCGTACTTATTTTGGAGTGTACTCACCTGTACTGTACCATGCCTGTGGAGAGACTTTACAGATGAGGTGGATTTCAAAGTGAGTGAGTTGATGTCCCTCTCAGAGCATACTTATTTTGGAGTCTACTCACCTGTACTGTACCATGCCTGTGGAGAGACTTTACAGATGAGGTGGATTTCAAAGTGAGTGAGTTGATGTCCCTCTCAGAGCATACTTATTTTGGAGTCTACTCACCTGTACTGTACCATGCCTGTGGAGAGACTTTACAGATAAGGTGGATTTCAAAGTGAGTGAGTTGATGTCCCTCTCAGAGCGTACTTATTTTGGAGTCTACTCACCTGTACTGTACCATGCCTGTGGAGAGACTTTACAGATGAGGTGGATTTCAAAGTGAGTGAGTTGATGTCCCTCTCAGAGCGTACTTATTTTGGAGTCTACTCACCTGTACTGTAACATGCCTGTGGAGAGACTTTACAGATGAGGTGGATTTCAAAGTGAGTGAGTTGATGTCCCTCTCAGAGCATACTTATTTTGGAGTCTACTCACCTGTACTGTACCATGCCTGTGGAGAGACTTTACAGATAAGGTGGATTTCAAAGTGAGTGAGTTGATGTCCCTCTCAGAGCGTACTTATTTTGGAGTCTACTCACCTGTACTGTACCATGCCTGTGGAGAGACTTTACAGATGAGGTGGATTTCAAAGTGAGTGAGTTGATGTCCCTCTCAGAGCGTACTTATTTTGGAGTCTACTACTCACCTGTACTGTACCAAGCCTGTGGAGAGACTTTACAGATGAGATGGATTTCAAAGTGAGTGAGTTGATGTCCCTCTCAGAGCGTACTTATTTTGGAGTCTACTCACCTGAACTGTACCAAGCCTGTGGAGAGACTTTACAGATGAGCTGGATTTCAAAGTGAGTGAGTTGATGTCCCTCTCAGAGCGTACTTATTTTGGAGTCTACTCACCGGGTGGCCTAGAACCAAGCAAAATGCTTCCCTTTTTCGTGTGCTAAGGTATTTTGTAAGTGATCCCTAGCCTATATACATAAGGGGTTCCAATGTTTTTTTTTAAAGCAAGAAAAGGAAGCTAGGCTTGAACTAACCCCAGTACTTTGTGTCATGTTAATTATTATATCTGACGGTGGAGCTTAGCACCTCTAAGACCCTGTCGATTTTCCATTGTCGGTTGGTAAGAAAATATGACAGATCTGGAACTGAAAATCATGATTGTTGGCAGACTGTTTGAACATCCAACTTAATCCCTTTTAACCTGTCCAAAAACAGCTTGTTAAAACACATTTCATTTTAATAATGGAAAGAAAAACACTTGTAGACACCCTCCGATCTAACTGCTGTAACTTCCCTCTCATTACCAGACGTTTGACAGACAAGTAGTTGTTTAATCTTAGAGGGATGGTATGTCATTTATTTCGCTGTCTAAAATTAGTTCTGGTTCTCTTTATCTGTTGACCTGCTGTTAGAACCTGGATGAATTGCTTCATTTATCTGGCTATGAACAGTGTTATGCTAATAAGACAAGGGTTTCTTTATCAGCATTCTTCTACTGGAAATGTGAATACTGACAGAATACAGACAAACAGACACTCGTAGCCAGACAGACCCCGTACTGACTATACATGCACATTTAGCATGGGAGCGTGACCTTTTGAATTAGCTGGTTGAATCAGACATGCATGCACTCCACACACACAATACATAATTCATTAAGATGAAATGGAGAATGTGCGAGAAAGGAAGAAGGCACAGAATGTGAGGGAAAGAGATTGCACGTTTAGCACACACACATATACCAGCAAGACCTTTCTGTTTTCAGTGGTTCCTCATGGTTTTATATCCGTGTCTGAGAGCTCTGTGTTCTCTGGTCAGATGGCCTGTTCTGATCTTTACGTACCATATTAGTTCATTCACCATTTGGCTCAACGACCTCCCAGTTACAGCAACCACAATCCACTTAAAGCAGGATCCAGTGCAACTGTGGGATGCAGACTGTACATACAGTTGAAGTCGGGAGTTTACATACACTTAGGTTGGAGTCATTAAAACTTGTTTTTCAACCACACCACAAATTTCTTGTTAACAAACTATAGTTTTGGCAAATCGGTTAGGACATCTACTTTGAGCATGACACAAGTCATTTTTCCAACAATTGTTTACAGACAGATTATTTCACCTATAATTCACTGTATCACAATTCCAGTGGGTCAGAAGTTTACATACACTAAGTTGACTGTGCCTTTGCTTGGAAAATTCTTGAAAATGATGTCATGGCTTTAGAAGATTCTGATAGGCTATTTGACATAATTTGAGTCAATTGGCGGTGTACCTGTGGATGTATTTCAAGGCCTACCTTCAACCTCAGTGCCTCTTTGCTTGACATAATGGGAAAATCAAAAGAAATCATCCAAGACCTCAAAAAATTGTAGACCTCTACAATCTGGTAGATCCTTGGGAGCAATTTCCAAATGCCTGAAGGTACCACGTTCATCTGTACAAACAATAGTACACAAGTATAAACACCATGGGACCACGCAGCCATCATACCGCTCAGGAAGGAGACACGCTCTGTCTCCTAGAGATTAATGTACTTTGGTGCGAAAAGTGCAAATCAATCCCAGAACAACAGCAAAGGACCTTGTGAAGATGCTGGAGGAAACCGGTACAGAAGTATCTATATCCACAGTAAAACAAGTCCTATATCGACATAACCTGAAAGGCCACTCAGTAAGGAAGAAGCCACTGCTCCAAAACCGCCATAAAGCCAGACTACGGTTTGCAACTGCACATGGGGACAAAGATCGCACTTTTTTGAGAAAGGTCCTCTGGTCTGATGAAACAAAAATATAACTTTTTGGCCATATTGACCATCGTTATTTTTGGAGGAAAAAGGGGGAGGCTTGCAAGCCGAAGAACACCATCCCAACCGTGAAGCACGGGGGTGGCAGCATCATGTTGTGGGGGTGCTTTGCTGCAGGAGGGACTGGTGCACTTCACAAAATAGATGGCATCATGATTATGTGGATCGATTGAAGCAACATCTCAAGACATCCAGTCAGGAAGTTAAAGCTTGGTCGCAAATGGGTCTTCCAAATGGACAATGACCCCAAGCATACTTCCAACGTTGTGGCAAAATGGCTTAAGGACAACAAAGTCAAGGTATTGGAGTGGCCATGACAAAGCCCTGACCTCAATTCTATAGAACATTTCTGGGCAGAACTGAAAAGGTGTGTGTGAGCAAGGACCTGACTCAGTTACACCAGCTCCGTCAGGAGGAATGGCCCAAAACATGCACCTCTGGAACGGTCGTTAAGACACTAACATCTTACAGACGGTAGGCAATTAAGGTCAGTTATTAAATCTTAGGACACTAAAGAGGCCTTTCTGCTGACTCTGAAAAACACCAATAGAAAGATGCCCAGGGTCCCTGCTCATCTACGTGAACGTGCCTTAGGCATGCTGCAAGGAGGCAAGAGGACTACAGATGTGGTCAGGGCAATAAATTGCAATGTCCGTACTGTGAGACGCCTAAGACAGCGCTATAGGGAGACAGGACGGACAGCTGATCGTCCTTGCAATGGCAGACCACGTGTAACAACACCTGCACAGGATAGGTACACACCTGCGGGACAGGTACAGGATGGCAACAACAACTGCCCGAGTTACACCAGGAACGCACAATGCCTCCATCAGTGCTCAGACTGTCCGCAATAGGCTGAGGGTGGCTGGACTGAGTGCTTGTAGGCCTGTTGTAAAGCAGGTCCTCACCAGACATCACCGGCAACAACATCGCTTATGGGCACAAACCCACCATCGCTGGACCAGACAGGACTGGCAAAAAGTGCTCTTCTCTGTCTAGTCGCGGTTTTGTTTCACCAGCGGTGATGGTCGGATTCGCGTTTATCGTCAAAGGAATGAGTGTTACATTGAGGCCTGTACTCTGGAGTGGGATTGATTTTGGAGGTGGAGGGTCCGTCATGGACTGGGGCGGTGTGTCACAGCATCATTGAACTGAACTTGTTGTCATTGCAGGCAATCTCAACGCTGTGTGTTACAGGGATGATATCTTCCTCCCTCATGTGGTACCCTTCCTGCAGGCTCATCCTGACATGACCCTCCAGCATGACAATGCCACCAGCCATACTGCTCATTCTGTGCTTGATTTCCTACAAGACATGAATGTCAGTGTTCTGCCATGGCCAGCGAAGAGCCCGGATCTCAATCACATTGAGCACGTCTGGGACCTGTTGGATCGGAGGGTCTTGGCTAGGGCCACCCCCCCTCCCACAGAAATGTCCTGGATCTTGCAGGTACCTAGGTGGAAGAGTAGGGTAACCTCTCATCGCAAGAATGGGCAAATCTGCTGCAGTCCATGTGGAGGAGATGCACTGCAGTACTTAATGCAGCTGGTGGCCACACCAGATACTGACTGTTAATTTTGATTTTGACCCCTCACCCCTTTGTTCAGGAACACATTATTCCATTTCTGTTAGTCACATGTCTGTGGAACTTGTTCAGTTTATGTTTCAGTTGTTGAATCTTATGTTCATACAGATATTTACACGTTAAGTTTGCTGAAAATAAGCGCAGTTGACAGTGAGAGGATGTTTCTTTTTTTCCTGAGTTTACATACATACATGCATGCACACACTGAGTGCACAGTTTATTAGGTACACCCATCTAGTACGTGGTCGGACCCCCCTTTGCCTCCTGAACAGCCTGAATTATTTGGGGCGTTCTACAAGGTGTTGAAAACATTCCACAGGGATGTTGGTCCGTGCTGACCAATTGTTGGTACGTGCTGGTACATTCATGCTGCGAACAGCCTGTTCCATCTCACCCCAAAGATGCTGTATTGGGTTGAAGTCTGAGAACTGTGCAGTGCACTCAAGTAAACTGAACTCATGTTCCAGGCAATGTTTTTCCTAACCTCAGTTGTCCACTGTTGGAGATCGCGTGCCCACTGGAGACGCTTTGTGTTTTTAGCCGATAAGCGTGGAACCCGCTCTGGGGCGTCTAATGCGATAATCCATCCATGACAAGGATCGATGAGTTATGAGTTCCGAGATTTAATTTTACACACCACTGTTGTACTGCGCCGTTATTTGCCTGTTTGTGGCCAGTCTGTTAGCTTGCACGATTCTTGCCATTCTCCTTCGACCGCTCATTAGCAAGCTTGGACACACCTACTCATTCCAGGGTTTCTTTATTTGTACTACTTTCTATATTGTAGAATAATAGTGAAGACATCAAAACTATGAAATAACACGTAGTAACCAAAAAAAGTGTTAAACAAATTAAAATATATTTTATATTTGAGATTCTTCAAAGTAGCCACCCTTTTGCCTTGATTACAGCTTTGCACAATCTTGGAATTCTCTCAACCAGCTTCAGGAGGTAGTCACCTGGAGTGCATTTCAATTCAAATGTGTGCCTTGTTTTTTTAACCTTTTATTTAACTAGGCAAGTCAGTTAAGAACAAATTATTATTTACAATGACGGCCTAGGAATGGTGGGTTAGCTGCCTTGTCCTGGGGCAGAACGACAGATTTTTACCTTGTCAGCTCTGGGATTCGATCTAGCAACCTTTTCGGTTACTGGCCCAACACTCTAACCACTTGGCTTCCTGCCACCCTATGGGACTCCCAATCACGGCCGGATGTGATGCAGCCTGGATTTTGTTAATTTCAATTTTGGAATTTCAGTCCTTCTTAATTCCGTTTGAGCCAATCAGTTGTGTTGTGACAAGGTAGGGGAGGTATACAGATTCTAGCCCTATTTGATAAAATACCAATTCCATATTATGGCAAGAGCCGCTCAAATAAGTAAAGAGAAATGACAATCCATCATTACTTTAACACATGAAGGTCAGTCAATCCAGAAAATGTCCAGAAAGTTTCTTCAAGTGTAGTTGCAACAACCATCAAGCGCTATGATGAAACTGGCTCTCATGAGGACCACCACAGGAAAGGAAGACCCAGGGTTACTTCTGCTGCAGAGGATAAGTAACAATATAGCCTCAGTATACTATTTATATGCTCCATATGTTTATGGTACTGCTGCTGTATGTGTGGAGATGGAAATTGAGGAGGTTGTGGTTAGAGTAGGCCTAGTATAGATGATATGTACAGGCCCAGGTCTCCTCTCTCTCTCTCTCTCTTTATTTTACTCTCTCACACACACACACACTCTCTTACTCTCTCCCACACTCTCCACCCCTCTCAACCTCCATCCTACACTCCTCTCTTTTGCCCAGGGTAATCGAGCTTCCATCCCTGTGTGGTCTTGCCTGTAAAGGAGTGGTGGAGTTAAAACAGCCTCCATAGAAAAACAGTCCACAAGGACATACAGTATAATGTAATGGATATAAACAGTAGTTTAGCTGGAGGCTTTCTCTGTCACAGGCTCCATGTCGCAACTTTTTTCACTTTCGTTGTCTGTGTGTCCTCTCTGTAGTCAGGCCTTTTCTTGGACCCAGATAGGAAACTCTTCTTATCTACTGCAGTCTGTGTAACTTGTTTAATAGAGGGGTTTCTTAGGGGACAGGCTGAATTTAATTGATCTAATAATGAATTTAGAGAGATTCTTTGCTTTTCAATGAAGGGATGATGCAGGTGTAGAAAAAAATATGAAAGAGAGGGACATGGAGAAAGAGCAGAACCTTGAACAAGTTAACAGAGCTGGTTCATGAATGTGTGTACGAAACTGACGGTCACAGACCCAGCCCAACCCTCACCCATGCTCTCCCCCTCAGACTGTGTGTGTGTGTGTCCTCAATGCCCTCTTCCACTCCCACGTTTGGGGTGATCCAGCACAGAGCTCACACACACACACACACACACACAAACCAGTGGCACCATGACCCACTTCTCAGGTCACTGTGGATCTTTTCCAATCAGTTGAGCCTCCATCTCAATAAAAAGGTTGCCATGACAGCCACTGACCCCTTGGCAGGCGAGTGGCTGGCCGCTAGTCAGAGCAAGGGTTTGGGGACTGCTTTGGATGTCATCAAAGGTCCTGCTTGGAACCAATGTCTATGCTTTGATACTCACTTGGAAAATCAACTGTTCCAGACCTTTTTAAAGAAAGGATGTATTTTCTAACTAAAAGTTTAATTGACTTGAAAGCTTAATGAGAGTCAGTATATCAGTCTATCATTCAGCCAGTTGGAGTTTCTCTGTGCTTGATAGACACTGATCTATCTGATAAGCAGTGAGTCACTGAAGTTGAGATCTTATACTCTGAGAAGGTTGATGTCTTAAGCTTTTACTGACAGAGATCTAATCATAGGCTATTTATTTTATTTTACACGTATGTAGTTGGACGGACCCTCTTTTGGCCCCCTGGGCCCTAATTATTGTGCATGTATGGCTTTTCCCCCTGGAGGTGTGTAAATGTCACCCTCTATGTGGTCCTGTTGAATGTCAGGCTTCTTGCTGGCTCCTCTCCTTCTACTGGTGCACTGTAATACCTCTATAAGTGTGTGTGTGTGTGTGTGTGTGTGGTAAGTGTTCAATCTCTCTCTCACATTCTGTGCCCTTTTGCCTTCTTCCTTTCTCTCACTTTCTCTGTTTCGTCTTAATAAATTATTAATTGAAGAAAACGTTGACGACATAGTGCATGGATTGTAAAAGCTGATTGATGAACAACAAGCACAAGTGAAATGTATTTACGTAAGACATGGCACACACACAGTCATTTCAGGGTACAGTTTGAGAGTTTTGCTGAAAGAGCTAATGGGCGTTATACTGACTATCAAGAGTGTTCTCACTAACCCTGTAGGAAGAGTGTTTCACTGTCCTGTAGGATAACAGTCCTAATGTTGGAAACAAGCAGTCTTATGTTGTCACCCAGAATCACACGTTTCTTTAACAAGCTATAGCACACGTTACATACAGTCGTTTTTTTAAAGGACCACATAGTTTAGTCTGCTTTGTGTTTTCCTTTTTGCCAAGGAAAATTGGGTATCGCAATACTGGTATCGTGACAACCCTACTGTCCTGTGTGTGTGTGTTCGTGTGTGTGGTTGTGAGTGCGTGCGTGCAAGGGAGAGAGACTGGTGTGTATGAGTGAGGCCATGACCAGGCAGGCCTGAGTAAATACCATCATGCCCCACTGCATGTACCCAAACAGGGCCTCTGTTGTACCAGACCAGTTAGCTCAACAAACAAACTGGAGGTGAGGTGACGGGGCTCTGCCCAGATCTACAACCACAGTAGTCGACCACGGAGTGTGATGTATTAGCAGTGTCTGGTGTCCCCGGTCCTCAAAAACACCACTTTATTACCGTGTCACGTTGTTTCTGCAGTTCATCCAGGCTGTATCACAACCGGCCGTGATTGGGAGTTCCATTGGCCGCCGCACAATTGACCCAGCGTCATCCAGTTTTGGCGGAGTAGGCCGTCATTGTAAATAATAATTTGTTCTTAACTGACTTGCCTAGTTCCATAAAGGTTACAGAAAATAAACAAGTAAACTATACTACCAGAGTTTAGAGTGGGATCAGCTGAAGCAAGAAGAACCATTGTTCAATATCTCAACCATTTTAACGATTGGTCTTCAACCCACATTTTTTTGTTTAGTTTATTAATTTGACCGTTTAAAAAAAACAAGCACACATAAAACTTGAAAAAGCCATACATGCACATTAACAAAATCATAGAGGATAACGCACAATGAAGTCTGGGACTTTTTTCTCATTGTGGTCCTCTTGAGACAAGATGGCTAGACAAGATCCAACACAGTATGGCAGAGAAATAATAAAACAAAAACATATATTTCAAGGAATGCCGTGTTATCGTTTAACCAGGTCTTTCAACTCACTACCATGACATCATTGGCTATCTATGCCCGCTCCTACATTAAGTGGAAAAACCTGTCTATAGGTAACTGTCTATAGGTAACTGTTCTGTGTTGGATTAAAGAGTCAACCTGAAAATCATTGGACATCTGCAACTGACTTTCCACACAAGGGTTGAATCCTCATGCATACCTTGACCTTTCCCACAAATCAAGCATTGATGTAAATGTGGATATGTCAGGATTATGCATGGCGATATGGAGATCAGGGTAGGATTTGACCCTGAAGTTATTGTATCTGTGTACTTTCCTCAGACAGACCCTCCTATAGTCCTTCTCTCTAGCTCTGTATCTAAGCATGGAGATCACAACATAATATTTGACAGTGGACCGACCCTAAGGTTATTGGTGGATGGTCGTGTGTAGTTTCCTCCTTCCTCCGGTAGCCCCGCTCTCTCCTTCCCTGTAGCCACATTCGCAGTCTACTCTGCCTGGAGTTCCCAGCTTCTGATGGAATTTCCTGAAGTCTATTGTACTGGGGAAAGCTTGATCTCTCATCCCAGAGCTTTCCCTCTCTTTCCTTTTCACTCACACTCTCTCCCCTCTGTTTTTTTTTCTCTCTCTCCCTCCCCTTTTTTCCCCCCGAATTGCTCTCTCTCCCCTCTGTGTTTTTCTCTCTCACTCCTGATGTGTAGGCAGCTTGATTTCCTACAGCTCTAGCTGGGCAATTTAAGTCATTTGTTTTTGCGCAATATTCCAAATTCCTGTATTGCAGAATCTAGTTTTTGTTTGTTTTTATGAGCATTTGTCTGCTTGTTCTCATGTTGTCTTTTTGGTCTCGTTCACTCCTTCTGTGCTGTGCACCTTCCCATTTACACCAGAGATCTGTATATACTGTCGATGCTCATGTCTCCGCCCTAGAATTGGGAGACGTTGTCCCAAAGGTGGGAACGCAGGCGACCAAGCTTAGGTTAAAAATAAGCACATAGAAACGCATTGGGCTTATTTTGGACAGATTCGCCTCTTTTCTACAAAGCCCCTCCCCTACCACTCACAACAACAAAGATGAGAGATCACTTCTTCCTCTCTGACAAACGGTTTCAACTCGCTATTTGCATTTGAGGTTTGGTCCAACAGCATCGGTCATATGGACACCAAAAACATTGAGACATTATTTTACTGCAATAAGAGGAGATGTGAACCTTTCGAACCATACCCTGTTTATGTTTCAACTCCTCACATTTCAGGAAGAGCAGACACTACTAAAACAGATAATAAACAATAAACATTGATTCTGGAAAATGAGTGCTCAGTTTGTCATGCGTGCATTATGGTACCACGTATTGCTAGTAGCATTTTAGTAAAATAAATATCGTTATGCTAGCTGTTTAGTCTATGTTTTATAAATGTGCAATAAGCATAAAACAATTGATAGAAGGAATTGGCAACTCGTTCTCATTCTGAGAAATAAGGCAGGCCACTTGATTTCAAGCTGGCATGCTGTTCAAACAGTTGGAGACGGACAGACGGTTGTGTTCATAACAATTCAACTGTTTTGCCTTGTTAGCTGAATTTAGATCTTGTGAAATTATACCTAGATCCAAGTTGGTTAATATTAGCTGGGTACTCACTAGCACATGGACTTGTGCTTGAGAGATTATTTGAGACCGGTGGTAATTTTCCACAATGCCTGCTACATTATTAGTGAATATGCATTATGTATGGTTCTGGTTAAATCTGTTACAAAAAAAGCATTTTTATAGAAGACCTGAAAGACAGATCAGTGACTGCTGCTGCTGCTGCAAAAAAGCAGGTATAACTATTTTGATAAAATGACATTATTAGTGGGTCTTATGGTTGTGGAAGGAATATATTCAGCTGAGGTATAATTACACAAGCTCAGAATTCATTGGATTATTGCTGACTGTTTAAATGCAGTGGATTTGATATGTAATTGGACCACAAAGCTTATTTAGAGAAAATGTATATATTTTTTAATCTAGATATATATATATATATATATTGAATCCCCCATAGTTTTGAAAAAAAGAGATGAGTTTTGGGCCATATCGCCAAGTGTGTGTGTGTGTGTGTGTGTGTGTGCGCACCGCATACATGCTCGCTCATGATAGATGCAGAAGATTCCTGGAGCGGCTCACTGTCCCTGTTGGCAATCTGTAGCATGGTAAGTACTAGCCTGCTTTCTGTTGGCCAGCAAGAGGGAGCTTCAGCTAAACTAGGCTACAGGAGGGGGGGGGGGGGGGGGGCAGGTGCTGCAGCAGCTATTCAACCTGCAGCTGTTTATTATAGAGGGCATGAGACAAAGCTAGCTCTGACCTATTAGCTGAAAAGATGTCTGTATCTGGTAGTCTGGCTTGACATCTGGTTAACTGCTCGTTTCTGTCTGCGATGCATTCAGCCTGCCTATCAGCAGGGAACAGGACCATGCTGAAGTGTGGAACTAGAACCTAATGTGTACCATATATAGCTTGTGTGTCACAATATGACTGGTCAGTCTCTGTTGTGGGTACTTGTTTTAAAAACAAGGTCAAATGGACATTGTTAATTTGCAGCTACCTGATTGTTATATGGCAGTCTGATGACTGATTGGAGGTTTTAGTGCAGGAGCTGATAACTTGGTATGCTTGAGGGTCTGTGCGTGGGGGAATTTTACGTAGATTCATGACCACTACAGATGCCAAGTTTTCAAGTGTTGTCTATGAATGCCCTATAAAGCCTTTATAAGTTGTAAAATTGTTTCAAGTGTAACGTGTGTTTCTCTGCTAGAGTGTGTTGGTTGGCATGCATTCTTTGCATGTGTGTTTTTCCAAATGGCTTTTTGTGTATTTGTTCTCTGATGTTATAGGAGTGGAATGGTCTACTGTAGATGTTAGTTTACTGATGGGCTGATGAGGAAAACGTGACTGAGGAAGTTGGAAAATTAGCCTTGGTCCAAATGAACGACCCGGCCAGGCCAAAGATGTGCCTCCCTAGAGGACCCCATACGCCTACTGTGGGTAAAAGTTGCACAAAAGTAATAGGCCAAATTACCATTAGCATTATATGAATCTGCAAGTTCAGCAATGTCTGAAGAATGCACATAGAAAACAATCCAAGCATGCAAACTCCTCTGGGTACAGGTCAGGATATTGCTTGTCCAGTCACAATATATATGAGCAAGACTTTAACAACCAATTGACTTCTGGCTAGGGTCATAAGCTTGGGATAATGTTCCAGTTGGTTAGTCACAGGTGAAGCCCAGACTCCAGATGTTATGACTGTTCCCCAGTGAAGGCTTAGCAGGCCAATACCCTGAGGTCTTTAGCACCTGACTTACAGCTGAAATGTCGTTGCTCTGTCTTAAGTCAAAGACCCTGGAGTCTCTACTACATGTCTGAGCCTGGTGTCTTTACTAAGACTCTGTGACTACATAAAGGTCAGGGGAGGATTGGACTTGAGACCTGTTGCTTATTATGCTAACAGCTTCATAATGGCTGTCGCTGGGGGGGGAGAGAGAGAGACGTACATCTTGTGGTGTCTGACCTGTCAATCACACAAGCCAGGAGTCTGTGTTCGTGCGTGCGTGTAATGTCTGACCTGTCAATCATTAACTCCAACAGCCTCATCACAGGCTGAGGAACGTCACTCACATTGTTATGGACAAAACCCCCGGTCGCCTGGGAGAGGAACCATGAATGGACTCAGTCGCTTGGCAGATGAGCCAGGAGGGGCGTCAGGAAGCTGGAGGTCGGAGGTCAGAGGGAATGAGTGACCAGTTCAAAACAAGATGGACAACGGATGTCACACCTCTTATACTTGACAAATCAGTTATTGGATGCAGATTTGGCTGTAATTTTATTAGGGACTGGGTGAGTCTGTGCTAATGAGTCTACATGACTTTGTGTTAAATGGAGGTAGCTGTGCAACTGAATATTGTGTGACTAGAAATCAGTCACATTATGAGCTCGTGTTAGGCTAGTCATTGAGCAGTTCAGCCCATTGAGCACATACATTTTACTGTTTAGATGAAGGAGCATATCATTATTAGCACTTGTTTAGTATTTCTATGAAATGCTGTGAGCTAGCAGCAGTTGGTTTGAGTCAGAAGAGCTCTTATGGAGTGTTTAGAGAGGCAGAGACTGAGCTTTTCAAGTTCTCTAATCTCAGCATCTGTTTTGGTTCTGCCCTGTTCTTATCCGGGGGAAGTGTGTGTCTGCTTGTGTACATGCGTGTGTATGTGTGCGTTCAAGACTTTGCACATCTCTACTACTAGGCTGTAGCATTCAAACACCAGAGCCAAATCACTACTAGGCTGTAGAATTCAAACACCAGAGCCAAATCACTACTAGGCTGTAGCATTCAAACACCAGAGCCAAATCACTACTAGGCTGTAGCATTCAAACACCAGAGCCAAATCACTACTAGGCTGTAGCATTCAAACACCAGAGCCAAATCACTACTAGGCTGTAGCATTCAAACACCAGAGCCAAATCACTACTAGGCTGTAGCATTCAAACACCAGAGCCAAATCACTACTAGGCTGTAGCATTCAAACACCAGAGCCAAATCACTACTAGGCTGTAGCATTCAAACACCAGAGCCAAATCACTACTAGGCTGTAGCATTCAAACACCAGAGCCAAATCACTACTAGGCTGTAGCATTCAAACACCAGAGCCAAATCACTACTAGGCTGTAGCATTCAAACACCAGAGCCAAATCACTACTAGGCTGTAGCATTCAAACACCAGAGCCAAATCACTACTAGGCTGTAGCATTCAAACACCAGAGCCAAATCACTACTAGGCTGTAGCATTCAAACACCAGAGCCAAATCACTTTCATCTCCAAACCAAGTATATCCTCACGTTGGAACTCAATATTATATGAACGGATATGAACTTTTGTCTTATTTTTGCCTTTTACTTTGATTTCTCTGGCCTTACTTAGTGTACTATATGAGGAAATACAGTGTTGTTCACCACTAGAAGGCAGGCATTCCAAACAGACTGAGGCCCCTTCCTGAGAGAGAACCTACCATTAGGTGTATTTCTATTCTCTGTGCCTGTTAACCAAAATCCCAGCGGACATTCAGTCTTCCTGTGAAAGGAAATGGTTTTCATTTTCAATGTGGGTGCACATGCATGTTTGTGTGCTGTATTATTTAGGGTTGGGTGATATTTTGGATTACCTATTCTATTCTATTGTAGAAGAAGTCATCCAACCCTAAATAATATAGCACACAAACATGCATGTGCACCCACATTGAAAATGAAAACCATTTCCTTATCTTCGTATGGTGAAATAATTAATCTTAGTTAATTCATTTAGACTTAATTTTCAACATATTGATAGAGCCTAACTGATAAAACTGAGCCATTTTGATTTGTAAAGTTCAAATAAAGTGTAGTCTTGTATTTCAAGATACATCGTCTTGCACTTCACAATATATCGTCAATGTCAAATATCACAATATTCAATTGAATCATATGTCGGACCAACCCTCATATTATTACATTATCTTGCATATCACAGGCTGTTACCATCATTGTCTATAGGAGGGCTGTTCAATTCCAGTCCTGAAGGGCCGAAACTGTTTTTACCTGCTAGTTAATTGCACTCACCTGGTGTCCCAGGTCTGAATTAGTCCCTTATTAGAAGGAGAGGATGAAAACCAGAAGTGTTTTGGCCTTCCAGGAACAACATTGAACAGCCCTGGTCTACAGACAAGGGATCTATTCTACGTCGTGCCCACAGATTCCATTCTAATATATACATGTTCTTCCTGTCTCCTTTTGGAGTGTCCTTCTTAAAAGCCTTTCTTCCATTCTAGAGCTGACTGCCTGTCTTGTAAAAATGGAAATGAGAGATAGTAGTAGTCTATGTAGTCAATGTGTTGATTCACTGGAAGATGCTGCTAGCACAGCAGAGGCCCAGACACACTGGCCCAGACACACTGGCCCAGACAGACAGACGACGTCAAGGGACAAGGTGTGGCTCTGAATCCTAAACTATTTTTGTGTGCAGTGGCAAGACACAAAACACTGCCAGGGATTCTTATCTGTTCCTCTTGGAGATCCACAATGTGGGATGAGTTTAGTAGACAGAACACCTTTTGAAGCAAAGGGAAACGGGTGGTACTACCTGAGTTTGTCCAATAAGAACACAGATGTTCATTTTCCGTTCCAAACCGCTTTACTACGGACCTACAGTGTGATTTGTAGTTTATTCAAGTACCCCTGCATGCCTAATTCTAATTGAAGGTGAGAAAGCCAATAAAGTGGTAATAAGCACTTCATAATGTTGTAGTAAGGACCTCACCTGCCCCCCGACGGGCCGGGCCTTCAGCAGACTAATCTGGGCTCATCTCTCCGCTCTCTCTAATGACATAATGGGATAATCGGTGAGAGGATACACTGAGGGATGGGTGCTGGCCATATGAGCAGAGAGAACAACATTCAGAATAGAGAAACACGAGTGCAGATTCCCTCTCCAGACGTATTTGATCATAACTAGGCTACTGTACGTCTAGCTGAGCATCCGTCTTTCCATGCTGCTGTGTAATAGGCCAGGGTGACTGGTACTTTGCAGAGTTGCTTTGCTGCTGAGCTGGATACTGGTCCTGGAAAACATGTTTTTAATAAGAGTGCTTTAGTAGGGATTGGGTGACCCACGAATACGATGAGGTATTCAATGAGATATGTGTGGCCAGACAGAAAAAGCCAGCATGCTGGGTCAGCAGGTACAACCTCCACTTATGACAGGGATGAGATGAATATGTATAGTGGCAAGAAAAAGTATGTGAACCCTTTGGAATGTCTGCAAAAATTGGAAATCAAATTTGATCTTCATCTAAGTCAAAAATCTTCATCTAAGTAACACAAAAACTATTGTATTTTTCTTGTCTATATTGAATACATCATTTAAACATTCACAGTGTAGGTTTTAAAAAAGTATGTGAACCCCTAGGCTAATGACTTCTCCAAAAGCTAATTGGAGTCAGGAGTCAACTAACCTGGAGTCCAATCGATGAGACAAGATTGGAGATGTTGGTTAGAGCTGCCTTGCCCTATAAAGAAACACTCACAAAATTAGAGTTTGCTATTCACAAGAAGCATTGCCTGATGTGAACAATGCTTCAAACAAACATCTCAGAATACCTAAGATTAAGAATTGTTGTCACGGCTGGCTGAAGGACTGGACCAAGGTGCAGCATGGTAAGCAGTGTATCTGTCACGGCTGGCTGAAGGACTGGACCAAGGTGCAGCATGGTAAGCAGTGTATCTGTCACGGCTGGCTGAAGGACTGGACCAAGGTGCAGCATGGTAAGCAGTGTATCTGTCACGGCCGGCTGAAGGACTGGACCAAGGTGCAGCATGGTAAGCAGTGTATCTGTCACGGCTGGCTGAAGGACTGGACCAAGGTGCAGCATGGTAAGCAGTGTATCTGTCACGGCCGGCTGAAGGACTGGACCAAGGTGCAGCATGGTAAGCAGTGTATCTGTCACGGCCGGCTGAAGGACTGGACCAAGGTGCAGCATGGTAAGCAGTGTATCTGTCACGGCCGGCTGAAGGACTGGACCAAGGTGCAGCATGGTAAGCAGTGTATCTGTCACGGCCGGCTGAAGGACTGGACCAAGGTGCAGCATGGTAAGCGTACATTTTCTTTTTATAAAAAATGACGCAGACAAAACAATGAACAAAACCAAACCGTGAAGCTTTGGGCTATGTGCCCTGAACAAAGACAAACCGTGAAGCTTTGGGCTATGTGCCCTGAACAAAGACAAACCGTGAAGCTTTGGGCTATGTGCCCTGAACAAAGACAAACCGTGAAGCTTTGGGCTATGTGCCCTGAACAAAGTCAAACCGTGAAGCTTTGGGCTATGTGCCCTGAACAAAGACAAACCGTGAAGCTTTGGGCTATGTGCCCTGAACAAAGACAAACCGTGAAGCTTTGGGCTATGTGCCCTGAACAAAGTCAAACCGTGAAGCTTTGGGCTATGTGCCCTGAACAAAGTCAAAGTTAACTTCCCACAAAACAGGTGGGTGAAAAGGTATGGTTCTCAATCAGAGACAACGATAGACAGCTGTCCCTGATTGAGAACCATACCAGGCCAAGACATAGAAATACAAAACATAGAATAAAGACATAGAATGCCCACCCTAGTCACACCCTGGCCTAACCAAAATAGAGAATACAAAGCCTCTCTCTGGCCAGGGCGTGACAATTGTTGACTTGCATAAAGCTGGAAAGGGTTACAAAAGTATCAATCCACGAATAGACAAATTGTGTATAAATGGAGAAAGTTCAGCACTGTTGCTCCTCTCCCTAGGAGTAGCTGTCCTGCAAAGATGACTGCAAGAGCACAGCGCAGAATGCTCAATGAGGTGAAGAAGAATCCTAGAGTGTCAGCTAAAGACTTGGCCTCCAGCTAAAGACAGAAATCTCTGGAACATGCTAACATCTCCGTTGACGAGTCTACCATACGTAAAACACTAAACAAGAAAGATGTTCATGGGAGGACACCACGGAAGCTGCTGTCAAAAAAACATTGATGCACGTCTGAAGTTTGCAAAAGTGCACCTGGATGTTCCACAGCGCTACTGGCAAAATATTCTGTGGACAGATGAAATTAGTTGAGTTGTTTGGAAGGAACACACAACACTGTCTGTGGAGGAAAAAAAAGGCACAGCACACCAACATCAAAACCTCATCCCAACTGTAAAGTATGGTGGAGGGAGCATCATGGTTTGGGACTGCTTTGCTGCCTCAGGGCCTGGACAGCTTGCTATCATCGACGGCAAAATTTTAAAAAGGACAACGACCCAAAACATGGAAGTAAATCAACAACAGAATGGCTTCAACAGAAGAAAATACGCCTTCTGGAGTGGCCCAGTCAGTCCTGACCTCAACCCAATTGAAATGCTGTGGCATGACCTCAAGAGAGCAGTTCACACCAGACATCCCAAGAATATTGCGGAACTGAAACAGTTTTGTAAAGAGGAATGGTCCAAAATTATTCCTGACCGTTGTGCAGGTCTGATCCGCAACTACAGAAAACGTTTGGTTGAGGTTATTGCTGCCAAAGGAGGATCAACCAGTTAAATCCAAGGGTTCACATACTTTTCCCACCCTGCACTGTTACTGTTTACACTGCGTTTTCAATAAAGACATGAAAACGTATAATTGTTTGTAAATAGTTTAAGCAGACGGTGTTTGTCTATTGTTGTGACCAACAACAGATACCTGTTGTGCTTCAGTTCATTTATACAAGACCCTCCTCTACTGAGCAAGACAGGAAGTCCAGTCCAGACGCTGACATCAACTCCCCCCCCCCCCCCCCCCTTATTGAATCTGCTCACCACACAATGTCAACACTGTGTCCAACGGCAACCATCAGTCCTAATTTTCTCCTGGCCCCTGTTTAGAGTCAACATTGTATTAAGGCCGGTTTTGGAGCTTGAGATCACACAAGGTAGTAAGTAGTATGTTAATGTAATGAGGACGACAGACCGGGTGGATGGAATGCAATGTAACAGTTTAGTAATAGTCCACATTTTCACACAGTTCACAGCCTTGCTACTAACCAGATGTTCATACATTGTTTTGTCTGACGTGGTTATTTGCAGTCTCAGGTGTCTGTCGTCTAGGCTGCATATTTTCTCTTCCTCCACTGTTTGGGTACAGCAGACCTGCAGTACTTTGGTAAAGCAGCCCTAGCTAGTCTAGATAAACATCAACATCACTGTTTGGGTACAGCAGACCTGCAGTACTTTGGTAAAGCAGCCCTAGCTAGTCTAGATAAACATCAACATCACTGTTTGGGTACAGCAGACCTGCAGTACTTTGGTAAAGCAGCCCTAGCTAGTCTAGATAAACATCAACATCACTGTTTGGGTACAGCAGACCTGCAGTACTTTGGTAAAGCAGCCCTAGCTAGTCTAGATAAACATCAACATCACTGTTTGGGTACAGCAGACCTGCAGTACTTTGGTAAAGCAGCCCTAGCTAGTCTAGATAAACATCAACATCACTGTTTGGGTACAGCAGACCTGCAGTACTTTGGTAAAGCAGCCCTAGCTAGTCTAGATAAACATCAACATCACTGTTTGGGTACAGCAGACCTGCAGTACTTTGGTAAAGCAGCCCTAGCTAGTCTAGATAAACATCAACATCACTGTTTGGGTACTAACAGACCATAGCTAGCTAGATAAACATTAACAATACCTTCCCATGCAGGTTTACAACCAAGGGCTTTGTTTTCTGTCTGAAACTAAAAGTAATTATCCAGCTGTAGTTTAAACGTTACAGTGATCCGGGGTTCATTGAAAACCAATAAAAGTAATTATCCAGCTGTAGTTTAAACGTTACAGTGATCCGGGGTTCATTGAAAACCAATAAAAGTAATT
Organism: Oncorhynchus clarkii lewisi; assembly: GCF_045791955.1. Classification (NCBI taxonomy): domain Eukaryota; kingdom Metazoa; phylum Chordata; class Actinopteri; order Salmoniformes; family Salmonidae; genus Oncorhynchus; species Oncorhynchus clarkii. The sequence continues at coordinate 18,575,896 of NC_092173.1, read as the reverse complement.
ATCCAGCTGTAGTTTAAACGTTACAGTGATCCGGGGTTCATTGAAAACCAATAAAAGTAATTATCCAGCTGTAGTTTAAACGTTACAGTGATCCGGGGTTCATTGAAAACCAATAAAAGTAATAATCTCTGGTTTCCCCAGCTTTGGCTAAATGGGTGAGAGTATAGTGAGTTTTTCCTAGCCACCGTGCAGACCTTTTGTTCAGCTTGGCTTCTGTAACTGATGTTAAATGTCATTTCAAAAGATTTATAAAGACATTCTCGCGTGTGTATGAATACCTTATGGGTGCAATTTCTGTGAGATTCTTTTTATGATACGAAAAGCTTCAGAGGCTCAATGCTGTGAGGCCACCGGTTAGCTGCACGGTGTTCATGCTTCTGTTAATGGAGCAGTTCTGATTGCTGTGCTGTTTTCTTAACCCGCAGCATTGGATGGGACATAAAACAGTAGAAACAGCCACAAAAATATATACATCTTTTGAAAAGCAGACTCGTAACAAATGCAGTTCAAATGGCCAACTGTAATTGCCCTATTATACAGTTGTGTGTCTTTCTCCGCTCTTTCCATAGTAGCTCTCTCTCGAGACGTCAGCAAAATAAAGCAGCTCAAAACAGCCCAGACAGCCTTTTGCCTTGCTGGAAATCACAGCTCTACCGTGTAGAGGTATAATTTGTCTCTCTGCTTGGAGGGAGGGAGGGAGGGAGGGAGGGAGAGAGACCCCGCCCCCCCGTTTTGGGCAGTGACATGTTGTGGTGGTCAGAGGAGGTATGGATGGATGACAGGAGCCACACTGCCCAACCCTGCACAGGAGGATGAGTGCCCTTAAATGTTACACTCCCTGTAGGGACTGGGTAGGCACAATGGTTGTGGTGCAGTGGTTTATTGTTGCCTAGCGGGAACTATCCAGAAGCCTGCATCCATCTTAAGGCCATTGCTTTCATAGATCACTATCCAACTGAGCATTCGAGGAGAGAAATACATTTTAAAGACCTGAGGGCATGTGCCGTTTTTCACTTCTTCCCACTTTGTTTTTCCTCTGGAATATATACTGGGTGTTGTCGCTAAGCATTTGATTATAGGTCTCCATCCATCCATCTCTCTCTCTCTCTTCATCTTTGATGGCCTCTGCCTTTCGTTTCCTCAGCCCTCTGACGGAACACCTCCTTTTCACGACCTCACAAGCCGATTGTTTCTCCGCACCGGCTTGTCGAGGATAAAACCAAACTGAGGGTGGAGGAATGCTGCTTGTGCAGCCTGGTTCCAACAGGAACGTTTAGCTGGGTCAGATAAAGGACCTTAATTGAATGGAGGAGGAAGTGTAGGAAGTGTAGGTTCGGCACTAACGTCTTCTCCTCATGTGGGGGCTAGGGCTGCTGTGAACTGATGTTTTTGTTCCTGCAGATGTGGTAGATAACGGGTGATGTTGGAGTTCAGTGAGAGCTTTAAGATTCTGCAACATTCCATCTTGTGATCAATGCGTTTAAATTATTTGAGTAGTTCTGAGAAAGCCGACACTGTTAAGGCATTTTGGTGTCTGTTGTGAAAAACTCTGTTTTCAGTCACCAGCCTTGGTGCTGAAATGTTCTCATAATGCTTTTCCTGTCCTGAATTAACCTCCGTGGAGAATATCAGTGCCTTTTTTGAGCCTATTTGGCAAAGCCTGGCTTCATAAGAGCCAGGCTGCAGTGACGGCTGCACCCAGAGAGAGACCCTGTCACACATATGACTGAATCATGCTTGGGGTGGTAGTTGTCCTTGTCTACAGAGCAGTAGCACAGTTAGATTGCTGTGTTCATTACAATTATTGTCCCACTAGTGTGATGCAATGAAGCTCTGCTATTTATAACAAACACAGTGTGTGCCTTTGGCATCAGCTGTTATTTTATGACATGGGGTTGTCGTCACTTTCGTGTGTGTCAAGCTGTTCCATGTGGAGGGCACCAGATGGCGCCCCCCTCTATCTGCCAGCTCACACTTGTGTCATTGTGGTATCCAGGGGAGTCTGAGGATCGAGTGTCTACAGTGCTACGTGCCTCGGCACAGTTGGAGCAACCATGTGTTTTCCTATATCATATGTCTTCCAGTTGACGGAGGTCTGTTGACAAAAAGTTTACACAGTAAATGACTCACATTTTTATCTGATCTAAGTGCATCTGATTTACATCTGACTTGTTCCCTACTGTTACAATTAGGAAACCAGACTGTTCTTGTCACAAACCGGCGGAGGCCATATTGGAGACTTAGGAGTTCCAGTAGCATGTACCCTGTTTGTCTGTGAATAGTAGTTTTATCATCAGGGAAGCCATTCTGTACCCTCTGGCCCCGTGCCGGCTGACCCTACAATGTAAACTGGGAGAAGCCAGGCATTTTAATTGTGTTTGGGAATATGATCCGGCTGAGCCTCCAAAGTCAGCTTTTTATTATTGTGTGTGTGTGTGTGTGTGTGTGTGTGTGTGTGTGTGTGTGTGTGTGTGTGTGTGTGTGTGTGTGTGTGTGTGTGTGTCATCCCATCTCTTGGGGCATGCTGTCAGCTCCTTCAGACAACCCTGATTATCAGTCCCTGAGAGAGTATTTGAGAGGACCAGGGCCCATATTCACAAAGTGTCTTAGAGTAGGAGTGCTGATCTAGGAACAGTCCACCCTGTTAAATCATAATGAATAAGAGGGCAGACCTGGATCAGCACGCTTCGTAAATACGGGACCTGGACTCCTTTCAACAGATTTTGAATACTACAGGACAATACTATTGACACCACAGGAAACTGGGCATGGCACCCCAGTCTGCATGGAAATGGGAATGTCCCCCTCATTCTCCCTCCAGCCAGCCCTGCATATTTCTCTGAGCTTAACAGGATCTTAGTGGGTTTTTACCATATTGTATGGTCTGTTAAAGGGGATACTGTCTACTGCCTACAGTATTCATTACATTGTCTATATGTTAGTCGCTGACAGTGATTATCATATAGGTTGGGATCTGGTAGTGGTCTACAATAATCCAGACAGTCTTTCCTCTCGGAGGCTGACTGTGTGAATTCCACACAGCAAATCTGTCAAGTGAAGATGAATGTGTATCATCTGACTCCCTGCCCTCACTCACTCACTCACTCACTCACTCACTCACTCACTCACTCACTCACTCAGATTAGCTGAAACCCCGAGGAGTTGTGCTTCTTAATCTACATATTTAGAACAATGACTCTGGTTAAGCCTATGAGACCATCTCAGTCTGACTGCTGCTGAACTGAGAGAATCATGTTCCTGCTTCAGTCCTGGGCTGCCTTTACTAAGGCATTACAAAAGACAGAGAAAATGTATGTGGCTCAGTCTTTCTGCTGTTCCCATTCATTTGACTTTAAACCTCGCTGTAAAATGGGAGGGAATAGCGTAATCGCAAAAACCTAATTCCCTAAGAATGAGTTATTATTACTGGGCAAGCGATGTGTACCCTCCCAGCCAGATTATGGGAACTCTTTGTACTATGGCCCAGTACGGTGACTGACTAAAGCCTCTTTGTGTGTGTGCATTGTGTCCACATTGCAGACATGTATTTTTATGGATCTTCCAATTTAAAAAAAGTATTTGAGTGTGTGCATCCCTTTGTGCAGTATGCCCTGTCCCCTCACAGATGCCTGTGACATGCGCGCGCACACACACACACACACATGCACACACACACACACACACACACACACACACACACACTGGAAAGACTCTTCTGCCCTGCTGCAGTACCAGTCTGGCCCTGGTACTGGCAGCTGAGAAGCTAGGGGGGTTGGACGGGGGCAGAGAGTGGTGCCAGAGCATGAGGCGCCTGCAGCCTGTGTGAGCACTAAGGGATGAGCTGTGCTTAAATTAAACTCTTCCTTCCTGACAGTTTGACTATTAGTGACACAAGAGTGTGCGTGTGTTCGTGTGTGTGTGTGCACGTGGATGCACATGCATGCACAACATCTGTGTGTGCATTGTGGAGCACAGCTGTGGCTGTGTAGAATGAGGACAGCATGGGCTTGTTTAAAAGGCGACAGGGCAGATGTTGTAAAGCTTCCAACAGTGCAGCATCTCTCCTGAAGGAAGGAGGGAGAGGACATCACTACTTCTACATCTGCATCTAATCTGCATGGGCTGCACACTGTGGTCAGAACTGAGAAAGGGGTGGGATTATTCAAATATACACCACACAGAGTGGTTGGCAATGAGTCAAGGGGCATGTCTATGCAAAACAGAGCCCTAAAGTCTGTAGCAAGGGGTCTGGTTATGCAGATTTGATATCAATTGATTGGATGAGGGTAGGAAAAATGGGTGTGTTTATGTAATGAGGTGTATTCTGCGAGAGGTGATGTGACCGCAGGACGGAGGAGCTTTTCAAGGCCTGTTTACTGTCTCCTCCTCCTCTGATCTGTCTGTTCTTATTGGGGGCTTTTATTTGCATGTTGTTGTGGTCCTAAAGAAGAAAATGGCAGCAAACTCTGAAACAAACAGCGACTACGAGGTATGTGTTGTTGTGTTTGTCTGTTGCACTCTGCATAAATATGTGTGAGAGTGAGTGAGTTAATGGTGTGTAGTGTTTACATCTTCATTCTCTGCTAGAGTATTGTAATGAAACTATTTGTCTTGTCAGCAATGCCAGTTTCTCCCCTGAGTATATACTTGAAGTTCACCACTATAATCACACAGTCTGCAACACAACACTACAAGTTGCATTCAGTCAGTTTGGTATAAATATCAGTCTGTGTGTGTTCTCTGTGTGAACATAATTCTGCATTAGGCTTGATCTTTTTTTTCTCAACTCGGCTTTATACTGTGAAGTGTTTGGTTTGATATGCATGGCTTCCTATTACTGTAAACACATGTTGGTTGTTGTTACCATGTGTTATTGTTGGGTGCTTGTTGCCTGTTGTGAGAGGGGAACCATCACTTTTCCATAGGGATGTCAATGTTGATTAGATGTAGTAACAGCTGAATGCACTGTGAGTGTTTTGGATTTGGAGAGTTAGCCTACCTGCTGCTGATGCTGCAGGTGTTATTAACTGGGGCACTGGGGCTCTCTGCCTGTCTGATGGTGTCAGTTGAATGGCATTTTGCTCAAGTCTACTGTAGATGTACTGTAGTCAATATGGGTATTTCCAGGGTTGGGGAGTAACTGATTACATGTAATCGGATTTACAATTTTCTTTTTTTTTAACATTACCAGCAGAAATATTGTAATCAGATTAGATACTTTTGCAAAACTAGTTGATTACTTCTTGGATTATTTTAAATTCAGAAAGGTTGTTTGAAAAAATACGTTGACATCTTTCTGTTTTCTCAACATTCAATTTTGCATTTAAAAAGGTTTTAAATCTCAGAGATCACTATGATGACACACCAAATGTGTCTGATGAATCGTTTTTGTCTTCTAATCCCTTTTAAAGGGAAAGTAATCCAAATGTAAATAATCAGATTACGTTACTGAGTTTGGGTAATCCGAAAGTTATGTTACTGATTACAATACTTTATACACTCCATGGCCCCCTCTGTATGTATGACAACTAAGATGAGCACCTGACTTCCCTTTGGCTGTTCTGGCAGATCTGTGTGTGTGTGTATGTATTGGCAGCTCTCCTCTCCTCCCCCCCATCTATCTCTCTGCCTTCCTGCCTCTCTCGCTCTCTGCATCTCTCCATTCTGTCTCGTTAATAGCCCAGTCTCACTCAGACACACAGAGCCCTGCTGTGCTGATCTAAACAACCACAGCATTCACATAGAGCAGAGAAAAGCACACATGCTCACTGCATCACCACCTGCACCTGGGTGAGTCACAAGGGTGAACCTCACTTTTGTTCTACACAAACATGAAACCAAACACTCCACAATGTGCAGACATTATAAAGGGAATTCGCTCATAAATGAGATTGGGGTAATAGCCTATGTTCCAAAATGAGTGTTTATAGGTGAATCCCACAGAACAAGAACTCATTATATTTAGATGTTGTTTGGATGTTCTGAATCTACTGTATGTTTGAATGTGTCACAACACACTCGCAGGACTTGGGTGGCCAATGGGGCATCTCCCGTCTAGTCTGCAGAACATCCCAGTAAAATACAGTTTGGATTTCACAGGGGCATTGAAGCCTCTCCTTTCACTTAAGACACTGGAAAATAAAGTGCAACCTCCAGAAGGAGGGGAAATGAACATGTTCTGAAGTAAATGCCCAGTCTATGACTATACTCCCACTTAATAAGGTTGTTTTCACAACCGGACATTGAATGATGACACCATAATTACCATACTGTAGTTTTAGTAGATAGAAATAACTAGACTGACATTTGAATTTCCTGCAGTAGAAATGTGTTTTCATCACACCAGGTCAATAACAACATGCTGTACAGTTTTTTATGGCTCTCTGGGGCTTGTGATAGCAATTCCCATGTCTGCACACATTTCTGCTGAGTGGTCAATAGCTGGCACAGCCACAAAGTCATAAAATCTGATCTTAACCGTAACCACACACCCTAATGCCCTAACCTTTAAGACCAAAAAGCACATTTTTGTTTCTATACATTTTTACGATATAGCCTATTTTGACTTTGCAGCTGGCCTATCTAAAGGGAAATTTCTCGGTTCTATTTCCAGGAAAAGACTTGCGACAATAAACGTTAACCTGCCACACACACACCATGTCCTATGTAAAGCACTTAGCTGCCTGGTCCCCTGAGTGCAACATTACATGCTACTCCTCCTCATCTCTCAACACAGTGGCAGGTCAGCACAGTGGCAGGTCAACACAGTGGCAGGTCAGCACAGTGGCAGGTCAGCACAGTGGCAGGTCAGCACAGTGGCAGGTCAGCACAGTGGCAGGTCAGCACAGTGGCAGGTCAACACAGTGGCAGGTCAGCACAGTGGCAGGTCAGCACAGTGGCAGGTCAGCACAGTGGCAGGTCAGCACAGTGGCAGGTCAGCACAGTGGCAGGTCAGCACAGTGGCAGGTCAACACAGTGGCAGGTCAGCACAGTGGCAGGTCAACACAGTGGCAGGTCAACACAGTGGCAGGTCAGCACAGTGGCAGGTCAGCACAGTGGCAGGTCAGCACAGTGGCAGGTCAGCACAGTGGCAGGTCAACACAGTGGCAGGTCAGCACAGTGGCAGGTCAGCACAGTGGCAGGTCAACACAGTGGCAGGTCAACACAGTGGCAGGTCAACACAGTGGCAGTTAAACCCTCTACCTCGCTCCATCAGTAACAAAGCAGGGTATTGTTGCCAACCACAACTACTGTTATGTTCAATTTGGTTTCATGTCCTTTTATTGTTTCTCTGAGACTGTATTATATAGTCTAACCAACCATCCACCTTTTAGTCCGTCAGTCAGGGGGAAAAGTTTGTTCCCACAACCCATCATTTCTTCCCCTTTTTTGGACTTAGTTGGTGGTATGTTGACAATGGGCCCTTTGAGGGCAGACAGACAGTGAGTTGATTGAAGTACCCTCCTAAAGGTGAACATTAGCTTCTTCAATAAGCATGTGAAGGAACCCCATAACATGCCATTCAAAAGAGCTTATAACAACTCATTAAAGAGTATTAAGTACCTTCCACAAAAGTGGGTGCAGAGTAAAATGCATCATGTGCATTTGCTGGCTATATGCTGGCTTCATTATGGCATGTTGTTACTCGTAATGACCTGAACTATACAGATAGAAAAGTTTGAGATCACCAATTGTTGTCACGTGTAGTTATTGTGACAGGACATTGCCTGGCTGAGAAGTCTGATTCTGTACTGTAGAGATTTTTACCCATGACATTTTCTTTAGAGCAGAGAAATATTTTGTTGTGTTGGACTGACTGCTCTGTAAAATCTGTGGAATGAAACTTTTAAGATAAGATCACAAGATCACAAACCTTCATACAAATCATAAACAGCTGACATACTACACGTTTCTGACTGCAGCTGTTGAGTTTTCCACAACATCTGTGGAAGTATTTTGCAGTTAAGTGCCTTAGATATTGCTCAAGGGGCTGGCCACCGCAGCAGTATGCCACCTTGGACTTGAACCAGAAACTTTCTGGTTTCATCTGGTTGGTATGCACCGACTGCACTATATACAGTGCATTCGGAAAGTATTCAGACCCCTTGACTTTTTCCACATTTTGTTACGTTATAGCCTTATTCTAAAATGGATTAAATACAATAAAATCCTCAGCAATCTACACACAATACCCCATAATGACAAAGCCAAAACAGGTTTTAAGACATTTTTGCCAATAATAAAATAATTGAATACCTTATTTATAAGTATTCAGACCCTTTGCTATGAGACTCTAAGTTTAGCTCCGGTGCATTCTGTTTCCATTGATCATCCTTGAGATGTTTCTACAACTTGGAGTCCACCTGTGATACATTAAATTGATTGGATATGATTTGGAAAGGCACACACCTGTCTATAAGGTCCCACAGTTGACAGTGCATGTCAGAGCAAAAACCAAGCCGCGAGGTCGAAGGAATTGTTCATAGAGCCCCGAGACCGGATTGTGTCGAGGCACAGATCTGGGGAAGAGTACCAAAACATTTCTGCAGCATTGAAGGTCCCCAAGAACACTGTGACCTCAATCATTCTTAGATGGAAGACGTTTGGAACCACCAAGACTCTTCCTAGAGCTGGCCGCCCGGCCAAACTGCCCAATCGGGGGAGAAGGGCCTTGGTCAGGGAGGGTTCCTCTGTGGAGATGGGAGAACAACCATCTCTGCAGCACTCTACCAATCAGGCCTTTATGGTAGAGTGGCTAGACGGAAGCCACTCCTCAGTAAAAGGCACATAACAGCCTGCTTGGAGTTTGCCAAAAGACACCTGAAGACTCTGTCCATGAGAAACAAGATTCTCTGGTCTGATGAAACCAATATTGAACTCTTTGGCCTGAATGCCAAGTGTCACGTCTGGAGGAAACAAGGCACCATCCCTATGGTGAAACATGGTGGTGGCAGCATCATGCTGTGGGGAGGTTTTTCATTGGCAGGGTCCTGGGAGACTAGTCGGGATCGAGGCAAAGATGAACGGAGCAAAGTCAGAGAGATCCTTGATGAAAACCTGCTCCAGAGTGCTCAGGACTTTAGACTGGGGCGACGGTTCACCTTCCAACAGGACAACGACAACAATTAGTGGCTTCGGGACAATGTCATTGAGTGGCCCAGCCAGAGCCCTGACTTGAACCGATCAACCATCTCTGGAGAGACCTGAAAATCGCTGTGCCCCAACGCTCCCCATCCAACATGACAGAGCTTGAGAGGATCTGCAGAGAAGAATGGGAGAAACTCCCCAAATACAAGTGTCCAAAGCTTGTAGCGTCATACCCAAGAAGACTTGAGACTGTAATCACTGCCAAAGGTGCTTCAACAAAGTACTGATTAAATGGTCTGAATACTTATGTAAATGTCATATTTCTGTTTTTAGCCATTTATAAAAAACAATTTTTTTCTTTGTCATTATGGGGTATTGTGTGTAGATTGTTGTTGTTTTTTACCTCAATCTAATACATTTTAGAATAAGGCTGTAACCTAAACATTTTGAAAAAGTCAAGGGGTCTGAATACTTTCCGAAGGCACTCAGAACAGCATATGAGACCACCAGGCTAATCTTACTGGAGGTGTCATTGTATTAGTTTCCTGTGGTGTGATTTCTGTGTTGGTCTGGCTCAGCTCCACCATAGGTTGGGTGTTTTATAGCTAGTCGACAGTGTTTTTTCCTAAGCTTATTGGTGCATCAGCCTCTGGAACTATGTTGAGTTCAGATGCTCAGCTGTAGCCCTGTTGGCTGACTGGGTTGTTTCAGGTATACGTCAAGAGAGCGTTCAGATATATAGCCTAATTTGTTTCTGACTGTATGCTTTAGATTTCTCCTCTCCTTTTCTCAGGAATAATGTGATTTAAATCAAATGGAATGCAATGGAATAAGAAGTTAAATGAAGATGTAAACTGTAGAGTTATGTGACTTAATTTACCAAGACAAATGTTGGTCAACGTGACTATCATTTTCATTATGACAGCCTCTTTGTCTATTCTTGTTAGTTGTGATGAATTCAGTTTGACTGATTCTCTCTGACTGTATGTAGTCTGCTCTCCCTTCCTTTCTTTCTTAAGGATTTGAGGTTGTCTTATTATGTTGAACCCATGATAAGCACATCAAAGTGATCTAATGGAAAGTCCCATGAGAAATAAATGTCCAACGTATTTTCCCAACAAAGCACTGTACGTACATGAGATAAATGGATGGAATCATTCTAAACACAGTTGCGTAATAGGCCTAGTGTTATGTTAGGGAGGTTGCAGCAGTTCAATGCATAACTCTGTAAAGTCATTAGTGTATGTGTGTCTCCCATGAAGGCAAGTGAATAAGTACACACTTGGGACAGGGTAGAGAATCGGGAGAAGGGAGATGAAGGCTCAGAAGGAAAGCATGCGTGGGTGACGAAACACTTGGAACTGTATTTGTGACTGATGCTACCCTACCTCTCTAGATTGAGCTGTTCATTAACAGAGAGCAGGATACATGATGCTGTTCGCCCTCTCTCCTCCCTCCATCCTCATATCCTGCAGCAATGCAAGAGGGTGAAAGGGGGGCAGTAATCCCAAGGTTAACCCACTCCAGAGTACTCTGTGCCAGGCATGCCAAGTAGCCCTGATGGACATGCTGCCCAGGCTGACTGACTGGGTGATGTCACCAGTCCAACTCTGCTGCCTGACCGTCACTACCACTATTGTTTTGCTGTCTGTGTTAAGGCTCTTAAATTCAGTATAATCTGAGATTCCTCCTCTTTATCCCTCTCTTTATCTCTCTCCTCTCACTATTGGTTTCTATCTGTTTTCTCTCTCTCCCTCTCTTGATATGCCATCTCTTTTCGTCTCACTTTATGTCAAACTGTTGAATAAAGACCTCATGAGACAGTGTTCTTTTGGAAGCGAGGCAGCCAGCCATGCAGGCCGGTAAAGAGAGGAGACTTCCATCCATCTACAGGGAAATTCCTTGATCATCATCCCTTAAATCCTTTCAGCTGTGGCTGCGGTCTCTTAAGACTTTAATGCTAAAGATAATCACACAATCCAGTGTTTGACAGCCCAACTGATACACCTGGGCTTTTCAGGCAGTGTAACCAGAGATGAGTGGCCTCAAAAGTTAGGAAGTTGGTGTTATTGGGATGGTGTGGTTTGGACAGCCTGATCCTGTGAACCGTGATGGGTGCGTGGGCCGTGGATGGATTTCATGTCTATGTGGCTGATAGGACTAGGAGCCCCAGGGCGGTGGGACAGCCAGGCAGCTCGATGGGGCTGAAGGACACAGTGTCCTGGTTCAGAGGGGGTATATAGGCAGGGGATGCTGGGCACTCCGGACCATTTCCCGGTGAGGGCATGAAGAGCTGGTTGAGAGGTGGCAAGAGAGCAAGGCTGTTACATCTCATACAGGGTAACACAGGTGAGGTACTGCAGGAGAACAGGTGAGTTATTGTTCTGAAGATGATTTTTTAAAATTGAGTCTGGTGAGCTTTTTTTTTGTTAAGGACATCATAAAAATGTAGTCTAGTTGGAGTACACCCAGGATTAGTTCATTTCTTATAAAGTACACTTTTTTGTAAGTTTGGATTGTCTTTGAATTGTTTAAAGATTGATTACAAAGACTGCATTATCTTTAGATATATGTCATCAATCAGACTTGTCCTTCAGGTTTTTAAATGGTAGAGCAGAGAAGTGTTCAGAATCTGACAATTATCCTCTCTGTGTGGCAAGTAAAAGATTTAGAAATGTTTGATCTGAAAACCATTCCACACACATCTCTGCTCCAGAGTTGATAGTGTTGGTTGTTATTGACCTGGGACGCTGTTAACTGGGTCACATGGTGGGTCGTCCATGTTGGGCAATAGATTGGACATTGATCCATGTGGTTTGGTCAGAGAAAAGCAGACCAGAGGAAAACAGGTCAATTGTCCTCTAATCTGTGAGACTATTAATTTCCTTTCCTCTCTGTCCTCTCTGCTCCTAATCCCAATCCCTGTGTAATTAAAACCTTGTTGGGATGACATGAAAAACCTTGTTGGGATGACTTTGAAAACCTTGTTGGGATGACTTGGAAATCCTTGTCTTGAAAACCCTGCATGGCCTTGCTGTGAACTTTGAGTGTTAGTATGCATGCGTATTTCAGTTTTTACTTTCAGTAAAGACATTTCCACTCTACCTGATGCAACTGCAGCCGGATCAGTTCATTTCATCTGCTTCAGTAACAGTGCTTTGTTAGACCCCCTGAATGGGAAGAATCAGAATCAGATCAGAATCAGTTAAACTAAGTGCAGCTGGACAAATAAACAACATTAGGCTGAGAGTACTGCTGGAGTGGAATGACCAGACAGAATAGATCCCTGCCCATACCAACATTATTTCTGGACATTGCTGAAACAATTCTTTCCACACACCACTCTGAATACAACTCAATCACCCTGTGGGCTACTCCAGCGGACAGCCATGTTGCTTACTCTGGCATCCAACAGCCATGTCATTTTCTACAGCTGGATCCAGACGTCTGTGTCTCACTACACACTCGTTGTTCATTTAATTCAAGTTTATTTAATCATTTCATTTATTTATTATTATTATTTTTTCTTCTTTCAACCCTTTTGTACTGGTCTGTTCTACACAAAACACCATCACGCAACGCTATCCTGTTGTCACGCCAACCTACCCTTCCACTTCCTCCATCCCCATTCCCCATGCCTCGTTCTGTTTGGTCCTTCCAATCCTCACTTCCCTGTTGCCCTTGCCCCGCCCCTCTCCACTCCAAATACATGTTCCCTCCTGGTTGGAGATTGCAGAGTGCACTGTAGCCCCAGTAGCAATGGAGGACAGTGACCGTGAGGCTCACTCATCATCAGATGACCAGGACTCTGCCCCGCCATCCCCTGGCCACACCAGGGACCACCACCATCAGACCGAACAGGTACCAGTGATCAGACCAGATATGGGTCAAAGAAATATGCCAAGTACTTTCCAAATACAGTGCCTTGCGAAAGTATTCGGCCCCCTTGAACTTTGCGACCTTTTGCCACATTTCAGGCTTCAAACATAAAGATATAAAACTGTATTTTTTTGTGAAGAATCAACAACAAGTGGGACACAATCATGAAGTGGAACGACATTTATTGGATATTTGAAACTTTTTTAACAAATCAAAAACTGAAAAATTGGGTGTGAAAAATTATTCAGCCCCTTTACTTTCAGTGCAGCAAACTCTCTCCAGAAGTTCAGTGAGGATCTCTGAATGATCCAATGTTGACCTAAATGACTAATGATGATAAATACAATCCACCTGTGTGTAATCAAGTCTCCGTATAAATGCACCTGCACTGTGATAGTCTCAGAGGTCCGTTAAAAGCGCAGAGAGCATCATGAAGAACAAGGAACACACCAGGCAGGTCCGAGATACTGTTGTGAAGAAGTTTAAAGCCGGATTTGGATCCAAAAAGATTTCCCAAGCTTTAAACATCCCAAGGAGCACTGTGCAAGCGATAATATTGAAATGGAAGGAGTATCAGACCCCTGCAAATCTACCAAGACCTGGCCGTCCCTCTAAACCTTCAGCTCATACAAGGAGAAGACTGATCAGAGATGCAGCCAAGAGGCCCATGATCACTCTGGATGAACTGCAGAGATCTACAGCTGAGGTGGGAGACTCTGTCTATAGGACAACAATCAGTCGTATATTGCACAAATCTGGCCTTTATGGAAGAGTGGCAAGAAGAAAGCCATTTCTTAAAGATATCCATAAAAAGTGTTGTTTAAAGTTTGCCACAAGCCACCTGGGAGACACACCAAACATGTGGAAGAAGGTGCTCTGGTCAGATGAAACCAAAATGGAACTTTTTGGCAACAATGCAAAACGTTATGTTTGGCGTAAAAGCAACACAGCTCATCACCCTGAACACACCATCCCCACTGTCAAACATGGTGGTGGCAGCATCATGGTTTGGGCCTGCTTTTCTTCAGCAGGGACAGGGAAGATCGTTAAAATTTATGAGAAGATGGATGGAGCCAAATACAGGAACATTCTGGAAGAAAACCTGATGGAGTCTGCAAAAGACCTGAGACTGGGACAGAGATTTGTCTTCCAACAAGACAATGATCCAAAACATAAAGCAAAATCTACAATGGAATGGTTCAAAAATAAACAAATCCAGGTGTTAGAATGGCCAAGTCAAAGTCCAGACCTGAATCCAATCGAGAATCTGTGGAAAGAACTGAAAACTGCTGTTCACAAATGCTCTCCATCCAACCTCACTGAGCTCGAGCTGTTTTGCAAGGAGGAATGGGAAAAAATGTCAGTCTCTCGATGTGCAAAACTGATAGAGACATACCCCAAGCGACTTACAGCTGTAATCGCAGCAAAAGGTGGCGCTACAAAGTATTAACTTAAGGGGGCTGAATAATTTTGCACGCCCAATTTTTCAGTTTTTGATTTGTTAAAAAAGTTTGAAATATCCAATAAATGTCATTCCACTTCATGATTGTGTCCCACTTGTTGTTGATTCTTCACAAAAAAATACAGTTTTATATCTTTATGTTTGAAGCCTGAAATGTGGCAAAAGGTCGCAAAGTTCAAGGGGGCCGAATACTTTCGCAAGGCACTGTATTTGAGCTGCTGTGCTTGATTTAGTTGGACGGGCACAATGAATGGAACAAATGGAATAGTCCAAAAAGTTCAAAATTCTAAGCTAAATAGAGTGCACCTCACATATTTGTATAGGTCTCTCAGTGACGTCCCCAGAAATCCCCATCGCCCCCCTCCTAAGCCCTATCCACTCTTAAGTGTCATACACAACACAGTGATGTTGTTGTGGCAGGATGTTTCATACCGCTGCGCTCTTATGTTGCCCCTGTTACCTGCCTCGCAGGTAGCCTAGTGGTTAGACTGTTGGACTAGTAACCGAAAGGTTGCAAGATTGAATCCCCGAGCTGACAATGTAAAAATCTGCCATTCTGCCCCTGAACAAGGGGCTGTCATTGAAAATAAGAATTTGTTCTTAACTGACTTGCCTAGTTAAATAAAGTTAAAAAAAATATGGAACCACAATCAGCCTAATTGTCGGCATGCAGGGACAATCTCCTGTTATTATCCTCAGAACTATGTGGAAGGACAATCTAACTTTCATACATACCAAGGACTGGCAACCACGTACATGAAAATGTTTAAGTTAATTGTCCCCATGCTTTAGAACCCCTTTTGTAGTTCACTAGTTTACTTCCTAGTTTACTAGTTCCTGTTTGAACCAGATATTTGTGCAAAAAAGTTCAGAGTGCTTTACTATTGATCCAAAGAAAGGAGGCCCAATGGGCTGTGTGTCTGTTCACAGAGCTAAAAGCTGGAAGAACAGCAATGTATCATCATGACTCTGTCCGCTTTCAAAACGTAATATCACTATTGAGCAGAGATATGGTACCATAACTCCAGTTTACACTCATTACTATTGTTCCTTTAGAACTAAAACAGCCTCCTAGCCCTTTCAAAACCACTATATTATTTATAGTGGAGCAGGCTGGTGATTCTTTACACAGGCTGGCGCATGGCAGAGAGAGTTGTGGTAACATGAGCACCAGTCTCTAGTCTGGGAACTACAGGGAGAGCTGTGGTAACATGAGCACCAGTCTCTAGTCTGGGAACTACAGGGAGAGCTGTGGTAACATGAGCACCAGTCTCTAGTCTGGGAACTACAGGGAGAGCTGTGGTAACATGAGCACCCGTCTCTAGTCTGGGAACTACAGGGAGAGCTGTGGTAACATGAGCACCAGTCTAGTCTGGTAACTACAGGGAGAGCTGTGGTAACATGAGCACCAGTCTCTAGTCTGGGAACTACAGGGAGAGCTGTGGTAACATGAGCACCAGTCTCTAGTCTGGGAACTACAGGGAGAGCTGTGGTAACATGAGCACCCGTCTCTAGTCTGGGAACTACAGGGAGAGCTGTGGTAACATGAGCACCAGTCTCTAGTCTGGGAACTACAGGGAGAGCTGTGGTAACATGAGCACCCGTCTCTAGTCTGGGAACTACAGGGAGAGCTGTGGTTACATGAGCACCAGTCTCTAGTCTGGGAACTACAGGGAGAGCTGTGGTAACATGAGCACCAGTCTCTAGTCTGGGAACTACAGGGAGAGCTGTGGTAACATGAGCACCAGTCTCTAGTCTGGGAACTACAGGGAGAGCTGTGGTAACATGAGCACCAGTCTAGTCTGGGAACTACAGGGAGAGAATTCCCTTTACAAGTTCAGCTACACACAGGGGCTCTGCCTTTGTTGGTCTCATGAATTGTAGGTATTGTCATCAGGTAAGGTAGATGGTTTACTCTTGTGGTTTGGGAAAAAGCAGAGAAGGGAAGAAAAATGTAATTATGATTGACAGGTTTAGGTAGATTTGAAAATGAGAGTGCTGTTACTAATCACCACCTTGGGGCCACAAATTAATCAGTCATTGTGTAAATGACATTTGAGGTGACATTTTTAACACCACCAGGTTTTTATCAGGTTTCCTTTGTATACCAGTATGTCGAGAGAGACACCCATTAGATAATGTCAAGGTTAAGTCCTTGTTGATGTAATAAAGTGTGTTTTTGTGAATGTTTGAAGTTGTATCACACTATGCATTACAGCAGTTCATTTGAGTAGTCATCTAGTAATCAAGAGGGTTCATTAATCGCTTAGAGGTTAATTTGCTTTAGCTCTACTCTATCATTTGGTTGTGGAGAGCGAAGTGCACACAAATGCCACCCAGATGTGGTGTCACAACATGTTTCTGTGATCTGTGCAGTCTGGCAGTGCCTCCTGTCCTTCTGCTGTGGTGGAACTTCTGATGTAATCCATTAAACGGTTCCCTCCACTCTTTATCATCCACGTGGCTACAATACCGTACCTTCTATTGAATTGTGTTGTCCCAGCTTGTGTCCCAAATGGCACCCTATTCATTATATAGTGCACTACTTTTGACCAGGGTCCATAGGGAATAGGGTGCCATCTCATATGCATACGTATATACTGTACTCTATATCATCGACTGTATCCTTATGTAATACATGTATCACTAGCCACTTTAAACTATGCCACTTTGTTTACATACTCATCTCATTTGTACATACTGTACTCGATACCATCTACTGTATCTTGCCTATGCTGCTCTGTACCATCACTCATTCATATATCCTTATGTACATATTCTTTATCCCCTTACACTGTGTACAAGACAGTAGTTTTGGAATTGTTAGTTAGATTACTTGTTATTACTGCATTGTCGGAACTAGAAGCACAAGCATTTCGCTACACTCGCATTAACATCTGCTAACCATGTGTATGTGACAAATAAAATTTGATTTGATTTGATTTGACCAAGTCTGAATCTGCTGAGCAGGGAGAATCTTTTCAGCCAGCTGCCACGACACTGCACTTTAAACAAGATATATCCTCCCATTTCCTACAAGTTCATGAAGGTCAATTATGTAGTTCTGTCCTTGAGCTGTGCTCGTCTATGAATGTTCTGTGTTATGTCATGTTTTGTGTGGACTCCAGGAAGAGTAGCTGCTGCTTCAGCAATAGCTAATGGGGATCCTATTAAAATACTAATACTACAATTATGATACGAGTTATCTACTCTAGTGGAGGACCATGTGCTTGTTATCAGTTTGATGGACATCACGGAACTCTTCTTCCCCGGCATTTGACATCGGCATTCCACAAATCAGCACAAATATTTACCCTCTTATGTTGTTAATCTTGTAGCTTCTCTGGTAGTCTCTCTAGTGAATCAGTCAATCAATATCTTCTTTCCTCACTGTCTCTTAGTGTAAATCTTCTCGAACACCTAGAGAACTAGGCCTATCTTGCACTTATAATAATGATTTCTTAGGTTGTTTCTCGTACCTTCTCTCCATCAAAACATTCAGTGATTCTAACCACTCTGTACTTTCTTCTTTTCTGTTGATCCTTATGTTGCCCCTGTTACCTTCCTCCTTGTTTTCCTTCCGATCTATATTATCCTCCTTCCTGCGTCAACCTTTACTCCCCTCTGTCCACTCTTCTCTGCATCACCTCTCCCACCCACCCGGAAAACACCCACCCGCATCGTTCCCTGGCCCCCCTCCCCCTTAGCACTCAAGCCATTCCAAGGACGACTCTGAAGACTCTGAGTTGGAGAACATTATGCAACAAGACCCCCACCACAACGGGGGCCATCCACACCCCCACCTGCCTCTTCCCGGCTATGAGCACAGCCCCGACCATGAGCACCCCCACCCGGTGGACAGGGAGGCGGAGGGTGGCGACAGCCCCCCGAACACCCCCGGGACGCCCACCTCTGGGACCCCACCGTTTTTGCGCCCCCCCACGGCAGGTGGCAGGGCCCAGTCAGACAACCAGTGCGTAGGGAGGCTGCAGCTGGGTGGAGGTGGGATGATGGATCATTATGACATGCAGTCTCCCCTCAGTCCCACCAGGCCCAAGAGCCCCTGGGGCCGCTTTGATCCCTACGACTTTCCAGAGGTAAACTTCAGGCCAGGGGGACCGTGTAGAGACCAGAGGCAACACTATGGGCAACATGGGTTGGGTTATCAGCTCTCCAGTCCAAATAGTATGTGCTTTAGCCTCAGAGGAGCACTTAGCATCAGGTTTAGGCCATTTCCAGTGATGTTTACTTGGGAACTTTGATTGTGTCTGACCGATGACTCAGTTTGTGGCTTTCGCTTTGAAAATTGATGTTGGTCAAAGACAGTAGTGTGTTCTGTTGTGTTGACAATGGCTTCATTCAATACCCTACATCTGGTAAAATGGCTTTAAGTTTGAAAGACATGTATTTATGTGTGGTAGGTGTTACCTTTTTATTTGGAAATATTACTGTAACTCGCAATGTGCCGCCACCAGAATTTAGCAGATTGTTTAAAATGGCGCCTCTTTGTGTTTCTCCTGCTTTCTTAGGACCAAGACAAGGAATATGTGGGATTTGCCACACTGCCAAACCAGGTGCACCGTAAGTCTGTCAAGAAGGGCTTTGACTTCACCCTGATGGTAGCAGGGGAGTCTGGTCTGGGCAAGTCCACCCTGGTCAACAGCCTCTTCCTCACAGACCTCTACAAGGACAGGAAGCTACTCAACGCTGAGGGTGAGGCGGCCATTTTGGTGTCTCATCTTCTGAATAAATTAATGCATGATTTTAAATGGCCAGCTGCTGAGGAAATGTGTGTTTTAACTCCAGAGCGGATCACTCAGACAGTGGAGATCACTAAACACACAGTGGACATTGAGGAGAAGGGGGTCAAGCTGAAGCTCACCATCGTAGACACCCCTGGCTTTGGAGACGCTGTCAATAACACTGAATGGTATATGTCAAACATCCTTCCTCCATAGGACTCTCCTTTGATGTCAGTTTGAGGTACAGTTGCAGTATAGCTCAGTATATAGTAGGAGAATGACTGATGTCTGTGTCTCCCCCACCGCCCTAGCGTGAGGTCAGTGGGTTAGGGTTGGTATGGTTAGTGGTTGTAGGGTGGCTGTCTCTGCAGTATTGCCTCAGTGCTGGTGTGTCTCTGTGTCTCCCCCACCGCCCTAGCTGGAAGTCAGTGGCGGACTACATCGACCAGCAGTTTGAGCAGTATTTCAGGGACGAGAGTGGACTGAACAGGAAGAACATCCAGGATAACAGAGTCCACTGCTGCCTCTACTTCATCTCTCCCTTTGGACACGGGTACATCAGCTACGACATGTCGTCTCTGTCTCAATACTCTTTAAATGGAGTCCTTTCTTCTGTTGAGATAAACATATTGGCTGTGTCTCAATACTCTTAGATGAGTTTCCTTTCCCCTTCTACCTTCCTTCCTTCACTACCACTGATAGGGTTTCCACTATGCACCATGTTGGTTTGCACCATGTCCCATGCATTCTAAATGCATTGGGTTTCCCTGGAATCTAGAACCACCTTGCTCTGCTGCCTCCAGGGAAATCTGCATCTCGTGCAGTGCTAAACGTTCAACGTTCTATCCATTTTGAGAGCAGATGCTACAATACGAAACTTTCTCTCCAATCGTTGGGGTAAATGCTGATGCGGTACTTTTGTCTGAGTTTACGGTCTGTTTCACACCAGTGTGTAAGTTGCACCATTAGTAGCATTGAAGCACTGCTGCAAACCTGTAATAAGGAGATAGCTCCCTCTGCTGACCACTATTGGATACTACTACTGTCCTTGAAAATATGGGTTAATGAGGATTACCTTCATTTGGATTACCTTAATTATCCCTTTAGCTCTTAACCATATCCAAGTTTTGTCAGTGTTTCCACATGTACAGTGTGTTTTGGTTGTTTTCTTAGTGTTGAGTTGTTGTCCCTAATTGTATGTTGCTCTGGTCATTTAGTCTGCTAAATCACAAAAAATATATGTCATATCTTGTTGTCTTGTATCTGTCTCAGTCTGAGGCCTCTGGATGTGGAGTTTATGAAGGCCCTTCATGAGAAGGTCAACATTGTGCCCATCCTGGCCAAGGCAGACACACTCACACCCACTGAGGTCAAGAAAAAGAAATTCAAGGCAAGCCCTCTCAAACTCGCTTTTCTATCTGTGTCTGCTTGTCTGAATACCGTGGGCGTGTACAAATAAGAAATGGACAGGGTTCATTGGTTTCTAAAATCATTTTGATTTCTAGGTGACTGTTTTGATGGATTTCCTTTTGCTCCATCCTCAATCACAGGATTGCAAACAGTAGTTTATTGTTCTCCTCTTCTCTCTGTCACTACCTCCATCTTCTTCTCTCTGTCTCTCCCTCCATCTTCTTCTCTCTGTCACTGCCTCCATCTTCTTCTCTCTGTCACTACCTCCATCTTCTTCTCTCTGTCACTACCTCCATCTTCTTCTCTCTGTCACTACCTCCATCTTCTTCTCTCTGTCACTACCTCCATCTTCTTCTCTCTGTCTCTCCCTCCATCTTCTTCTCTCTGTCTCTCCCTCCATCTTCTTCTCTCTGTCACTACCTCCATCTTCTTCTCTCTGTCACTACCTCCATCTTCTTCTCTCTGTCTCTCCCTCCATCTTCTTCTCTGTCTCTCCCTCCATCTTCTTCTCTCTGTCACTACCTCCATCTTCTTCTCTCTGTCACTACCTCCATCTTCTTCTCTCTGTCACTACCTCCATCTTCTTCTCTCTGTCACTACCTCCATCTTCTTCTCTCTGTCTCTCCCTCCATCTTCTTCTCTCTGTCTCTCCCACCATCTTCTTCTCTCTGTCACTACCTCCATCTTCTTCTCTCTGTCACTACCTCCATCTTCTTCTCTCTGTCTCTCCCTCCATCTTCTTCTCTCTGTCTCTCCCTCCATCTTCTTCTCTCTGTCACTACCTCCATCTTCTTCTCTCTGTCACTACCTCCATCTTCTTCTCTCTGTCTCTCCCTCCATCTTCTTCTCTCTGTCTCTCCCTCCATCTTCTTCTCTCTGTCACTACCTCCATCTTCTTCTCT
Organism: Oncorhynchus clarkii lewisi; assembly: GCF_045791955.1. Classification (NCBI taxonomy): domain Eukaryota; kingdom Metazoa; phylum Chordata; class Actinopteri; order Salmoniformes; family Salmonidae; genus Oncorhynchus; species Oncorhynchus clarkii. Next base: position 18,554,414 of record NC_092173.1, on the reverse strand, counting down.
CTGTCACTACCTCCATCTTCTTCTCTCTGTCTCTCCCTCCATCTTCTTCTCTCTGTCTCTCCCTCCATCTTCTTCTCTCTGTCTCTCCCTCCATCTTCTTCTCTCTGTCACTACCTCCATCTTCTTCTCTCTGTCTCTCCCTCCATCTTCTTCTCTCTGTCACTACCTCCATCTTCTTCTCTCTGTCTCTCCCTCCATCTTCTTCTCTCTGTCTCTCCCTCCATCTTCTTCTCTCTGTCACTACCTCCATCTTCTTCTCTCTGTCTCTCCATCCATCTTCTTCTCTCTGTCTCTCCATCCATCTTCTTCTCTCTGTCACTACCTCCATCTTCTTCTCTCTGTCACTACCTCCATCTTCTTCTCTCTGTCACTACCTCCATCTTCTTCTCTCTGTCTCTCCCTCCATCTTCTTCTCTCTGTCTCTCCCTCCATCTTCTTCTCTCTGTCTCTCCCTCCATATTCTTCTCTCTTTCCCTCCCTCCATGTTCATCTTTCTGTCCTTCCCTCCATATTCTTCTCTCTGTCACTACCTCCATCTTCTTCTCTCTGTCTCTCCCTCCATCTTCTTCTCTCTGTCTCTCCCTCCATCTTCTTCTCTCTGTCTCTCCCTCCATCTTCTTCTCTCTGTCTCTCCCTCCATCTTCTTCTCTCTGTCTCTCCCTCCATCTTCTTCTCTCTGTCCTTCCCTCCATCTTCTTCTCTCTGTCTCTCCCTCCATCTTCTTCTCTCTGTTCCTCCCTCTGTCCCTCCCTCATTCCATCTTCTTCTCTCTGTCTCTCCCTCCATCTTCTTCTCTCTTTCCCTCCCTCCATGTTCATCTTTCTGTCCCTGCTTCCATCTTCTTCTCTCTGTCCCTCCCTCTGTCCCTCCCTTGTTCCATCTTCTTCTCTCTGTTCCTCCCTCTGTCCCTCCCTCATTCCATCTTCTTCTCTCTGTCCCTCCCTCTGTCCCTCCCTGGTTCCATCTTCTTCTCTCTGTCCCTCCCTCTGTCCCTCCCTCATTCCATCTTATTCTCTCTGTCCCTCCCTCTGTCCCTCCCTGGTTCCATCTTCTCCTCTCTGTCCCTCCCTCCCTCGTTCCATCTTCTTCTCTCTGTCCCTCCCTCTGTCCCTCCCTCGTTCCATCTGCTTCTCTCTGTCCCTCCCTCCAACTTCCTGTAGATCCGAGAGGAGATCCAGCAGTATGGGATTAAGATCTACCAGTTCCCAGACTGTGACTCTGATGAGGATGAGGACTTCAAACAGCAGGATCAGGAGCTCAAGGTGAACCACATTTATCCAAACCTCACATCACTAGTTGAGGAAGTAAAGGACACTGGTCATCATAACCTGTCTGCAATACAGAAATGCTGGGATAGGAAACTTAGATTAGAGATAATGTCCATACCCGTGTTGTTATTGAGCACACAGCCTTGAATAGTTATCTGTTTGTGAATTCTATTGATGTGTGTGTGCACTGGCGCACTAGAGGGCAGGGTGTGGCTGTGCATCCAGACCAGGCCTGAATGGCGTTTTGGTAGATAAATGTGTCTCAGTCACTCCCCCTCATAGAACCGTGTCTGTGACCTCATGTGCTCTGTTCATTTCTAAGTAGACTCCAACACCATTGTTAAGTTTGCCGATGACACAACAGTAGTAGGCCTGATCACTGACGACGACGAGACCGCCTATAGGGAGGAGGTCAGAGACCTGGCAATGTGGTGTCAGCACAACAACCTCTCCCTCAACGTGATCAAGACAATGGAGATGATTGTGGACTACAGGAGGAGGACAGAGAACGTCCCCATTCTCATCAACTGGTCTGTAGTGGAGCAGGTTGAGCGCTTCAAGTTCCTTGGTGTCCACATCACCAACAAACTAACATGGTCCAAGCACACCAAGACTGTTGTGAAGAGGGCACGACAAAACCTTTTCCCCCTCAGGAGACTGAAAAGATTTGGCATGGGTCCTCAGATCCTCAAAAGGTTCTACAGCTGCAACATCGAGAGCATCCTGACTGGTTGCATCACTGCCTGGTATGGCAACTGCTCTGCCTCCGACCGCAAGGCACTACAGAGGTAGTGTGAACAGCCCAGTACATCACCAGGGCCAAGCTTCCTGCAATCCAGGACCTCTATACCAGTTGGTGTCAGAGGAAGGCCTAAAAATTGTCAAAGACTCCAGCCACCCTAGTCATAGACTGTTCTCTCTGCTACCACACGCAAGCGGTACCGGAGCACCAAGTCTAGGTCCAAGAGGCTTCTAAACAGCTTCTACCCCCAAACCATAAGACTCCTGAACATCTAATGAAATGGCTACCCAGACTATTTGCATTGTCCACCCCACCACACTTTTACACTGCTGCTACATTCTGCTTGTTATCTACATGTACATATTACCTCGACTAACCGGTGCCCCCACACATTGACTCTGTACCGGTACCCCCTGTATATAACCTCCACATTGACTCTGTACCGGTACCCCCTGCATATAACCTCCACATTGACTCTGTACCGGTACCCCCTGTATATAGCCTCCACATTGACTCTGTACCGGTACCCCCTGCATATAACCTCCACATTGACTCTGTACCGGTACCCCCTGTATATAGCCTCCACATTGACTCTGTACCGGTACCCCCTGTATATAACCTCCACATTGACTCTGTACCGGTACCCCCTGCATATAACCTCCACATTGACTCTGTACCGGTACCCCCTGTATATAGCCTCCACATTGACTCTGTACCGGTACCCCCTGTATATAGCCTCCACATTGACTCTGTACCGGTACCCCCTGTATATAGCCTCCACATTGACTCTGTACCGGTACCCCCTGTATATAACCTCCACATTGACTCTGTACCGGTACCCCCTGTATATAACCTCCACATTGACTCTGTACCGGTACCCCCTGTATATAGCCTCCACATTGACTCTGTACCGGTACCCCCTGTATATAACCTAGCTCTTTAATTTTTTGTTACTTTTATTAACATTTTTTTGTATTTTTCTTAAAACTGCATTGTTAGTTAAGGGCTTGTAAGTAAGCATTTCACTGTAAGGTCTACCTGTTGTATTCGTTGCATGTGTCAAATAACATTTGATTTGAGAGAGATAGAGAGAGATGGAGAAATGGGTAGATCTGCATTGCAGCATTTTCCCCTCTCTGCATTACCTCATCATAACCACAGATATATTCCCCCCACTTTGTACTTTATTCACGTCATTCATATTCACCTCTCTTGCTCTCTCTCCCTCCCCCGTCTCCCTCCTCCAGGACAGTATACCTTTTGCGGTGATCGGCAGCAACACGGTGGTGGAGGCCAAAGGGAAGAGGGTCCGGGGTCGTCTCTACCCCTGGGGCATCGTGGAAGGTAACCCTGTTACACCATTGTTATGTAGCTCTTGTGTGTGGGGGTCTTAATATGTTAGGGTTGTACTGGGAAGTGGACATAAAGCTAGGGTTAGGGTTGTACTGGGATGTGGACATGAAGCTGGGGTTAGGGTTGTACTGGGGTTGTACTGGGATGTGGACATGAAGCTGGGGTTAGGGTTGTACTGGGATGTGGACATGAAGCTGGGGCTAGGGTTGTACTGGGATGTGGACATGAAGCTAGAGTTAGGGTTGTACTGGGATGTGGACTTGAAGCTGGGGTTAGGGTTGTACTGGGATGTGGACATGAAGCTAGGGTTGGGGTTGTACTGGGATGTGGACATGAAGCTGGGGTTGTACTGGGATGTGGACATGAAGCTGGGGTTAGGGTTGTACTGGGATGTGGACATGAAGCTGGGGTTAGGGTTGTACTGGGATGTGGACATGAAGCTAGGGTTAGGGTTGTACTGGGATGTGGACATGAAGCTGGGGTTAGGGTTGTACTGGGATGAGGACATGAAGCTGGGGTTAGGGTTGTACTGGGATGTGGACATGAAGCTGGGGTTAGGGTTGTACTGGGATGTGGACATGAAGCTAGGGTTAGGGTTGTACTGGGATGTGGACATGAAGCTGGGGTTAGGGTTGTACTGGGATGTGGACATGAAGCTGGGGCTAGGGTTGTACTGGGATGTGGACATGAAGCTGAGGTTAGGGTTGTACTGGGATGTGGACATGAAGCTAGGGTTGGGGTTGTACTGGGATGTGGACATGAAGCTGGGGTTGTACTGGGATGTGGACATGAAGCTGGGGTTAGGGTTGTACTGGGATGTGGACATGAAGCTGGGGCTAGGGTTGTACTGGGATGTGGACATGAAGCTAGAGTTAGGGTTGTACTGGGATGTGGACATGAAGCTGGGGTTAGGGTTGTACTGGGATGTGGACATGAAGCTAGGGTTGGGGTTGTACTGGGATGTGGACATGAAGCTGGGGTTGTACTGGGATGTGGACATGAAGCTGGGGTTAGGGTTGTACTGGGATGTGGACATGAAGCTGGGGCTAGGGTTGTACTGGGATGTGGACATGAAGCTAGAGTTAGGGTTGTACTGGGATGTGGACATGAAGCTGGGGTTAGGGTTGTACTGGGATGTGGACATGAAGCTAGGGTTAGGGTTGTACTGGGATGTGGACATGAAGCTAGGGTTAGGGTTGTACTGGGATGTGGACATGAAGCTGGGGTTAGGGTTGTACTGGGATATGGACATGAAGCTGGGGTTAGGGTTGTACTGGGATGTGGACATGAAGCTAGGGTTAGGGTTGTACTGGGATGTGGACATGAAGCTAGGGTTAGGGTTGTACTGGGATGTGGACATGAGGCTAGGGTTAGGGTTGTACTGGGATGTGGACATGAAGCTGGGGGTAGGGTTGTACTGGGATGTGGACATGAAGCTGGGGTTAGGGTTGTACTGGGATGTGGACATGAAGCTGGGGTTAGGGTTGTACTGGGATGTGGACATGAAGCTAGGGTTAGGGTTGTACTGGGATGTGGACATGAAGCTAGGGTTAGGGTTGTACTGGGATGTGGACATGAAGCTAGGGTTAGGGTTGTACTGGGATGTGGACATGAAGCTGGGGTTAGGGTTGTACTGGGATGTGGACATGAAGCTAGGGTTAGGGTTGTACTGGGATGTGGACATGAAGCTGGGGTTGTACTGGGATGTGGACATGAAGCTAGGGTTAGGGTTGTACTGGAATGTGGACATGAAGCTGGGGTTAGGGTGGTACTGGGATGTGGACATGAAGCTGGGGTTAGGGTTGTACTGGGATGTGGACATGAAGCTAGGGTTAGGGTTGTACTGGGATGTGGACATGAAGCTGGGGTTAGGGTTGTACTGGGATGTGGACATGAAGCTAGGGTTAGGGTTGTACTGGGATGTGGACATGAAGCTAGGGTTAGGGTTGTACTGGGATGTGGACATGAAGCTGTGGTTGTACTGGGATGTGGACATGAAGCTAGGGTTAGGGTTATAGTTGAGGTTAGGGTTGAACTGGGATGTAGGCATGAACCTAGGGTTGTGGCTAGGGTTGGGGTTTAGGGGTGAACCGGGATGTGGACGTGAAGTTAGAGTTGAAGTTGTGGTTGAGGGTTAGGTTTGTGGTTGAACCTGGATGTGGACATGATGCTAGGGTTAGGGTTGTGGTTGAGGTTCGGGTTGGGGTTGAATCCGGGATGTGGCCATGAAGCTAGGGTTAGGGTTGAGGTTCGGGTTAGGGTTGGGGTTGAATCCGGGATGTGGCCATGAAAGGTTTAGAAAAAAACACTGTCCTAACATAACACACACACTGTTACTTTTGACAGTGGAGAACTCTGCACACTGTGACTTTGTGAAGCTGAGGAACATGTTGGTGAGGACACACATGCAGGACCTGAAGGATGTGACACGGGAGACCCACTATGAGAACTACAGGGCTCACTGCATCCAGAGCATGACACGCATGGTGGTGAAAGAACGCAACCGCAAGTATGGACACACACACAGACCAGTATCTCACTCACTGTAGCTCGTGTTGTTTATAGCTTGGATCAGGTATCTTAATACTGCATGTTTTGTTACTCATATACAAACATAATGTAGCTCAACTACAATTCACACTAACATACAGCACCAGTCAAAAGTTTGGACACATACTCATTCCAGGGTTTTCTTTATTTGTACTATTTTCTACATTGTAGAATAATAGTGAAGACATCAAAACTATGAAATAACACATATGGAATCATGTAGTAACCAAAAAAGTGTTAAACAAAAATGTTTGAGATTCATCAAAGTAGCCACACTTTGCCTTGATGACAGCTTTGCACACTCTTGGCATTCTCTCAACCAGCTTCATGAGGTAGTCACCTGGAATGCATTTCAATTAACAGGTGTGCCTTGTTAAAAGTTCATTTATGGAATTTCTTTCTTCCTTAAAAGTCAATCAGTTGTGTTGTGACAAGGAAGGGGGGTGTAGAGAAGATAGCTCTATTTGGTAAAAGACGAAGTCTATATTATGGCAAGAACAGCTCAAATAAGCATAGAGAAATGACAGTCCATGATGGCTTTAAGACCTGAAGGTCAGTCAGTGCGGAAAATTTCAAGAACTTCGAAAGTTTCTTCAAGTGCAGTCGCAAAAACCATCAAGCGCTGTGATGAAACTGACTTTCATGAGGACCGCCACAAGAAAGGAAGACCCAGAGTTACCTCTGCTGCAGAGGATAAGTTTAGTTACCAGCCTCAGAAATTACAGCCCAAATAAATGCTTCACAGAGAACAAGTAACAGACCCATCGCAACATCAACTGTTTAGAGGAGACTCTGTGAATCAGGCCTTCATGGTCAAATTGCTTCAAATAAACCACTACTAAAGGACACCAATAAGAGGGAGAGTCTCGCTTAGGCCAAGAAATACACCAGCAAAGGACATTAGACCGGTGGAAATCTGTCCTTTGGTCTGATGAGTCCAAATTTGAGATTTTTGATTCCAACCACCGTGTCTTTGTGAGACGCAGAGTAAGTGAACGGATGATCTCTGCATGTGTGGTTCCCACCGTGAAACATGGAGGAGGAGGTGTGGGGGTGCTTTGCTGGTGACACGGCCTGTGATGGATTTATTTAGAATTCAAGGCACACTTAACCAGCATGGCTACCACAGCATTCTGCAGCAATACGCCATCCCATCTGGTTTGTGCTTGGTGTTTTTAAACAGAACAATAACTCAACACAACTTCAGTCTGTGTAAGGGCTATTTGACCAAGAAGGAGAGTGATGGAGTGCTGCATCAGATGACTTGGCCTCCACAATCACCTGACCTCAACCCAATTGAGATGGTTTGGAATGAGTTAAACGCGGAGTGAAGGAAAAGCAGCCAACAAGTGCTCAGCATTTGTGGGATCTCCTTTAAGACTGTTGGAAAAGCATTCCAGGTGAAGCTGGTTGAGAGAATGCCAAGAATGTGCAAAGCTGTCATCAAGGTAAAGGGTGGCTACTTTGAAGAATCTAAAATATATTTTGATTTGTTTAGCGCTTTTTTGGTTACTACATAATTCCATATGTGTTATTCCATAGTTGTGTTGTCTTCACTATTATTCTATAATATAAAGAAAAACACTTGAATGAGTAGGTGTTCTAACTTTTAACTGGTACTGTATAGTCACAAACTCTAACAAAATATACACCCACATACTGTCAACCATATTGTCTTTCTCCACTCTACTCCCGTAGTAAACTGACCAGGGAGAGCGGCACAGACTTCCCCATCCCTGTGATACCAAGTACCACAGACACCGAGACGGAGAAGCTGATCCGAGAGAAAGATGAAGAGGTACAACGACGACAATCAGAGCATGAACCAGAGCAAGAGCACAGTCATGATGAGCACTCAGACCGACCCCTAGAACCCCACTCTGACCCAGGCCTAGACCCAGGGCCTGAACCTGAGGCCTCTTGAGTCCTCCGGGCTGTCAATCATATTTTATATACATTCCATTAATACAGGCAGGTGCCCCTGAGGACCCCAGTCAGGTGTGGTAATTCTGGTCTGAGGAAGGGTGAGGGGTGACAGTTGGCCCCTACAGCAGCACCCCTAAAACAGCACCCAGCCATGAGGTGCACATGGACCTGTAAGAGATGATTAGATCTGGGTACAAATAATGTTTTTTATTCAAATACTGTTTGAACCCAGGTCTGGCAGTAGAATATAATATGCCAGGTCACGCTGCCTGGGTAGAGTAGTGTTGTAAATGGAAAGAAGCTCTCGTGTGGTTCTCTTCTCCCTGTTTGAGTCTGTCCCTGTCCAAAAGCACCATCGTGCCAATTTCATATAGTTATGTATTTATATTATTTATATACAGTACCAGTCAAAAGTTTGGACACCGACTCAATCAAGGGTTTTTATTTTTACTATTTTCTACATTGTAGAATAATAGTGAAGACATCAAAACTATGAAATAACACATGGAGTGCTGCATCAGATGACCTGGCCTCCACAATTACCTGACGTTAACCCAATTGAGATGGTTTGGGATGAGTTGGACTGCAAAGTGAAGGAAAAGCAGCGAACAAGTGCTTAGCATATATGGGAACTCCTTCAAGACTGTTGGAAAAGCATTCCAGGTGAAGCTGGTTGAGAAAATGCCAAGAATGTGCAAAGCTGTCATCAAGGCAAAGGCTGGCTGCTTTGAAGAATCTAAAATATTACATATATTTTGATTTGTTTAATAGTTTTTGGTTACTACATGATTCCATGTGTTTTATTTAATAGTTTTGATGTCTTCACTATTATTCTAAAATGTAGAAAATAGTAAAAATAAAGAAAACCCCTTGAATGAGTAGGTGTGTCCAACCCTTTGACGGGTACTGTAGATATTTTCTGATTAAAAGCCGATAACTTTAAAGAACCTTAACAATACTTTAACAAAAATACCCTCACCTGAGGTTTGAATCTGATGCATGAAGCCTACCCTGAAACCCACTTGTGCAGCTTGAGTTTTGGTGCAGATCTTCCATTGATATCAATACATAATTTACTCAAAAATAAAGTTAAGCTTGTGCATCTCAAGCTAGGTCCCCCCTGAATGGCATGAGCCATTAAAAACATAATACATTATTTTCTGCTATTTCCTCATTTTTGGTATGTAACCCTTCCCATTATTAAAACGTTGGAAACACAAAACTGTCACCTTAATTTCATCCTATTTTGATATGTTTGTGGGATTGGGGGGATGCTATGAAGGGCAAATAATAGTATTTCTGCAAGTGCCATATCTTTCACACTTATACTTCATATCACAGTATTGAATTATTAGGCTCTGTGTGTAGCAATTACAGACATTTATGTGTATACCTGACTGAACACACACACAGTCACCAGCCTCAGTCACATGGTCTCCAGACAGAGTAGAATGGGGTGGCAAATTGTATCAATCAGTTGTCCTCTGCTGGCTTGTTAGTCATTGGATATGGTCATTGGTACAGTGATGTAGAAGTAATGGTCATGTTCCAGGCCACCTTCAGCCTGTCTTTCACTCATTAGACACCAACTGTATACATGACTGAACACACACGCATCCGTCATCATCATCAGGTCACATGGTCTAAAGTCAGAATAGACTGGGGTGGGCCTCCCGGGTGGCGCAGTGGTTAAGGGCGCTGTACTGCAGCGCCAGCTGTGCCATCAGAGTCCTGGGTTCGCGCCCAGGCTCTGTCGTAACCGGCCGCGACCGGGAGGTCCGTGGGGCGACGCACAATTGGCCTAGCGTCGCCCGGGTTAGGGGTGTCCTTGTCTCATCGCGCACCAGCGACTCCTGTGGCGGGCTGGGCGCAGTGTACGCTAGCCAAGGTGCACGGTGTTTCCTCCGGCGCATTGGTGCGGCTGGCTTCCGGGTTGGATGTGCGCTGTGTTAAAGAAGCAGCGGCTTGGTTGGTTGTGTATCGGAGGACGCATGACTTTCAACCTTCGTCTCTCCCGAGCCCGTACGGGAGTTGTAGCGATGAGACAAGATAGTAGCTACTACAACAATTGGATACTACGAAATTGGGGAGAAAAAGGGGTAAAATTCAAAAAAAAAAAATAATAATAGATATAAATAGACTGGGGTGGCAAATGGTATCGATCGGTTGTCTGTCAGCACTGCTGGCTTAGTTGTGATTTGGATAGGGCTTGGTTATTGGTGCAGTCATGTGGAAGTAGTGGTTGCGTTCCAGGCCACCTACATTGCAGTCATGAAATGTAGGCGATCACTACTTCCGCATGTGTAGTGTTCTGAGACAATCAGATCTGATCTCTGCAAATGCAGAAGTAGTGTTTAGCATTATAGGAATCCATCAATATGACTTAATAATCTGATAGTCTGGTGAGAGTAGACTGGTATGGGGAATCCTATTTATCTGTTGTCACATAGCTGGCTTTGTTGTGATTGGATAGCGCAAGGTTATTGGTATGAGAGTTCCTAAAGCCTGTGAGCATCTCCCCAGTCCCTACTTGTGTTTTTTTGTGTTTTGCTTCATGTCCCAGGTGTTTGACTGACAGCGGCCTCTTGTCTCTTTTCTCCACAGTTGCGGCGAATGCAAGAGATGCTCACAAAGATCCAGGAACAAATGCACACGCAGAAGGAGGCCTATTAACCCAGGCTACTACTAGAACCCCTGCCCCTCTGTAAATGCAGGCCCCCTCTTTCCACTACTAGTACCACTCTACTCTAGTCCACAAACATTGTCAACTCCAGCTCATCCAACCCCAACAGCCACCACTCCTCATTTAGTCAATAACCCTCACTATCAGAGACTGATCCACGACCAGGCATGAGGTATTCACAGACAGGAGGTGGCGTGGAGAGAATTTGCCTTCTCTTCCAACAACATGGAAGTCCTGTGTCTCCACACCTGTTGTGGAAACTCTAACAGTAACAACGGGCACTCCTTTCGAGTGCCATTGCTGGAGCACAACACCGGGCCGGATAGTACCGACCTAACCACCTGCTTGTCCTTAAAGGGTTACGGCCTGCCTGCCCTCTTTCCACTCATAGTTTACCTGTGGTCTTCTCAAGATAGCAATGAACTGGAAGGCAAAAAGTTAACACTTCAATGTTCATTGATGTTTCTCCTTAGTGAACTCTAACCCTGACATTGGTTAAGGGGTAGACTGTAGGGAATGTGTTGTCCTGTCCCTCTGCTAGGTGTTTGAAAGTCTATCTCATAACAAATGTAGTTGTGTGGTCTTAACCACCCTAGACAAGGTCTGTTGGGAAGGAGGTTGGCCTGCCCAAAATTTTTTTTTTGTCATGCACAATTTTTTCCCAAGAGCATTTTTGTTAAAGGTCAATACTATAGATGGTCATACAGATAAAATGTGTTACTTTTTTTTACTACAATGTTACATTTGTAAATGTTTTTGTTACGGGGTTGCATCTATCACTTGTTATTGCTTTTTTTTGCATTGCTACACAGAATAGCGTGGAATGAATAATTTTTTCACCATTTTTATTTTTAATTTCAACATATGTTACTGAAGTACTGTTGGGTGTTTTTTTGACATGTTAATAGGGCTAACTAATGTCCTTCACTCTCCCAATTCCAGCATGCTCAACCATGGGTTGTTCATTCTTGTATTTTACTTAAAAAGGAAACCCACTACTTACAGTTCTGATATCTGTAATGATAGTTTGAGAGTTTGCTGTAATATTGTTGACTTGCAGGTTCGTCCTCAGGTCGTAGTAAAACATTTTGCAGCGAAAATGAGTTCTTAGACTGGGATACAATCCGAGTATAGACGTTGCGACTTTTAAAGGCAATTTCAGATTAAGCTGACATACGTGATGGGATCTCTGCAAACGCAGAGAACATTGCCTTTTAAAAGCCTCAGTGCAAAACCTGCAATCTGACTAAATCCTGGCTCAAATGGACAAGTTCCAGCATTAACTCCCCATTTTAATATTTTTTTTCACTGAACATGACCCAAGAGGAGAAAATAGAAGCCTTGAGCTAACTGTGCCAGCCAAGAGATGCTGGCCTGGGGACCAAGCAGACAGGACAAGGCCCTTATTCTGCCAGAGGTCAGGGGGCTAGAGAATGACAGGGTCACTTCAGTAAGGTTGTTTGTGGGTATAGTGTCTGTTATAGAGGTGCCTGATGTAGCAGGCCTTCATTCATGGGTGATATTTTTCTTGATTATGTTTGTGGACAGTAAGTATGCACCCTCTATTTTGAAGTACATTAAGTAGATATGTATGAGTGGATGATTTTATTATAGTATATATATTATGCACTCAACACAAGATAAATTATAATTACTTATCATTTAGGTGTTTCCTCCCAAGAATTTTGACTTAACACTTTTCTTTCATGAAGAAGATGAATAGTTGTGCATGTGTATTTATTTTCCTCAGGTGTAAATGTCAGTTCATTCACAAGGAACAAGTCATGAGACAAAAATATACATTTGTTTGGATTATTAGTACGAGTACCAGAAATTGATTTGAAATAATCAGAATAAAATATTTTTATTTCACATTCTCTTTGTAAGCAACATTGTTCTATTGACCTGTTCTATTCTGATCCATCAAACGCTTAGAGATTCACCTACAGACCCAGTCCAAAATCACACTAGAACAAAGGCAGAAAATAAGAATGTTGTCATACTACTTTTTCTGAATACATTTATAATAAATTACTTTGGCCAGGATTCAATCTGAGCGCAGATTGGCAACGCTCCAATAAAACGCATTTTCCCATTGAGCCAACATATGCAGCGGTTACCGTGAATGTGGGCTCCGAAAAAGTGCATTGTGGACAAAGCTCGCTCGGATTGAATCCAGCACTTTATAAAGTCATTGAGGAAGAGAAAGGATGCAATGAATTGTAATACAATAAAGGAAGTAACATCTGGTCTCTCTTCATTCTAGCCATTTTCTACTACTCCTACTTTGTATTGCGATAGAGTGTTGCTAAGCGAGCCTACACACACCCTAAAAATGTAGATCAAATAAATTGACCAAAGCAAGAAGTTATAAATGTAATAATATTTATTAGGTATCTTAAGCATTTTCCACTTATGCATTTAAATGATTTCTCTTTTTACATAATGGACAATTAAATCTAAACGCAGTCCAAAATGTACAGGCAATATAGAACTTCCACTTTCTCCATAGGGAAAACAAACTTTGTGGAAAGGGCTCTGAAAGCTCTCCCGCAGTATACAGTACTGTACATGGTCTCAGAAAACAGCTGGCATAAAAATCTACATATGAACCAAAATCACCAATCTACATGCAAAAACAGGCAAATCTTTAAAATACACTAAAACCATTATTGAATGTGTACATACATACATACTGTTCCATTCCACACAAAGATTGATCAAATATATATTTTTAAATGTTACGACTACCATGTCCATTCTTCCTCCCAAAGACAGACACAAAACCATTCAGATTAAGTGAAGAGGAACACAGTCACGTGCTGTCTTTGCGAGTGCTATGTACAGTTGTAAACCAGTTTTGCTTTAATTGGGGTTATTAAGTAGCATATCAAAGTGCTAGAAGTTAAAAGTTGAATCTCAGCTACACAGGTCGTGTAATAGTGCAGTGGACGGCCAACACGAGAATCTAGATAAGAATTGATATACCAGATAATTCATATAGTTGGTGGAAAAAGAGGATAAAATGGCGTAGGTGACTGCCTGACCATGCCGTTTAACCTCAAACTGCCACATTCACTTCAATGGTCTACCGTGACTGCCGAAGGCCTTAGTTAAACAAGATCACTGCTGCAACACAAACAAGATATGCCTCACTATATAGCTACTTTATTACACATACATAGATACTCCAGGAACAATTTACAGTGATTGTGCCTGCTATGGCTCCTGCCATATATATATATATAAATTGTGGTAATATGTAGCCACTTGAGTATTGTAGTTTTACTCCTGTGCTAAACTGAGTGGTTGTTCAGTTTTGTGAAAAGTCCTCACAGATATACTTACATCACCTGCTTCAGATGTGCATGGTGGAACTGGTAATGCCAGCATTTGGGTTTGATTCCTGCTTGGGCCACACACACATTATATGTTATTACAAACTAGTACACTCAATGACCATTTTACATGCCGTTGTGGTTTACCACCAGCAGGGGAAGCCTGTGGAACATGCAGTAATACGACAGCGCTGCAGTGGGAGAAGAACGGCCAGGCCGTGTTTTAGGTTTCACTTCACAGCCATGTGCCTGGGTAGTGGGAAGGGGAGGTCCCAGCAATTATGTCCTCAATGTGCTCCTTTATGGCGCTTAGTTGCTAGCGCGAGCGCACACACACACACACACACACACACTGATCCCATGCTGACGCTGACGTGCCAACACCTACCAATCACACAGCCAGAGAGCAAGTCTCTCTGACCCCGATTCAGCGGTCTGAAATTGGATGCTTTGCCTTCTGGTCACATCAAGGCCCGTATCCACAAAGTGTCTCAGAGTAGGAGTGCTTATCTAGTATCAGTTTAGACTAAAATCATAATGAATGAGATTATACAGGCAGATCCTAGATCAGCACAACTATTCAGGTGATTTGTGAATACAGGCCCTGGCCTCTGGTAGACTTCAGTTAAATCTAAAACCTTGGTGCTTTCATAATAGCAAATAGTGGCACCACCACAGTCATTAGCAGTGTGGTTTGTAAATACTCTTGGCTGTGGAATACGTGACCCTGTACCAGAAATATAAAAACCGGTCCTGAATGAAAATATGCAGGTCTGACTGCCTTGGACATTGGATGTCTCGCACTATTAGCTACTGTAGATATGAACACAAAGGAGGGCCAGACAGAGAATGTCTCCATGTGATTCTCTCCACTGCATCCTATACAATATCACACTCTATCAACATTACCATCCTGGACATCATACTCAGCCCAACAACAACATAGGCTGTCTTTCACCTCTCACAACCATTATAAAGATATATTTTAAAAAATTGTACATTTTTATAGTTTCTTTTTGGAATGTTCTGAGTTACTTCTTATTGACAGCTGTAATGCATCAGGTTAGTTAATAATGCAGTTTGAGAATCATCAGTGAATATGAGGATTTGCGTCCAGTATGAAGGCTTTTACATTTGTTTGTCAGTACAGTAGTCCTGGTGCCTGCCTCACTCTGGGCCTGCTTCAGTCGCCCTGGGCTCGGAGTCTGGGCTGGTTCCTGTCCGGCTGGTCTGCTCTGAGGCCGATGGTCTCCAGATCTGGAGGTCTGTCTCCGACTTCAGCCTGACTCTGGCCACCTCAGGGTGGGTGTGGCCTGTTCATGTAGCTTGGTTCTCAGGCTAGCTTCAGGATGGCTCTGGCCTGGTTCAGAGATCAGGCTAGCTTCAGAGTGCTAACGGGGAATGAAGGCAAGGTCACCATAGTTACAGGGTTCAGCAGCTGTTGGTGATGTGTCACCACCTGGGCACCAACTGCCGTCTGCTTTCCCATGATGGTGGTTGTGCTCTGGCTGGGGGCAGTACCATTGACCTGGGCGAGAGTATGGGTGATGTGGCCCACCATGGCTGGCTGGGTGACAGCCACGGACTGGGGGTAGATGGTGGGTAGATGGTGCTGGCCCAGGTGGGTAACAGGGTGGATGGAGATGTCTCCGATGGGCTGGTGGTGGTGCCCTGGGGCCAGCTGCATGGGGGCTGAGGAGGGGGGAGCTAGATGGGTGATGTGCTTGGCTCCTCCAGATGAAGCCTGGATGACGTGGTTGACGGCCTGGATGACAGAGGCGTGGGAAGCCGAGGCGTGGGCAATGACTGTGGGCTGGAGGCTGGGGGCCTTTACCATGTGAGTATGAGCGTGGGCAGTCACCATGTGTGTGTGAGCCGGGAAGAGGGTGCTAGGGGAGGTTACGATGTGTGTGTGAGGCGATAAGAGTGCCTGGATAGGGGTGGTGGTGGTGATGTTGGATGCTGGGGTGGAGAATGTAGCTGAGACAGCCAGGGGTGACAGCGGGTGGGGGTACGTTTGGGCCTTGTGTTGGCTGGAGATGTGTTGGGTGAGGATGGAGGTGGTGGGGGTTATGGGAGTGGTGGTCACAGTCTTGTACAACTCGGGTTGCATGGCTTGTTGAGGCACGGTGGGTAAGGCTGCCGGAACATTCTCCTCATCCATGTCGTCATCCATGATGTCTTCACCCTCTGTGTGACAGACAGAAAGAACACATGAACTTTACACTTGATAACGTCACAGATATGACCGCTTTGTACATTCTTAAAACACTGTGTAGGAACTAGTGTCGTTTGGTCTTTCTATAAATAGTGTGCAATTGAGATCAACATTTCAAAATGGTTTGAAACAAAAATAACAAGGATTTTCATGAAGTTCTACATGTGTACTTAGGAATGAAAGTGAATATGTGCAAATTGGCCCATAACTCCACCTATACAACAACCTAGGTTTAGGACTATACAACCTTTAAAACAGGGTTTATACAGACACCGGCAAGTCAAATTCAAGGACTTTCAGGGACTTTTTACAAGTAATTCATTGCAATTGTCAAGAACCTCAAATGGTATACAATTTATAATGATTATAATTATAAGGTCCAATATAGAACTATATAGCTATGATCCCCCTTATATCTTAAACCAGTTAAATGTGATCTACATAATCCCCAAAGGTAATTATTTATCAGGAGGGCCATAAACAATAACTAGTAATGCTGCATACTCCAAGAAAGGTTCAAATCTCACCTTTCTGGTCATTTATAAAAACAATTGCTGGAGGTATAATCACTTTTGAAGAAGTTTAAGTACAAATATGAAAACTCAGCAAAAAAAGATAAACTCCGTTGACAGTGAGAGGATTTATTTTCAGCAAACTTATATTTACACATTTTGTATGAACATAAGATTCAACAGACAAACTGAACAAGTTCCACAGACATGTGACTAACAGAAATGGAATAATGTGTCCCTGAACAAAGGGGGGGGGGGGGGGTCAAAATCAAAAGTAACAGTCAGTATCTGGTGGCCACCAGCTGCATTAAGTGCTGCAGCACATTTGCCAGTTCTTGCTGTGAGATGTTACCCCACTCTTCCACCAAGTCACCTGCAAGTTCCCGGAAATTTCTGGGGGGAATGGCCCTAGTCCTCACCCTCCGATCCAACGGGTCCCAGACGTGCTCACATGGGATTGAGATCCGGTCTCTTCACTGGCCATGGCAGAACACTGACATTCCTGTCTTGCAGGAAATCAGCCATACAGCTCATTCTGTGCGTGGTGGCATTGTCATGCTGGAGGGTCATGTCAGGATGAGCCTGCAGGAAGGGTACCATATGAGGGAGGAGGATGTCTTCCCTGTAACGCATAGCGTTGAGATTGCCTGCAATGACAAGCTCAGTCCGATGACGCTGTGACGCACTGCCCCAGACCATGACGGACCCTCCACCTCGATCCCGCTTCAAGTGTAACGCTCATTCCTTTGATGATAAACACGAATCCGACCATCAGATAAAACCGCACCTTGTCAGTGAAGAGCACTGAGCACTGGTCCAGCGATGGTGGGTTTGTGCCCATAGGCGATGTTGTTGCTGGTGATGTCTGGTGAGGACCTGCCTTTACAACAGGCCTACAAGCCCTCAGTCCAGCCTCTCAGCCTATTGCGGACAGTCTGAGCACTGATGGAGGGATTGTGCGTTCCTGGTGTAACTCGGTCAGTTGTTGTTGCCATCCTATACCTATCCCGCAGGTGTGATGTTCGGCTGTACCGATCCTGTACAGGTGTTGTTACACGTGGTCTGCCACTGCGAGGACGATCAGCTGTGCGTCCTGTCTCCCTGTAGCACCGTCTTAGGCATCTCACAGTACGGACATTGCAATTTATTGCCCTGGCCACATCTGCAGTCCTCATGCCTCCTTGCAGCATGCCTAAGGCACATTCACGCAGATGAGCAGGGACCCTGGGAATCTTTCTTTTGGTGTCTATCAGAGTCAGTAGAAAGGCCTCTTTAGCGTCCTAAGTTTTCATAACCGTGACCTTAATTACCTACCGTCTGTAAGCTGTTAGTGTCTTAACGACCGTTCCATAGGTGCATGTTCATTAATTGTTTATGGTTCATTGAACAAGCATGGGAAACAGTGTTTAAACCCTTTACAATGAAGATCTGTGAAGTTATTTGGATTTTCACAAATTATCTTTGAAAGACAGGGTCCTTAAAAAGGGACTTTTTTTAGTTGTTGCTGGGTTTATTTCCTATTTCAACAAAACAAATGTTTGAATAAGGCTTGAAATGACTTATGCTTTCTACAAATAGTCGTTTTTATAATTAGAATATACTAACTATAAGATTTCACCTTAACTGTAAAATACATATTTTCTAACGGTCTCAAGCAAAATGTCTGCCCCCATCGCTGTGAACTTCACAGAGCTCTAGTTTGGCTTCCTGAACTCTCATCTCATATTAAAATCGTGTCCATATATGACAAAAATTGTTTGAAATCTATTTGTTTAAAATTATTTTTGATTACTGGCTCTAAATCGATCTCGGATCGCTACTGCGACAAACCCCCTCTCTCCTGCTGCACTATGATGTAAGGATTCCAGGCATATGTGTTGTTAGTGGCTGAGATGTAGGGTTCAGCAAGGAGTTTCTGGACAGTCGGAAGAGCAAATTAAATACTAGGGACATCCCAGCTTCAAGTGGTGTCAGAATTCACATCCTGCTTCACACAGGCAAAAGAGACCTACTCCTGTGTCGGTGAGAATCAGGGTTCTCGTTCAATGCAAACATTTTTGATCGGTGTGTCCATAGATCTATTTATAAGCAAAACGGTTTTCTTAATTAATTTGATAGCTTGGTTAAATCGATTGATTGAGCGTACCTGAGGCAGTAGAGGTAGAAGCCTGGTCGTCTTCTGGTTGAACCGTCTGTCTGAGAACACGGTCTATCTCCATGACATTCATCCATTGGCTCAGCTCGTTCTTCAGCTCAGCCAATCGCTGCTGAGTAGCGATTTTCTCCCGCGCCAGTCTCTCCATCTCATGCTCATACTCCTTCTCCTTGCGCTTCAACGTCTGTAAGACACAGAGGGAGAGAGAAAAGTGCTCAGTACAGTTTGAACACACCCATTTATAAATGGGGCAATCAAATATATTTCAGAGAGAGCCTGCATTCTGCAATTTGACTATAATAAAACTTTGAACTGAAGTTTCACACAAGTTCTTCAGTAGAACCAGTAATAGGCCGTCATTGTAAATAAGATTTTGTTCTTAACGGACTTGCCTAGTTTAAAAAATTTAAATATATTGGCTGGATTCTATCTCAGGTGTCATTGGTCCTCAATGTGTACATTGAGTTTGCCTAGTCATAATTAAAATCATACCTACCAATGTCATAAACCTCCCCATTTGCGTTAATGTAAAGTAAAAGCTGCTATCCAGACCGGTGTTGTTTTAGCAACAGCCGCGGAACTACATGCCCTTAGTGTATTCGTTATGCTGGTCACTTCCTTATCTGTGACAGTACGTCACACAACCAACAATAACACCAACACCATTTCCTGACCCCATGGTCTCTACTTCATCTGTCAATGTTGAGACAGCGACAGGGCTACACACACACACACACACACACACACACTGACCAAGAGATCCTTCTCTCTCCCTGTACAGAAACATGTCAAATGTTACATTACTGTCAAAACGACACCACGGCCACATCCTGAGTGTTTACAACAGCCGATAGATAATGTTTCTTCAGAAGGTCATTGCTGCCTCTACTTCACTTCCACGGTAGGCTGAGCAGGATTCCAGAGGAGCAAAGGACAATCCCCTCTGGGAACACTAACTAGTACTCTCGGAGTGTAGTACTACTGTTGGACGCAAGCATCAACATCCTCTTAGAGACTGCTTGGGTATGCCTCCTTATGTGGGTCCCTTCCATTATCCTCTTTGCTCACCTTGCTAGTCCCCACAAAATGTTCTTTCTAAACCACATGGACACTCATTTACTACTCTGGAAGCATTAATCAAGACCATTTCATAGGACTGACAGCAGTCTAAAATAAAGTGTTGGGAGAGCCATTTCCATGTCTGTTGCTTCCTTTGACTGGACGAGCAGAAGCAACAGACATTAACCTACACCATGACCGGGCAGGCAGCATGACTGTGTGAAAGGAAGAACAGACAGAGAGACCTGGATAGAGGGAAGGAGTACAGAAAGAGGGAGGTGCTGGGCAGTGGCTCTCTGACCCAGTTTATCTTTTCCTGGTCAGCTGACAAAGGCCTGACAAAACAGGCTGTAGTGGGCGGGGCGGGTCTGTACGGAGGGAGAGCAGCCGGGACAGAGAGATTATACTGTCAGGCTGCCTGGGAGACAGAAAACAACTAGGAAGAAGTCTGCCAGGACAGGAAACCTTTACATTGACTTTATGAGAGACAAAGACATTGAGTTTCATTCCCCCTCCTCCAGTGGGTATTGCCCAATCGACTAGGTTCAGAAGACCATGGAATCACGACTAGCCAATCGGGACGAAACTAAGAAGACTAGAATCACGACAAGGCTAACAAGGCTGGACTCATCTGACTCAGAGCCATTAAGCTGTGTGCTCACAGACCTGGACTTCCTGT
Organism: Oncorhynchus clarkii lewisi; assembly: GCF_045791955.1. NCBI lineage: Eukaryota > Metazoa > Chordata > Actinopteri > Salmoniformes > Salmonidae > Oncorhynchus > Oncorhynchus clarkii. Next base: position 18,533,931 of record NC_092173.1, on the reverse strand, counting down.
ATCTGTGTATAATGTAGCTGTGTGTGAGAGACTAGGTACACATACATTTGTACAATTGCTTTTCAGTATGGAAGTATAAACAGATGTAAGGCCAATTGCGGGTCTTCAACCAGGATCAGATAAGATGCTCTGCTGTGCTGTCACTCACACAAACTCAGGCCCCTCACACTGAAACACAACCCAAACCCTATGACCTGTCTAAATCTACGTGTGAACTGCTCCTTACCTTGGAAGGCAGAAAGGAGATATGTGTGTGTGTGTAATATATAATGAGATGAGACTGTTGTGCAGACTAAAGCTAAAGAAGACCAGATCTTTCATTCGGTCTTGATTTAAATGTTAGGGTAGAGTGAAAACGATTAAGACAGCCAGTCTGGTGTTGTTATAGGCTCTATCAGTTCAACAGAAGGAGTACTGCTGCAGACTCCCCTGACTGGCTGGTGGTGAGTCACCTATGGTCCTAGACAGACCCCAGCCGGTCTGGGTGGTCTTCACCACCAACATAACTGTATGAATAATGACAGCACTCTGCTCCAATCAGACCGCCCCTCTCATTTTGTTGTCACGGCAACAGCTGAAAACCGCCATTGTTTCCATGGCAACATGTCAGGTGATAAGCAGCACATTGTCCCAGTGCGTCAGTTGTACAGTGGTAGAATATTAAAAAGGCATCAGAAACATACATCAGCGACCAAATAAACAATGCTATAACAAAGTTAAAAAATAACGGTTGTAGAACGCAGTCATAAAGCCCATGCTGTAACACGGAGACAGTCATATGTGAATGCGAGTGTGGGGGCATGTCTTTTGCAAGCATGCTCATGAACACACGGTGGAATTCTGGGCCTAGTGCTATGACTCATACAGACAGAGAGACAGTGAGCACCCGTGAGAAAGATGCTGTATGTACTACTCACTGCTCTACAAACACCAACGCCCACTATGGCCCCACCCCTGTCACTACACGATCTAGTAGCTAGCTGCTTCTAGCCAATACACCTCCATCTGCTTGCTATACTAGCTGTAGTTGCCATTCGTATGCACTTGGCTGTTCAATACTGTCCTTGGAGAAAGTCAAAACACTCTGCAAGGCAAGATGTACCACTACCACCACCACCTATAACCGTAGTCGACACAAGCAAGGATATCTGCCCCAGCCCCCATTCAAGAACAGAGAACACACAGCAACAGCTAGGGTGAGACAAGCTAAGAACAGTGTACCTGAAACAGGCCAAGAACAGCAGATGGATACTACAGAACACAGGACAAGAAACCAGAGAAAGCATGGACGCACCTCTTCAGCATCAGCCTGTACTGATCCACCTACTACTACAGCGCATTCGGAAAGTATTCAGACCACTTAGACTTTTTACACATTTTGTTAAGTTACAGCCTTATTCTAAAATGGATCAAATAGATGTTTTCCCGCTCAATCTACACACAATACACCATAAAGAAAAAGCAACAAAAACTGGATTAGACATTTTTGCAAGTGTATAAAAAAAATAAAAAACTGAAATATCACATTTACATAAGTATTCAGACCCTTTACTCAGTACTCTATTGAAGCACCGTTGGCAGTGATTACAGCCTAGAGTCTATTTCGATATGACACTACAAGCTTGGCACACCTTCATTTGGGGAGTTTCTCCCATTCTTCTCTGCAGATCCTCTCAAGCTCTGTCAGGTTGGATGGGAAGCGTTGCTGCACAGCTATTGTCAGGTCTTCCCAGAGATGTTTGATCGGGTTCAAGTCCAGGCTCTGGCTGGGCCAGACATTGAGACGTGTCCTGAAGTCATTCCTGTGCTGTCTTGGCTGTGTGCTTAGGGTCGTTGTCCTGTTGGAAGGTGAACCGTCGCCCAGTCGGGTCCTGAGCGCTCTGGAGCAGATTTTCATCAAGTATCTCTGTACTTTGCTCCGTTCATCTTTCCCCTCGATGCGGACTAGTCTCCCAGTCCCTACCACTGAAAAACATTGGTATTGGCCAGGTGATGAGCGGTGCCTGGTTTCCTCCAGACATGGTATTTGGTATTCAGGCCAAAAAGTTAAATCAGACAAGAGCATCTTGTCTCTGGAAAACTCCAAGCGGGCTGTCATGTGCCTTTTACGTCTGACCTGATTGGTGGAGTGCTGCAGAGATAGTTGTCATTCTGGAAGGTTCTCCCATCTCCACATAGGAATTCTGGAGCTCATTCAGAGAGACCATCAGGTTCTTGTTCACCAACCTTACCAAGGCCCTTCTCCCCCGATTGCTCAGTTTGACCGGGGGGGGGGGGCAGCTCTAGGAAGAGTCTTGGTAAACTTCTTCCATTTAAGAATAATGGAGGCCAGTGTGTTCTTGGGGACCTTCAATGCTGCAGAATTTTTTTGGTACCTTTCAACAGGACAATGACCCAACACACCTCCAGGCTGTGTAAGGGCTATTTGACCGAGAAAGCTCATATGACCTGGCCTCCATAATCAACCAAACTCAAACCAACTGAGATGGTTTGGGATGAGTTGGGCCGCAGACTGAAGGAAAAGCAGCCAATAAGTACTCAGCATGTGGAAGACTTGCTTGGGCCAAGAAACACGAGCAAAGGACATTAGACCGGTGGAAATCTGTCCTTTGGTATGAGGAGTCCAAATTTGAGATTTTTGGTTCCAACCGCCGTGTCTTTGAGACACAGAGTAGGTGAATGGATGATCTCTGCATGTGTGTTTCCCACCGTGAAGCATGGAGGAGGAGGTATGATGGTGTGTGGTTGCTTTGCTGGTGACTGTTGGAAACACATTCCAGGTGAAGCTGGTTGAGACAATGCCAAGCGTATGAAACGCTATCATCAAGCCAGAGGGTGGCAACTTTGAAAAATCTCAAATATATTGTTACTTGTTTGTTTAACCCATTTTTGGTCACTACATGATTCCATATGTGTTATTTCATAGTTGTAGAACAATGTAGAAAATAGTCAAAACAAAGAAAAACCCTGGAATGAGTAGGTGTCCAAACGTTTAACTGGTACTGTATGTGTGTGAGAGAGAAGGGGTCTGAATACTTTCCGAAAGCACTAAGTCCCTACCATCCTTAGAAACACTGAAAAAGAGCTCTGCAGCTACGACAAGGCAGTCCACACTACGACGAGGGAAGAGGGGGAGAAAGGGAGATGAGGTTACAATTAGCTTTTGTTTCATTCGCACGTGACAAACATGACTCCCTCCCTTCCCCCCGCCCTTCCTTCGAGGAGTAGTGGGGCCTCGTTTAGATCTGTTTTTGTGAAAGAAAGTAGAGCAGGTTTCACTGTGCCGTGTGTGTGTGTGTGTGTGTGTGTGTGTGTATAAACACAGCTCAGGCGGCATGACATGCAATGCGGGAGCTGAGCACATGGCCCCGCAGAGAGAGGAGACCGAGGGGGAGGGAGAGTAGCGGGGGAGGAGGGAGCAGCCAGGCTGTACTCACTGAATCACTTTTGCAGAACAGCGGAGACAGATTGCGCTAGGCTAGCCTAAGCTAGATAGCGTGAGCAGCAGGCAGCCAACCACATTGCAGACAAACTACTCCTTCAGTGCACGGCGCTTGGTAATTAGCCTGGGGGACAACGGTCTTTTCACTAGCGTTTGTTGTGATCATCAGTAACCGTAAACCTGTGTGTTGTCTTCTCTCTAGTTGGAATAGAAAACTTCAAGTTGCTCTAGGCAAAAACAACAAAGGAGTCGCTTTTTAGTGGAAAATACCTACTTTAGGGTGTGTGTGCGCAAGCGCTGTGTGCGTGCATCTGTGTTCAAACTGGGTGGTAAGTGGCCTAATTTAAAAGTGCTTGCCATGTAATGAGTTATACAGTCGTAGTGTTCCAGACCTTGCTGCAGTGTTGTCAGTCACTATGAGGAAGAGTTGCTGAGGACGAAAGGCCACTATCAAAATTCGTATCAATCTTTGACTGGCACTGTACTTTTCTAGAATGAGAGCACCATGAACAATACAAACATTGCAGACAGCAACTGTGCCCTCTTCTCACCTCCTCAGCAGTTGGCAGGGGATGGAGTGGTAATTACCGGCTGTGTGGAACTGAACACTTACCGGCTGTGTGAAACACACTTCTCTAACATCCGTTATATGCAACCTGTGAGTCAAAATGTACTTTATACAGACAGAGCTGGAGGAAATGACAAAACATGTAAGATTGCTGTGACAGCTTGGGTAAAGGAACAGTACCTTTTCGTAAAACTGAAAAGAGCAGAACAATTCTGTTGCTCTTGAAAATTGATGGCTCAGACCTGACCAAGATGTGGTTTCAACACTGCAATAACAATGCTTCAAACAGAAGATACTGAATGCTCAGTCCCAAATGGCCCTCTATTCCCTATATAGTGCACTAATAGAATATGCCATTTAGAATACGCTTTTATCCAAAGTGACTTAGTCATGTGTGCATACATTTTCGTATGGGTGACCCCAGGGGGAAATCGAACCCGCGACCCTTGGCATTGCAAGCACCTTGCTACCAACTGAGCCACAAAGGACTACCAGGGAATACTTTTGACCAGGTCCCATAGTAGCTCTGGTCAAAAGTAGTGTACTATATAGGGAATAAGGTGTCATTTGGGACACACACCCAAGTCTGCCTTGAGTACCTGCCTACATTACCTCAACAAGTAGCCTCATTGGAGTCTAAATCAACACCAACAAAGAATTTCCAAAGTGCCCCGAGTTCATTCCCAGGCTCCTCCAGGTCCTAGTAAATAGCATTAATGTTCAGCCAGGGTTAATTCCCCTCTGTGTTAAACCACTTACAGATGGAATAGGAGCTGACCAAGGAACAAATAAACACACAAACCCCAATGAGGACAGACCAGTGGAAGTAATAGTTCACTATTCCAGCTTGGGATCTGGTGCTGCTTTAAAAGGACATGTCTTTCAGAATCAGAAATGACCAACTAGGTGACCCACTTCAGTATTATAGAGACTTCTTTTGATGACGTAAATCCTTACAAATAAAACACTAACACTTCAAATCCTGTGATTTCCTCTAAATAGAACAGTTATTTCTCCTTTAGACTGAATGAATTAGAAAAATGTCAACTGAAATCATTGAGTCAAAGAATTGGATTTTAACTAGGTTAAAATCTCTGACTGTGACGAACTCAAAACATGAGCTACTCTTAAAAACATATTTGCTAAATCAATTACTTTGTATTACATTTATGATATATGATTTGTAGCAGACATGAGCAGCTTCCCCACCACATGGAAAAGCACACTTGCCCTCCAACACACAGCTATTCTGCATCCCAAACAGGTTCCGTCAGAGTCGTTCTGCCGCCAGTGAAATCTAATAGGCTGGTTAAAACGAGCCTGGTGTTTACGCGTGTCCCCTCCCTCCCTTTTCACCCTCCCTCTCTCCCTTCAGTTAGTGGCTAAGCCTCCTCTCTAGCACTGAGCTGTGGCTGTAGCTGTGGGCGGGGCGAAGAGGGGGGCCCATCACGGGGTGACATCATATAGCTCTGGCTAGCCATGTGCTCTCTGCTCATGTGGCCCTGTGAGCAGAGTGAGGCAGGATGGAGGGAGGGATGAAAGAAGAGGGAGGAGCCCCAGTGCTGAGCACGTTAGCGTTTAAGAGTCCCAGCCATGGCGCAGCAGAGAGTACAAAGCCGCTCTCTCTCCCTCTCTCTCACACACACACACACACACACACACACACAACAGCAGCAATGAGGTCAGATAGAGAAACACATCCCACGTTAGACAGTCGTAAAATCTAAAAATATAGCGTAACACATAGGACAACAAACTACTGTAGGATAAAGTATTGAGAAAAACATCAAACTGTGAAGCATACGGAAGTAATGCTTGCAAGCAGCAGAATCTTTGAAACATTACACACCAGTGTTGGTTTAGATACCACAAGAATCCCACTAACACGTGATGCAGGCAGGCAGCGTTATATTCAAGTTCCTCGTTCGGTTTGGTCTTGCTAGCTTACTCACTCTCAGTCACTTCTATGAAAGGAGGAAGAAATTAAACAGAAGTGTGACTTGACTTCTCAGCAGAGTGGCTGTTGGCGAGAAGTAGCCTCACAGTGACACTAACCTCAGTGCAAAACAAGAGACATGCTCTGATAAGACACCCGGCCTGAAGATAAGAGTCTGTATTCATAAAGTGTATCCTAGTAGGAGTGCTGATCCAGGATCAAGTCCCTTCTGACCAAAATAAGTCATTCATTATGATCCAAAAGGCTAAACTGATCCTAGATCAGCACTCCTACCCAGGAGGCCATGTTGTTCAACAAAGGTGACAGACACACAGGGCTGCCAGCATCACTGCCCAAAGATGAATCAAATGAAAAGTAATCCTTTGCCCAAATCCTCTTATTCAACCTCTCTGGTCTGGTCCTCATTGGTCACGTTAGCAGACTATACTGCCGCTATGCTGCCCCTAGCCTAAATAACAAAAAAGGTTGAAGAGAGGGGATCAGGAAGGAGCATGCGGGGAGAGAGGTGCGTGCAGTCGGGAATCGTGTCTGTCCTGCACCGTACTGTCCATGTCTGAACGACAGCGATCACACGCTGCACTTTTAAACACCCCTCCATCTCCTTTTCTTCTCACCCCTCCCTCGCTCTCCCCCAACCCACCACTATTGGAGCTCAACCAATAACAATTAGGGAAGAGAACTGCGTGACTCAGCACGACTTCTACAACTCAACTGTTACCAAGAAGAGAGGCCCGCAATAGGTTAGTGTGTGTACTCAGCTCGTCTATCAGGAAACCCTGGTCTCAGTCTGACGTCCATAGATATGAGTACTGAGAAGGAGCCACTTACAGTAAACTGATGAATAAAGGGAAGACCAGAGAATGTGGGTGTGTTGTAGCACTGGAAACATGAAGCAACTACACACGTTTTGGCCTGTGTCACATACTTATAACTTCAAAAGTAATTCAAGTAATTCAAACATTTTAACCAGTATTTCGGTCCAGCAGACATGCAATATTTAAGCTGGAAATAAACTCAATCTCCCCCATCCAAAAAAACAAAATTCTGACTTCCCTCTTCACTAAATAAGCTCAAGCTAAATTCCTACGGCTAAAAATGGAGACTGCCCTGCAGTGCAAATACATCACGAGTGGAAAATGTCTGTAGTTGTTTGTTTCCTGGCCGGTACATGTGCTTTAAATACACCCTAAATCCAGCTTGGCTGTCGAGAAAGGGTGGGGGTGCTGGGTCAGTCTGCTAGTCGAGCACGACACACTAGAGAGGGAGGCAGGGGGAGGAGGGAGATTGGGTGACATGAGTTCTGTGGACCCACACTGCCCTAGTTTCCCGCGCTCCTAACCCTGCCTCCCAGGGAGTAAAACCCCACTGCTGTCACACACAGGATCAGATTCTCACCAGCAGAGGATAGGGGGGTGTGTGTGTGTGTGTGTGTACAGTACCAGTCAAAAGTTTGGACACACCTACTCATATGGTTTTTCTTTATTTTTACTATATTCTAAAATTGTAGAATAATAGTGAAGACATCAAAAGTATGAAAATCACACATATGGAATCATGTAGTAACCAAAAAAAGAAAGTGTTAAATACAAATAAACTCAAAAAAAAAAAAAGAAAAACATCCTCTGTCAACTGCATTTAATTTAACGTGTAAATATTTGTATGAACATAAGATTCAACAATGGAAACAAACTGAACAAGTTCCACAGACAAGTTCCGCCCTGTGCAACTGGATCCTGGACTTCAAGGGTAGGAAACAACATCTCCACCCCACTGGTGGAGAAGGGTGCCTTCTCAGCCCTCTCCTGTACTCTCTGTTCACCCATGACCGCATTGGCCATGCATGCCTCAAACTCAATTATCAAGTTAGCAGACGATGCTAGTGGTAGGCTTGATTACCAACAACGACGAGAAGGCCTCCAGGGAGGAGATGAGGGCCCTCGTAGTGTGGTGTCAGGAAAATAACCTCACACTCAACATCAACAAAACAAAGGAGATGATAGTGGACTTCAGGAAACAGCAAAGGGAGCACCCCCCTATCCACATCGATGGGACAGTAGTGGAGAAGGTGGAAAGTTAAGTTTCTCGGCGTACACATCACGGACAACCTGAAATGGTCCTCCACACCGACAGCGTGGTGAAGGCGGCGCAACAGAGCCTCAACAACCTCAGGAGGCTAAAGAAATGTGGCTTAACACTTAAAACCCTCAAACTTTTACAGATGCACAATCGAGAGCATCCTGTCAGGCTGTATCACCGCCTGGTACCGCAAATGTTCCGCCCACAACCGTAAGGCTCTCCAGAGGGTAGTGAGGTCTGCACAACGCATCACCGGGGGCAAACTACCTGCCCTCCAGGACACCTACAGCACCTGATGTCACAGGAAGGCCAAAAAGATGATCAAGGACAACAACCACCCGAGCCACTGCATGTTCACCACCCTATCATCTAGAAGGCAAGGTCAGTACAGGTGCATCAAAGATGGGACCGAGAGGCTGAAGCTGTTTTTCAATCTCAAGGCCATCAGACTGGTAAACAGCCATCACTAACATTGAGTGGCTGCTACTCATCTCATATGTATATACTGTACTCTATACCACCTACTGCATCTTGCCTACGCCGCACAGCCATCGCTCATCCATATATACATATTAATTCCTTTACACTTGTGTGTATAAGGTAGTTGTGGAATATTACTGCACGGTCAGAACTAGAAGCACAAGCATTTCGCTACACTCACATTAACATCTGCTAACCGCGTGTATGTGACCAATAAAATTGATCGATTTGAGACATATGACTAAGAGAAATGGAATAATGTGTCCCTGAACAAATGAGGGGGGGGAATAAAAATCAAAAGTAACAGTCAGTATCTGGTGTGGCCACCAGCTGCATTAATTACCGCAGTGCATCTCCTCCTCATGGACTGCAGCACATTTGCCAGTTATTGCTGTGAGATGTTACCCCACTCTTCCACCAAGGCAACTGCAAGTTCCCAGACATTACTGGGGAGAATGGCCCTAACCCTCACCCTCCGATCCAACAGGTCCCAGACGTGCTCAATGGGATTGAGATCTGGGCTCTTCACTGGCCATGGCAGAACACTGACATTCCTGTCTTGCAGGAAATCACACACAGAACGAGCAGTATGGCTGGTGGCATTGTCATGCTGGAGGGTCATGTCAGGATGAACCTGCAGGAAGGATACCACATGAGGGAGGAGGATGTCTTCCCTGTAATGCACAGCGTTGAGATTGCCTGCAATGACAACAAGCTCAGTACGATGATGCTGTGACACACCGCCCCAGACCATAACGGATCCTCCACCTCGATCCCGCTCCAGAGTACAGGCCTCGGTGTAACGCTTGTTCCTTGGACGATAAAACGCGTATCCGACCATCACCCCTGGTGAGACAAAAACGCGACTCGTCAAAGAGCACTTTTTGCCAGTCCTGTCTGGTCCAGCGACGGTGGGTTTGTGCCCATAGGCGACGTTGTTGATGGTGATGTCTGGTGAGGACCTGCCTTTACAACAGGCCTACAAGCCCTCAGTCCAGCCTCTCTCAGCCTACTGCGGACAGTCTGAGCACTGATGGAAGGATTGTGCTTTCCTGGTGTAACTCGGGCAGTTGTTGTTGCCATCCTGTACCGGCCCCGCAGGTGTGATGTTCAGATGTACCGATCCTGTGCAGGTGTTGTTACACGTGGTCTGCCACTGTGAGGATGATCAGCTGTCCACCCGGTCTCCCTGTAGTGCTGTCTTAGGCGTCTCACAGTTCGGACATTGCAATTTATTGCCCTGGCCACATCTGCAGTACTCATGCCTCCTTGCAGCATGCCTAAGGCACATTCATGCAGATGAGCAGGGACCCTGGGCATCTTTCTTTTTGTGTTTTTCAGAGTCAGTAGAAAGGCCTCTTTAGTGTCCTATGTTTTCATAACTGTGACCTTCATTGTCTGCCATCTAAGCTGTTAGTGTCTTAACGACCGTTCCACAGGTGCATGTTCATTAATGAAGCATGTGAAACCATGTTTAAACCCTTTACAATGAAGATCTGTGAAGTTATTTGGATTTTTATGAATTATCTTTGAAAGACGGAGTCCTGAAAAAAAGGACATTTCTTTTTTTGCTGAGTTCATATATATATATATTCAATGTAGACACCCTTTACCTTGATGAAAGCTTTGCACACTCTTGGCATTCTCTCAACCAGCTTCATGAGGTAGTCATCTGGAATGCATTTAAATTAAAACAGGTGTGCCTTGTTAATTTGTGGAATTTCTATGCTTCTTAATGCATTTGAGCCAATCAAGGTAGGGGTGGTATACAGAAGATGGTATTTTACCAAATAGGGCCAAGTCCATATTATGGCAGGAACAACTCAAATAAGCAAAGACAAACGACAGTCCACCATTACTTTAAGACATGAAGGTCAGTCAGTGCGGAAAATTAAGAACTTTGAAAGTTTCTTCAAGTGCAGTCGCAAAACCCATCAAGCGCTTTCCACAACAGGAAAGGAAGACCCAGAGTTACCTCTGCTGCAGAGGATAAGTTCATTAGAGTTAACAAATTCAGATTGTAGCATTTACTTGTGCTGCAGAGTTCAAGTAACAGACACATTTCAACATCAACTGTTCAGAGGAGACTGCATGAATCAGGCCTTCAATGTCAAATTGCTCCAAAGAAACCACTACTAAAGGACACTAATGATAAGAAGAGACTTGCTTGGGCCAAGAAACACGAGCAAAGGACATTAGACCGGTGGAAATCTGTCCTTTGGTCTGACGAGTACAAATTAGATTTTTCGGTTCCAACCGCCGTGTCTTTGTGAGACGCGGAGCAGGTGAATGGATGATCTCCTGCACGTATGGTTCCCACCATGAAGCATGAGGTCGTGGTGTGATGGTGCTTTGCTGGTGACCCTGTCTGATTGATTTAGAATTCAAGGCACACTTAACCAGCATGGCTATCACAGCGGTCTGCAGCGATACACCATGTCATCTGGTTTGCACTTAGTGGGACTACCATTTGTTTTTTAACAGGACAATGACTCATTACACCTCCAGGCTGTGTAAGGGCTATTTGACCAAGAAGGATAGTGATGGAGTGCTGCATCAGATGACCTGGACTCCACCATCACCAGACCTCAACCCAAATTAGATGCTTTGGGATGAGTTTGACCACAGAGTGAAAGAAAAGCAGCCAACAAGTGCTCAGCATGTGGGAAATCCTTCAAGACGGTTGGAAAAGCATTCCAGGTGAAGCTGGTTGAGAGAATGCCAAGCATGTGCAAAGCTGTCATCAAGGCAAAGCCTGGCTGCTTTGAAGAATCTAAAATATATTTTGATTTGTATAACACTTTTTTGGTTATTTCATAGTTTTGATGTCTTCACTATTATTCTACAATGTAGAAACTATTACAAATAAAGAAAACCCTTGAATGAGTAGGTGTGTCCAAATTTCTGACTGGTACTGCATATATTTTGAACAAGCACACACACAGCGAACATAGCAACAGGAACTCCATCACATCACTCCAGAGTTAAATTAGGTTTGTTCAAGACCTTTGTACACCAGTCCCCTGCTCGCACATAGCTTTCGATATGCTACCTGCCTGTATCACACATCATTGAACCACTTACAGCCATTCATTTTCAACCACAAAAGTCTATTAAAAAGGTTTTAATCACGTAAAAATAATCTAAATAAAAAGCGTATATAAAATATTAGCTTAAATACTTTTTCAAAGGGGTTTTAATGAACTCTTGGTACATTTTGGAGACTCTGGTCTGTCTATACCCCAGGCAGAAGTGCATATCCAAAAAGTTTAGCCTTCTGCTAGAGACTAGAAACTCCCTTTCCTCCCCAGTCCTCACCTGGACTAACCTGACCAGACCTGATGACATTGCCAAGAACACCAAGGAGCTAAGGATATACAAAGCAGCTCCAATAGCCTACTGGCACTAAAACAAATAAGAATTGTTATCATCTTAATTAATCTGAAATGAATTGCCGTTTATACCAATTTTGTCCCAGGCAGTTTTCCCACACAAGCCGCCACCTGTAGGAGTGGTGGATCAGGCATACAGTAGTTCACACACAATCAGCAGGAGACAAAGGGCTAGGCAATCTTCACTTGACAATGAAGAAGCAACAGAAAAGTTCAATGCTCAGATGGTTCCTAGCAACACCACCAGACAGTGAACCAAGGGTCAGCAACAGGGACAAAACTGTCCCGGTTGGCAGGGGGGGGATTAGTTAGTGTAAAACGTTTGTACCTGAAAAAGAAAAATTACATAAAAGTAGGTTACAAATATCACTAGGAATTCTGCAAAAAATGGGTTTAATTTAGTAAATTTGTTCAAGTATTCACACACATAAAAAAAGGCACATTACATGACCAACAGTATGTGGACACCGGCTTGTCGAATATCTCATTCCAAAATCAAGGACATTAAATATATCTTTATCAAGGTTAAGTTAATAATTATGCTTTGGATGATGTATTAAACCACCCAGACACATCAAATATGCAGTCGTCCTTTTGAACTGAGCTGCAGGACAGGAAGGAAACTGCTCAGGAATGTCACCATGAGGCCATTGGTGATTTTAAAACAGCTACTGAGTTCAATGGCTGTGATGGGAGACCACGGAGGATGGATCAACGACATTGTAGTGACTCCAAAATAATGACCTAAATGACAGCGTGAAAAAAACTAAAATATACAGAATAGCGTGTGTAAAAGGCACTGAAGTAATACTGTAAAAAAAATAATAACCTGGCCTAAATGCAAAGCCAACAACCGATCAATGAGCAACTGCCTCATGGTATGTGTATGCTTGACATAAGCAAAGACTGGGGAGTTTTACAGGATGAAAAGTAACAGAATGGAGCTAAGCACTAGAGGAAAACCTGCTTTACACCAGACACTGGGAGAGAAATTCACTTTTCAGCAGGACAATAACTTACAACATAAAGCCAAATCTACACTGGATTTGCTTATCAAGAAGACAGTGAATGTTCCTGAGTAGCCAAGCTACAGTTGCTTCCAGAGGCAGTTTGAAACTCAGTAGTGAGTGTTGCAACCGAGGACAGACGATTTTTACGAGTAAATGAGACAACGGTCACGTTCTGTGAGCTTGTGTGGCCTACCACTTCGGGGCTGAGCCATTGTTGCTCCTAGGCGTTTCCACTTCACAATTACAGCACTTACAGTTGACCGGGGCAGCTCTAGTAGGGCAGAAATTTGACAAACTGACTTGTTGGAATGGTGGCATCCTATGACGGTGCCACGTTGAAAGTCACTGAGCTCTTCAGTTCGGCCATTCTACTGCCAATGTTTGTCTATGGAGAGTGCATGGCTGTGTGCTCTATTTTATACACCTGTCAAGAATGGGTGTGGCTGAAATAGTCGAAACCACTAATCATTACACTCTACTTTCTTCAAACAAAGCCTACGAGATACGACACAAAACTGACTCTACTTCCCATGACAGGGAAAGAAGTAACATTAGAAAACTGGAAAATCCACACATTCAAATGGTGAAAACGCAGAGTGAAAATCTACACTTAATTCAACAGCGAATTCAATTCCATCGTAGTCCTTTGCTCAACCATGCAGTTATTTTAGCTTGCTTACCTGTATATATCGGAGGGCGCTCCTCAGGACACTGAGGTTAGAGGTCTTCTTCTCATCTGCATTGGGGATGTTTTTCTTCAGGGTATCAAAGCACTCCTTCAGGTGAGCCCGTCTGCGTAAGGGATGGCGGGATGAAAGAAGGGTAGAGAGAGAAGTCTTAGTGAGAGGGAGGATGAGGTCTGATTTCACACATTCAGCTTCTTTAAAGAAATAAATGTTGCAAACCAATTTCCCATTTAGGGCTAATAAATAATTACTACTAACATGAGACATATTGAACAGGTTTCTGTTTTCGTGGTAAAACGTCTGTGTTAAAGGATACAGGCAGGGGTAAGGCAACAACTCCTCTGCTTGGTCCTGTTTTTGGCCATTATAACCCTACTACTACAGTACAGGGAAGTACAATCAGAATATTGAAAGCCATTAAAAAAGTCCAAGATATGACCAATTATTGTCTGACAAATGCCATATCTATAGATTAGACATTAGTGAATAAATGAGAGCATCATTTTTTTCTTAGAACAGGACAGAGAAGTAAGCAAGCAAGTCGGTTGAAAAAAGACGTGGGCAATAATAGTGTACACCTAATCTCACCGTAACCTTAAACTGCCCTGTGCAAAGAGCTCAATCCACTGTTTAATAAAAGGTGACCATGGGAGAGAGATGCACCCACCTGTTTTTCTCAAGCTTGTTATGTACTTCTCTTGTCCCTGCCCTGTAAAAGCACAGATCGGAGCACATTATAAGATTGGGTGTCCAGAATGGGCAAGACGACGAGACTCACTGAACAAGAATCAAATCAACCAACAAATATAAAAGTACTCCATCATCTCTGTTACTTTACTTTAACAATATACTGTATAATATGCACAGGCAGCTAATTGGATCTGATTACCGCTCAATTGACCAATCAGGACACTCATTATAGAGTACATAATCCAAGAGTTATTTAGTCCAAAAATCTTTCAGTGTAGGGACTTTTCATGGTTTGTGATTTCTGATACCGTTTTTACCTTACCACTCAACATGTGACTTACAATCACATCTACACACACTCTTTGCTACAAAATAGCCCCCCCCCCCTCAAAAAAAAGGAAAACAAAAAATGCAAAAGGAAATTAAAAAAATAATCTAACCAAAGTGCAAACCATCTCTCCTATAAATAACCAAATTGGCCACTTACCCTCCAGGCCTCTTCTTCCCGTCCAGGTCAGGGGGGCTGCCTCGGCCCCCAAAAGGGCTGGTCTGGGCCCCACGGGGTGTCTGGGGGGGCCCTGGCTGGGGAAGTAAGGCATGCAGCTGGGGGGCTGAGACGATGGAGCCAGGGTAGGGCTGCACCAGCTGGGGCGACTGCTGCTGCAGCAGTTTATGGTTGCCAGATTGGGGAGAAACCATCTGCGGAAGGTGATGGTGGTGGCGATTCTGCTTGTGGTTGCCAGATTGGGTCAAAGGCAAGTGGTGGGAGTGGTCTGTCTTCACCTGAGGAGAGAGAGCCAAAAGTGCACCCTGTCCCTGGTGGTCGTGCCCTGGGGAGTGAGGGTCCCTCCTGGGGGAGGCCAGGTAGGGTGCTGCCCCGGCCTGGGGGGACAGGGTGGTGGAGGAGGGGGTTGGGACAGTGGGGGGCAGACCTGTGTGGTTGGAGGTCATCATGGGGATAGGGATGACAGTAATGGGCATGGAGGGGGGTGGCAGTGGGGGCGGGACAGGGGCGGGGCAGCGCTCCGAATGGGGGCAGGGCTCTTCTGCTCGGGTCACATGGTTCATCTGGATGGGGGAGTAGGAAGTGACATCATTGCGCCTGTGGGTGTGGTCAGACAGCTGTTGGAGGCGAAGCTTCTCCCCCAGCTCATTCTCCTCTGTGGGGAGAGAAAGAAGGCATGGTTACAGGCTAGAGCACGTTAGCAACCGTAAGAGCCAAGAATGTTACCAGAATTTCATTCAATTTATCAATAAATATTTTGATTGTACTAGCTTCGTCAACAAAGGAACATCTGAAAAGTGCAAAAACATTTGACCGTCTAAAAAAGGAAACTCCTCCATAGCTCTGGGACTGCAGTTAGGTTAGCTCTGGTAACGCAGACTTCACCACCCACTGGGTTGACAGCAATGACCTCTAACCTCTGCCATGACCAGAGAACATCGTTTTCAAATAGGTCAAGCAGCATAGGTTAGGTACCAGCAGAAACATGTCTGACAACATTTCCAGTCATTTGACTAATCTCCATCTAGTGAGCCAGGTTCACTCCCAATGAATACTACAATCAATAAACAAAAACAGGGGAGGAACACTAGGGTGGCTGGAAGGAAGCATTCTGCCATCCATTCACCTAGCTAGCACACCATGTTTACAGCTTATGTTGCATGTTCTGAAATGAAATATGATGCCAGACACCTCAATAGGGCTTTTACAATGCTGACATACATTCATACCAGACCTGCAGCCAGACCTCATCCTGCCTCCTGGACCTCTGCCAGCTTGTAAGAGCCGTATAATGCAGCCGCAATGCCTTGCCAGCCAGAACCTTGAGACTAGTTAGAAGAATTGACATATTAAAGCAGCTCGTCTTTGAGGGAATCCTGTGGGCCCTGTTCAAAAGTAGTGCACTATATAGTGCATAGGTGCCATTTCCGAGGCAGCCAAAGTCCTATATTTATACAACGTTGCTCTTGTTGGCACTGGCTGGCTACAAGACAAAACTCAAATTCTGTTTATTCTTTTTATGAGTGGATTTACACACTTACAGGTCTGCAGCATGACAGGAGGACTGACAGTATGTGTGGTAAAAGCTGGGCCGAGCTCAGTGCGAGACATTTTTTTTTGAAGAGGAAGTGGGGTATATTCCAAGGTCAGTGTGTTCAAGTAAAAGCAGGTTTTATGCCTATTGCCCAATCCAGGTCATACTGGCATGTAAAAAGGGATATGTTCTGTTGGGACATTGCAAACTTCCGTAATTCCCCAAACTAATCTTCTTACTGGGGACCCATATGCAACGACTGTAATGTGTAGGCCTAAATACTGTAATGAAGTATTTGTAACTTTGAGCTGAAGCAGAAGAGTTTTTTCTGAGAAACTTCCATGTGGGATATCTCCACATCTACTGAAAGCCCTCAGAGAGAGAGCTGCAGGACGCGGTTGGAAACACATCAGAAAATGTATTGTGGCAGCAAATCAATTAGACAAAGCTTTTATTCAGCCCTCTAACCCAATGTTGTGACTGAAAACTGAACAAACACATTGTGTTGATGTTAGTGCAGTACTGAGACTGAAGACATTGAACAATTGAAGCGCAAAACGCTCCGTGAACTCGTCTGTTATTTAGGAAGCAACTGGCTTGTTAGAACGTTTCAGTACTGATGCTCTTAACATTAGGTCCACGTGCGGTCCTGGAGAATGAGCTCCAATTGCGTTTTCCTAGCTCCTTCAACACATTCCCGTCTTAGAGTGGGGGAGAAAAGACGACAACCTGGACAAGCCAGAGAGACAAAGGAAGAGAGGGGGGGTTGAATCCCTGAGTTCTAGCAACGACCTTACCTCTCTTCATCCAATCGGATTGGAGAATCACCAACAGCATGCGTTTCAATGTGTAGATACTATGGGGGCGGGGGAAGGGGGTTGTCCAGTTGCTATGGTAACAGTGGTGTTAGAACCCGTCAGACACAAGAGAGCTTTACAGCCACCCTTTACATCGATAAGAGGTTGAGCAGATCCGAGCTAAACATGGCCATTACAGCACGTTAGCTACACAATGGTCCCTTTCCTTAGACCACCATATCCAGTTCAGTGGGAGACTTGATTCAATTGGGTTGTTCAGAGAACTTCTCAGAAGCGTGGGATAAATTGAGGACATGCAACAGTGTGTGGATTGGGCCCAAGCTGTGGTAATTTACCTGATTACAGGGAGGGTGAAGCTACATGTAGTCGAAGATATTGACAAAAGCGAAAAGTCTCAAAGAATAAATAACAGTGTATGTGTGTGTGTCTGTCATAATAATGCTATCTGGCTGTGCATCTTCCAAGAGGCCAAGGCACACACGGAACACGATTTTGCAGTTAACACAGACATTGGTCATATTTTGTTCAGAGCCAGGCAATAGGAACAAGCAACAGCTATACTCTCCCCAGCACAGCAGAGGCCAGATCGTCACGGTGACATTGAAAGCCCCCTCGGTCTTAGATATGAAGAGTTGATGATGTTCTACATACTGCCTACTAAGATTAAACAGAGCGGCTCAAACTGAAACTACATTTTGGTTGGCCTTTTATAACACTAGTAAATTGTTGATCAGAAGAGGTCTATGTATGTTTGTTCCTTGTCTAGAAAGAAACAATTTGCCTTTATACTGACCTGAACTAGATCTACTTAAGTTAGTAAAAATGAAAATGTCCAAGACCCGGGGTTGTATTCATTAGTGCACACTGTAGCACTGTCATCAGTGTAAACACCGTCATCAGTGTTTAACCTCTATCTCAGGCCTATCTGGTACACTCAATAGTGACAAAGTGCAGTCAGAGTTCAAAGTTCAGCAGCCCTGAGAAGATTCAGTCCATTAAGTGCTCTTCTCCCACATTCAAGAACAACCCATAAAAACCCAGGAGGCCTGGGGATTGGTTAGGCCAAACCCCAGAAGGACTGGATTGGTTAGGCCAAACCCCCGAAGGACTGGATTGGTTAGGCCTTGCTCAGTCACAGTCCCAGGGTAGGATTCAAAGGTCAAACACAGTATTAGTTAACAACAGAGCCAGGAATAAGTCCTCCTCTACATGCATCTGAGAAGGATGGTCCTTTAAAAACCCATGACATACTTAAACCATCGTTTAAGTGCAGAGTGTTGTGAGCTTGTCATTTGTTGAACAGGCAGTGGTGTCAAAACTCCTAAATCAAATTGTATCGGTCGCATATTTTCCAGATGTTATCACGAGTGTAGCGAAATGTTTATGTTCCTAGCTCCAACAGTGCAGTGATACCTAATAATACACACATATCAGAACGAGAAATGTCAGAGTCCGAGAATATAAATATACACTGAACAAAAATATTTTTAAAAATGCAACATGTAAAGTGTTGCTCCCATGTTTCATGAACTAAAATAAAAGAGCCCAGGAAGTTGCCAAAACTCAAATTGTATGCACAAATTTGTTCACATCCCTGTTAGTGAGCATTTCTCCATTGCCAAGATAATCCATCCACCTGACAGGTGTGGCATATCAAGAAGCATGATCATTACACAATTGCACCCTGTGCAGGGGACAATAAATAGTCACGAAAAATGTGCAGTTGTGTCACACAACACAATGGTCACAGAAGTCTCAAGTTGATGGAGTGTGCAATTGGCATGCTGACTGCAGGAATGTCCTCCAGAGCTGTTGCCAGAGAATTGGATGTCAATTTCTCCACTAACTTCATTTTAGAGAATCTGGCTGTACGTCCAACTGGTCTCAAGCGCAGACTACGTGAAACCACACCAGCCCAGGACCTCCACATCTGTCTGAGACCAGCCACTCTGCCCGCTGATGAAACTGTTGGTTTGCACAACCGAAGAATTTCTGCGCAAACTGTCAGAAAACGTATCAGGGAAGCTCATCTGCGTGCTTGTCATCCTCACCAGGGTCTTGACCTGACTGCAGTTCAAAGACGAAACCAACTTCATTGAAGGTGAGCATTTTCCCACTGGCACTCTGGAGAAGTGTGCTTTTACAGATGAATCCCGGTTTCAACTGTACTTTGCAGATGGCAGACCGCGTGTATGGCATTGTGTAGGCGAGCAGTTAGCCAATCTCAATGTTGTGAACAGAGTGCGCCATGGTGGTGGTGGGGTTATGGTATGGACATGCATTAGCTACAATGTCCCAGTTCTTCCATGGCCTGCATACTCAGACATGTCACCCATTGAGCATGTTCTGGATCATTAGGGTGCTCTGGATCGACGTGTATGACAGTGTGTTCCAGTAATATCCAGTAACTTCGCACAGCCATTGAAGAGGAGTGGGACAACATTACACAATCAACAGCCTGATCAACTCTATGTGAAGGAGATGTATCGTGCTGCATGAGGCAAATTGTGGTCACACCAGATACTGACTGGTTTTCTGATCCACACCCCTCTCTGGGGTAACTGTATTCCCAATCATTTGAAATCCATAGATAAGGGCCTAATGAATTGATTTAAATTGACTGATTTCCTTAAATGAACTGTAACTCAGTAAAATCTTTGAAATTGTTGCATGTGGCGTTGATATTTCTGGTCAGTGTATATGATGGTGTGTATAGACATATTAATAGAAATGGTGTGTACAACAGTAGTTATATAGGATGAGCCTTGACTTGGTTACAGTATGAAGTGGGTAAAACACTATGGAAACATTAAAGTCACCAGCTTTTAATGACTATTGACTATGTACACAGGTCATAACTCGTCCTCTCTCTGCAAATGAATGACTGGTGAATACACAGCTGTGGAGAAGGTAGAGGAAGGGGTTGTTGTTTCTTTTACCATTTTGGTTCTCAACCAAAGAGTAATCAGATGTGAAAGCATTGACCTAAGGTGTGAGAGAATGACACCCACTCCATGGTTTCCGGTAAGATCGGGGGCATAGTTGAGGATAGCCTCGTTCTCGTGCTATTTATAAAGATACTTTTGTGAATCCAGGTGAGAGTCAAGTCTGGTATAACGTTACTGCATTAGTGTGTCAATTAAAACACTTTTCATTGGTAAATTGGTTGACTCAAGACTACCTACCACGTGTTCTTATCTAATAACATACACCCTTTCAAGGTACAGGAAAAACTTGATTAATGTTTGCACTGCTTGCTTGACTTACTACTAAAGATCTATTGAAATGTTGTCTGGTTGTGTTTAGCTCTATGGCCTTGATAGGTTGGGGATAAAAACATGTGTAGTTCCGCTTATATAACCAAAGCACATAGCAGAGGAGTGAGTACAGTAGAAGGGGAGAAACACTGCCCTACTTTCTTCCATACTGATCTAGCAGCAGCACTAAAGAGAAGAGAACAGGGAGGGAACGAGGGGGCCTCCGAGTGTAGGAGTGCCAAGCATGCACGTGGTGAAAGGGGCGGTCCCCGTTGCAGATGGGGCGTGGTCAACTTGGACACGTCACCAGCAACAAGCAAAAAAAAACATTCTGCGATTAGCCGAAGGTTTCTTTACTAGGCATGTTCTATCTAGCCTACATATCAGTTTAAAAAGTGTCATGTACGAAATCACATACATGTAATGGTGTATTCATACAGCAATTTTAGGAATTCAAAAGATTGAGCGCCACAAGAGCCGAGAGGGAAACCTGAATCTGTCATATGATCCCCTGATATGTCAGGTCAGATGACGTAAAACGTCTTCAGCACTCGCGTCGCCACCGCCCTTTACTGAGATGAGTTTTTTAAATTTTTATGTAAAATAATGAAGAAGGTTGCTATACGACTTTAAAAGTCGTCGCTAGATGTTAAACTTACATGGTTTGGCCGAAAGCTCATAGTTGGAAACAGTGCTGCAAATAAACACGATCGTTTCAAGATTTGATAGGAGGCGCGTCGATCGACGAGTTTGTAATGCAGTAGAATTCACATGGCTACATTGTGTCCTGTCACACATCCAAATGATATATTTGTAGCCAACTTCTTAGCACAATGATCCAATCTGAAATAGGCTACTATTTGAAATCACACCTCCAATTGCTCAAGACATTTGAGACAAGGACGTCTGATTAGTCACGACCCCCAACGCAAACAAAGGCAATACAAATCAACTGTGCACTTAATCTTACATTATGAACCAAATGTTTAATTATGAAGAAAAAAATGACTGAGGTTAAATGCATGCAGATTATCTTTTCCCAGGAGAATAATCTTATAGATTTGACACATCTAAATAACGAATGATTTTGATCCTTTCAAATCGTAACGTTGAAAGCATCTAAAAAAAAAAAACGATAATTGATTGTAACCTTTACATACCACGTGCCTTCTGTTGTTGCTGGGCTTGCAATTCCAAAAACTTGGCTGCTTCTAAAAGCGTCTCGATGCTCATTTCTTCTACGTATTGGAAACTAAACGTTACAAGCAAAAATTAAGCGAATGTTACAGGCTATGCACTTTATTTTTCAGTGTAAGGATCCAGTACTTCAGTCAGCAAAATTGAAGAAAAAGGTAATCGGATACCCCTCGTAGAAACTCTTCCACATACGTAGAGGAGTTGCAACAAGATGGCGCTGAGTATAGTAGGTAACAAATCAGGGCCAAAAGCATACAACATAAGACCGCCCACACATGTATTCCCTCCCATACACTAAAATAACAAATAAAACACGACATGGAGTATTGAAATGACTTGACATACTGGCATTGAATTTCATAATGCTACAACACAAACTACACGTTTTCTCATCACAAACTACACGTTTTCTCACAGACTCCTAATCCACGATTTGTCTGTGTCCGTTCACGACAACACGTTTATATATTATTAACATTTCATTGCCTAATAGCTAATCACCAGCCGAGAACAACAAAGTATTGAGCTTGCAAACTAGTAGAGTAGCCATCATTCTCATATTATGATCCGGTCTCTGGGTCAGTGGCCTTAGCAACCAGCCATCATTGACCGAGGTAGTTTGTGTGTATGCATTGATATGTAGGCTACGTGTGCAATTTTTTTAATGTAGTTCTGTCCTTCAGTTGTTCTAGTCTAATGATGTTCTGTATTATGTAATGTTTCCTGTTTTGTGTGGACTCCAGGAAGAGTAGCTGCTGCTTTTGCAACAGCCTAATGGGGATCCTAATAAAATACAAAATATTTACCACCATACACGTATTAGTCATCAGAAATGTCTGTTTAAAGTAATGTAAAGGTAAACATGTCATTTATTGACCGTATTGCAAACATTTGCTGTAGTTGCCATCATAAAGGTACAAGTAGTCAGACAAAGGGCATAGTGGAATGGTTCATTAATAAACAAGGTGGTACTGGGCAGGGCGGCTTGAAACAAGAGCAATTAAAACGTTTGCTATATAAAGAGATGGTACGGTTTTCTCTCCACATGGCGCAAGGTCGTGGACACTCGGCCAACTGGCTGGCTGTTGGGTGAGTAGTAATTTTCCTCAGTTTAACTCTGAGCAGTAACTGCTCTGTTACTTTGTGGACAGCATACCTCTTGCACTTAGGTAATTAACAATCATGTATCTTTATGCTTGTTTGTGGGTTTTACTGGATTGACAGCTATTTTCAACTGTTTTCCAAGACCAAGGGTACCATAAATCCAAACCAATCATTTAAGTGGCACCTCTTGTGAATGGAAGCAACCATGATGTATCAAAAATCACTGACCTCCAATGAAAATCACTGACCTCCCATGATTCTCACACACAGGAACTGATCAAGTCAAAGTCCTGCTGTGTATTCAGTGGTGACCTCTCATTCAGGGCTGGTCACCTGTTTTGAGCCCCACATGTGTAGGGCAAAAAATAAAATGATATGTATGTAACCGATGTGAAATCGAGCCCAGGCGAGGAGAGAGACAGAGGCTATACTGTTACACATACACACCACATTTTGGGGGGCTTGCCTGTTTTGCATGTTATTTTGGCATTAATACATGTCACATCAGTTTGCAAACAATGTAAAAAATATATATATAATTGTTAATAAAGCTGCATACACACACTGTTTTCTTGAGTAAGGCAGCTCCAAAATGTTTCAGCCTAGCTCAGTGCTTTCTGTGGTGGTAGAGAGCCAGCAGAAAATGGGAGCATTGCACCGTGATTGGCTCAGTGTTCTGTCACTCATGGGGACAGTACTTCATCACCAAGTTTTAGTCCTTAGTAAGGGTAGACATCCAAAATTTCAGCCCTTTGGGTCCAGCCATATAATTATTACAAGTGCCATTCCAAGAAGGCTCATTGTCATTGACCACAGATAAAATGACATCAAATCAAGTTATGTACAGCAGCTTTGATTGTACTGATCATGTCAACATCTTACTTTCAAAGTCTTAGCTACCAGTCATCATGAATCAAGTCGATAATCTACTGGCAAATCCTTTTAAATCCTTGTCATATGAAGAGAAATGATAGATAAAACATATCTGTGCTCATCGGTCAAAGATTACACAACAAATTGGAAATTGCAAGTTCAACAATCAGTCGTCTGGAAGGAATCAGTGGCTAACTGCATGCATTGTAAAGTAACTACTAATGTGAGCCTGCTATTCAATGGAGTGGCTGTGCCCCCCCCCCCCCCCCCCCCCCCGCAAGTTCCCACAATAAATCCAGAGATTGCCAGACTGATGGCCCACAAAAGACCACGCGCCACCTTCACAAGGTGAGTCCAAAAATTACCTGTATGCTGTTGCATACATTATGTAATATGCAAGGGAGATATGTATACTGTAGCTAAGAAAGTAATACTAAGTGTATGTTGTGTAGTAAGATGTTAGTAGCCCATGTGCCTTAGCCTAATAATTGTCTATTTTCACCAATGCGGTATTGTAAACATTGTTCGTGGCCGGTGTCTGCTTGTTTGCCAACTTTTTTTGTACAGCTTTTAGTGCTACTGATAGTAGTGGGGGCGTGCAAATTCAGTACACATTATATAACCCGTCAAATGTTATTACGACGTACCTTTTTTGAACGCCATTTGGGTCTTTGCATGTGCCTCACCCTAAATTGTCTATTTTCACCTTAATTTCACCTGTTTTAGAGAAATGTAATCATTGAATATTGTAAGAGCTTTCAATGTTTATATGCCCCCTTTACTTATCTTACGGTTCTGACTTGTTGTACAGGGAGTACACTGTAAGAACGGCCCATGTTCTGAATTCTGTCGTTGTAAAAGTGTTGAACAAATAGTTATGACTATGTCCATCGTCGCTCGCTCATTAATGTCTTAATTGAAATTACAGATTGCCTCATCTGCTTGTCGTTCCCTTATGCCATTGTTTGTACATCTCAATTGTCAGTAGAAACCACATTTGATTAAGCAAGTCAGCCATGTTTTTTTTTAAGTCCATAAATGAGGCTGAATTAATTGTTTCTCTGCCAGTGGTAGGCCTGATCACCGACAACGATGAGACAGCCTATACGGAGGAGGTCAGAGACCTGGCCGGGTGGTGCCAGAATAACAACCTATCCCTCAACGTAACCAAGACTACGGAGATTATTGTGGACTACAGGAAAAGGAGCACCGAGGACGTCCCCATTCTCATCGACGGGGCTGTAGTGGAGCAGGTTGAGAGCTTCAAATTCATTGGTGTCCACATCAACAACAAACTAGAATGGTCCAAACACACCAAGACAGTCGTGAAGAGGGCATGACAAAGCCTATTCCCCCTCAGGAAACTAAAAAGATTTGGCATGGGTCCTGAGATCCTCAAAAGGTTCTACAGCTGCAACATTGAGAGCATCACTGCCTGGTATGGCAATTGCTCGGCCTCCGACCGCAAGGCACTACAGAAGGTAGTGCCTACGGCCCAGTACATCACTGGGGCAAAGCTGCCTGCCATCCAGGACCTCTACACCAGGCGTGTGTCAGAGGAAGACCCTGAAAATTGTCAAAGACCCCGGCCACCCCAGTCGTAGACTGTTCTCTCTTCTACCACATGGCAAGCGGTACCGGAGTGCCAAGTCTAGGACAAAAAGGCTTCTCAACAGTTTTTACCACCAAACCTTCAAACTCCTGAACAGGTAACCAAATGGTTACCCGGACTATTTGCATTGTGTGCCCCCCTAACCACTCTTTTACACTACTGCTACTCTCTGTTTATCTTATATGCATAGTCACTTTAACTATACATTCAGGTTCAAACTACCTCAATTGGCCCGACCAACCAGTGCTCCCGCACATTGGCTAACCGGGCTATCTACATTGTGTGCCACCATCCGCCAACCCCTTTTTTTACGCTACTGCTACTCTCTGTTCATCATATGCATAGTCACTTTAACCATACCCACGTGTACATACTACCTCAATAAGCCTGACTAACCGGTGTCTGTTTATAGCCTTGCTACTCTTATTTTCAAATGTCTTTTTACTGTTGTTTTATTTCTTTACTTACCTACAAACAGTTTTTTTTCTTTTTTTCTCCGCACTATTGGTTAGAGCCTGTAAGTAAGCATTTCACTGTAAGGTCAACACCTGTTGTATTCGGCGCACGTGACAAATAAACTTTGATTTGAGACAAGGCTCCGCTGAAAGCCTGGTGTAGCAGTAGTAAGGTGTTGGGACAGCTTTATGTAGGCCCTAACAGTTTGTGGGCACCGTTTGTCACCACTATAGTGCAATTATTGTATTGTTTAGTGGCTTTGCTGGCATGCATCCCAAGTTACAACCCCCCCCCCCTCCCCACCAAGATGCTAAAATCGAGCAGGAAGTCAATAATGGCCTTAAAATGTATGTATGTATGTATATATATAAAAAAATTTTTTAAAGCACTACTGTGATAGTGACAGTTGCACTCACAGAGCTGTGAACTCAAACATACATATACACTGTCTTTTCAGCTGCACCATGGAGCACATCCTGACTGGTTGTATCCTGTCTGGTATGGCAACTGCCCGGAAGGCCCTACAGATGGGGGTGCGGACGGCCCAGCGCATCACTGGGGGCGAGTTCCCAGCCACCTAGGACGTACATGCCAGGCGGTGTCTGAGAGGCCAGAAAAATTGCCATGGACTCCAGCCACCAGAGACATGGACTGTTTACCATGTTCCCGTCAGACAGGCAGTACCGGTGCTTCAAGGCTCAGACCAACAGACTCCTAAACAGCTTCTATCCCCTGGCCATAAGACTGGTAAATGGCTAACTACTGCTCTCCCTCAGGTGATCCACAGGACTCTACCAACTGACACAATACACTTACAGCCACACGCACACACCCCCTCACACCTATGCTGCTGCTATAATGATTACATTTATTACTACCATAACGCTGCTGTTCATTGATTTATATATTATTACTATCACTGCATTGTTGGGAATGAGCTCTCAAGGAAGTGTTTTACACCCGTGGTATCCTGTGCACGTGGCAAATGAACTTTGGGTCCACTTTTCCTGGTATTTACCACTAAATCCCTGTTCAGGAAGTTTGTCTGTTCGGCTGCGACCTCATGTGACAATTGTGCGTACAGGCACACGAAATACTGGGCATCCTGCATTAGGTTTTGTTTTAGCTAAAGTGTGTGTATGCAAAGTTCATTCATTACCGACTCAAGTCAATACGAGTCTAATTGTGATACTAAGACAGGCCACTAATAGGTGGCTGGCTACCCAGAAAAGCTATATTTCATCAACAGGATACAAGTGGATGAGCTGCAGCTATGGACTGCCCTCTTGTGGTTGCTTATGGAAGCTGCATCCTAGACAAATGTCTGGGATAGACTACCTGTGTGTAAAACACTGACTGAACATGGAAATACACAAATAACATGGTACTAAAACATACATTTATCAAAAACATTGCTCTAGTCATTACATTACAAACTGTACTGGGCCTGCAAATAAGTATATCTTACACAAACACTGGACACGACCGAACAATACCGGTAAATTATGTTCTCAAAGTCCCTGCCTGTTTTTCTATTTGTGAACGCGACCCAGTACTACAGGTCAACTATGTTCCATTATATCCCCAGTGGCTTGGCCACCACTCTAAGCAGTGTTCTTCAGGTAGGTCCAGTTGTTTCAGCATGTCCTTGTTTTGGCCTTCCACCCAGTGGATCTCCACAGCAACGTCCTGCTCCTCAGCCTTCACGTTCACCAAGCACTTGAACAGGAAGTGTTGTACAACACTGGGGCTCTGTGGCTGCATCACTTCCTATCCAGTGGTACCGACTTCCTCTTCCTGTGTTTCAGCAGGTACTTCCTGTGGCGTGGTTTCCTGTTTGTATCGTGGTGGGTAGTGCTGTCTGTGCCAATGTGATATTGGGTGTTGTAGAGGTAGGAGAAGACTCCATGATGACATCCTCCGCTGTCCTCTATTGGGACACAGCTGACCCCCTGAGAGTTGACGCCATCTGCCCTGTTGGTCCCGGACTGTGGAACACTGCCTGGCCCCTGTGCTGCTGTGGGAGTGTAAATCTGAGTGTGAGCTATATGGGATGTGTGTAGTGGAGTGCTGCTGGCTCTGTGGGTGCTGGGCTGTGGCTGAGGAAAGAGTGGTGGAAGTACCACTGGGGGGCGCTCTGGGCAGCTGAGGTGTCAGCCTTGGTCTCTGCATCTCTGTCTCCTGTGGATCCAGGTGTTCTCCACAGCTGTCAGGAACAGACTCTGCTCCTTCCTCCCACAAGGGACACGCTTGTGTAGCACCTGCAGAACACAGATGACACAGTTGCTGTGTATTTTGAGTCTGCAATCTATGATTTGTATACCTCTGTTGGAGAAATTGGGTTAGGGTGTGTGCTTGCAGAAAAAGTATGTCCATGAATGAGTTGTGTACATGTAAATGCTTAGTTGTCTGTGTGTGGCTCCTAAGTGTGTGTGTGTGTGTGTGGTGCTTGCTGTATGTGTCAGGGTTTTTTCTGCACAGAAAAGTATTGGGCGGGTCACATAAGTGTTTTTTTTCGGGTGGACTAAGTCCAAACAGTAATACAAAAGTGTATGTGAACAAAAAAATGTTTTTTGGGGGGGTGGAAAATGGTTTTTCAGCGTAAATATGAAATGACTAAAACCAGATAGATAAGGGACCTATATTTGTTGTATAAGATCAACATTGAAAACTTAATGACATTTCCTTCATGTTTGAGCATGAGAACAAGCTCGTGTGGCCTACCACTTTGTGGCTGAGCCGTTGTCACTTCACAATAACACCACTTACAGTTGACCAGGACAGCTCTAGCAGAGCAGACATTTAACAAACTGACTTGTTGGAAAGTTGGCATCCTGCAAATGTTTGTCTATGGAGATTGCATGGCTGTGCACTCAATTTTATACACATGTCAGCAACAGGTGTGGCTGAAAAAGCTGAATCCACTAATTTGAAGGGGTCCATACGTGTATAGTACATTAATCCCACTAATGCAACAAAATGTGAAAAAAGCTAAAGGGGGTGTGGACTATAGGTATACACAACTGAAATATTTTATTAAAGTAATTTGAGTAACTGATGGTTAATGGGCAGTCACTACCATTATGGGACATTCATTCGTGGTTCTATTGTGTTATAGCATTTAATGTAATTTAAAACCAAATCGAATCCAAAATGTGACAAAAGAATTAACCGGAACAGACCTCAGAAAGCACTAATAAGCCAGGGCAAAATGCATAGAATTGCAGGAAAATCATTTTAAAACAGCAAAATTCTCTCAGCTCCATGGCAAAGTGTGTATTGAGCTGCAGAAAATTTGCTTTAAAAAAACAGCTACATTTGCTCTCCCCTGCCAAGATTGGTGCTTTAAATTCTTGCCCGCAGGTATGCATGGACGGAACGACCACCACCTAAGCCCCTTTTTAATCCAGAAACAACCCTGTGTGTGTTTACCTTTTAGGTCACTGAGTGTCTTTTCTAGCCAGGCAGTGATGGCCTCCACGGGCCTGGGGTTGGAGGGTCAGCCTATAGAGGAGGCCTGGGACTGCAGCAGCATGAAGGACAGTGGCTTACGAGACTTCTCCAGTTTCCTCTCCTTACTGGGGGGAGACTGAGATGAGGGAGCTGGAAATAATGAAATATCAATTGACAGAGTATGTGGGATTTACCATTGTCATAATATTCCTCTCTTCCGGTGAAGATGTATTCACATACTTCAATGTATGTAAAACACTTATTTGGAAAATGTGAATCCACCTGCCCAGACTAATAAAGGGTGATTCATGATGACAGTGTGGAGACTGCTGGTAAATGCACAATATCAATACCCACACGTACAGTATGTTGTTCAGACAGGCATGTTAGTCATAAACTAGTTCACTGGGACAGCATTCCTGAACCTGAAGGTGCTAAAAGACAAGTTTGTCCCAGTTCCACACTCATACTGCATGTCATTATACACCTGAGGCACTCAAGTTCACTCTGACCAAACACGCACACACAAACAAGCTTAGACATTGACAACGTGAGCTAGTAAAGTCTCACTGTCCTATTCACCATGGAAACCCCTCTGGACGCCTGGGGTATGATGATGAAGTGAGGAGAGAAAAACAGAGGGAGGAGGAAAAGAGCGGGAGGAGAAGAGAGGAAGTAAAATACTTCAGCTCACTCATTCTGTGTGACAATGAGTGAATGAAAGGGGGCTTGATGGAGAGCCAGAGGAAGTGAAGAGAGGGAGAGAGTCTTGGATTCCTGGAACCATTATGAGGACTCCTGTCTGTTTAGACCAGCTCACGCCACGGATGAGTCACGGCCTACATACCTCTCTCACTGCTTTTCTCTCTCGGTCTCTTCTGTCCTTCCCCGTGACTCTGCTCTTTTTCATCTGCTGCTCATCTTATTGTCAACACATTGAATTGTAAATGCAATATCAAAATACACCACAAAGGGGCGCTCCTTCCACATGATTTAGTCCTACGTCCCTGCAATGACATTGGCCCTGCTGTGCCTTGCCTCAGAGCTGCTACTGGTGCCATGCTGCTATGGTGGAAGCATTCCTTATCTAAGCAAGTCCACACATAATGATGCCACGGGGCTCTACCTTATACAAACATACCGTATTGGTCCATAACATTTTATTTAAATGCACCCAATTGCCAGATCGGGTCTGCAATGAAATAATGCAACAATGACATTGTAATCAGTCAGACAACATGGGGAACTGACCTGCACGGAATGGAGGACTGGACTACGACCTTCAGACTGGTCCTAGATCAGTTCTCTGTTATCCTATGAGATAATGTAATTTGTGTGGTGGTATACTTACTGTATTAAAGACTAATGAAGACAGTCATGTTTAATTTACATATTCTCTTTCCATAGAAAAAAGGTAGCAGACTGGTCAATAGAAGAAAAACATGGAATGTGTCTAGTCTAGACTCAGACCTGGGTTCAAATACATAAAAAAAAATAATTGTAATCATTTTTTATAATTTAGTTGGGCTCTATTAAGATTGCATGGATCAAAGGAACCAATAGAACATTCGCAAAACTACAAGCCCCCGCCCATCTGGCACTCCAGGAAAGCTAAAGCAAACAAAAGATTTCAAATAGTGTTTGAACCCAGGTCTGTCTAGTGAGTCTATACCAGCCAGGCCTTGTTATAGCTGCTTCATGTGTTTCTGATTGTTTCCCAGCCCTTCTCCCTCTGCTCAGTAAGCCCCTGCAGCTCAAAGGAAGAGGAAAAAAATCTATACAATCCATCAAGGATTGCAGCCTGTCTGTACAGCACATCGTTGACATAGATACACACACTCATATGCACGTACACACACAGATTTATACACAAAGAGATAAACATACACTCCCAGACAAAAGCACACACAGGAAAACACTTACACATGCCCACAAGCAAATAAACAGAAAGCACAGACAGGAAAGGACACCTCTCCTCATCTAGTCTGATGTGTGTACATCTTTAAATCCACTCTCGGTCTCCATTGATTCATCTTTACTCTTTCTCTCCCTCCCTTTCAGTCTTTCTTTCTATTATTAATCTGACTCACCCACTCCCACATACACTCAAATGTGTGCTCAGTCCACACACACAAGAAAGATGGCTTTCTGTATTCTGTTTTGACCACACCTCGCTCTAGTCGTCTAGCGTAGCCAGTCTGTCTGTTTCTCCCTCTTTAGCAGCCAGTCAGCCCCATTTGTCCAACTAGGACTCAAGCCTGGATAATCAGCTGAACAGAGCCTCAGCATGGCTCCCCAGATAATAGGCCATTATTCAATTACTGACCACAAACAGACAGATCAGCAGAAGAGAGATGGCCATTTAACCATTTAACCTAGATAGGGATAGCCCCACCCCACTTTTCCTCTCCCTGTGGGGCCACCAGAACCTCAATACCAGGGTCTCTTGTTCCTGTTGACCTCTGACCCCTGCTGTAAATCTTCTGACTGGCTGCATGCCAGACACACCCCCTGTACTGGGCCCACAGTGTCACATGACAGTCAGAGAATAGAGACCAACAACAGAAGCTAGAAGACCATGAAATAGCCTGGCCTCCCCTTAACGCTCTCTCTTTGATTCTCTCATGTCTTGTTCCCTCTAATTCTCTCTCCAAGTTTCCTTTTATGGTATTTGTACCTTCATTCACTCTCTCTCCATCATCCTCGATCTGTCTCTCTCCCCCTCCCTCGCTCTGTTGTGAAGGGATCTGATTCTGTCCATGTGCCTGGTGAGACTCACTTACTGCATTACACATCAGTCAGATGTGTGATCTCAGAGCAATTTATTGAATCACCAGGATGTGTTAAAAACACAGGCTGTGATGCCAGAGAGGAGCTAGTTACTAGTACACAGGTGTCTGCTCTAGTAATCCATGGGTTAAGTAGGCCACAGACACATGTACACTCACCAACACCCAGTCATATGCACAATTCATACATAGACAGACAGACAGACAGACCCCCCTCCCCCAGGTGTGGGGTCATCCACATACTCCTTCCCCAGTCTGCCTGGTAATGATGCAGTGCTCCACTGTGTAAAGAGAGAAGAGGAGAGGGCAGTAAAATGTAGGCCAATCTTTCTGCTCAACTGCCTTTGTGGTGAAAGGCAAACGAGATTACACAAAGACCAAAGAAGTCCTTCAGATACTGTAACACTCCACTTCCCACCCCCACACCTCTCTAGCTCCCTTTAACTCTTGCTCTTATTCCCAATATTACCAGCTTTCACACTCTCACATTGATCTCTATGATGCTCTCTCTCATCTCATTCTATCACTCCTTCAGCGGCCCAAAAGCCTAATGGCATGGCGTGCATGTGCACACACTCCTGCCCCAGCAATGGTTGCCTGGATACAGCAAATTAGGGTAGGGACACAAACATCTCCCCAGAGGGCGGGTTGAGTGCTGCCTGCGTTCTCTAAAGGAATGGGCTGGAGAGTGGAGTGGGATGGGCCGCGAATGCATTATTAAGGAAGTGTGTGGAGGTTGGGAACGTCTGGAAAAGCAGCAGGGGTATAGTTAGGACATGCCCCTAGATGACTGGGGAAGAGAGAGCGAGAACACGAGAGAGAGCGAGATGCCATGATTATGCCTTCCTCTTCTACTCTACCACTATAGATGAACTGGTTGGGAGAGGACTCGAGGGGTACTGCCCACACCGCCCACCAGAGCCAGCTTACCAGAACAGTAACGTCATCATAGAAACTCCAGGCCAGAGCCCAGTGCATTGTCCGTCCCTGGCAGAACTCTGTGTGGTTCACTTTGGGCACCTGGGAACAGAAACAGACCGATACAGAACATTTGACAACACTAATAAAGAAGACAACACCAACAAGCGTTAGCAATACACACGTAGCTCTGCAGAGGTACATTTCCAGCATGTCCAGGTGATGGAGAGCTGCACTACGTCCTTCAAGGTGTGAACAGCACACATTTACACACAGTGCCAGAGCTGAGCACTTGTGTGAAGAGCCTCCAATAAGCATGAAGAATGTGGGGGGGGGGGGGGGGGGGGTGGAGACCAGTGTAAAAGACTCTTCAATAGTATTCACTATCCACTTGATACCACCTCCCTTCACACTCACAATCAATATGTGGTGGGTTTCAGTGCCCCAGAGATACATGTCAAAGGTCAGGGAAATGGATCCCAGAGGAAAGAAGACACATCCCTCTATGAGAGCGCCATGTTGACCCCTAAACACTCACCAAATTAACCAAGCAGCGAGAGAGAACGAGGAAGATAGAGAAAAGTGCGCGAGAGAGATAAGGTGCAAATATCATTAGCATATTAATTAGGTCTCCTATTCCACCCCCACCCTCTTGCCTGCGCTGGACGTTGGCCAAGGATGCACTCACACTAATGAGCAGTGACACGCAGCGACAGCCCTCTGACACCTCTGGAGGATTGTGGGATGGTCCTCCCCCAGTGATTGACATGGTGTGTGTGTGGTTAACACCCTTGGGAGCTGCTGTGATGCCATTCTGGTGCCAGCTGCCAGTCATCCCCACTGAATGGGTCTGATAATCTGAGGTAAGCGACTGGTACAGGCTGGAGACTAACCTCTATAGTCAGATAGTCAAGTCAGTTAGCAGTCATGCGCTAGGGGCTAATAGCTAGGATAATGGCGCTAATGAACATTAGCGGCGCTGACCTACTGTGTGTGTGTGGGCCCTGCCATGCGTTTCAGTCATGCAACACTAATAGAAATCAGCTCAATCAGGTCTGGGCTGTGACATTGTTTAGCCAGCGTATTAGCCAGGCTTGATCCGCTACGGTTCAGAAGGTATCTGATCCCCCTCTTCCGTCTCAGAGGAGGTATTAGATGGTAGGAGGGAACTCATTCAACCCTCCATTACCTCACCTTGTCATTGGGTACAGTGCCTTGCGAAAGTATTCGGCCCCCTTGAACTTTGCGACCTTTTGCCACATTTCAGGCTTCAAACATAAAGATATAAAACTGTATTTTTTTGTGAAGAATCAACAACAAGTGGGACACAATCATGAAGTGGAACGACATTTATTGGATATTTCAAACTTTTTTAACAAATCAAAAACTGAAAAATTGGGCGTGCAAAATTATTCAGCCCCTTTACTTTCAGTGCAGCAAACGCTCTCCAGAAGTTCAGTGAGGATCTCTGAATGATCCAATGTTGACCTAAATGACTAATGATGATAAATACAATCCACCTGTGTGTAATCAAGTCTCCGTATAAATGCACCTGCACTGTGATAGTCTCAGAGGTCCGTTAAAAGCGCAGAGAGCATCATGAAGAACAAGGAACACACCAGGCAGGTCCGAGATACTGTTGTGAAGAAGTTTAAAGCCGGATTTGGATACAAAAAGATTTCCCAAGCTTTAAACATCCCAAGGAGCACTGTGCAAGCGATAATATTGAAATGGAAGGAGTATCAGACCACTGCAAATCTACCAAGACCTGGCCATCCCTCTAAACTTTCAGCTCATACAAGGAGAAGACTGATCAGAGATGCAGCCAAGAGGCCCATGATCACTCTGGATGAACTGCAGAGATCTACAGCTGAGGTGGGAGACTCTGTCCATAGGACAACAATCAGTCGTATATTGCACAAATCTGGCCTTTATGGAAGAGTGGCAAGAAGAAAGCCATTTCTTAAAGATATCCATAAAAAGTGTCGTTTAAAGTTTGCCACAAGCCACCTGGGAGACACACCAAACATGTGGAAGAAGGTGCTCTGGTCAGATGAAACCAAAATTGAACTTTTTGGCAACAATGCAAAACGTTATGTTTGGCGTAAAAGCAACACAGCTCATCACCCTGAACACACCATCCCCACTGTCAAACATGGTGGTGGCAGCATCATGGTTTGGGCCTGCTTTTCTTCAGCAGGGACAGGGAAGATGGTTAAAATTGATGGGAAGATGGATGGAGCCAAATACAGGACCATTCTGGAAGAAAACCTGATGGAGTCTGCAAAAGACCTGAGACTGGGACGGAGATTTGTCTTCCAACAAGACAATGATCCAAAACATAAAGCAAAATCTACAATGGAATGGTTCAAAAATAAACATATCCAGGTGTTAGAATGGCCAAGTCAAAGTCCAGACCTGAATCCAATCGAGAATCTGTGGACAGAACTGAAAACTGCTGTTCACAAATGCTCTCCATCCAACCTCACTGAGCTCGAGCTGTTTTGCAAGGAGGAATGGGAAAAATGTCAGTCTCTCGATGTGCAAAACTGATAGAGACATACCCCAAGCAACTTACAGCTGTAATCGCAGCAAAAGGTGGCGCTACAAAGTATTAACTTAAGGGGGCTGAATAATTTTGCACGCCCAATTTTTCAGTTTTTGATTTGTTAAAAAAGTTTGAAATATCCAATAAATGTCGTTCCACTTCATGATTGTGTCCCACTTGTTGTTAATTCTTCACAAAAAAAATACAGTTTTATATCTTTATGTTTGAAGCCTGAAATGTGGCAAAAGGTCGCAAAGTTCAAGGGGGCCGAATACTTTCGCAAGGCACTGTATGTATGGGGTATTCAAGTATGTTAACTCACGCCTGGGCTTGGTACAGTGCATATGTGTGTTGTACCCATTTGCATGAGCTGTGTGTATAAGACCATGTATGAGCATCTAATGTCGTCTCGTCGGAGCTCCCATTCTGACAAGTGTCTCAACTCCTCCTTCAAAGGTGCCAGGCTGCACTTCTTTCCCAACATGCAACTGTACCATCTGGAAGAAAAATAATCTTAGGAGTGTGTGTCCAGCAGCCTGGGTATGAACTCCTGTCTAAGATCAAACAAGCCGCAGATATTGGATCTCCCTCCTTGACTCTATGGGAAAAAGAGCCTAAAGGACTTTCTGTTTTTGTAGTTCTGAGGCAGAGTGGTTAACTACGATTTCAACTGTAGTTTTAATATATATATATATTTAGACATCAAAGCTCTGCTCCTCCATAGAGACTCATACTGGTCTCATTGTTGTTCTAGCTCTCCCTCTTATTTTATATATATATATATATATATATATAAAATGAGAGAGCGAAAGAGAGAGGGTTAGAACAACAACAAGACCAGTATGAGTCTCTATGGAGGTGCAGAGCTTTGATGTCTTGGCCCTGAGCAGGAGAGCAGATCAATATCTCCTCTGCAATGAAGAGATGAGTCTATTGTAATCGATACAACAGCATATAGAGCTTCAGTATTAACCAGCAAGGAGAAAGAGAAACCTATCAGGGAGTCAATCTGGATAGGAAAACTAACAATGCATGACAAACCTTGTCTGGTTAGGTTGCCTTCCTTCCTGTCTAGATTAATTAGGCCTAGATAGTATATATCTATGAGCAATGCTATGTATGGTGAGGATGGAGTGTTTGTTATGTGAATGTCAAGTGTCAACACATCATGCACACAGAGCAGAGCACTACTTTCAGAACTATTGGCCAAAAAGTATACAAAAAAAAGAATGTATTGAAAAATGTATCACTGTGTTTAATGTACAAGATGACATGTCGTCACACCCCGAGTTGTCCTGAACAGAATGAGGCTGTGTTTGTTTATTGTGAAGAGAATTCGCCGGGTGCACACACCTGAATGCACTCATGACTCCTTTCAATGCTCACCTAAATTAAGATCCATTTCTCTGAATTTCCTTGTGAATGCTTAACACTAAGAACATATTTTATAACTTAGCTAGTCATGTTGGCAATAGAACAAGCTTTCAAATCCTTGTCATGCCCAGTGACCCAGATTGCGATTTATAATTGACAGTTTTTCGATTGCGTTAACAACTGTAACTGTGATAGTGTTGTGTTCCAAATGAAACAACTACAAGTGTGTTTGCACAGCTAGGAGAGCTCAAAAAAGCACCTTATAGTTGAGACTCTTCTTTGAGTCATAAAAGTGGATTACAATTACTTAGAAACTGTGTCCTGTGAGTCCTGTGTGACCACTTGGAGACACCAGTTAGTCCTCTCACTCAAACACTTGTCATTGTTTAGTCTTATGATACCCCACATTTACCAGGAATATTCTTATGTTACTCAAGGTATCCAGATTATTTTGTTATCAACAAATTTCGCAAAAAGTACAGTAATTGTAAAATGCAGATATAATCAGTATAATGTTTGAATTCAGTCTTGTCAGGTGAACTGTTGTGTATTAATTAACACATTCTCTCCAAACTGCTCCTAATCAATTGCTACCATAGTTATGCATATTATTTTCATATTTCTTCTGTAAAAAATATTTCAATGTAGCCCTATCCATATATCACAAGTTTAAAGGGTTGAAATGGGAGAGAACACCTTTATACAGCACAGACTACTACAGCCAACCAGATTTGAACAAGGTTTTGAATAAAGGTTTAATAAAATGAAATAAGAATTTGGTGACCTAAATGCCATTCATTGAAAGCACTGAAAGGTTTGGGAATGGGAACAGGAAACAAGCCCTCTCTGAAAAGTGTACACTGTGTTTGAGGGCAACACAACACAAAAACCAATCTGGCTAGATAAATATCAACTAACAAAAAAAGCCGGATGAGCTTGATGGCATTCACTAAAAGCCTTGAAAGATTGGGGAAGAGCCCATTCAGAGAAGCGCCCGCAGAATGGAGGTAAGGGTGGGAATGTTGGGGGTGAGAGGATTTTGGGTAGGTTTGGGGGGCAAAAGCCTCGCCTCAAGTGGCACTATGAAATATTGAGGACCTGTAATATCCCCAGATGTTCCCCACTTTGTCATGCAGCGAGGAGGGGCTGAACATTCATGTTAACACACAAACAGCTTCCTCACTTCCTTCCTCCAGAAAGATCTTCCCACCCCAAAAAACAAAACTCTCATGGGGGTCAGACAAAGGCATTTAGATTCTTGGCAAAGTCGAACATTTCTTTTTACATTTATTTTCAAGCAAACCCCTCCAAGAGTGATTATCATATCAATAAAAGACAATAATTAGCAGAGGGCATCACTTGGGGGAAATCAGCTCCTTTTCCTGGCTGGTGGTTGGGGTGTGCTTGACTGTGTGTGTGTGTGTGTGTGTGTATATATCTGTGTGTGATAGTCTGGTGAGAGTAATTACAGCTCAGTGTTGTTGAAAGGGAGGGTGGGGGGGGGGGGGGGGGGGTTGGTTGAGGGGATGGTGGGTCTCAGAGGACCAATCAGAGGGACTGGCTTGGTTTCCGTGGACACCTGGCAGTAGCTCTGCTGTCCCAGCATGCAGTGTGTGGAGTGACAGCCTGCTTACTGCTGCCTTGGCCCCAAACACACTACACACATGGCAGGAGAGGAGAGAGGGAGGACAGGAAAGAACAAAAGTCGGAAGAGAGGGAGACTAGGGCGGGCACGCCTTCCCCTGTGGCAGACACTCATCTATGGTCTTTACACAAGCCAAGCGCACCACCAAGTGTGAACACACAGACACATGCACAGCCAGGCAAACAGACAGAGGGAGACAGACACTTTTCCCCCTGTGAGGGCCACTCATCTTTCCACTGAAACATATGTGCACACCGACGCTCACACACACACGGTTGACAATCATCTTTCCACACAAAAATATGGTAGTGACACACACCTTTCATGTCAGCCACTTGTCTCCCAGTCACCACGCATGCGTGCGGTCTGATTAACTCTAATAGTGCGTATCTCTCCCACTGCATCCATGTCTCACTCCACTGCACCACTGACAGGCCTTGTAATGGTGGTGGTGGTGTGTGGAAGAGATCTGCACGCCCCACACACAGCTGTTCCCTGTGGGCGTGCGGATACTGCCAGGGGGTGGGTGACTGTTTACTCCTGGTGCCAATTCATTAAACAAACTCTGGGTGACAGCTCCATTCCTGCATCCCATCTGTCCTGCTCTCCTCCATCAGTAGTCCTCTCATTCTTCAATCTCTCACTTTTCCTCTCATCCAAAATTGAAAAGGTGCATTTGTAACAGAAGGTAATGAACAAACACCCAACAACACCAACACATAACCATCAGCTTGTTCTATATTATATTTGGGGTTTAGGAAAGTGGCGCAGATATGAAGCATGAGCAATCTGAAACCAATCTGAAACGATCTTGAACGCTACCCCACTTCCTTCTGTGAATGCTCAGTGTACTGATGGGGACCAAAATGTTGTGTTTGTGAACACAATATGCGCATGCGTGACAAGTAGGCGTGTCTTGAGTTGCAGGCTGTCATGGATGATCCTCTTGACAAACTCCAGCTCTCCGCCCTCAGCCATGATCTCTGTCACCCCACCTGTGTTCACTGAGCTGGGGGGAGGACGACGAGGGTTCCTGGAATTTACCCCCTGGGGAGAGGAGGACAGAAAGGGAGGGGAGGAAGAAGGGAGGGGAAAAAAAGAGGGTCATGGGGAGAGAAATAAAGGGTAAGAGAAAGAGGAAACGTGACAGGAAAAGAAAGGAAAAGAAGGAAAATGAGAAAAAAATGATCTGTGAAAAGGAGATGAATAAAGCAGTTATTCCTGATACTCAAAACACTTTCAATCTAAAAGAGGCCTTACCTTAGCCTCTAGTTGGTTGGCGAAGAGGGGAGGGTTACAAATGCAGAAGTCATAGACAATGGCTGACTTTAGAGCGTCCATTAATAGGGTCTTCTGGGGAACTTGAGACAGGGCAAGGACACGTTATCAACAAGGTTTCAAGCCATCTTCCTTTCAGTAGTACATTACATTACGGCTACCAATGGCCAACTTGCCACTGACCTTTGATGAGGTCATAGAGGTTGTTCTGCTCTATGCTCCTAGTGTCTATAAGCTATAAATCAGTTATAGCCTCTCATAGCACCACATAATGAAACAGTTGACCTTTGATGAGGTCCGAGAGGTTGTTCTGCTCTATGCTCCTAGTGTCTATAAGCTATAAATCAGTTATAGCCTCTCATAGCACCACATAATGAAACAGTTGACATTTGATGAGGACCGAGAGGTTGTTTTGCTCTATGCTCCTAGTGTCTATAAGCTATAAATCAGTTATAGCCTCTCATAGCACCACATAATGAAACAGTTGACCTTTGATGAGGTCTGAGAGGTTGTTCTGCTCCACGTTCCTGGTGGCGTAATCAAAGCAGATGTCATCTACCTCAGAAGCCAGGTAATGCCAGCCGTTCATAGAGGCTCCCAGCAGGGGGTAGATACAGGACGCTCCAGTACCTGGGGATATAACACACTACGTGAGGAACAGGGTGTGTGTCTGAGTGTTAGTGTCTGTGGCAGTCTTTTTAATGCCACTCCCGCTGTCTCCTATTGTCCATAACAGAATAATAAGAGGTGAGCCAGACAGCCATGATCAGATCATCCAGGCCTAACAGAGACCAGGGCCTCTAATCTAACTGACCACAGTGAGGTCCCCTGGGGCAGTAGAGATGGGTGAGATGGCCCCCGGCCAGGTTAAGGCTTGGGAGAGTAATTCCCTGTGGATATCCATCAGGAGAGTGACATCTCCAATCAGCTTACAGAATGGACCAGGGTCACCAATCACTAACCTGTTTCTCTCTCTAATGAGCTAACTGACACACATCACAGTCTTTGATAGAGCAGGAAACCAGCCATGACATGTGGATGGGGATTTGGCCAGTGATCAACAGGAAATAGATGTGGGATCTGAAGGTGGACGTGCCAACAATCATGCAGCCCCTCTCTGCCAGTCTGTAATGCCAACTGGCAGCCAGCTGCTCTGGGACTAGTTAGAGTCAGCCTGTATTAAAAACATGTCTCAGAGTAGGAGTACAGATCTAGGATCAATCTTATTATGATCTCAAAGGCAAAACCTATCTTATATCAGCACTACTCTAAGACTTCAAATATGTGTCTTGGGCTAGACCTGCGCCAGGCAGCACCTCTCTCCCGGCCTGAAAAGTGCATCGTCAGGCAGCTGCCCTTATAGGCTATGTCCCAAATGGCACCCCAATCACTATACAGCACACTACTTTTGACCAGGACCCATTGGGCTTTGGTCAATGCACATTGTAGGGAATAGGGTGCCATTTGGGATGCAACCACGATGAGTCATACCCAGAAAGATTACTGCTGGAGGAATATACCCTGAGCAAACAAACACGATCACACATTAAATACCTTTATCACTCTCCATTACTGATGTGATGTTTGTATGCGAATTAATGAGAGTTTATTCATCCTATTCAGCATCAAGGTTATTTGTGCACTTTCTTTATATAGACAGGTGAGAAATCCACCGTCTGATGTAACAACTAAGAACCAGTGGGGGGATTAAAGAGACAGGCCATATAAAAGCCATCTATTCTTCTACAGAAACAGGACATAGGATCGGAGTGGTGGTAATTATGCATCCTAGCAATTATGGTTGAACCAACATGGATGGTTCATTTGGGTTCATTTCAAGGGAGAGAGAACAGGATCGGCAGAGGGGCCATATTTATAGTGGTTATTGGAGGTCATAACCGATGTCGATGCCCCTGCGTGGTTCCCCTTGGCCTCCGACCAGGTCCTCCACCCAGTGGATGTAGTTGAGTCTGAGGCACGGTGGGGATGAGACGCTCCAGAGGGATGTCCATGGTCAGCCCAAAGTCTTCCTTCAGCAGGGTAGGGCTGGGAGCAGGGTAGGGTCAGGGCTCGCACCGCCTCTGGCTCCTTGAAGTTCATCCTGCAGGAGGGGGGGGGGGGGGACAGTTACAATGCTAAAGTATCTACCCCTATAAACCAAAACCACAAGTAACTACACCTATAAACCCAGCCGTAACACATTTTTTGGAAACTCACAAAGAGCTACTAACCACAAGCCCTAAATATAAATGGCAAATCAATTCTACCCCAACAGTGACTACCCTGCCACTGCTGCTTCTCCTAAAGACCACCCTACAGGCTTCCACTGACACCATGTCACATAAACCACCAATCTTCCAGGCAGCACTAGACTGCATTCACACCTTCCTCCATATCACTCATAGCCCAGTGCTCCATATCACCCATAGCTCCATATCCCTCATAGCCCAGTGCTCCATATCCCCATAGCTCCATATCACTCATAGCTCCATATCACCCAATAGCCCAGTGCTCCATATCACCCATAGCTCCATATCACTCATAGCCCAGTGCTCCATATCACTCATAGCCCAGTGCTCCATATCACTCATAGCCCAGTGCTCCATATCACCCATAGCTCCATATCACCCATAGCTCCATATCACCCATAGCTCCATATCACCCATAGCTCCATATCACCCATAGCTCCATATCACTCATAGCTCCATATCACCCAATAGCCCAGTGCTCCATATCACCCATAGCTCCATATCACCCAATAGCCCAGTGCTCCATATCGCCCATAGCCCCATATTGCCCATAGCTCCATATCGCCCCATATCACTCATAGCCCAGTGCTTCATATCGCCCATAGCTCCATATCACTCATAGCCCAGTGCTCCATATCGCCCATAGCTCCATAGCGCCCATAGCGCCCATAGCTCCATATCACTCATAGCCCAGTGCTCCATATCGCCCGTAGCTCCATATCACTCATAGCCCAGTGCTCCATATCACCCATAGCTCCATATCGCCCATAGCTCCATATCACTCATAGCCCAGTGCTCCATATCGCCCATAGCTCCATATCGCCCCATAGCTCCATATCGCCCATAGCTCCATATCCCCATAGCTCCATATCGTCCATAGCCCCATATCGCCCCATATCACTCATAGCCCAGTGCTCCATATCGCCCATAGCTCCATATTGCCCATAGCTCCATATCGCCCATAGCTCCATATCGCCCCATATCACTCATAGCCCAGTGCTCCATATCGCCCGTAGCTCCATATCACTCATAGCCCAGTGCTCCATATCGCCCATAGCTCCATATCGCCCATAGCTCCATATCGCCCATAGCGCCATATCACTCATAGCCCAGTGCTCCATATCGCCCATAGCGCCCATAGCTCCATATCGCCCATAGCTCCATATCGCCCATAGCCCAGTGCTCCATATCGTCCATTCCCCCCTAATTACTGCTCATCGCACGTCAACCACCACAATGAAACCCGATGACAAATTAAATAATATACACTTCCTCACTTAATGATACAGAAATAATATTTTCCAGCATTAACCAAACAGACCCCCACACCTCCTTCTCTACATTTCTATGATTTTCACTGACTGGAAAGCACGTTTTGGGTTTGGGAAACACACAGACAGAGACACTGCCTGGAAAGCATGTTTTGGGTTTGAGAGACAAAGAGAAGGGACAGATGTGTAATTAACCAGTCTGTCTGCATTCACACCTCCACAGACAGCAATTAGACACCTCCTGGTGATAGGATCGTCTGGCACCTCCTTGCTGGGTTTGGGGGACAAGAAGGAGAGTGTATCCACCACAACTACGGCGGAGAGGAGAGACTATCACTGATGACGAGCAGCACTACAGGGCGAGGACGAGTTAGTTTCCCCAAAAGGCACATAGCCCGAGTTATATAGTACATATGTGACAGACCGGGGATCGAACCCGTGTCCCTCAAGATGGTGTTAGCCCGCTGAGCTAAAGCCTATCCACTAGCTCAGAGTGTCTTCAGGTCTCACAGTTTCGCTCTTCTCAGAGTCTAATGATCAACATGCAGAGAACGAGGCCGTTCAGAGCCTGCCTGCCCAGCCCCCTATTTTTAGACCGTGACGAGTGTGCACGTATGTACTGCAGAACACTACAACGGCAGGTCTCCATGGCAACCACCCGGTCCCACCGGCACACACAGGCAGTCAGCTCACGTAAATCCAGCCACGCTGGAGCAATATGGCTGATACCGGAAGAAGCGTGAGCGTGCACGAGATCGAGACACACATTGTAGGGTGGATGTTTGTGCACCAGGCGGTGGTGGCGATGGACGGTGTGGGGCATGGGACAAACCCGGTAAAACATGTTTATGAGAGAATTAATCTTGTAGGTGTGCAGGTGTTACAGGAATAAGATGAGTGAGGTGGATGGCAAATGATAAGGGAGGCCTAAGGGAACTTTTCGTAATGAAAAC
This sequence comes from Oncorhynchus clarkii lewisi, assembly GCF_045791955.1. Taxonomy (NCBI): domain Eukaryota; kingdom Metazoa; phylum Chordata; class Actinopteri; order Salmoniformes; family Salmonidae; genus Oncorhynchus; species Oncorhynchus clarkii. The sequence goes on along the minus strand of NC_092173.1, from coordinate 18,489,796 downwards.
AGAGAAAGGTTGTGTGAGGGAGGTAGGTTGAAATCTTCAGAAGGTTGTGGGCTGTGGTGGATGAGTGGACAGGGAGAGTTCTGGTCTCCCTACGGACTCCAAACTGCCTGGGCAGAGAGGCTAACTCAGCATTTTCTCTGTGCATTAGGAAATACAGATTGTGAGAAACAGATGACAGTAACAAAGAGAAAGAGGGAGTACATCAATTAGAAGGGAGGGGGGTGGGATGGTGTGTGTGTGTGTGAGATAGAAAGTGTGAGAGAGAGCAAAATAACAGCAGAGGGAGACGAAGAAAAATATGAGGGAAGTGAAACTGATGAGCACTAGAACAGTCCTAGGGCAGTGAGATGAACAAACCCATATCTACCTAGGGAACCAACTGCCGCAGCTGAAGAAGCCAGCAGCAAGTAAGCCCCACGCCTCCATCCTCCGCTAGCGTAGTCCATCAGCACAGAGAGAGATGGAGAGGTCACCTTCAGGGAAAACTCATTTTTATTCTGAATGCACAGTATAATTATTTTACAGATTGGCAGCTCCTCTTCCCACTTCAGGTTGTGCACTGAACACAAACTGTATTGACTGTTCCTCATTCAGAGGTGTAGCGAAGACTGCACTTTAAATTAAGGCACTTCTAAGTGTGTAGAAGAGCTCATTAGGTATAACGAAAAAAATATTCCAAGGGGAAGTTGAAGCCATTCAAAGAAGCCACATTTATCCTCAGTAAAGCGCTCTACCAATCCAAGCCCTTGCGGATCAGGGGGTATCATCGGTTAACGAGCGAACCAATCAGAGAGGTCCTGGTAATCAGTAGGCTGTAATCAGTAACCCAGTCGACCAATCATGGAGGTTGAGGTGATTTAGTGCACTTCCACCATATAAAGCTACCTATCCAGTTCCTTCAAATCTGCAAGGTTAGTACATTGCCTTCAGAAAGTATTCATACCCCTTGATTTATTCCACATTTTGTTATGTTGCAGCCTGAATTCAAAATGGATTAAATATATCATTTTCCACCCATCTTCACACAATACCTCATAATGACAAAGTTAAAACATGTTTTAAAAAATGTTAGCACATTTATTGAAAATGAAATGGAGAAATATCAAATTTAGATATTCACACACCTGAGTCAATACTTAGTAGAAGCAGCTGTCTTTTGGGGTACGTCTCTAAGAGCTTTGCACACCTGGATTGAACATTTTTGCCCATTATTCTTTTAAAAATTCTTCATGCTCTGTCAAGTTGATTGTTGATCTTTGCTAGACAGCCATTTTCAACTATTGCCATAGATTTAAGCCAATTTCAGTCAAAACTGTAACTAGGCCACTCTGGAACATTCAATGTTGCCTTGGTAAGCAACTCCAATGTAGATTTGGCCTTGTGTTTAAGGTTATTGTCCTGCTGAAACGCAAATTTGTCTCCCAGTGTCTGTTGGAAAGCAGATTGAACAAGATTTCCCTGTTCTCACAGCTGTATTATGTTTATTTGTAATCAATAAACAAATCCCTAATCCTGGCCAATGACAATACCCATAACATGATGCAGCCATCAGCTTCCTTAAAAATATGAAGAGTGGTACTCAGTGATGTGTTGAGTTGGATTAGCCCCCCTTGGGTTGTGCCGTGGCGGAGATCTTTGTGGGCTATACTCAGCCTTGTCTCAGGATGGTAAGTTGGTGGTTTAAGATATCCCTCTAGTGGTGTGGGGGATGTGCTTTGGCAAAGTTGTTGGGGTTATATCCTTCCTGTTTGGCCCTGTCCGGGGGTGTCCTCGGATGGGGCCACAGTGTCTCCTGACCCCTCCTGTCTCAGCCTCCAGTATTTATGCTGCAGTAGTTTATGTGTCGGGGGGCTAGGGGGGTCAGTTTGTTATATCTGGAGTACTTCTCCTGTCCTATTCGGTGTCCTGTGTGAATTTAAGTGTGCTCTCTCTAATTCTCTCTTTCTGAGGACCTGAGCCCTAGGACCATGCCTCAGGACTACCTGACATGATGACTCCTTGCTGTCCCCAGTCCACCTGGCCGTGCTGCTGCTCCAGTTTCAACTGTTCTGCCTTATTATTATTCGACCATGCTGGTCATTTATGAACATGTGAACATCTTGGCCATGTTCTGTTATAATCTCCACCCGGCACAGCCAGAAGAGGACTGGCCACCCCACATAGCCTGGTTCCTCTCTAGGTTTCTTCCTAGGTTTTGGTCTTTCTAGGGAGTTTTTCCTAGCCACCGTGCTTCTACACCTGCATTGCTTGCTGTTTGGGGTTTTAGGCTGGGTTTCTGTACATCACTTTGAGATATCAGCTGATGTACGAAGGGATATATAAATACATTTGATTTGATTTTGATGATTAGCCCCAAACACGTTGTATTCAGGACAAAAAGTGAATTTGTCTACCACATTTTTTGCAGGATACGTGTTTTGTAATATTTTTATTCTGTACAGGCTTCCATCTTTTCACTCATTTATGTTTGTTTATCCATCCTCAGTAATCTCCTATCACAACCATATCACCTTTTTAAAATCAGTATTGGCCTCATGGTAAAATCCCCGAGCAGTTTCCTTCCTCTCCGGCAACTGAGTTACAGTAGGAAGGACTCCTGAATATTTTTAACGACTGGGTGTATTGATACGCCATCCAAAATCTAATTGATAACTTCGCCATGCTCAAAGGGATATTAAGAGTCTGCTTTTCTATTTTAAACACATCTACCAATCAGTGCCCTTCTTTGCGAGGCATTGAAATACCTCCCTGGTCTTTGTGGTTGAATCTGTGCTTGAAATTCACTACTCGATAGAGGGATCTATATAGATAATTCTGTGTGGGGTACAGAGATGGGGGAAGTCATTCAAAAACCATGTAACCACTATTATTAAACACAGAATGAGTCCACACAACTTATGAGATTTGTTAAGCACATTTTTACTCCTGAACATATTTAGGCTTGCCATAACAAAAGGGGTCGAATACTTATTGACAAGACATTTCATCTTAGAGATGTACTAACAAAATTCCACTTTGACATTATGGGGTATTGTGTATAGATTAGTGACACAACCTTAAATTTAAATTCTGATTAACAACACAATATGGAGAAAGCAAAGGGGTGTGAATACTTTCTGAAGGTACCATATTTGGTCTAGCTAGGGGCTCGTTTTCAGACTGATCCATACATATTTCTCATTTCACCTCCTCCTGCCTTCCACTGTGTTAATAATGCAAGCAGAGCACCAGGAAGGAACCCACTGTGAGATGGAAAGTTCAATTACTCCATTTATTAAAGGAAGGGAAAAACTCCTCTACCCACCATGGATGATTTCTCTGCTGGTAATATCTGCCCCCCCCCCCCCCCCCCCCCCCCCCCCCCCCCCAAAAAAAAGAATGACAGCCAAATGAAATGTCACCCAGAGAGCGTTGAATTTTTAATGTCCCCTCCTCCCCCTACTGCCGTGGCATCAAGGGTCGTCAGCCAGCCAGAGACAGCCATGATGGAACGCCTGGGCTGGGTCATCTTTCTGGTTCATGATTCCTAATCCCATCTCTCTCTGCCATCTGAGTCCCATCTATCCATCTCCTCTGTACTCATCTACACCCCTCTCTCATCTCCCCTTTACTATTCACTCCATTCATACAAATTTTGCTCTGTGGTCTTGGTCTTTTTACTGTCCATGTATCTTCTATTGCTCTCCCTCCCTCCCTCCCTCTCCTTGACGAGAACCCCCAAAATACACTGCTCAAAAAAATAAAGGGAACACTAAAATAACACATCCTAGATCTGAATGAATTAAATATTCTTATTAAATACTTTTTTCTTTACATAGTTGAATGTGCTGACAACAAAATCACACAAAAATTATCAATGGAAATCAAATTTATCAACCCATGGAGGTCTGGATTTGGATTCACACTCAAAATTAAAGTGGAAAAACACACTACAGGCTGATCCAACTTTGATGTAATGTCCTTTAAACAAAATGGGGCTCAGTAGTGTGTGGCCTCCACGTGCCTGTATGACCTCCCTACAACGCCTGAGCATGCTCCTGATGAGGTGGTGGATGGTCTCCTGAGGGATTTCCTCCCAGACCTGGACTAAAGCATCTGCCAACTCCTGGACTGTCTGTGGTGCAACGTGGCGTTGGTGGATGGAGCGAGACATGCGTCTCCAGACTGTCACGACTGTCACATGTGCTCAGTGTGAACCTGCTTTCATCTGTGAAGAGCACAGGGTGCCAGTGTGTTCTCTGTCTTGGTGTTCTCTGGCAAATGCCAAACATCCTGCATGTTGTTGGGCTGTAAGCACAACCCCCACCTGTGGACGTCGGGCCCTCATACCACCCTCCCGTCGGACCCACCCATGGAGTCTGTTTCTGACCGTTTGAGCAGACACATGCACATTTGTGGCCTGCTGGAGGTCATTTTGCAGGGCTCTGGCAGTGCTCCTCTTGCTCCTCCTTGCACAAAGGCGGAGGTAGCGGTCCTGCTGCTGGGTTGTTGCCCTCCTACGGCCTCCTCCACGTCTCCTGATGTACTGGCCTGTCTCCTGGTAGCGCCTCCATGCTCTGGACACTATGCTGACAGACACAGCAAACCTTCTTGCCATAGCTCGCATTGATGTGCCATCCTGGATGAGCTGCACTATCTGAGCCACTTGTGTGGGTTGTAGACTCCGTCTCATGCTACCACTAGAGTGAAAGCACCGCCAGCATTCAAAAGTGACCAAAACATCAGCCAGGAAGCATAGGAACTGAGAAGTGGTCTGTGGTCACCACCTGCAGAACCACTCCTTTATTGGGGGTGTCTTGCTAATTTCCTATAATTTCCACCTGTTGTCTATTCCATTTGCACAACAGCATGTGAAATGTATTGTCAATCAGTGTTGCTTCCTAAGTGGACAGTTTGATTTCACAGAAGTGTGATTGACTTGGAGTTACATTGTGTTGTTTAAGTGTTCCCTTTATTTTTTTGAGCAGTGTATATCTACTTTCACTTCTAAAGGCTAATTCTCTTGCATCCCTCTCTCCAAAGTTCTCACTCCCACCCTCCCCACATCCCCCTTTCAACTTATTTCAATCATCTCCCACCCATCCCTGGTCAGGATGAAGACTTGTCTCACTGGTAGGTATTTTTTCAGTTGAAGGATCTTGCACTTTTATGACTATTACATTTGTTCCATTGCACCAGGCCAGCTCAAAAAGGCACAGCTGAAATATTTGAAAGAAAACAAATAATATTTGAACCCATGCGGGTCTGGTAGTGAGCAAACTCTAGAGAAAGAGGTTGTTTGTCGTCTCCCTCTCGTGTCTGTCGTTTTGTCCATCAGTATGGTATTGAAGCTCTTTCTGTCTGTCAGTGTCTTTAGTTCTGTCAGCGAGTCATCTCTATCCGTCTGTCCTTCTGTCAGTTTGTCATGTACTGTATAGTAATGATTCTCTCTTCTGTAATCAACACCTGGCTGTTGCAGATGGACATCAAGCACATTTAAACAACTCTCCTCTGCCTCACTGCTCCCCCAGATATTCACGAAAAAAGCCACGCCAGATTGCTGATAAACTAACTACCTCACACGCTCTCCACATTCACAATGAAAATACCCACAACCCATGCCAATATGCTTTCACTCACACAGTAGATGCTTGCACCTGGTGGTGACATCGGCATATGTGTCTGCTATCATCTGCATTTACACAATGTAATTTTCACACTGAACAGACCGTTGGCAATTTCACCACAAAGACGAGGCTGGATAATAATTTCCTGGAGTACGAATGAGAGGGGTGTACACACTAGAGGTCGACCGATTAATCGGAATGGCCGATTAATTAGGGCCGATTTCAAGTTTTCATAACAATCGGTAATTTTGGACGCCGATTTTTTAAATATTTTTTAACACCTTTATTTAACCTCTCTGTGCACGGAACCCGGTAGCGGGATGAAATTCGACAACAAACGGTGATCGCTACATAAATAGTCATATTAAACATGAATGAAAATACAAGTGTCTCACATGTTTCGAAAGCCTAGAATCTTGCTAATCCAACTGCGTTGTCAGATTTAAAAAAGGATTTACTGCGAAAGAATACGATGCAATTATCTGAGGATAGAGCCCCATAAAAAAAACTATTTCAACCAGCACAAGCGTAACAAAATCACAAACTGCAATAAAATATATATTGTTTACCTTTGACGATCTTCCTGTTTGCAATCCCAATGCTCATTTTTACACAATGAATGGTCTATTGTTTGATAAAATAAATTTTTATAGCCTAACACGAAACATTTTGTGAAACCGCTTGTGTCGTGAATTCCGTCTCATTCCATTTGATGACACACTCAAGGTAAATACACACGCAAAACGTGACTTTTCCAGTCATATTTGGTTTCATTGCAATCAACTGGTTTGTTTGTAACACAACCAAACCTGATGGGTCATTTCGGGGGACGTATTGACTGAAAGAAACCGATTTGAATACAACAAGTAATGACATCATTGTGCACCAATGATTTGCCCGCTGTTGATTGACTGTATTTTAACCCAATGACCACTGATCGACTTGAAATCTAGCTGGGTAGATAGCCAATGAGCTGAGGTAAACGGCAATATGTAAACTCTGGCGTAAAGAGGGTCATTCGCCATTGAAGTTTCATACCGGAAGGAGCAACGCATGTTGCGCACAGCATTGTTTTGGTAAAGCGCATATTCAGCTGTTTATATATCAATCAGCATGGAGACTAAGTCAGGGAAAGCTAAATCTAAGTCTAGATATACAGATGTACACACAATTTTAGAAGAAATTGATCGAGGACGATTCATTTAGCGATTCCCAAATGGAGGAATATTTTTTGAACGGAGAGGACATAGTTTTGGACTGGTAAGTTCTTCTCATGCTAATGCCGTTGTTTGAAATTAATAATATAAAATATTATTTATGAAACGAAATAGCCTATTTGAGGCTGTTGAGGGGAGGGCAGGCCCACAACAATGACCAAAGTGAAATGGAGACAGTAGATACAGCTGGTCTGTTGTAATATAATAAAGACAGTAGATCTAGCTGGTCTGTCATAATATAATAGAGACAGTAGAGCTAGATGAAATGTCATAATATAAATGAGACAGTATATCTAGCAGGTCTGTCATAATATATTCAACCTTATGTTCCCTGTACTCATATATATATATATATATATGTTTATTATACCTGTTGATACAGGGCTCAGTGACACCTACTCCGAATGGGAGCCCCCAGTGCCAAGGTGTCCATCCCCCACTGAAGCTGGTTCATCCAGCTCCTGCCACAAGTGGTGTTCATCTGTATATGTATGTACACACACACACACACACACAATCATTTTGCACGCCCAATTTTTCAGTTTTTGATTTGTTAAAAAAGTTTGAAATATCCAATAAATGTCGTTCCACTTCATGATTGTGTCCCACTTGTTGTTGATTCTTCACAAAAAAATACAGTTTTATATCTTTATGTTTGAAGCCTGAAATGTGGCAAAAGGTCGCAAAGTTCAAGGGGGCCGAATACTTTATGTGTATATATATATATATATATATATAGGGGGTGGGGGGTATCCTCTAGTAATTGGAGTAGTGCTGGACAGGCTAGACCACGGCCGGGGAGGTTTGGGACTTCAGTCTGTCATTAGCAGGAATCAAAGAAAAGCTAGCAACTCAGGACACTCTTCATCCTCTTTCATCAAACAGAGACCGCGGGAAGAGGGAGAGGGGGAATGAGGGAAGAGGAAGAGAGTGAGCAAGACAGAAAGAGGATGCAGAGAAGAAGGAAAGGACAGAGACAAGATGGAGGTATAGAAAGTACACAAGGCAGAGAATAAGAACAAGAGAGATGTGCTCTATTACGCGCCGTCAGCTCCAGCCCAGCACCAGGTGCAGTGATGACTGCGCAGTTGAGTTGACATCAAAAACAACATTAACCCAATAACCTCCCTTTCTTCTCCTGCCTGTCTGTATGTCTGGTCTTTCTCTCTATTGCACCTGGCCGCCTACCCAGCCATAATAACCTCTCCTGCAGCCACAGGAGGAGGCAATACTTGTCAACCAGGACTGCTGAGGGCTTTCAATCTAGCCTCTAAGCTTCTTAATGCAAGACTTTATTTTGCCTTGTAAATGAAATGTTTGACATTTATTTCTCATAGACCCCCACATCTCTATTCCAAATGAAAATTAGTCATCATGTTTTGTTTTTTTGAGGACCAGAATCCGAACCGGGAACGAAGGTGATCTATACTGTCCCAGAACATAACTTTTAAAAGCATGGGATCCGGTTAAACGTTCCTTTAAAGGAGTTTTTCTCCAGCCAAACAAAGTGCCTATACAAAGCAAATTACTCTGTCACTCAGAAAACTATTTGAGTGTCTGCCTGCCAGCTGAAAATCTTTTGCCAGTGTGTGTGTGCGCGCTTAGACAACCTGCCCCTCACCAGCAGAAGCATAAGCTGTGTTCGAATATTCATACTAACCTAACCCTACTATTTGTGATATAAATTGAGTATGTAGTTAGTATGCTAAAAGTTCCCGGATGTCATACTAAATTCACCAAAATGTGAAGAATAGAGCAGTGGACACTAGGTACATGCGGTTCAGAAAATGCCAAAACGTTTTCAGATTTGAAGAGAATGGCGTATGGAGGATACAAATTCATTGCTTTAACTAATTTTGACAAATATTATGAAAATGTTGAGCAATGTAATAAAGTAATTACTTTTTAAATAAGTTACATTACACCCTATGTTGGCTGACAATTTGTTAGCTACACTATCCTTACGAACCTCATAGCATTACAGCAGTATGTACCGGTATGTTAGCTAAACTATCCTTACGAACCTCATAGCATTACAGCAGTATGGACCGGTATGTTAGCTACACTATCCTTACAAACCTCATAGCATTACAGCAGTATGTACCAGTCGACCGATTAGTCGGAATGGCCGATTAATTAGGGCCGATTTCAAGTTTTCATAACAATCGGTAATCTGCATTTTTGGACACCGATTATATTGCAATCCACGAGGAGACTGCGAGGCAGGCTGACCACCTGTTACGCGAGTGCATGCAGCAAGCAGCCATGGTAAGTTGCTAGCTAGCATTAAACTTACCTTATAATAAACAATCAATCTTAACATAATCACTAGTTAACTACACATGGTTGATGATATTACTAGTTTAACTAGCTTGTCCTGCGTTGCACATAATCAATGCGGTGCCTGAAATTGTGTCAGTTCTCGTGTTCAGTGCCAGCAGAGTCAGGGTATATGCAGCAGTTTGGGTCACCTGGCTCGTTGCGAACTGTGTGAAGACCATTTCTTCCTGAGAAAGACCGTAATTAATTTGCCAGAATTTTACATAATTATGACATAACATTGAAGGCTGTGCAATGTAACAGAAATATTTAGACTTAGGGTTGCCACCCGTTCGATAAAATACGGAACGGTTCCGTATTTTACTGAAAGAATAAACATTTTGTTTCCAAAATAATAGTTTCCCGGATTAATGACCCAAGGCTCGTATTTCTGTGTGTTTATTATATTATAATTAAGTCTATGATTTGATAGAGCAGTCTGACTGAGCTGTGGTAGGCAGCAGCAGGCTCGTAAGCATTCATTCAAACTGCACTTTCCTGCGTTTGCCAGCAGCTTTTCGCAATTCTTGAAGCACAGCGCTGTTTATGACTTCAAGCCTATCAACTCCCGAGATTAGGCTGGTAATACTATAGTGTCTATAAGAACATCCAATAGTCAAATGTATATAAAATACAAATGGTATAAAGAGAAATAGTCCTATAATAACTACAACCTAAAACTTCTTAACTGGGAATATTGAAGACTCATGTTAAAAGGATGGTTCTAGCTTTCATATGTTCTCATGTTCTGAGCAAGGAACTTAAACGTTAGCTTTTTTACATGGCACATATTTACTTTCTTCTCCAACACTTTGTTTTTGCATTACTTTAACCAAAGATGTTTCATTATTATTTGAGACTAAATAGATTTTATTTAAGTATTATGTTAAGTTAAAATAAGTGTTCATTGAGTATTGTTGTAATTGTCATTATTGCAAATATATTGGAGGACCAAAAAAAGCCAATACCGATTAATCGGCCGATTTAGATATAGATACTCAGTACTGAGTGTTGCAACCAAAGACAGACTATTTTTTACACGCTACGCGCTTCAGCGGTTCCATTGTGTGCTTGTGTGGCCTACCACTTCGCGGATGAGCCGTTGTTTCTCCTAGACGTTCCCACTTCCCAATAACAGCACTTACATTTGACAGGTGCAGCTCTAGCAGGGCAGAAATTTGACGAACTGACTGTCTCTGACTTAAGCAGCCATCGTGTTTGTTTTTCCCACAACCAGAAGGGGAGTAAATTACACAAAAGCACACCATGATGTGATGTGACAGGACTCAGCAGTCATAATCACACAATATTTCCCCTTGTCAGTTCTGAGAGAAACCTCTCTCAAGTCTTTGTTCTGTGAGGAAAAGTGAAGACAATCTTGACAGTAGAGATGTGATCTGAAAAGCCACTCGGAGATAGAAAGCAGCCCCAAAGCTCTCTACCTCTCGGTCCCTCCGTCTGTCTCTATCCATCCTTCACGCTCTGTCCCTCTCCCTCCATCTCCCCCTCTTCTCTCTCTGCATATTTCACATCCCTGTGTGTGTCCCAATTACTGGCTGGCAGACCCTGCCCTCCAATCAGGGAGAATTGAGACGGTCTCCCTCCCTCATCAGACTGTGTGACCCCCTAACCCACCACTCTGCACCTTCCATTCCCTCTCCAGCCCTCGTTCCTCCTGGTTTCCAACTTTCCACTCCTCCCCATCAGAGCTGAGATTCTGTCTGTAGCGCATGCATTAATAATTTCAGTGATCACTTTTTCTTCCTCTGTAGCCGATGAACATCACAAGCAACCACAGGCATTTGTCTAAACCCTGCTCCAATAGCTATATGGGAAGCTAGTGTCTATGGGTAACGTCTGTAACAAACTATAGCACCATGACCAGGTCACTAATCGTCATGGTTGTTAGCAATGATGTCCGTTAATGTAGTTAAATAAAGGTTCAATTAAATAAAAATACATTAAAAAACGTCATCCTGTCTAAATACAAAAAATCTGGAACCCCCATTTCCTCCAAAAGAGGAAGGGAGAAAAACATTTTTTTATGGTGTGATAAGAGGAAAATCAAACTGTCTTTGATGCCTCTCTCCTTCCAACTCTCTGCCCCTCCTACTGTGAGTTCTCCCTGTCACCTGCTAGCTGGACACACACACACACAGGTGAGAAAACTACAGTAATGAGAGAACATTGAGTTGGCAACACTCAATAAAAAAAACTAATTCTGCCACACACATGGGTTTTACTGGTGTGACACCAAATAAATAGTGGCACAAATTGACACTAAGTCATAGTCAACAGCAGTGGCTCCCAACTCCGGTCCTTAAATACCCCCAACGGCACATTTTTGTTGTAGCCGGGGACAAACATACCTGAGATTCAACTCATTGAGTGCCTGATGATTAGTTGACAAGTTGAATACGCCGTGCTTATCCGGGGCTACAATAAAAATGTGAACTGTTGGGGATATTCGAGGACCTGAGTTGGGAACAACTGGGCTACAGCATATGTACTGGGGCGTATTCATTGCGCCGATTCTGTTGCAAAGCGTTTCTTAAATGGAAGCAACCCTTCCAGAGGGTCCTAACTACCAGAATTTGTCCAATACAACTTATAGTTTTGCTCACGTTTGGTTCTTAAAACGATTTCCGTAGCTAATGAATACGCCCTGTACGCACATAGCTCTGCCACCCAGGTTGGTGTGGACATGCTGTTTGAAGTCTGGATACTTGGAGGCCGAGTAGGCCAAGTCCGGGGGCTTGTCTTTGTAGCGGTTCCATTGACCTGTTTAGTGACATTTTCACTTCATTATGGAGGAAGAACACATGACACACAATTGTACATTTTTAAAAAGGGTTGGAACGCTAAAAAGTTAGCTAACTGACATAAATGCGTGTAAAATACAACATACAAAAGGTAAAACTATGGGGGTAGTATCTAGCTTGTTAGCTAACTAAACGCATTAAATCAGTAAACTGCAAGTTAGCCACCTAGCTAAAGCACATTTAAACTCCATGCCAACAAGATGGCTATATAAGACCTCTCTAAATGAGATGCCTAGCGTTAGCTAGCCTCTTGTTATAATGGTAGTAACTTGAATACCTGAAATATTCGCTCGGGAATATATTCGTATGTAGAGTTGTCTTGTACACACGATCTGAGAACTCACGTTGGACTTTTTTTGCATAAACGATATAGCGTTTCTTCTGTGATGGTGGACGAAGTCACAATTCTGCGACGAGACATTGATTGACGTCGATATTCAGCGCATTCAAAACAGTCAACATTTTGAAGGGTCAGGGCTATCCGGGATCTTTGGTTAGTCCCTACTCTAAACCTTAACCATAATTTCTTACCTAACCATTTCACATTCCTACTTCAATTGAGGTATGGATCCCGCCAGCATGGATAAGCATGATAGGTTGAGGCTACATATCATCAGTAGTATCCCGACAACAATTTATAGTTGATGTTGAGTGTGTGTGGTTGATTGATCTATTCTCCACATACAAATTATCCTTCATTCAGAAGCAGACGGCAAAATGATGGCAATTGTACACCCTACCCACCCAGTCAAACATTTGCAAAGGGGCAACAGTAAAACAGATTGACACTTGCACAAATGTATCCAAGTTAATTAAAATATTGCTTGAGCAAGTATATTTGAGTCATAACCTAAACTGCTCAGCATGATTAATCTGTTCCCAGAGCTGCATTTTACACTTCATCGATATTTTTCAAGATCATGAGACATTTTTAGTGTAGTCAGACAATTAGACATAGCAGGAAGGTGCCAGCCAGGTGGAACCATGCATTTATCTGGTAGATTAGTTATTTATTTTGCAAAGACACCAACATGGTCTTAGAAATGTAAGATTTAGATTTTTGGGTCTGTTAATGTAAATTGTCAATCACATTCTTTTTCAAGTATGGTTTCCATCATCTCTTGGCATACATAACAGCTGTGAACATTAAAAATTAATCCCTACCATTATATTAATACTTCACACACACAGTATACTGGCAATATGTAATTATCATTTAATGATCTATAATTTTCTACCCAAGAAAAAAATACATGCCATCCACTGAAGAAAATCATGAAATGTTAAGACTCGCTTTCCCCGAAACCTTTAGCTCAAAATCAGAAAATCCCTAAATGAACTGATCTGTGGTAGACATGTAATATATCAAGCAGTGCATGTTCTTTGTTGAGAACCCCCCCTCCAATCCAATAAAAGGACAACGTTTACATATTTTTCTTTAATTATGTTGCAAACAATAATGACATCCAGATATTTTGTTAGCAATTTTGCTGTGTGAAGAGTGAGAAAGACGTTGAAAGCAAAACTATTAATCCTGTTCAAGCTGTGAGAAGTCTGAAGCCCTCAATCTATTCACAAGGCAGATTATAGCAGACAGATGGACTTGAGACTGAGGGGAAGGACCAACAGACAGTGCAAGCTTGTCTGCCAGTCCCTCTGATCCACCTAGCCAGTGCAGCATAGGGATTGCTTGGGAGCTGCAAATGGCAAAAAGTGATTTCTTTTCACAGGGAAGGTACAATAGCACAGTTATGGAAAGCATTCATTCAATGACAACTATATTACAAGGGGAGACACACATTCTCCCTCTGGACAATTTGTTTATAGACCTTTGTCTAACCCAAGAAAAGGAAAGCTGAGTTTTTTTTAATAACAATAAAAGTCAAATATCCATTTAGGCTCACTTCAGGCCTGGTTTAGAATTTACACACAAGGAACCTGATATGGTAATCCTGAATTAAGCCAATCTAAAGAGAGAATCGGCTTAAATCAGGAAGCTAACTTAGCCTAGGATTGAGAACAGAACAGATCAGGACATCTGAATGCTGAAGCTAAACCATGTCATCTTACTGTAATTACATTTTTTGGGTTTCAGCTAAAACACGTTTTATGGTGCATCAGCACCACCATGTCCAATTGTCCTATCGATGGTTGGTGTAACGGAATGAACTCACGCCGACTCTTCAATCAAAGTCTCTCCCTCCCTCTGACTGACAGAGAAAGGTGCTTGGAGAAAGACCTGTCTAGTCTGATACATGGGGGTCTCTAGTCTAGAGGAGGCATAAGTGGTATTCTCTCAAGGAGGCTTCTTTTCTCTCAGAACATCTTTAGTCTGCCACAATCCCATCGCATATAGAGGAATGAAGGAGCCAGTTCATACATTTACAGATCTGTCCTCCTTTCAGCAGCAACAAACAACCACATTAAGTACAGTGAGGTCTGTCTGCAGCCATCAAGCCAGCCTGAGCCAACCTGTCTGGTGTCTTTGAAAAGTCAATATGCAAAATACACAGTATACATACATAGATACACAGGGACAATACACCTGCTTACTGGCAAGCAACAGTAGGGGTACCACCCCTTCTCATAAGAGATGGTGTTCTCTTATCCTACTTCTCACTCTTTTTACAGTATATAAATTTGTCAAGTGGACAGACTAGCCTTTGACAGCTTAGCGGAGTGGCCTGTGGCTGATTGAGTCTGCGTCTTAAGTGCACTAATTTTAGGGAATAGGGTGCCATTTCAGACTCGGCCTGAGTGTTCAGTGGCTTACATCATAGCACTTGAACCAGAAAGGCTCACAAGACCAGATGGCTCAGCCTCTGGTACAACAGGGGTACATGCAGCAGTGGTATTGTCGACAGGTCAAAGGGTTCATCACACTAGCCACTATGAGGGTTCAGAGGTCAACAGCAGCAGCTAGCTACATCCAATCAAATACACACAGGAAGAGGAACAGGAAGTTATTCAGCAAATAAGCTTAAAATAATAAAATCAGTTAAGCAAGTGGAGTATTTTATTATTACAGAATTGCATCATAATGCAAAAAGGCTGATTAAAAAAAATGATATTGTTTATGCATTTTATTGAGTCTTAATTTCTCTTTGGTCCCCAGTCGGACAAAGGACCAAAGAGCTAACGAAAAGCAGGGATGTGCAAGATAATAGGATTCTTCCTCACCTGCTGCAGAGTAGGAAGCAATATGTTATTTTTTTGTTGTTGGGGGGAATGGTTGGTCTCCATTGTCATAGATAGATTTGGTTAGATTAGAATTAGTTCCAATTGTCATTTTTCATTATTTCTTCAGCCTTCTAGCTCATTAAGATGAACAGAATAGGATACAGATGTGCTTGCCACCCCGGAGACTACTGCAATGTGTTAGAGTCAGTCCTGAAGAGTTTTGACCCAAGAGCTCTTCCCTAGGAATGGTGTCTAAGCATTCTCCTGTGCACAAACAGATTCTAGTAGGTCTAGCCCAAGACCAACGTCGGTCTGTGGCAAGGGAGATGCTGTATGTAGTCTTAGGGGTGAAGATCCCTATACAAGAACTATAACCATCAGACCTCTACTGTACAGAGAACACAATCATTCATTAGCATGTCTACTGCTAGCATTTTATTTCATCACCAACTGAATGAATGAATCCCCTGAAAGTGAACCAGTCAGTTCAGTGGAAACACAGATTTGGACACTTACCTACAGCTCAGTAAAAAGCTTTAGTTTACATGTCTTTCTCCCCCACAGAAACAGCTTTGTATTTTTCCAGGGAGATATTTTGCACATCAAAACCAGAGGGGCAACTTTGACTCCTTGTCATGCTATGACGACGTCTCTCTGACTGTGTCCGACTCATTTGAAACTTGCATATTTCATCCAGAGCTAAGGCTTAAGCTTACCCTTCCTAATTTACACAGCCCATAGAAGCAAGCAGCACAAGACAATGGCCAGCTGAGCATCAAATCTCTTACATGATTCCTGTAGTATAAGGGATAATAAAACCCAGCTGACACCTGATTCGTCATATGGTTAGAAAAACGGAGAAGGTTCAGTTGAGTCCAATGGAAATCACTCAGGTTAGACTTGAGACAACAGTGAGACATCTTACAGAGGGAGGGAGACACCTAAAGGTCTTTCTTTTCAAGTGCTTGAGATTAAAAAGAGGTGATATCCCTGAAGTCAGTTGCTAAAGGGCCAAGTGCTAAAGAAAGGCTGAGGCGGTCGGTCGCCTGATCAGTTGCGGCCAACCATAAGGTCCAGTACCAGTCCGAACAGACAGGGGGCAGCGTTTCAGGGAGGAGTAACCTCACGCTATCGGCTCACATTGCCTAAATGCTAACCTGAAAGTCATCAGTCCACTGAGTTTTCAGCCAAAATGCTAACCCACTGAAATAAGGGCACCAGCTGCGCAGCCTAGCCAGGTTAATTCATTCAGATGCCAATATAGAAAGGTTCCGATTCAATAAACATAATTCAGTCATTGGATAGGATAATTCTAAGCCTATCAGGTGTGGTTTTGCTACTCAGTTTAGGACACGTCGTCATGACAAGAGTACAAAGCTGTTTTGTTTTCTCAACCCCCAGATGACCGAAGATAGACAACAGTTTGAAACAATCGTATATGCAGCCATTAATATATTATCTAGTTCCACATGAAGAGAAATGGTATGCACACTTCAGAAGTGATGTTACAAAGCTACAGATTATTCCAATAACAAAACCCCCACAGACAGACAATCTCATATCCTCCGACATCAAGGGATTATACTTTTCCTTTTCCCCCTCAAAAAGGTCACTGACAGACTACAACAGTGAAAAGGAGAGAAAATAACAAAAATAAAATAAACAGGGAAAAAAGTGACAAAAATAATAAATCTGACACGAAAAGAAACGACAGTCGTTTTTTAAATTATCAGTGTTAGCGCCCTACGTTTTACACCCAGTCAAAGAATGTGTCCCAAAAGGCACCCTATTCCCTGTAGTGTACTACCTTGGATCAGGGCACATAGGCCCTGTTCATAGGTATTGCAACATGTAGGGAATAGGGTGGCATTTGTGACGCACACAAAGAAACATCTGCCTTCAATAAGTAGGTAGGTAAGGCTGCATGTGACAACAGACTTAGCCAGCCCCACCCATGTTAAACCTATGGTACTTCTAGACAACCTTATGTAAATTTACAGTATACAATTTTGGATTCATCATCACCATGCAAGAACACTTTTTTTGCTGTGTAACATTTAATAGCTCAATCTACATCCAGAATAATGTACATAAAAGGACCATAGTTATTGGACCAGAGAGCGTGATGACAGGATAAGTTATTAACCATGGTGTGTGAGTGTAACCAGAGGTGATGAAAGAGATAGTGTTAGGTGGGATGTGGGGGGGGGGGTGGAATGAGGCCTATAGGAGGTGGGGTGAGAGGAGGTGGGGTGGTAATTGGGATGGTGGTGGTCCGATCTTCTTAGGCCTGATCGGATCAGCGACACTCCCACACTTTTACTGTTTGATCTACGCTCCCGGTGACAACATACGGCGCATTCTTGTGGAAATCTGAGGAGGAGGAGAAAGGGCATCAGTACAAAGGAAGAGTAGATAATTTGTCTTTTTCACTTGCTTTGGCCATGTGAACATGTTTCCCATGCCCACAAAGCCCTTTGAATTTAATTGAAATTAATTGAGAGAGAGAATCGGGTTCTATCCAGAGGAGATGGCAGAATAATTAGTTAACTTCCACATTAAAGGCCATTTATCAAGCATATTCCATTTAGCAGTATGACCTGAATATATCATTATTTTATTATCAATAGTTGAATTGGGGCATTTCATTAACTAGACAAAGCTCTTTACCTCTTGGTACATGCATCACACAGAAAAGCACAGCACATCAACCTCAACAAAAGGTGTTTTTGTCTTCTCCCCCCAAAATATCCAAACAATAGCTTACAGCAGTGCTCTGTGTGTGTGTGGCTAGATTTTGGAGGCTGAGGCTTCAAACAGCACTAGCCTGACAGGAAAGCTGGCTGGATAGCTGGAGTCTCCTTCTCCGGAGAGTTCCCTAGCCCTGATCCGCTTAGAAGAATCAGATTTGAGGAAAATTGGGAAAATCCTGGAGTATTTGTCTACCTCTTAGACCCCAGCTGCCAGCTAGCAGCCCCCAGGATATTGAGCCAGGCAAGACCAGTTTATCATAACTCTACAACCCCCACCCCTCTCCTATCCATCTATCCCTAACCCCATTCAACCAACGTCCAAAACAGCTTTGTCTAACCCCTGCCTGATCCTCTCACTCTGGGGCCTATAGCATGATGCACCCGAGGGGGTTAATGCAGAGCCTCCTAGCTCACACCTCAATAAACCACCAAACAAAGAACTAACAACTCAGGAAACACCAGGGTTGAGTTCACTAAGGACATGGAGATACAGGCAGGTACTCCCTGAACTTAGCCACTGAGATGAAATCAAATGTTCGTTTCACGTTGCAAAATGTTTTGTAGTACTGAGTGATTAGTGCTTTTTGAGGTTAGTTCTGTTCGATTATAAAAAATAACGTTTTTTTAAATTTCAGTTTCAATAATATTTTTAAGCATTAAATGCACTATGCATTATGTGGATTGAATGCTGTAACAGAATAAAACATTAAATAAAAGTAACATGATGATAGTGACTGCCTATTACTGCTCATCACTTATTAACCATAATTTAAATATTTCAGTTGTGTATATTACATTTGTTTTATTTGATGACTAGTAATCATCTTTACAGAGCTGCTGCATATGGTGTCTGACAAAATCCCTATTTTGTAGTTCTTCAAAGTAAATAAGGCATAGTTTTATGACTACTTTTTATGACTCTCTATATCATCTCACGATTGTGAATTCTTCCCTCTTCCCTAGTAGGCATAAAAGAAAGACTGGACAAGGAAATGTGCAATGGATTATGCACCGCTTTATGCGTTAAACTATGTAGAATATTGGCCTGTTGGAAACTACAACTCTACTATGTCACACAGTTCAGGCTGGATCTAATTTATCTCTAGAGAAGCTGTGCAATGTGCGCATTAAACTCACAGAAAAAAAACTAAATTGAATTCAAATAATTGAACAGAACTCGGATCAAATAGTTGTTAAAAAAAATATATTAAAAAAAATCAGTTCATAGCTCAGCGCAAACATTTTGCTACTGTGTGCCTACTAAAAAAGACCCAGCAGTAACTGCCGCTGACTGTGACTGTAGGAGAAGAGAAGATTGAGAGCGGTTTACCCAGAGAGGTAACAAAGTGTTCATGGGCACTCAGAGTCTTCATGCAGCGCTTGTTCTTGTAGTCCCAGATCCTTAAGGTCTTGTCGTCAGCACAGCTTAATATGAACTTGCCTCCGGGGTGGACAAGCATCCCGCGCACCCAGTTATCATGGCCAACCTGGGACAATAGTGTTTGGTTAGAATTGTTAATACAAAATCTAACCCTGATAAACCCTGATGAAGACAGCTTGGCTGTCGAAACGTTGGTAATTACATTTTTGCACCTGAGCTCCTAGAGTGTGCGGCTCTCTTTTATTTTCAAATACAAAATCTAGTGCCAGTTTCCCCAGACTGCTCCTTGACTAAAACAAACTATGCTTAGTTCGGGAAACCAGTCAACCGGAGACAGTGTGTTCGGTTAAGACTAGGGTTCAAGAAGGTCAATCACATTACAATTCAAGTCATGTTATGTGAAGAATGGAGTCGGCATCACTAATGGGGACATTTTTCAATTAAAAACTGCATGAATCAGAATGACCATTATCGAATGTCTATGATTAATGGTCCACTCACCAGTGTCATAAGGCACATCCCAATGCTGACGTCCCACATCTTGATGGTCTTGTCTCTGGAGCCAGACAGCAGGAAGGGGCCCGGCTTACCACTCTTCTTAGACTGGAAGGACACAGGGAGAGAACGAATACGATGAGCTCCAATTGCCGCCGTAAATTGCCAATACAGAACCTTTAGCAGTGTTCACTTGGTGGATATCAACCCTATGATTATTTTGTTATAAGGGCTATGTGCTACCAGCAGCCCTCTGAAATAAATGCATTTTTGTACCACAGCCTTCGATAAATAAATAGCACCTTAGCATTAGGGGAAATGGACTACAAACGGAATAGTTATCAGAGAATGCGTCTCAAGAGCAGGACAGACTCTGCATAGATACAGTGCCTTCGGGAAAGTATGCAGACCCATTGACATTCCACATTTTGTTACAGCTTTATTTTAAAATGGATTAATAAATACAAATCCTCAGCAATCTACACACAACACCCCATAACAATGAAGTAAAAACAGCCTTTTAGAAAGGGGCACCTCCTGTACTTTTCATTTCATGGTCTGATTCAAACATGTCTGGTGATTTTGAACGCCGATTTTGCCGATATTATTATTATTTTTTTACACCTTTATTTAATCTTTATTTAACTAGGCAAGTCAGTTAAGAACACATTCTTATTTTCAATGACGGCCTAGGAACGGTGGGTTAACTGCCTTGTTCAGGGGCAAAAGGACAGATTTTTACCTTGTCAGCTCAGGGATTCAATCTTGCAACCTTTATGGTTAACTAGTCCAACACTCTAACCACCTGCCTCTCGTTGCACTCCACGAAGGAGACTGCCTGTTACGCGAATGCAGTAAAGCCAAGGTAAGTTTAATGCTAGCTAGCAACTTATCTTGTAAAAAAAACAATCAATCATAATAACTAGTTATAACTACACATGGTTGATATTACTAGTTTATCTAGCGTATCCTGCGTTGCATATAATCAATGCAGTGCGCATTCGCGAAAAAGGACTGTCGTTGCTCCAACGTGTACCTAACCTTAAACACCAATGCCTTTCTTAAAATCAATACACAGAAGTAAATATTTTTTAACATGCATATTTAGCTAAAATAAATCCAGGTTAGCAGGCAATATTAACCAGGTGAAATTGTGTCACTTCTCTTGCGTTCATTGCACGCAGAGTCAGGGTATATGCAACAGTTTGGGCTGCCTGGCTCATTGCGAACCAATTTGTCCGAATTTTACGTAATTATGACATAACATTGAAGGTTGTGCAATGTAACAGGAATATTTAGACTGATGGACGCCACCCGTTAGATAAAATACGGAACAGTTCCGTATTTCACTGAAAAAATAAACGCCTTGTTTTCGAGATGATAGCTTCCGGATCGACCATATTAATGACCCACGGCTTGCCTTTCTGTGTGTTATTATGTTATAATTAAGTCTATGATTTGATAGAGCAGTCTGACTGAGCGATGGTAGGCACCATCAGGCTCATAAGCATTCATTCAAACAGCACTTTTGTGTGTTTTGCCAGCAGCTCTGCTGTTTATGACTTCAAGCCTATCAACTCCCGAGATTAGGCTGGTGTAACGATGTGATGAGAAATGGCTAGCTAGTTAGCGCTAAGAGCTAATAGCGTTTCAAACGTCACTCGCTCTGAGACTTGCAGTAGTTGTTCCCCTTGCTCTGCATCGAAGGTGGCTGTTGTCATTGTGTTCCTGGTCCGAGCCCAGGTAGGAGCGAGGAGAGGGACGGAAGCTATACTGTTACACTGGCAATACTAAAGTGCCTATAAGAACATCCAATTGTCAAAGGTATATGAAATACAAATGGTAGAGAGAGAAATAGTCCAATAATTCCTACAATAACTACAGCCTAAAACTTCTTACCTGGGAATATTGAAGACTCATGTTAAAAGGAACCACCAGCTTTCATATGTTCTCATGTTCTGAGCAAGAAACTTAAACTATAGCTTTCTAACATGGCACATATTGCACTTTTACAGTCTTCTCCAACACTTTGTTTTTGCATTATTTAAACCAAATTGAACATGTTTCATTATTTATTTGAGGCTAAATTGATTTTATTAATGTATTATATTAAGTTAAAATAACTGTTCATTCAGTATTGTTGTAATTGTCATTATTTCAAATGCATTTTTTTGTAAAAAAAAAATAAAAAATTTAAATCGGCAGATTTAAATCGGTATCGGATTTTTTTGTCCTCCAAAAATCGGTATCGGCGTTGAAAAATCATCATCGGTCGACCTCTAATACACACACATATACATTTTACTTAGGGCACGCAGTGGGGCAAAAAAGTATTTAGTCAGCCACCAATTGTGCAAGTTCTCCCACTTGAAAAGATGAGGCCTGTAATTTTCACCATAGGTACACTTCAACTATGACAGACAAAATGAAAAAAAATATCCAGAAAATCACATTGTAGGATTTTTAATGAATTTATTTGCAAATTATGGTGGAAAATAAGTATTTGGTCAATAACAAAAGTTTCTCAATACTTTGTTATATACCCTTTGTTGGCAATGGCAGAGGTCAAACGTTTTCTGTAAGTCTTCACAAGGTTTTCACACACTGATGCTGGTATTTTGGCCCATTCCTCCATGCAGATCTCCTCTAGAGCAGTGATGTTTTGGGGCTGTTGCTGGGCAACACGGACTTTCAACTCCCTCCAAAGATTTTCTATGGGGTTGAGATCTGGAGACTGGCTAGGCCACTCCAGGACCTTGAAATGCTTCTTACGAAGCCACTCCTTCGTTGACCGGGCGGTGTGTTTGGGATCATTGTCATGCTGAAAGACCCAGCCACGTTTCATCTTCAATGCCCTTGCTGATGGAGGTTTTCACTCAAAATTTCACGATACATGGCCCCATTCATTCTTTCCTTTACACGGATCAGTCGTCCTGGTCCCTTTGCAGAAAAACAGCCCCAAAGCATGATGTTTCCACCCCCATGCTTCACAGTAGGTATGGTGTTCTTTGGATGCAACTCAGCATTCTTTGTCCTCCAAACACGACGAGTTGAGTTTTTACCAAAAAGTTATATTTTGGTTTCATCTGACCATATGACATTCTTCCAATCTTCTTCTGGACCATCCAAATGCTCTCTAGCAAACTTCAGATGGGCCTGGACATATACTGGCTTAAGCAGGGGGACACGTCTGGCACGGCAGGATTTGAGTCCCTGGCGGCGTAGTGTGTTACTGATGGTAGGCTTTGTTACTTTGGTCCCAGCTCTCTGCAGGTCATTCACTAGGTCCCCCCCGTGTGGTTCTGGGATTTTTGCTCACCGTTCTTGTGATCATTTTGACCCCACGGGGTGAGATCTTGCGTGGAGCCCCAGATCGAGGGAGATTATCAGTGGTCTTGTATGTCTTCCATTTCCTAATAATTGCTCCCACAGTTGATTTCTTCAAACCAAGCTGCTTACCTATTGCAGATTCAGTCTTCCCAGCCTGATGCAGGTCTACAATTTTGTTTCTGGTGTCCTTTGACAGCTCTTTGGTCTTGGCCATAGTGGAGTTTGGAGTGTGACTGTTTGAGGTTGTGGACAGGTGTCTTTTATAATGATAACAAGTTCAAACAGGTGCCATTAATACAGGTAACGAGTGGAGGACAGAGGAGCCTATTAAAGAAGAAGTTACAGGTCTGTGAGAGCCAGAAATCTTGCTTGTTTGTAGGTGACCAAATACTTATTTTCCACCATAATTTGCAAATAAATTCATTTAAAAAATCCTACAATGTGATTTTCTGGATTTTTTTTTCTCATTTTTTCTGTCATAGTTGAAGTGTACCTATGATGAAAATTACAGGCATCTCTCATCTTTTTAAGTGGGAGAACTTGCACAATTGGTGGCTGACTAAATACTTTTTTGCCCCACTGTATGTACATACAGGTTTTGGAACAGATCCAAATACAGGGCATAAGGGCAAGGTGCTTTTGAAGAGTCAGCAGTGGGTGTTTTGACGACGAAGGGGTTGCATGATCTGCTTTTGGGGACCAAAGAGGAGACAAAGCCTTTCGTGAAGTGTGTGTGTATCAGTATCTTCGTGTCGAGCACCTTCTCACCTCTGAGCCGGTGGCTTCCAAGATGGTGGGATGAGCGCTCTCAGGGGCCCAGGAGATGCACTCCACCACGTGTTCGTGCTCCCGCAGCTCGGCCTTGCACTCTTTGGACGCCACCACCCACACACGCACAGTCTGGTCATTGGAGCAGCTGGCGATCAGGGTGCCATCCTGATTGGGCCGGACCATCCTCACCCACTCCCTGTGGCCCGTGAACGTCTTCACACAGTAACTGACGGGTGGGAAGAGGGGAGAAGGGTTAAAGATGGTTGCTTGCTTTGCAGAAGCATAGGGAACTTTTTAAAGAACATTTAGGCTCATGGTGAGCACTGACTGCTATTATGCAGTGTACTTACCCAGTGGCCACCTCCCACATTTTAATGGTTTTGTCCCTAGAGGCAGATACTATATGATCTCCATTGGGCATGATGGCTACGGACGAAACATTGTGATCGTGTCCTGGAAAACAAAAGACAATACAATGAGACTTTTACTGGGCGGCAGGTAGCTGAGCCAGTAACCAAAAGGTTGCTGGTTCGAATTGTCAAGCAGAAAAGGTAGAACAATTTTGCCCTTGAGCAACCCCCAACAACAAATGCTCACCCAGGCACCTATGACGTCAATTTAAGGCAGCCCCCGCACCTCTGATTAAATATGGAAGACAAGTCTCGGTTTAACGCATTCAGTTGTGCCACTGACTAGGTGTCCCCTTTCCCTTGGTGACTGAAATATCTATTGGTGAAATGTTCAAGTACTGTACTTCAGACAGTGGCAGTACGAAGTTGGGCTAAAAGCATTAGCCAGCAATTCCTGCCAAAACCTTTCCATTTCTGAATGCCACCCACTTTGACAAGAAGTCCTTAACCATCCCCTTGATAAAGTCCCCGGAACTAAACATGCCATAAAATAGGTTTTGTCCAAATGAGCCAATTAACATGTGTAGTGAGACAGCCAATTACACCCAGGGTGTCTTTGTTCCTGGAGAAGAGGCAGCTAATTACCTAGTCACCAGGGCAGCCATTTTTAATCTGCTAAAAAGATACAGAAATGATAAGTAGGTTCTAAAAGGCAAGCTTAAAATATGAGAAGTGTGCGTGTGTGTGTTGGGGAGCACAGTAGCCCCACAGTGCGCTACTGGCTGTTATAATAATGGGTGGTGAAAGCCTCACAAAAGGGCTGCTATCTGGTGCTGAGTGAAGAGGATAATTAAACTGACTGTCCAAAATCTCTCCTAATCTTCACTACCAAATCAGCCAGCCTGGTGGGAGGGGGAGGGATGCAGGGAAGGAGGGGAAGAGGATGAGAGAAGGAGAGGGAGAGGAAGATGGGGAGAGAAAAAGGTGTTGATGAGAAAGGGTGAGGAAAGAGGGGAAATTGGTTACGGGGAAGGGAAATTGGTTAAGGAGAATGGAAGGAGAGAAGGAAAATTAGAGGAAGAAAGGAACTCAAGGAGAATGAAAGGATGAGAATATGAGGGGATGGGAGGATGACTGGAAAGATGGCGCAGTGGAACTGGCAGGCGCAGAGAGAGATGGAGACAAAGAGAAGAGGTCCCCGAGCTCTCGTTTCTTCACAGTGTGAACACAGCCTGTCTGTTTTGGGGCAACATGCCAGCTCTAACTGACGCGGTGTAAATTACACCCAAAACGGATTGGAGAGAGACTGCTAATATCTCACACGCGCACACACACACACTGAAAACCTTTACAAGTCAAACATGGATTAAAAAATGACTGAGTCCTAGTCAAGAGCTTATTTTCATCTTATTTACATTAAGCATTCATATTCATTCATGTAGTATACTTCTCAGTCCGAGCAATTTGAGACATTTTGGCAGAGATTTTAAGGGGCATATGATGTCAAACATTAAGTTTTGATATGTTTTAGGAGCTCTCAACAGGAAAGCCACTCCAGTGGTGTCCTCCTGTTTCAGTGGGGCCTGAAGGCACACGTAAGATATGCCGCTTCAATTTATGCAGCAATTAGGATTTAAAAGAGGGGAGGGGGCAGTGACACTGCCTAAGGACTGGTACATTTAGAGTGCTGATATGAGAAATAGCACCTTGTCTTGAGGGTGTACGTGTGTGTGTGTGAATACAAAAAGGCTTCTCATATTCTGCCCTCCAAATCTTAATATTAAACGGTGCAAATGACTGAATTCCTCAGAGAGACAGAGAGATGGTGAGAGAACAAGTCCCCACCGCCTATAGGAGTTAGAATGGGGAGGATATTAAGAAGTGTGGAATGGCTGGCATTAACATTAAAGCCTGTGTGACAGATCATTTGGTTGTTGTGTGAAGCTCTTTTGTTTCACTGAGTTTTCTGTGAATTGGAACAGATTGCCATGAACTTCAGTGAGGATGAGCCATAGCATACGTGACAATGAACAGCATCGGTAGCACCTGTGTCCCAACGCACCATCCAAACACATTCTCACATACATGTTGGGAATTGCTTATCCATGCTTTGCCTGAACCAAACAGACATACCTCACCATCCCTGGTCCTCCTCATAGTCTAAGACATATAATATCCTCCAACCAGTCCCACCCATCCTCTCCTGTCCCCTCACCATGCATGGTTCTGATGCACTCAAAGCCCTGGAAGTCCCACAGCTTGATGGTCATGTCTGCAGAGCATGAGGCCAGCAGCTTGCCAGTCTGGTCAAAGGAGATGTCCTGGACAGAGTCAGTGTGGCCCTTCAGCGTCCGCTCAAAGTCTCCTGTCTCATAGTCCCACACCTGGTGAGGAGAGAAAACACTATTTCAGCTTCTGTCTAAACATGTCACACATGAAAATGAGAACACAAACACACCTCAGATGAGAGAGAAGATCACACATGAACACACAATTCTAAACTTCAGCTGCTGTGTGAACATAAAACACACATGAACACAAACACCTGAACAGAAACGCACACCTCAGCTGCTCTCAAAAATCTAAAAATCTCCACAGAGACCAAATATCACGGTCTAGTCTAGCCTAGCCTGCACCCTGTGACACTGCCTCCAGGCTGAGAATGGCAGAGAGAGATGGGGATAGCAGATCATATTGATGTCATATCACAGGAGCTCCAACACACCCTGGGTAGGGTGCCAGACAAGCTCTCTAGACATTAACTACCACAGTTCACTGTCTGAGATTCGTCTCCAGAGCTCCAAATAGCACAGAATCATGACCCTACAAGCCAGACGGCGTCTCAACATGCAAACACAGACCCCATACATATTAAAATATTCAAAATCTTCCTTGTCTGATTAAATGACTTTCTAGAAGACTACATTAGTCTGTGAAGCGTGTCAATTCAAATATCCTCATATTGGGATAGTCAGAAGGAAATAATCCAAAAGTAAGACTATGGTGGTTGAATAAATATGAGTGTCTATACTGACAGTGGGATTTGAGTCTTAAATAAAAAGTTCAAAAACACTAGTTTGGCTGCATCTCAAGCATAATGGCTATCACATTACCCTGTGTTTCCAGGCAGACAGGCACTGTGGGGATAAGCTTTTCCTCCACCGCTGAGCAAGCAGGGTGGTGGGGGCTGGATTTTGGCAGACAGTGACAGAAGCCCCCTCCTTCTGCCTCATTTGGGCTTTCTCCACTGCCAACTCCACCCGCTCCCTCTCCCCTCCTGTTTCAAGTCTAGTGTACCACAAAATCCACCCAGTATGTCGTGGTGTTAAGTCTGCCAGTACCACCAAGACCATCACTTGGTCTGCTGAGCTTGTGCTACCTATGCAAGTGGCGGGTAGTGAAACATGGTGGTGCAATTCCAGCTTTTATGACATTTGTCTGCAGACCCATGTAGAATATTAGCTCAGTAAAGTGCAGTCTAGATGCACTGCAGAAGGTCATTAGGTAATAAGGTCAGAGGAAGCTAACCTGAAAATTAACTGTGCTTATGTACTGACAACAGCATGAGATTAATTTAGTGTTTATGTTAGCCACTCGTAACAATGTGGCTCTCTATTGATTAAGTATTTCCATTGACCAACTGAAGATAACCTATATTCAATTTGAAGAAAAACCAAAATACCAAGGCAGTAATTAATATAGGCCCACTTGTGAGAGAAAGACACTTTAAAATAGTCACTAAAATAATGGGGTCCAGTATATGCTAAAGGCATATGTCGT
The DNA here is from genome assembly GCF_045791955.1 of Oncorhynchus clarkii lewisi. Lineage (NCBI taxonomy): Eukaryota > Metazoa > Chordata > Actinopteri > Salmoniformes > Salmonidae > Oncorhynchus > Oncorhynchus clarkii. The sequence continues at coordinate 18,461,792 of NC_092173.1, read as the reverse complement.
TCTTGCCATAAGCAGTAGTTCACCTCAAGCTGTTCAGTCTAGTTTTGTGTGACAGGGTTTCTTATCACGATGCAGAGAAAGGGAGGTGGGGGGAAGCGAGAGCGAGAGAAAGCGAAGGGAGAAACCAAGAGCAAGAGAGAGTGAAATAGAGAAGGCTCACTGCTCACAAAACCTGCTGATTTAAATACTGCCAAGGCGGCGAGCTCAAGGCTGGTAACAAGTTAAAAAAAGGATTGTATAGATTTGCTACGTTAGCAGAAGGAAGAGCAGTGGACAAGGGAAGAGAGGGAGTAAGAGAGGGAAGGAGTAAGAGAGGGAAGGAGTGAGATGAAGCAGTTTGTCCGCAGAGCACCAAAGCCCCGTGACAATTACTCCCTGCATACTAAACAAAGAGGAGGGGGAAAAAAGAGACTAGTTTGACTGCAGGCAAACTAACACAGCCATAGCGGAATGTCAAAGAGAGAAATAGAGAGAATGTCAGTGTGCAGAACTCTTAAGTTCAGCTCCCCAGTATAAGATTTAACAGCAAGGTCTGGAGGGAAAGTAGGGGACAAGAGTGGGGCGAGACAGGCCAGGAAAGAAGAGGCGGCATAAGAGGGGAGGGGGCAGATTGTGAGATTTGGGGCCTGATTGGGCCTGCTCCGGGTTGGATGGATAGTGGTCGAGGCGGAGGGGCCAGCACTCAAGCGGAAGATAAGGGGGAGGGGGGTGCTGGGAATGAAGAGGGGTAGCTGGGAGGAGGTGGTGGTGAAGTAGGTGGTGCCAGAGGAGGCCCCTTGTGGTAGTGTAGTCAAATAGAGAATGAAGGGTAGCATGGCAAAACAGAGAACAGGAGTCTGATTCCACATGAATAAAATATACAGCACAAATATTTATACGGAACCGAGGAAGTGGGGCATGAAGTTATCTAGCTGTGGTAGAGCAGCAGACCAATCCTGGATGGCTGTAAAAAATAGCAATGGCGGACGAATCAGGGTGAATGAATAAATAACAAGGAAGCAGAGCTTATCGCTTTGGGAATGCAGCTAAAAGCAAAACACAGTGTCCTTTTATGAACATCTCTCCTCTGTTATTGTGAAAACAATATCTAAAGAAATCCACACACTCACAGAGTATATTATACAGCATAAGCAAATCCAATGCAAGTCGATGGAGAATGAGGCCTGCTACAGCATTCTCCCTCTTGCTCTCCCTCTCTCACAAGCACGTGTCCAAAGAGTATAGTACAATACAGAAACAGCTGTGATTAACAAACGACAATGAGTGGAATCATATATTTGGCATATTTAAGCAATAAAGCCTGAGGGGTGTGTATGTGACAAATAAAATTTGATTTGATTTATATGGCGAATATACCACGGCTAAGGGTGTTCTTATGCATGACGCATCGACCATTGCCGTTGTAAATTTGCCATATACCACAAACCCCCGATATGCCTAATTGGTATTATAAACTGGTTATCAACGTAAAAAAAATAAACATTTTGTTATACGGTCTGATATACCATGGCTGTCAGCCAATCAGCATTCAGAGCTCGAACAACCCAGTTTATAATTGGTCGTAGAACAGGTCAAATAACAATACTATATGCTTTAGAACAATTTAATTCTGAAATGTATTTCAAAATACATATGTTGAAGTCATTTTCTCAAAATGGCACTAGAAGTATGACAACATTAAAATATCAATGTGGCCTGATTACACACTTGTACTATGCCTTATTGGTTACAGTTATACAAATCAAATCAAATCATCAAATCAAATTTTATTTGTCACATACACATGGTTAGCAGATGTTAATGCGAGTGTAGCGAAATGCTTGTGCTTCTAGTTCCGACAATGCAGTAATAACAAGTAATCTAACTAACAATTCCAAACTACTGTCTTGTACACAGTGTAAGGGGATAAAGAATATGTACATAAGGATATATGAATGAGTGATGGTACAGAGCAGCATAGGCAAGATACAGTAGATGGTATCGGGTACAGTATGTACAAATGAGATGAGTATGTAAACAAAGTGGCATAGTATAGTATAAAGTGGCTAGTGATACATGTATTACATAAGGATACCGTCGATGATATAGAGTACAGTATATACGTATGCGTATGAGATGAATAATGTAGGGTAAGTAACATTTATATAAGGTAGCATTGTTTAAAGTGGCTAGTGATATATTTACATCATTTCCCATCAATTCCCATTATTAAAGTGGCTGGAGTTGAGTCAGTGTCAGTGTGTTGGCAGCAGCCACTCAGTGTTAGTGGTGGCTGTTTAACAGTCTGATGGCCTTGAGATAGAAGCTGTTTTTCAGTCTCTCGGTCCCAGCTTTGATGCACCTGTACTGACCTCGCCTTCTGGATGATAGCGGGGTGAACAGGCAGTGGCTCGGGTGGTTGATGTCCTTGATGATCTTTATGGCCTTCCTGTAACATCGGGTGGTGTAGGTGTCCTGGAGGGCAGGTAGTTTGCCCCCGGTGATGCGTTGTGCAGACCTCACTACCCTCTGGAGAGCCTTACGGTTGAGGGCGGTGCAGTTGCCATACCAGGCGGTGATACAGCCCGCCAGGATGCTCTCGATTGTGCATCTGTAGAAGTTTGTGAGTGCTTTTGGTGACAAGCCGAATTTCTTCAGCCTCCTGAGGTTGAAGAGGCGCTGCTGCGCCTTCTTCACGATGCTGTCTGTGTGAGTGGACCAATTCAGTTTGTCTGTGATGTGTATGCCGAGGAACTTAAAACTTGCTACCCTCTCCACTACTGTTCCATCGATGTGGATAGGGGGGTGTTCCCTCTGCTGTTTCCTGAAGTCCACAATCATCTCCTTAGTTTTGTTGACGTTGAGTGTGAGGTTGTTTTCCTGACACCACACTCCGAGGGCCCTCACCTCCTCCCTGTAGGCCGTCTCATCGTTGTTGGTAATCAAGCCTACCACTGTTGTGTCGTCCGCAAACTTGATGATTGAGTTGGAGGCGTGCGTGGCCACGCAGTCGTGGGTGAACAGGGAGTACAGGAGAGGGCTCAGAACGCAACCTTGTGGGGCCCCAGTGTTGAGGATCAGCGGGGAGGAGATGTTGTTGCACATACACAGTCAACACGCACACAAGTCATGTAGATGAAGTAAGTTGCCAAGACAGTGTTGGGAAGTTGTATGGGGTGGGTTGCTGGCATCCCTTATTATGATGATCACGTTGTTTGTACATTGTTTCACTGTTTAGGCAGTCTTCAGGGACCTTGGCAACCAATCTGGAGAAAAACTTAGAAAGAGTAAAGACTGTTGTTGTTTATGATGATTATATTCTACTGACCTTTATTGTGGCGTCCTCGGAGGCGGACACCATGACGCTGAAGACTGGGTGGAAGATGACGCGTGTGACAGGGGAGCGGTGGCCGCTCAGTGCGTACTTCTCCGGCGGGCGAGGGATCCACTCTTTGGGGTCACGCTTCTGGGCTATGGGCCCACCTAGGGTGATCTCCTCCTTGGCCTCGTTCAGCTTCGACTCCAGCTCCATCACCTGGGGGGGTCAGACATGGCGACAGACATGGCGACTCAGTTACCATCACAGTAAGATATGTGGTATTACATTATTACAGAAGGAAACTGGCTGTTTTCATCAGGTGGGAAATGTACCACTTACAATGTAAAGCACTTTGGAATACAGTACAGTGTATACTTTGTACTACGCAAGTACAAATGGCTAATATAAGCTTGCTGATACATGGAAATCTCTGCAGGCAGCTTCAGTGTACTGCTAAGCAACCACATGAGAGCCAGCCATATCAAACAATCTCATATCATAAGGGCATTGGGTTAACACATTAAATTCCTTGAACTGTAACCTTTTTAATATGCCGTGTATGGTGAATTTATGATCAGATGATGTTCCACCGCAGTCATGGGCCGAGACTAGCAGACAGAATCCCCACCAGCATCCCTGAAACAAACCACAAACCTTCTTTTGTAATCTGATGACTGAGGTCCATTTCTTTTCCAAAAGGCCGGCATACTTCTTATCCAATTCTTCATTCTGGTTGGGGATGAAAAGAAAGAAAGGAGTTAGGAAAAGAACGCTGCATGCACAGACACACAATCTAAGCACAGAGCTTAGCTTAGGCCTAATCAGTGGGCCCTATGGTCTGCCTAGGGGGCAGCGGAGGTTGCATGCAGTCTGTGGGTACAGTAATAAGGAGTGTGTGTGTGTGTATACACAGTAATAAGGAATGGGATTTACACCCCTACAGCCAAACAGTGGTCGCACCACAGAGGGTCAGATTGGAGGCTAATTGTAAACACACATACACAGGGAGACATACTTACGGACACACACCCACACACTTCTTAATCCCCCTCACACAGGCTAATCTCCTGCAGACAAGTGCTTACGCCCTCACAGTCTGCTGGGGATGGACATTAACTTCCGGGAGCCTGGCAGAGAGCGGCTTCCACCTGGAGGAAAGGCTAGCAACAGGGGTATGGCGGCCATTTTACTAAAGGGCGAGGGAGGGACTTCTGGTGCATTTTTACAGGCTGGCTAGGGTAAGGAGTAAGACAAACTTGAGTGAAATCTGTTACGGGTAGTAACAAAGATCAAGACGAGCAATTCACCTAGAAATGAGCCTACATGTTCTATTCAAGGAAGGCAGAAAGGGACAAAGAAAATAAGTGGTTGGTGTGTGTGTGGCATATGAAGCCCCTAGCTCTTGATCGTGTTGTGGGTGCCAATGAGCCAGGGGGAGGTTGAGTTACCTGCAGCTGAGCCCCACACCTGCCTCTACAACATGCTAATCAGACAGTCACACTGAGCAGGGTTACACACACCAGGTGGGTTCTCATCCGTCCTCCCACACAGTCTAGACAACAGCACTCCCCAAGACACATGAAGGTGGAAGCAGTCAGACAGTGTGGTACACACAACTGCTGCAGACACCATTTCTGCGGTCTGAAATATGTGTGGGGCGCAGATTGATAAAGAGGGGGCTAATTTCAATTATTATTATCAATTTGATCATATTTGTATTGTTTTCCTTCACTTTGTCCTGCACTGTTGGACCTCAACTGGCTATGTGGCTTATAAACACTAAAAAAGGGAAAGGGATGGAGTGTTTGCTGAGAAGAGTTGGTACCCGAGGTCAACCGATTAATCGGAATGGCCGATTTCAAGTTTTCATAATCGGAAATCGGTATTTTGGGGCGCCGATTTGCCGATTCTTTTATTTTTTTTATACCTTTATTTAACTAGGCAAGTCAGTTAAGAACACATTCTTACTTTCAATGACGGCCTAGAAACGGTGGGTTAACTGCCTCGTTCAGGGACAAAACGACAGATTTTCACCTTGTCAGCTCGGGGGATTCAATCTTGCAACCTTACAGTTAACTAGTCCAACGCAATAACGACCTGCCTCCCTCTCGTTGCACTCCACAAGGAGACTGCCTTTACGCGAATGCAGTAAGCCAAGGTAAGTTGCTTGCTAGCATTAAACTTCTCTTGTAAAAAACAATCAATCATAATCACTACTTAACTACACATGGTTGATGATATTATTAGATATTATCTAGCGTGTCCTGCGTTGCATATAATCTGACTGAGCATACAAGCATACAAGTATCTAACTGTGCGGTGGTAGGCAGAAGCAGGCGCGTAAACATTCATTCAAACAGCACTTTCGTGCATTTTGCCAGCAGCTCTTCGTTGTGCGTCAAGCATTGTGCTGTTTATGACTTCAAGCCTATCAACTCCCGAGATGAGGCTGGTGTAACAGAGGTGAAATGGCTTGCTAGTTAGCGCGCGCTAACTAACTAACTAACTAGAGGGACGGAAGCTCTACTGTTACACTGGCAATACTAAAGTACCTATAAGAACATCCATAGTCAAAAGTTAATGAAATACAAATGGTAGAGAGAAATAGTCCTATAATTCCTATAATAACGACAACCTAAAACTTCTTACCTGGGAATATTGAAGACTCATGTTAAAAGGAATCACCAGCTTTCATATGTTCTCATGTTCTGAGCAAGGAACTGAAACGTTAGCTTTCTTACATGGCACATATTGCACTTTTACAGTCTTCTTGAACATGTTTCATTATTTACTTGAGGCTAAATTGATTTTATTGATGTATTATATTAAGTTAAAATAAGTGTTCATTCAGTATTGTTGTAATTGTCATTATTACAAATAAATAAATAAATAAATAGGCCGATTTAATCGGTATCTGCTTTTTTGGTCCTCCAATAATTGGTATTGGCGTTGAAAAATCATAATCGGGCGACCTCTAGTTGGTACATATTTCCATTGTCTCCTCATGTGGTGTTACTAATGGGAGAGGATGGAAGAGCCATGAGGGGGAGAGTTGAAGGGATAGGGGTAGCACAACACTTAACTTCTCTGGTGATTCAGTACAGTTCTATAGCAGGTCACTGGCATCAGTTCAGCTATCAAACAAACCATCAACAATTCAGATTGACAGCCTAGCCACTGTTTCAATGGGGGAGAAACAAAAGAGAAAATGTGGAACTGAGGAGTACTGCTATAGGCACAGAGGGGAGGTGTGTGTTCTGAAGCTGAACTACTGCTCCTAGGCAGAAATAGCTCTGATGGAAAATCAGAGGTGTCCAAGAGAACAGTTGCTGCCTCGCTCAGCGCTTGGAGCGATAAAATGGGAGGAGAGGTTCACAGGATGGAGGGATGAAAGGAGTTGTGGCATTGTGTCCGTGAAGAGAGACGAAGAGAGGTAGAGAGGGAGGAGAGAAAAATCTAATTTGCCATCTGCCAAGACCCTCTGCCGACAGCTTAACACACACAGTCAGTCAGTGATCCACACACACACCTTCTAATCACTGCGGTCTGCCAGTCTAATCAGCAGGGTGTGTGCGGGCAGTGCCAGACGAGAGGTGTGGCATGCTGTTTCGTATACTACCTTCAACACCACTCTGCTCACCTACATACCGCATTATATTATTTTAGGAGGTCTTAAAAGAAACCCAAGACAAAGGCTGTGTAAATGTAGCATTAGGGGAAATGCCTCCATTCTCCATTGGTATAACCTACTCATTTAACAGGTAATAAATAAACTAGATTAAGGCAATGGAAGGCTGGAATTGCCAGCATCATTAGGGCAGGTTTTTAACACAATCCTGCCAAGGTGTGCCTGTGTGTGGTGTCAAACGTGTCAGGGAGCTTCTCTGTCCATAGCAATCTATTATTCAGGCTGTTTCCACTAACTAGGGAGGAGGAAGGACTGAACCCCTCTCCTATCTGTGCTATAGAAATATGGAGGAAATTACAAAGACAGGGAGAGAGGAAAAGAGTCAGACACAGAGAGAGCGAAGGGAGCATTTACATGTTACCCTGCCACATGTTGTCTTTGTGCTTTGTTTTGTCTTGTTTGAGGAGAGATTGTACATTGAGGTAATTCAAAGGGCACTTATTTTCCCAGGGCTTTAGCTGCTAGCTACCTGCCATTACATTAGCTCTGATAGAGATAGTAAGGAAGACAGGTTATCTTCAGCTTCTGTTCCACTACCTGACTGCAGCTTCTCCCTCGTGTGTGTGTGTGTGTGTGTGTGTGTGTGTGTGTGTGTGTGTGTGTGTGTGTGTGTGTGTGTGTGACAGACAACCTAATAATGACTCTAGATTCCCTTAACTAGGCTCAATTGGCTTCAGTCAGACTTGTGTCTGTGTCAATTAAAAGGGGGAATAAAGTAGAAATTAAAGTGGTATTGTTTGGGTAAATAGGCTTGATTTATAGTGAGCGTGTATTATTGTGTGCGTTTGTGTGTAATGTTCCATCGTTACTCACCACGTCTAATTCTGCCTCCTTCTTGAAAGTAGAATATGCCTCTTCATATCCATTTGAACGAAGGTAATCAGCTATCGCTCGATTTCTGAAATAGGACAAAAGAAACCAATGATTTATCTTATTAAAAGCAGTTGAGATTAGAGTTTCTCTTGTTAAGAAGATGAGACCTTTATCTTTAAAATGGAGAAAAAGCTTGAGTCAGGGATTTGACTACAGGTAAAACAAAGAACGAAAATAAGTGTGTCTGAGTAACAAGTAAATTGCATTGGTCTTTTGTTTGACATGTGTTAAATAGAAAAATAACACGCACGGCCACACGCTCACAGAGCAATTTGACACAGATAGATAGCACATGTGTCTGCTGTCGATAATGAGCTCTTGTTGCTCTGGGCAGATAATGGAGGAATCACTCCCCACAGAGTAGAGAGAAAATGAAAACTAGACTACTGTACACCACAGAAACACCTGCAGACAGACATGCACACGCTCTCCTGACACACAGCTTTTCTACAAAATCCTTCACATGAAGACCAGACATGAGCCAAGCGAAAGCCGAGCTAGAGGTATGAGATGAGATGTTGAGATAGACATGACAATAGACCAGCAGACAGAAGCAAACAGTAAAATGACTGCCTGCCTCTTCCTCTCTTTGTTCAGGTTTGGGACAATAGAGACACGCTCAGAGGGACAAGCACACACATACGCTTAACTGAGCTGTAGATCAACCCTAGGACTACAACTCAGGCTAAATTTACCCACCAAGGGCTAGGTTATTTCAGTGGCAAAAGTCATTCAGCTGAAACTGTTGTCTAAACCAGGGTTTCCGTTAGGAAAATGTAGCGGAGGACAAGACGGAGTAACATTTTAATTTAACGGACCCATATCTATCGGTTAATACCCTCTGTAGTGACTTGCGGACGGAGGCCGAGCAGTTGCTTACCAGGCAGTGACGCAACCAATCAGGCAGGATGCTCTCGATGGTGTGGCTGTAGAACTTTGAGGATCTGAGTACCCAGTGCCAAATCTTTTCAGTCCCCTGAAGGGGAAATAGGCTTTGTCGTGCCCTCTTCACAACGGTCTTGGTGTGCTTAGACCATGATAGTTTGTTCGTAATGTGGACACAAAGGAAATTGAAGCTCTCAACCTGATCCACTACAGCCCCATCGATGAGATCGGGGGCATGCTCGGTCCTCTTTTTCCTGTAGTCCACAATCCCCTCCATTGTCTTGATCACATTGAGGGAGAGGTTGTTGTCCTGACACCACATAGCCTATAGGGAGGAGGTCAGAGACCTGGCCGTCTCGTTGTTGTCAGTGATCAGGCTACTGCTGTGTCATCAGCAATCTTAAATGATGGTGTTGGAGTCAGGCCTGGCCATGCAGTAATGAGTTAACAGGGAGTACAGGACGGGATTGAGCACACACCCCTGAGGGGCCCCTGTGTGGAGGATCAGCGTGGCGGATGGGTTGTTACCTGCCCTTCCTACCTGGGGGCTGCCCGTCAGGAAGTCCAGGATCCAGTTGCCGAGGGAGATGTTTATTCCCAGGGCCCTTAGCTTTTTGATGAGCTTTTAGGGCACTATGGTGTTGAACGCTGAGCTGTAGTCAATGAATAGCATTCTCAAAGGTATTCCTTTTGCAAATTGGAGTGGGTCTAGGGTTTCTGGGATAATGGTGTTGATGTGAGCCATGGCCACAGGCATGAGTGCTATGGGTCGGTAGTCATTTAGGCAGGTTGCCTTTGTGTTCTTGGGCACAGAGACTAGGGTGGTCTGCTTAAAACATGTATTACAGACTCAAACAGGGCGGGTTGAAAATGCACTTGGCACTTGCCAGTTGGTCAGTGCATGCTTGGAGTACACGGCCTGGTAATCCGTCTGGCCCTGCGGCCTTGTGAATGTTGACCGTTATTTTTTTTTAAAGGTCTTACTTACATCGGCTGCGGGGAGAGTCATCACACAGTTATCGGGAACAGCTGATGCTCTCATGCATGTTTCAGTAATACTTGCCACGAAGCGAGCATAGAAGTAATTTAGCTTATCTTGTAGGCTCGTATCATTGGGCAGATCGTGGGTGTGCTTCCCTTTGTAGTCTGTAGTAGTTTGCAAGCCCTGCCACATCTAACGAGCATCAGAGCCGGTGTAGAATTATTCGATCTTAGTCCTGTATTGACGATTTGCCTTTTTGATGGTTCGCCGGAGGGCATAGCGGGATTTCTTATAAGCTTCCGGGTTAGAGTCCCGCTCCTTGAAAGCGGCAGCTCTACCCTTTAGCTCAGTGTGGTTGTTGCCTGTAATCCATGGCTTCTGGTTGAGGTGAATGTACAGTCACAGTGGGGACGATGTCATCGATGCACTTATTGGTGAAGCCAGTGACTGATGTGTACTCCTCAACACCATCGGAAGAATCCCAGAACATATTCCAGTCTGTGCTAGCAAAATGGTCCTGGGGCTTAGCATCTGCTTCATCTGATCACTATTTTATTGACTAAGTCACTGGTGCTTCCAACTTAAGTTTATCCTACTAATGGTCAATTTGCCAAATGGAGGGCGAGGGAGAGCTTTGTACACGTCTGTGTGTGTGTGGAGTAAAGGTGGTCTAGAGTTTTATTCCCTCTGGTTGCACATTTAACATGCTGGTAGAAATGAGGTAAAACTCAATTAAGTTACCCTGCATTAAAGTTCCAGGCTACTAGAAGCGCCGCCTCTGGATGAGCGTTTTCCTGTTTGCTTATGGCCGTATACAGCTCAATGAGTGCGGTCGTAGGGCCAGCATCGGTGTGGTGGTAAATAGACAGCTATGAAGAATATCGATAAACTCTTGGTAAATAGTATGGTCTACAGCATGACATACTCTACATCAGGTGAGCAAAACCTTGACACTTCCTTAAATATCGTGCACCAGCTGTTTACAAACATACAAAGACTGCCACCCCTGGTCTTACCAGAGGCTACTGTTATATCCTGTGATAGTTTATAACCTGCTATTCATGTCGTCATTCAGCCACGACACCATACGCTTCGCATTGACCATGGTGACATTAGGTTTGTATGAGGCTGCTCGGCCATAGAAACCCATGATGATACACCATCCTATCTGGTTTGAGCTTAGTGGGACTATCATTTATTTTTCAACAGGACAATGACCCAACACACCTCCAGGCTGAGTAAGGGTTATTTGACCAAAGAGAAGTGTGATGAGTGCTCCATCAGATGACCTGGCCTCCACAATTAACCGACCTCAACCCAATTGATATGATTCGGGATGAGTACAACCGCATAGTGAATGACAAGTACTGAGCATATATGTGGGAACTCCTTCAAGACTGTTGGAAAAGCATTGCAGATGAAACTGGTTTAGAGAATTCCAAGAGAGTGCAAAGCCATCAAGGCAAAGGGTGGCTGCAATGAAGAATCTAAAATGAACTCAGCAAAAAAAGACACATCCTCTCACTGCCAACTGCGTTTATTTTTCAGCAAACTTAACATGTGCAAATACTTGTATGAACATAACAAGATTCAACAAATGAGACAAACGGAACTAGTTCCACAGACAAGTGACTAACAGAAATGGTATAATATTTATTTATTTTTTTTATAATGGGGGGGGGGGGGGGGTCAGAATAAAAAAAAGTAACAATGCAGCTGGTGTCCGCACCAGATACTAAGAACTGCAGTGGATCTCCTCCTCATGGTCTGCACCAGATTTGCCAGTTCTTGCTGTGAGAGGCTGTTCCAATCTTCCACCAAGGCACCTGCAAGTTCCCGGACATTTCTCGGGGGAATGGCCCTAGCGCTCATCCTCCGATTCAACAGGTCCCAGACGTGCTCACATGGGATTGAGATCCAGGCTAGGCTCTTTGCTGGCCATGGCAGAACACTGACATTCCTTGTCTTGCAGGAAATCACGCACAGAACAAGCAGTATGTTTTTTGTTTGTTGCAGGGTTTAAATTTTGATTTGTTTAACAATTTTTTGGTTACTACATGATGAAAATGTGTGTAATTTCGTTTTGATGCCTTCACTATTATTCTACAACGTAGAAAACAATAAAAATAAACTCTTGAGTAGGAGTCCAAGCTTTTGACTGGTCCTGTAAAGAATTCAGACCCTTTACTCAGTCCTTTGTTGAAGCACCTTTGGCACCTTACAGCCTCGAGTCTTCATGGGTATGACACTACAAGCTTGGCACACCTGTATTTGGGGAGTTTCTCCCATTCTTGTCTGCTCATCCTCTCAAGCTCTGTCAGATTGGATGGGGAGCGTCGCTGCATAGCTATTATCAGGTTTTTCCAGAGATGTTCGATCGGGTTCAATACTGGGCTCTGGCTGGGCCACTCAAGGACATTCAGAGACTTGTCACAAAGCCACTCCTGCATTGTCTTGCCTGCGTGCTTAGGGTCTTTGTCCTGTTGCAAAGTGAACCTTCGTCCCAGTCTGAGGTCCTGAGCACTCTGGAGCAGGTTTTCATCAAGTCCAATCAATTGGATTTACCACACGTGGACTCCAATGCAGTTGTAGAAACATCAAGGATGATTAATGGAAACAGGATGCACCTGAGCTCAATTTCGAGTCTCATAGCAAAGTGTCTGAAAACTTTTGTAAATAATGTTAATTTTATTTTTAATACATGTGCAAGAAGTTCTAAAAAACAGTTTTCACTTTGTCATTATTGGGCATTGTGTGTAGATTAATTAGGAAAAATATTTATTTAAACCACTTTATAATAAGGCTGTAGCGTAACAAAATGTGGAAAAAGTCAAGGGGTCTGAATACTTTCCAAAAGCATTATCCCATCAATGAACAGGCTAAAAAGCATTATTTCGCACTGGGATTTTTCTTCTCTCCGACAATTAACAGACAAGACCTGGCTCTTACCTGCTAACAGAAACCCTGGTCTGAACTGAATTCATTTATAGTGAGAATGGAAATGTGAGTTTAAGATGGATAATAGGTGTCAAAGCCTGAGGGTTTACTCTCTCATCATTGGATGGGTCTGAGCGTGTGGGCATTGGGTAAAGGCTATTCACCTGACAGAAAAATGATGTGAAAGAATAAAAAAGGTGTTGTGCTTGGCACCGAGACTCAGAGGCTGGCTGGCTTTAAAGTGGTGCGTGTGTGGTTGACAGTCTGTCAGCAGAGCATGTAGCTGGCCTGGCAGCCTGACTGCACCCTGCCCTTTCCCTCCCATCCCTCCTGTATCCCCGTCTCCTCCTGTATCTCCGTCTCCTCCCAGATGACAGAAGCAGTGTGATTACAGCTGAAGGTCAGCAGGAGGTTATCGCTCATGTGACATCCTGCTGCAGGTCTGGGGAGGAGGTTGGTGTAAATGAGTAGCGAGGAAGTGTCTTTGCACGTCTGTGTGTGTCTGGTGTATACCGTGTTTCCCTAGAGTCACCCAGGTCCAGCAGACAGAAACCCTTAAAGCATATTGGTCGTGCGTGTTATGACGTTGGCCTGGGGGTAGGTTTATGACAGTCATAAATACCTCTCTACCCCACTGATGTTACATTTGCAAACCCCTTGGTTTAACAGAGATTCTGGGAATCCAATTTACCAGCAGAGACATTCTTCAAAGGACAAAGGACTCGGTTGGGCAACACGGCCTTCCATCTACCACCAACCTACCGAAGCGCAGCTCAGAGTAAATATTTATTGCATTTTCCTTTTCCAAATGGGCGGTAATTTAGAATGCAAAAGATACTGTATATACGATAGCACAGCTTCGCCCTTTGTTCCTCAGTCTTCCCACTCTTTCACTCAAACCCCTTTCTTTTATGTAACCAGCTGTCATATCTGTTCCGCCCGCTAGTGACATTTTCCTTTATGACGTAATTTGTAATCAAGTTATGATTTAATTATGTGTATGTGTAATTCTGTGTGATTAGTTAGGTATTTAGTAAATAAATAATTAAACCCAATTTTGTATTGCTGATTCAACTTGTTAGCAGGGTTCGTGCAGATAACTTTCAGATGAGACTGAATTAACTTATTGATCCTACTTGAGACGCAGATGTCTCAACTAGGCACCTGGAAATGCAAATGCACTACGCTAAATGCTAAATGTACTCGTTAAAACTCAAACGTTCATCAAAATACACATGCAGGGTATAGAATTAAAGCTACACTCGTTGTGAATCTAGCCAACAAGTCAGATTTTTAAAATGCTTTTCGGCGAAAGCATGAGAAGCTATTATCTGATAGCATGCAACACCCCAAAATGCCTGAATGCGACGTAAACAAAAGATTTAGCGTACCCGGCGATACACAAACGCAGAAATAAAATATAAAACATTCATTACCTTTGACGAGCTTCTTTCTTGGCACTCCTATATGCCCCATAAACATCACTATTGGGTCTTTTTTTCGATTAAATCGGTCCATATATACCCAAAATAGCCATCTATGGAAGCTGTGTAATTCAGAAAAAAACATTGTTTTAAAACGCAGCGTCATTTTTTTAAATTAAAAAAGTCGACGATAAACTTTCACAAAACACTTCGAAATACTTTTGTAATCCAACTTTAGGTATTAGTAAACGTTTATAATCTATCAAAATGATTACAGGGCGATGTGTATTCAATAGCTCCTCGTCTTCAAATCAATGGCCGACAATGTGCACTTCAAAACATCCTGGCGGAGACCGGAAGAAATGGAATCCAGTTAGTTGGATTTACCAACAAAAACCTCCCCGGATAATGACGACAATGGCGACATCGTGTGGAATCTGTAGGAATTGCATGCAGGTCCATAATTAATTTTGTGCCCTTTTAACAATCCATGAAAGTGACGCATGGATATTATTTGTAGCTTTCAGTGAGCAGTTTTTCTTGCGCTTTTCGATGAAACACACAATCTGTTATAGTCACAGCCGTGATTTAACCTGTTTTAGAAACTTCAGAGTGTTTTCTATCCACACATACTAATCATATGCATATACTATATTCCTGGCATGAGTAGCAGGACGCTGAAAAGTTGTGCGATTTTTAACAGAATGTTCGAAAAAGGAGGGGGTAGGCTTAACAGGTTTTAAGGTGACAATTAATATTGACTGCTATTGATGTAAAATATTACTAGGTCTTAAATATTCTTTCGTGGTGCCCCGACTCTCTAGTTAATTACATTTACACGATTAGCTCAATCAGGTAATATTAATTACGGAGAAATTATTTTATAGAAAAGCATGTCATATCACTTAATCCGGCATAGCCAAAGACACGACATGCGTATGTACTAGTGTTATCCTGAGCTGCAACAGAAGTCAGTCTGACTCTGGGGCTGCTTGCTACAGCAGACAATGGTTTTCTGTGGGCCTCTCAGTTGAGCCGGGGCAAACAAAAGATCCTCACTGTCATCTACACAGAGATATTAAAGAACCCAAACCTGCCACAGCCTGTTCTGTCCTTTCCTCCAGATAAGCACAATACCCTGCACGAGGGCTAGCAGGGCCTAGAGAGAGATAGCCATCACCGCTATCTCGGGGGCGGCAGGGTAGCCTAGTGGTTAGAGCGTTGGATTAGTAACCGGAAGGTTGCAAGTTCAAACCCCCGAGCTGACAAGGTACAAATCTGTCGTTCTGCCCCTGAACAGGCAGTTCCTAGGCCGTCATTGAAAATAAGAATGTGTTCTTAACTGACTTGCCTGGTTAAATAAAGGTAAAATAAAAATAAATAAATCTCGATTCAGATTCATTAACTTAACCTACTAGAGGTCGACGGATAAATCGGAATGGTCGATTAATTTAGGGCCGATTTCAAGTTTTCATAACAATAGGACATTTTTGGGAGCCGATTAAAATAAAATAAAAAACGTTTTATACCTTTATTTAACTAGGCAAGTCAGTTCAGAACACATTCTTATTTTCAATGACGGCCTAGGAACGGTGGGTTAACTGCCTTGTTCAGGGGCAGAACGACAGATTTGTACCTTGTCAGCTCGGGGATTCAATCTTGCAACCTTACGGTTAACTAGTTCAACGCTATAACCACCTGCCTCTCGTTGCACTCCACGAGGAGACTGCCTGTTACGCGAATGCAGTAAGCCAAGGTAAGTTGCTAGCTAGCATTAAACTTATCTTATAAAAAACAATTAATCAATCATAATCACTAGTTATAACTACACATGGTTGATGATATTACTAGTTTATCTAGCGTGTCCTGCGTTGCATATAATTGATGCGACGCTGGGGGGTGATTTAACAAAAGCGCATTTGCGAAAAAAGCGCAATCGTTGGACGACTGTACCTAACCATAAACACCAATGCCTTTCTAAAAATCAATACACAGAAGTATATATTTTTAAACCTGCATATTTAGCTAAAAGAAATCCAGGTTAGCAGGCAATATTAACCAGGTGAAATTGTGTCACTTCTCGTGCACGCAGAGTCAGGGTATATGCAACAGTTTGGGCAGCCTGGCTCATTGCGAACTAATTTGCCAGAATTTTACATAATTATGACATAACATTGAAGGTTGTGCAATGTAACAGGAATATTTAGACTTAGGGATGCCACCCGTTAGATAAAATACCGAACAGTTCCGTACATCACTGAAATAATAAACGTTATGTTTTCGAAATGATAGTTTCCGGATTCGACCATATTAATGACCAAAGGCTCGTATTTCTGTGTGTTATGTTATAATTAAGTCTATGATTTGATAGAGCAGTCTGACTGGGCGATGGTAGGCAGCAGCAGGCTCATAAGCATTCACTGAAACAGCACTTTTGTGCGTTTTGCCAGCAGCTCTTCGCAAGCACAGCGCTGTTTATGACTTCAAGTCTATCAGCCTAATGGCTGGTGTCACTGATGTGAAATGGCTAGCTAGTCAGCGGGGTGCGGGCTAATAACGTTTCAAACGTCACACGCTCTGAGACTTGGAGTCGTTGTTCCCCTTGCTCTGCAAGGTTCACGGCTTTTGTGGAGCGATGGGCAACGCTGCTTCGAGTGTGGCTGTTGTCGATGTGTTCCTGGTTCGAGCCCAGGTAGGAGCGAGGAGAGGGACGGAATGCTATACTGTTACACTGGCAATACTAAAGTGCCTATAAGAACATCCAATAGTCAAAGTTATATGAAATACAAATGGTATAGAGAGAAATAGTCCTATAAATACTATATTAACTACAACCTAAAACCTATTACCTAGGAATATTGAAGTCTCATGTTAAAAGGAACCACCAGCTTTCATATGTTCTCATGTTCTGAGCAAGGAACTCAAACGTTAGCTTTTTTACATGGAACATATTGCACTTTTACTTCCCCAACACTTTGTTTTTGCATTATTTAAACCAAATTGAACATGTTTCATTATTTATTTGAGGCTAAATTGATTTTTATTGGTGTATTCTATTAAGTTAAAATAAGTGTTCAGTCAATATTGTTGTAATTGTCATTATTACAAATAGATAAATAAAAATTGGCCGATTAATCGGTATCGGCTTTTGTTGGTGCTCCAATAATTGTTGTCGGCGTTGAAAAATCATAATCCGTCGACCTCTACTTCCTACTACCACAGATCTAACTTGATGGGGGATGAGCATACATCGGAGTCTGGTCCCTGACCAGTAACAACTTTTATAGTAAACTACAAGGGTAGACAGGGGGGAATGAGAAGCCAATTCATTACTCTACCTCAGATAGGGACAGGAGTAACAATAAGAGCAAAAAGATGCTGCAGTACTGCAGTCAGACTGCCTGCAGAGAGCCCAGCTATTCCCTCCTCACCCTGGCTCAACCTCTGG
This sequence comes from Oncorhynchus clarkii lewisi, assembly GCF_045791955.1. Classification (NCBI taxonomy): domain Eukaryota; kingdom Metazoa; phylum Chordata; class Actinopteri; order Salmoniformes; family Salmonidae; genus Oncorhynchus; species Oncorhynchus clarkii. The sequence goes on along the minus strand of NC_092173.1, from coordinate 18,444,257 downwards.
GGGGATACTATAAACACACATACCAAATTCACTATGCGGCAGGAACAGAGGGAGAAAGAGGGAAAGAGAAAAGGGAGAGAAATAAAAAGGGGAGAAAGAGAAAAAGAGTGTATGATAGGACAGAGAGAGCAAGCAGGCTGATTCATGGCTAGCAGCCCACAGTGAGACAAAGTGAGAGGAAGCAGTGTGGTTGGTTGGTATCAGTGAGTGGGCCACCATAGGCAGAGGCAAGACATGCTCAGAGTACATGCTGTACCTACCAGGTGTTGACCAATTCAACACAGACCGATGTCACACATATCAACTCTCCATCTAAACAGTGACTGGCAAATGGACTATGTCATGCTACTTACTAAAAGACAGCCAATCCCCAACCCCACCCCTTCTATAAAAAAAACTGCATGATCACAAGAAACATTTAATCTAATTAGGCTTTCACCAGCTATTGCACCCATAGGAGAGTAGACAAGTTCCACAAAACGTAACCCTAAACATAGGCTGAATGCAGCAGAGGGGGCAATGTTGGTACTCAAATGGCACAGATATGAGACAGTACAGTAAGAGCTGTTCCATGAAAAATAAACTACAAACAGAGTGGTAGCTCAGTATGACAGAGAGAGACAGAGAAATCACACCGTGAGAGAGAGGAGAGAGAGCAGCTGCATTACCTCATCCCTCTAAGACAGAGCTAGCCAGCCAGCCTGTAAATCGATGACATCACTTCCTGTTGAGCTAGCTTCGCACCACACATCTCCTTCAAGATCACCACCACAGATCCGCCATTCTGCTACTGCACAGCTTTCACACTGCACCATCCCTAATTCACGATGAAATGAATTTTGCCACAAAGCTCTTCAGACCTGGTGCGACATGTATCAAGCATCTCAGTAGAATTTCTAATCTTGTTTCAGTTTTGCCTTTTAGATCATAATTAATAATATTACATGGACAGGGGGGGGGCTGATCCTAGAGCAGCACTCCAACTCCGAGACACTTGATACATACTGCCCAGTCTTATACCTTACAGCAACACATAGAGTAAAAGACATGCCAACATTTCAGGAAGTCTACACTTGCTCAATCGTGACTGTCCCAATCATTACCAAGCAATGGGCTACTTATATTTTATTACTGGTCAATCAATCTAGGCTATGAAACCATACTTTCTGACTCGCTTGCCAGGACACCATCTAGCCTACGGCGGTGCATCTGTCTGTAACAAGGTTTCTAAGGTACACATTAAATCACAGCAGTCGGCAAGATGTATAGACCTGCAGAATAGTTCAACAATAGCATATAGGCATCGCTTATAAGACATTCAATGATGTGTCTGAATCTTGTCACATATAGAATTATATTCCCTTAGAAATAGATATTAAATTCTATGTACATGTAGGTCAAGTCTGATCGTATATGCTTGTTAGGTGTAGCTATGCCCTGCAGACATGGTTTTAAAATAAGCTAGCTAGTATTTGTTTTCTTAGCTGCCTGAAGTGCCGGATGGGTGGAATTTACACTTTTAGGACTACTCCATCGCAATCACAATCAAGCGCAGCTAAAGTACTTGAAAGATAATATATTATTTCAAATAGGGCAGCACAATTTATTCTTTTTTTAAAACCTTTATTTAACCAGGTAGGCTAGTTGAGAACAAGTTATTTACAACTGCGACCTGGCCAAGATGAAGCAAAGCAGTTCGACATAACAACAGAGTTACACATGGAGTAAAACAAACATACAGTCAATTATACAACAGAAAAATAAGTCTATATACACAATGTGAGCAAATTAGATGAGAAGGGAGGTAAAGGCAATAAATAGGCCATGGTGGCGAAGTAAATACAATATAGCAATTAAAACACTGGAACATTGGCAGCAGAAAACTGGAAGGAGAGGGGGCCAAAGTAGGAATTGGCTTTGGGGGTGACAAGTGAGATATACCTGCTGGAACGCGTGCTACGGGTGGGTGCAACTATGGTGACCAGCGAGCAGAGATAAGGCAGGACTTTACCTAGCAGGGTCTTGTAGATGACCTGGAACCAGTGGGTTTGGCAACAAGTATGAAGCGAGGGCCAGCCAAAGAGAGCGTACAGGTCGCAGTGGTGGGTAGTATATGGGGCTTTGGTGACAAAACGGATGGCGCTGTGATAGACAGCATCCAATTTGTTGAGTAGGGTGTTGGAGGCTATTTTGTAAATGACATAGCCGAAGTCGAGGATCGGTAAGATGGTCAGTTTTACGAGGGTGTGTTTGGCAGCATGAGTGAAGGATGCTTTGTTGCAAAATAGGAAGCCAATTCTAAATTTAACTTTGGATTGGAGATGTTTTATGTGAGTCTGGAAGAAGAGTTTACAGTCTAACCAGACACCTAGGTATTTGTAGTTGTCTACATATTCTAAGTCAGAACCGTCCAGAGTAGTGATGCTGGACGGGCGGGCAGGTGCAGGCAGCGATCGGTTGAAGAGCATGCATTTAGTTTTACTTGTATTTAGCAGTTGAGCAGTTGAAGGCCATGGAAGAAGAGTTCTATGGCATTGAAGCTCGTCTGGAGGGTTGTTAACACAGTGTTCAAAGAAGGGCCAGAAGTATACAGAATGGTGTCGTCTGCATAGAGGTGGATCAGAGGTTGAACAGGCTAGTAATAGGGGTTGCAACAATTCCGGCAGATAATTTTAGAAGGAAAGGGTCCAGATTGTCTAGCCCGGCTCATTTATGGGGGTCCAGATTTAGCAGCTCTTTCAGAACATCAGCTGACTGGATTTGGGAGAAATGGGGAAGGCTTGGGCGAGTTGCTGTGGGGGGTGCAGTGCTGATGACCGGGGTAGGGGTGGCCAGGTGGAAAGCATGGCCAGCTGTAGAAAAATGCTTATTGAATTTCTCAATTATAGTGGATTTATCAGTGGTGACAGTGTTTCCTAGCCTCAGTGCAGTGGGCAGCTGGGATGAGGTGTTCTTATTCTCCATGGACTTTACAGTGTCCCAGAACTTGTTTGAGTTAGTGTTGCAGGAAGCAAATTTCTGCTTTAAAAAGCTAGCCTTGGCTTTTCTAACTGCCTGTGTATATTGGTTTCTAACTTCCCTGAAAAGTTGCATTTCACGGAGGCTGTTTGATGCTAATGCAGAACGCCACAGGATGTTTTTGTGTTGGTTATTAAAGCCAAGATAATGGAATGCATTGCCCGTAACAATCAAACCGTTCTCTGCCGTGGGTGATGTTGGCTTTCGCCGATTGGTCGAGAACCGGTACACACTACCAAGTACGCTATTTAGCAGATGTTGCCCTACGGGAGTTACACATTAATAGTGTCACTGCAATTAGCTTCAAGACATAGTTACTATGGAATGCCGTTTGGGTCTCTGTGTCAAAAAAGATACAGTAGCACTGTCAAACCTGTACAAAAAAAGTCTGCAAACACAGGCCACGAACGATGTTTACAATACCACGTTGGTAAAAAAAAACAAAAAAACAATTTGTTCGACCGCAACTTCTGGGGTAGCTTGCTTTGGCTTGGTTCCTAGCTAGCGCCAATACAACCAGCCTGAAAAACAATGACCAGTAGAAACTGCAGACATTTTCATTATTCTTAGCAATGATTTAGGAATCGTTGTGAGAAAGTATTAGCTAGACTGCCACTTGTTGTTCGCCTATTGAAATTGAACTTCAGTTCATGAAAATAAATAGCTAACCAGCTACTTAACCCTGTTGCCCAAAGCTAACGATATAAGCAGCCAGCTAGCTTCATCTGGCAAGTGAGGCTCGACCAGACCAGGGTGTGTTGTGAAGCTAGCTAATAAGAATTAGGCACAGTGGAATTTGCCGTTTGTATTCAAAATAAACGTCATTGACAGTGATGCAAATGAATACAAGTAGTATAATTATGCCATACTTTTATTTTGAAGGCTAGCCAAAGTCCACTATTGTGGCTAATCCTTATTGTGGCTAGCTTCACAAAGATGGGTCCGACCTCCATTAATCAAATAAGAACCGTGAGCTAGCTAGCTTTCTTTTTTTAAATGACCAGCACTGTAAGTGCGTGAGACAACTTTACCAGCAAAAAATTTGTCAAAATTGTCATATCGGTGCATCACTCATTTCAACCCTTGAGTGGTATTGGCGTATCCAGGCTTCTATATAGTCGACTTCTGTTTACTTCTGTATAGGCTGAAAGTTTATGAAATGCCCTGTGCTGCCTGCCTGCTGCCGCATATAGAGCATTATATCATAGCCTGGGCCTGTTCTGTCTCAGTGTTATGGTGCTGCTCTCCCTGGCCTGTGAACTGATAACCTCAGTGCAAACAAACAGGGCTCAGTACAGTTGTAAAAAGGCCACTGTGACTGCCAGGCAGAGGAAGACTAATTACAGAGAGCTGGAGACATTCAATAAATAAACAAATCGAAGAAAAGCAATACACAAACAAGAGAGAGGTGGGCTTCTTCATTACTTCAGTTCTATCCCACTGCTGTCCTTGGACAGAGAATGGGACTCTATACCGCTCATAGTGGCCAGTGTTCGGCTGTGTCTGAGGCACACATGGCTTAGTAGAGCAGTAGAATGTCTGTCTGGCGGTTAAGATCACAAAACCATGTTCAGCCAAGTGGAAGCCATGGAAGAGCAGCACCATTGTAGCACACAGGAGCTACTCTGCCCACTGAGGGGCAGGGAGGAAAGAAGAAAAATAATGGAGGGGGAAACATTTAAAAATCAATATTATTTCTTCAACAAAGGATTGTGTGGATCTGTCTGAGAACATGCAGGAGAGGACTTGTTGCCTCTAACCTTTAGGGGCTTGAACCAATCATAACAGGATTGGGTCATTATGGTTGTGTCGCTGGGCAACTCTAAAATGTCCATAAAAAATACCAGTCAGTCATACGAATTCTGTCCAGCTGAATGCATCTGATTGGTGGTGTTGGGCTACTCCAGGCTTGCATCCAAAATAGCTCCCTATTACGTATTAGCGTACTACTTTTGACCAGTGTCTCATAGCTCTGGTATGGGAAATAAGAAGCTCTAGCCTAATGTAGTGCACTATATAGGGAACCAATTGAGACTGGCCCCATGTCTTGGTCATTAGACAGTGCCAATTAACAGTCTTCTTACCTGCAGCGATTCAGCCTTTAACTAGCCAATTAATCCACAAACCCATTTACTATGGAAAGGTTGAATAAAATTCAAAATAGACGGTAAATTGATACGTCATGGTTTTATGCCTTTCATTTAGCCTCCACGCTTTTAATAATACCATAAAGTAGACCTAGTTAACTTATTCTCTGTCTGAGATAGACCGTGACATACCCACCTATACTCAAGAAAGCTAATGCATCCCCTTTAGCAGTGGAGGCTACAGTTAAAATGGAATTGATTAGAGAATAACAGTATGTTCATCCCTCAGCGTAGAAGAGCACACCAGACAGCTGTGAATATGCACAGGGAAAGAAGGTGAAAGGTAATTCTGACCATAGTATTTACCAGTACCAACCAAGTCAGTTTCCCCACCACATACAGAGGCAATGACATGTTACTGATATGCAAGTTGGAGAAGAGTCAGTGAGCTCTACAACACATGGAGGTGAGGTGTGTGTGTGTGTCTCTCTTGATTGGTACTGTTGAGTCAGCTGCAAATACACAGCACACACAAAATATGCATGGTGAACACAATCTGCTGTAGATGCTGAGCTAATTCTTCATACAACAAACGGCCGCTCCCACAAGCAGCAGGCATAATGAGATTTGGTGGGCTCGACAGAGCCACACCTCTCAGGAGTCAAGGGCACAGACTAAACGAGCCGGCCTTTACATTGTTCAGCCTGAGTAAGACTACAGGAGGAGGGGGAGAGAGGGCGAGAAAATGGGGGAAAGGAGAGAGCAAGAGATAGGGGTAGAGACAAAGACAAGGGTGAGGGGAGGAGAGAGACCGTCGAGGGAGAGTGGAGTTGACCTAACAGGATTCAGGAGGCTTCAGAGGGGAGAGAGACCGACACGGGAGAGTAGAGTTGACCTAACAGGATTCAGGAAGATTTAGATTACCAACTCATGTATTCAGCAGCAAAGAGGACTAGCAGCAAGACCCACAAGTCAGGTTCAGTTAAATTAGCCTGCTAAAATACACTACATGGTTGTGTAATGCATACAAAGCACACACGTTTCATGTTTCAACAAGCAGACTTAACATCCTATGTAAGAACAACAGGAAGAGGTTTCAAGAAATATGCCCTGAGAAATGTATGCTATGATGGCAGTCTGAGCACCAGCAATTTTCAGTGAAGTTAGAACAGTGGTGTCCCCACACAATCCGTCTGTCTGTCTGACCAGCTGGATATTAGATCCATATTGCTGATGGAATCCTGCCGGCTACCCAGCCACACTCGATACACAGTACATCATGATCACACCACAGGAGTGTGTGTGTATAGACAAGATGGACACGTGTGAGCAATTTCCCATAGAAGCCAGCTGCCACACCCAATACAGAGCACAGGGAGTAATTGAGCTTGTTGTACCATTACATAAATGTATCTGCCAACAAAATGTGTTCATTGTTCTACATTTGATGACATGTCTCCATGTTCAACATATTCAGGAAAGCCAGTTAAAACAATTCCAATGAGATACAATGAACTTAGCTACCCCAAAAAGAAAAGGAATAGGACCCAGAATGAATCAAAGAGTTATGAAACAATCAAGACTGAAAAATTACATTGATTTAAAATTGGCCTCCTTTTTCCAGTCAGTCACATAAAAGCCGATCAAAGGTCTGTATGAGTGTGTCACTCTGTTTTGTTCTCAGTGCTATTCTATACCATTAGCCTGTACAATGTACTTTCACTATTAATAATCATGATGTGCTTACGTCAGCACAATCACAGCTAGTGGGTGCAGCTGAGCAGGAACACAGTCACATGAAACATATTTGACTAAAATACCTGGAAAAGACTAAAAAGAAGTTCTTTGTGAGGCAGGAAAAAATAAATAAGCTTGAACTTGGCCCATCTGCACATGTCTGCCTCCTGCCAGCAGGTCTGGGGGGGTTCACCACATCTATTTTTACTGCCGTGGTCTCTGGGCTTGAATCTAATGACCGTGGAAAAACAAAATGTGCTTTTCATTGGTTCTGGAAATAAGAATAGAACTTGATTTTTTTTTTTCTCGTAATCGTGACATCTGACAAACAGGCTTGACACTTAAAACAATATAGCTGTTTTCAGAATAAGGTGACAGAGACAGATAGATAATTTACATACAACAGTGAGGGAATCAGTTGCTATTGCAAATGTACCTCCAAGAAGCACAAAGTTTGTTTAAAAAGCCTACAAAGTCCATAAAAACAAGCACAGACAAATGTATTCCCCATTCTTTCTCACTTAACTAACAATCTCTATGGTGGCATGACTTACATCACCAGTGAGCCAAACACATCCTTGTTCTACTAGACTTTTGGTTTCTAAAAGCATGAGCAATTTAAAGAAGCTTTCACTTACCCTGAAGAAGCATCTCTCTCCAGCTCAATCTGACAGTTGAGTTCGGACACAAAAACATTGGGGGGGGGGGGGGGGGGGGGGGGGAACAAGATCAATGCGTACGGCTTGACAACAAATAAACCATGAAGGTGGTGAGGGAGGGGAAAGGGGTCATAGAGTACTGACGAGGCTGGGGCAGTCAGCTGGTCAGTCACCATTTCTCCCCAGTCAGTCCAT